>NC_069500.1:719917613-720517613 GCF_027579735.1 Bombina bombina | reverse complement strand
AGAGAAACCAGATTCGGATGTTCGAATGGACCTTGAACAAGAAGGTCCTGTCTCAAAGGTAGCTTCCATGGTGGAGCCGATGACATATTCACCAGGTCTGCATACCAAGTCCTGCGTGGCCACGCAGGAGCTATCAAGATCACCAAAGCCCTCTCCTGGTTGATCCTGGCTACCAGCCTGGGAATGAGAGGAAACGGTGGGAAAACATAAGCTAGGTTGAAGGTCCAAGGTGCTACTAGTGCATCTACTAGAGTCGCCTTGGGATCCCTGGATCTGGACCCGTAACAAGGAACCTTGAAGTTCTGGCGAGACGCCATCAGTTCCATGTCTGGAATGCCCCATAATTGAGTTATTTGGGCAAAGATTTCCGGGTGGAGTTCCCACTCCCCCGCATGGAATGTCTGACGACTCAGAAAATCCGCTTCCCAATTTTCCACTCCTGGGATGTGGATTGCAGACAAGTGGCAGGAGTGATCCTCCGCCCATTGAATTATCTTGGTCACTTCCTCCATCGCCAGGGAACTCCTTGTTCCCCCCTGATGGTTGATATAAGCAACTGTCGTCATGTTGTCTGATTGAAACCTTATGAATTTGGCCTTTGCTAGATGAGGCCAAGCTTTGAGAGCATTGAATATCGCTCTCAGTTCCAGAATGTTTATCGGGAGAAGAGATTCTTCCCGAGACCATAGACCCTGAGCTTTCAGGGGTTCCCAGACCGCGCCCCAGCACACCAGACTGGCGTCGGTCGTGACAATGACCCACTCTGGTCTGCGGAAGCTCATTCCCTGTGACAGATTGTCCAGGATTAGCCACCAACGGAGTGAATCTCTGGTCCTTTGATCTACTTGAATCGTCGGAGACAAGTCTGTATAATCCCCATTCCACTGTCTGAGCATGCACAGTTGTAATGGTCTTAGATGAATTCGTGCAAAAGGAACTATGTCCATTGCTGCAACCATCAATCCTATTACTTCCATGCACTGCGCTATGGAAGGACGAAGAACAGAATGAAGAACTTGACAAGAGCTTAGAAGTTTTGATTTTCTGACCTCTGTCAGAAAAATTCTCATTTCTAAGGAGTCTATTATTGTTCCCAAGAAGGGAACTCTTGTTGACGGGGAAAGAGAACTTTTTTCTATGTTTACTTTCCATCCGTGAGATCTGAGAAAGGCTAGGACGATGTCCGTATGAGCCTTTGCCTTTGACAGAGACGACGCTTGAATCAGGATGTCGTCCAAGTACGGTACTACTGCAATGCCCCTTGGTCTTAGAACCGCTAGAAGGGACCCTAGTACCTTTGTGAAAATTCTCGGAGCAGTGGCTAACCCGAATGGAAGTGCCACAAACTGGTAATGCTTGTCCAGAAAAGCGAACCTTAGGAACTGATGATGTTCCTTGTGGATGGGAATATGGAGGTACGCATCCTTTAAATCCACCGTAGTCATGAATTGACCTTCCTGGATGGTAGGAAGGATCGTTCGAATGGTTTCCATTTTGAACGATGGGACCCTGAGAAATTTGTTTAGGATCTTGAGATCTAGAATTGGTCTGAACGTTCCCTCTTTTTTGGGAACTATGAACAGGTTGGAGTAAAACCCCATCCCTTGTTCTCTTATTGGAACTGGATGAATTACTCCCATCCTTAACAGGTCTTCTACACAATGTAAGAATGCCTGTCTTTTTATTTGGTTTGAAGATAATTGAGACCTGTGGAACCTTCCCCTTGGGGGTAGTTCCTTGAATTCCAGGAGATAACCTTGAGAAACTATTTCTAGTGCCCAAGGATCCTGAACATCTCTTGCCCAGGCCTGAGCAAAGAGAGAAAGTCTGCCCCCCACCAGATCCGGTCCCGGATCGGGGGCCATCCCTTCATGCTGTTTTGGTAGCAGTGGCAGGCTTCTTGGCCTGCTTACCCTTGTTCCAGCCTTGCATCGGTCTCCAGGCTGGTTTGGGTTGAGAAGTATTACCCTCTTGCTTAGAGGATGTAGAAGTAGAGGCTGGTCCATTTCTGCGAAAGGGACGAAAATTAGGCTTATTTCTAGCCTTAAAAGACCTATCCTGAGGAAGGGCGTGGCCCTTTCCTCCGGTGATGTCTGAAATAATCTCTTTCAAATCAGGCCCAAACAGTGTTTTACCCTTGAAAGGGATGTTAAGTAATTTTGTCTTGGAAGACACATCCGCTGACCAAGACTTCAGCCAGAGCGCTCTGCGCGCCACGATAGCAAACCCTGAATTTTTCGCCGCTAATCTCGCTAATTGCAAAGCGGCATCTAGAATAAAAGAGTTAGCCAATTTAAGTGCATGAACTCTGCCCATAATCTCCTCATACGAAGATTCTTTATCAAGCGACTTTTCTAGTTCTTCGAACCAGAAACACGCTGCCGTAGTGACAGGAACAATGCATGAAATTGGTTGAAGAAGGTAACCTTGCTAAACAAACATTTTTTTAAGCAAACCCTCTAATTTTTTATCCATAGGATCTTTAAAAGCACAACTATCTTCTATGGGAATAGTAGTGCGTTTGTTTAGAGTAGAGACCGCCCCCTCGACCTTAGGGACTGTCTGCCATAAGTCCTTTCTGGGGTCGACTATAGGAAATAATTTCTTAAATATAGAGGGAGGCACAAAAGGTATGCCGGGCCTTTCCCATTCCTTGTTTACTATATCCGCCACCCGCTTGGGTATAGGAAAAACACCGGGGGGCACCGGAACCTCTAGGAACTTATCCATCTTACATAATTTCTCTGGAATGACCAAATTGTCACAATCATCCAGAGTAGATAATACCTCCTTAAGCAGTGCGCGGAGATGTTCTAATTTAAATTTAAATGTTACAACATCAGGTTCAGCTTGTTGAGAAATTTTCCCTGAATCTGAAATTTCTCCCTCAGACAAAACCTCCCTCCTGGCCCCTTCAGATTGGTGTGAGGGTATGTCAGAAGCGTTATCATCAGCGTCCTCTTGCTCTTCAGTGTTTAAAACAGAGCAATCACGCTTTCTTTGATAAGTAGGCATTTTAGATAAAATATTTGCAATAGAATTATCCATAACAGCCGTTAATTGTTGCATAGTAATAAGTATTGGCGCACTAGATGTACTAGGGGCCTCTTGTGTGGGCAAAACTGGTGTAGACACAGAAGGGGGTGATGCAGTACCATGCTTACTCCCCTCATCTGAAGAATCATCTTGGGCACTATTATTATCTGTGGCATCATTGTCCCTACTTTGTTTGGACACCATGTCACAATTATCACATATATTTAAATGGGGAGACACATTGGCTTTCATACATATAGAACATCGTTTATCTGATGGTTCAGACATGTTAAACAGGCTTAAACTTGTCAACAAAGCACAAAAAACGTTTTAAAATAAAACCGTTACTGTCACTTTAAATTTTAAACAGAACACACTTTATTACTGAATATGCGAAAAAGTATGAAGCAATTGATCAAAATTCACCAAAACTTCACCACAGTGTCTTAAAGCCTTAAAAGTATTGCACACCAAATTTGAAAGCTTTAACCCTTAAAATAACGGAACCGGAGCCGTTTTTACATTTAACCCCTATACAGTCCCAGGAATCTGCTTTGCTGAGACCCAACCAAGCCCAGAGGGGAATACGATACCAAATGACGCCTTGCCTTCCAAAAACAACTGCGCATTAGTGGCGCGAAAATGAGGCTCTGCCTATGACTAGAGAAAAGGCCCCCATCTGAAAAAGGTGTTCATACAGTGCCTGCCGTTTTTTTTAACAACAATCCCCAAGATTAGAATAATTATAAAGCGCTATAATCTGTCAAATATGCTTAGCAAGTAATCGTTTTAGCCCAGAAAAATGTCTACCAGTTTTTTAAGCCCTTATAAAGCCTTTATTCTCATACTTAATCTAAGAAAATGGCTTACCGGTCCCCATAGGGAAAATGACAGCCTTCCAGCATTACCAAGTCGTGTTAGAAATGTGGCCATCATACCTCAGGCAGAAAAGTCTGCCAACTGCTTCCCCCAACTGAAGTTACTTCATCTCAACAGTCCTGTGTGGAAACAGCAATCGATTTTAGTAACGTTTGCTAAAATCATCTTCCTCTCACAAACAGAAATCTTCTTCTCTTTTCTGTTTCAGAGTAAATAGTACATACCAGCACTATTTTAAAATAACAAACACTTGATTGAAGAATAAAAACTACATTTAAACACCAAAAAACTCTTAGCCATCTCCGTGGAGATGTTGCCTGTGCAACGGCAAAGAGAATGACTGGGGTAGGCGGAGCCTGGGAGGGATCATATGACCAGCTTTGCTGGGCTCTTTGCCATTTCCTGTTGGGGAAGAGAATATCCCACAAGTAAGGATGACGCCGTGGACCGGACACACCTATGTTGGAGAAATAGACTTCTTGGCCTGCTTGGTCAAGGACCGAGATGACTTAGGTCTGCATGAAGTCTGGGGTGAACATAATCACTAGGTTGATGATTTAGACTCTTGAGACTTAGTCCTTCAGTACTAGTTATGTTCCTCAGGCATTTTATTCTTACCTTTGGACATTGAGAGGGTGCTAGCAAAGGACAAAATCACAGCAACCATAGCATAATACCATCAAGTCCAGGATCAAATAGGGCAATGCCCAGAAAAGAAGGTGACAACAGTCTGTTCTTAAAAAGTTATAATGGCAGACCTTGACTTAAGTCATAAGGCTTGTCTGGTTGGCACATGCACAGAGATATCTGTAGTATTTACGGTTTTGGGATTAGCTTTTTAATAGCATCCCTAGGGATACATCCTGACCACTCTGAACCAAGGACAGCACAGCAATCCCAGGAATAAGATAAGTAACCACTCGGTGCAGAAGAAGTACAGCTGAGCAGAGGGGATACAACAGCCTGTAGATCTAACCTGCAATCCTTCAACCAATGGCCCAGAGACCTGAGTAACAACTATATACACTGTACTCTAATAATAACAGGGTAATGGGAAGTGTTAGTAACTAAAGATAGTAATGCTGATAGTCTACACAATCATAGTTAGCACCAGTTAGCAATATAAGGCACACAATAGAACTGGATAACCCCAGTGGGGAAAACAGTTATTTGTGACAGTGTTTATTGCATAACTGTAGAGATAACAGAAGGGAAAATGCGGAAATAAATGATCCCCTTTTAAAAAATGTATCTTGGATACTAAGGTGTTCGTAATACCCACTTTGAGTTAAAGACACTCACATACACCTGTACACCATTACAAGATGGCTACTGCACTTCAGAGAGAAGGAAAAAATGCGGGCAACTTTGCACCACAAGTTTAATCCTTAGCACAACCTGCTCTACAGGGGAGCAAAAATGTCCTATCCTGGGGCCTAATTAACAAAAACTCACCATCATGGAGAGAAATCCCACAAACTCATTGGGTTTTCTTTTTTGAAACTTTATATTGTAATATAGGAGTCTCTCCTTCACCTACCAAAATCTGCATAGTAACAAAAAAACATCTCTGAAGATAAAATGACTGACAAGACTTCTAAGATGTATTAAAAGTGCCCAAATGTGACCACTTTAAGTGTGTATATGTCCACAGGCTATGTGATTCATGTGTACATGTTCGTGCTAATAGCTAGTGGGCTGTGAATGTGCAATATATACGTACCTGTGAACACTCATCTACTGTGCTTACCTCAGCAGCAGATGACTGCTTTCAGTAGATGGGCCTATCCAAGTCAATGTAAGGCACAGTGCAAATTATCTCACTAAGAGTAGCACACTGTAGACCAGGGGATAGGCAGATACATCCTTACTTCACATGGGAGGCTTGTGACATCTCTACAACGGGAGAAAATTTGCACTGCCTGACAAACTCATGTAATCCAATCTGTCCTTCAAAGGCACTGTGAGGAGGAAACAGTCTTAGATCTGCTAGAGAACCCCTATCAAAAAGGTGTAGATAAGCACTTCAGTATTCACTTCATTCCATCATGGATGCAAAAAAAAAAATGATTGGGGGATTCAAGCTCTGGTATGTAGGGGTGTGTTTATATCTTTCTATGGACTGGAGTATAATCCACATGTAATAGATCTTGTGGATTCTAACTATTTTATGAACAAAATGTTATATCCATATACACAAAAGACAGCCACTATAGTATAATTCAGGATGCAAGTAAAAGGTAAAAAGTCGAATTGTTTTGTTGAACTGGGTTTACAGTGTATTAATTATATAATAGAGTATATTCCTTTCAGTTGTATCATCCTCCTCAGACATCAGTTTTTTTTCAGCACTACTGGAAGCTGGGTTTACTAAATCCACTCAGTTTCAGCAAAGTGTGTAAAGTCTTATTTTATTGAATATATGGATTACAAACCAGTCACTGAATATAGTGCTTTGTAGGAAAGAGAAAAAAACTCACACAAAATGCTAGGTTTACTGTTCTTCCAAGCAGTCAACTACAACAAGGGACATACTAGCCCATGAAGAATGCAAAAGCACTAAAAACTATAAAGGCAAAAAGCAAGCAGGGGAAAATAAAGTTGCTGGTTTATGGTGCTTGCTCTACATTCCAGCCACCAGATGGTGTTGCAGATACAACCCAAGATGCTCAATAAAGCTCCCTTTCATGTGCTGGCCCTAAAGGCGAATGTGCACGCATTTAAAGCAACACTGAACCCAATTTTTTTTCTTTTAGGATTCAGATAGAGCAGGCAATTTTAAGCAATTTTCTAATTTACTGCTATTATCGACTCTTCATTCTCTTGCTATCTTTATTTGAAAAGCAAGAATGTAAGTTTAGAAGCCAGCCCATTTTTGATTCACAACCTGGGTTGTGCTTGCTGATTGGTGGTTAAAAGCAATAAATCAATAAATAAATGTTGTCCAAGGTTCTGAAACAAAAATTGGCTGGCTCCTTAGCTTGGATGCCTTCTTTTGCAAATAAAAAGATAGCAAGAGAACGTAGAAAATTTGATAATAAGGAGTAAATCAGAAAGTTACTTAAAATTGCATGCTCTATCTGAATCATGAAAGAAAAAAATTGGGTTTAGTGTCCCTTTAACATGGTATGTTTTATAAAGAAATTTCAAATGTAACTATAATTTGAGTATACAGTGCTTGTCTCAAACATAGTTAGTATTGAAAGTATAAGTAACTTGTTGATTAAAGGAGAAATCCTTCCTTTGGATCAGTATCTTTATCTGAACAGTAAAAACAAGGATGTGTGAAAGGATTAACTTGACTCCTTTTTCAAATGTTCTTACTATGTAAGAAGCATAACCAGGTGAGTATCTGAAAACACCTGTATACAAATAGTATAAGCTCTGTTCCAGAAATGCTAAAACTGTGCTAGCATGTACATAGAAATAACCACGCCAACGGAATAAAGATTAGGATATAGTATAGTTTAACAGGCGAGTTCAAACTTGTCATGGTCCCTACATTTGAGGAAAATAGTGCCTTAATTATGTCTCCCTTTAAAGTTCTCACAACAAATGGTAGCAGTAACTGATTTACATGATAAATAAAAAGTGCTAAAGACAGTAAGGGGCTCGGTGGTTTTGTGCTAAAACAAAATTGCACATGTATGGAATTTGGGAAAGGAAAGCAACAAACAACAAAAAAAAAGTGGTAGAAAAAAGGCGACAGAGGATGGATCATTATGGCTTTTTGACAAAGGGATATGTATAATTACGCAATATGACAAGTCACTACAACACTATCACTAATAGTGGGACAGACATGATAAGAGGGGCAGTGAAGGTTTTTACTTAACTGTTCTAGGCTGTAGCAAGGATGGTTTATGTTTGTGCTTATAGGTGAAGAGAAAACAAAAGAAAAAAACAAAAAACAAAACAAGAAGATAAGTTTAAGTCAGATATAGAAAATGAAAATGAACTTAATGTTGATGATAAGCAGGGCATGCACGAATTAAAGGGAAACTGACATTCTTTAAAAGGGACATTAAACTCAAAATTTGGATTAACCACACTCAAGGGATAAGATGAGCGCATGCATTTCAAATAGTAACCTCTTTAAATAGTTTTAATAATTTTTTTGCATGCAGTTCTTTTTGCAGTTATAAAAAAATGACTTTAATGTCCCTTTAACACCATTATGATGCAGCTAGCAAATGTGTAGAACCCAGAAACAGGCAAGTAAATGCATTAAACAGTATAGCTTCATAATGAATCATAAGCATTATATCACATCACACTATCTTTTACATTAAGACAACATGTTGACTAAACATTTCCTTTTTAATATTAAAAGAGATTTACTGATATAACTGATGATAGCCTAATGTAACATTACAAATTTTGTACTAAATAAGTATTTTGCTTGATTTAAATTACATTCTTTTCAAATAAACAAAAATTAAATGTAATTATCTGCATATTAACCGCTGCAGATGAGAGCATTCATTTGCAGAACTTTTTCCATTATCTTAAAAATATTTGGCCGATTATCTTCCATATTCACGATACTTGGGATAGATTTATACAGTGCTGCAGAATCTGTTGGCGTTATACAAATAAATAGGGCAATTTTTCAGTTATCGAATTCCACAACTAAAAGGAATTCATAAACTCAGGGCAAATTATTAAATTATACCACAAAAAGTTTTAGAATTAATCACTGGTTTTAAGCATGTGCAAAAAACACACACATTACCACCGCTTTATTGAATAATGTTAGGAAGCAACCTCAAACAGATACAAACATTACCTGCTCAATTAAAGTTTATTATTGCCATCACGTATTTATAGAGCGCCAACAGATTCCGCAGTGCTATAAACATAAACGGTATACAAGATAACATTTACAGGGATCAAATGGGTAGAGCACTAATAAAAATTAAGCTAAATCCATAAACTAACATACATGACTTCGATACTTATAATGGCTCCTGTTTAAATCCCTTAAAAATACTTAAACACATATCTCTAAGGTTCTAAAGCACAAGTATAATTGCACAGATAGCATATCAGCATTACAACACTCAACATACAAATACTTCAACCTGTGATGTAATGGCTAACTGTCATGATACACTCATGAGGAGTAGTTAATACCTGGATTAGCTACCCAGCAAAGATGGTATAGTGGTCTCAGCATTGCCAGGTTAATCTGAACTGCTCTTTCTTTGTGTAAAATCTGTATTTGTTAAGGAATTTCACTGAGAGAAAATAGACAATATTGTCTGACCTTCTGGCCCTAACAGAAACCTGGCTCTCTCCCCTAGACACAGCATCCACTGCTGCTTTGTCACATGGGGGTCTCCACTTCAGCCACACTCCTAGGTCTGGTAATAGACAAGGAGGTGGTGTAGGTATTTTACTTTCCTCTCGTTGCACCTTTCAACAAATACACCTTATCTCTTCCCTCATTTGAAACCCACATTATTCGCTTATTCTCCCCTCTCTCTGTACGTGTTGCAGTCATATACCGACCCCCTGGCTCCACAACTCAATTTCTAGATCACTTGGCTGCCTGGCTACCCTACTTCCTTTCCTTAGACACCCCTGCCCTCATTCTTGGCGACTTCAACATCCCCCTTAAAGGGACAGTATACACTCATTTTCATATAACTGCATGTAATAGACACTACTATAAAGAATAAGATGCACAGATACTGATATAAAAATCCAGTATAAAACGGTTTAAAAACTTACTTAGAAGCTGTCAGTTTGGCTCTGTTGAAAAGGTAGCTGTAAAGCCCACTTCAAGTGGGAAATAAGACACTCCCCCCCCCTCCCCCTTTTTTTGAAAAGACCCTTTACACAAACAGTAGCAAGCTGGAGAAGGTAGCTGACAGTATTCACATAAAACTTTGGGGCTTGGTTAGGAGTCTGAAAATCAGAGCAATGTTATTTAAAAATAAGCAAAACTATACATTTATTTTAAAAATATTTTATGGGCTATATAAATAGATAATCTACAAAACATTTATGCAAAGAAAAAATGAGTGTATAATGTCCCTTTAACAATCCCAATGCCTCATCTGCTAAACAACTTCTGCAACTCACTTCCTCTTTCGGTCTGTCACAATGGACTGATTCTCCCACTCACAAAGACGGTCACTCCTTGAACTGATCTTTAGCTATCGATGCACTCTCTCAAACTCCCCTTTTCCTCTTTCTGACCACCATCTCCTTACCTGCAACATCTCATCCCTTCCTACAACTCTCCCACCTTCTACTCCTCACACCAAACTTCACAGAAGCATTAGGTCTTTAGATCAGCAACAACTTGCTAATTCCCTTCAACCGCTCCTCTCATCCTTCTCCACCTTTTCCTGCCCTGAACAATCTATCTGCCACTATAATTCCACCCTTATATCCGTCCTTGACAATCTCGCCCCCCTTACCACTGCTAGGAAATCACACACTCATCCCCAGCCCTGGCATACCCCTCTGACACGGTACCTACGCAGATGTTCCCGTACTGCTGAACGGCATTGGAGAAAATCACGGAGTTCAGCTGATTTTCTTCATTACAAATTCATCTTGAACTCCTACTACTCTGCCCTTAATCTCCACAAGCAACACTACTTCTCTACTCTTATCTCAAATCTTTCTTCAAGCCCAAAACGTCTGTTCTCCACTTTCAACTCTCCTCCGCCCTCCCCCACTTCCGAATACAACTTCTCTGTCAGCCCAAGACTTTGCCAGTCACTTCATTAACAAAATTGACTCCATCAGACATGAAATCAGCTCTCAACACAATTCCATTCTCCCCCCCCCCCTCAAATACTCCCACTCACCCACAACCCTCATAACCTGAAACTTTGTTCATTCTCCCCTGTTACTGAGGACAAAGTTTCAGCACTTATACTACGCTCTCACCTCACTACCTGTCCCCTTGACCTTATCCCCTCACAGCTGCTCCCCTCTCTCTCTGCTACCCTTACCCCTATACTAACACACACTTTCAACCTCTCCCTCAGCACTGGTACATTTCCCTCATCGATGAAACATGCGCTGGTCACATCTATCCTCAAAAAACCTTCCCTTGATCCTATCTCCCCATCCAACTACCGCCCAATTTCCCTCTTGCTTCTAAGCTTCTCGAAAAACTAGTATATGCACGCCTATTCCATTTCCTTACGTTAAACTCCCTTCTGCAATCTGGATTTCGTCCCTATCACTCCACAGAGACAGCTATTGTTAAGGTCACCAACGACCTACTTACAGCTAAATCAAAAAAATCACTTCTCTCTGCTTATCCTACTTGATCTGTCCGCAGCCTTTGACACTGTCGACCACCCCCTTCTGCTCCAAACCCTCCAATCCTTCGGCATCTGTGACACAGCCCTTTCGTGGCTCTCTTCCTATCTGTCAAACCGTACCTTTAGTGTAGCCTTCTCTGGGGCCTCCTCCGCCCCGTCACCACTTTCTGTCTGAGTACCGCAAGGCTCTGTCCTCGGTCCCCTTTTCTTCTCAATCTATACATCATCACTAGGTTCCCTAATTAAGTCCCACGGTTTCCAATATCATTTGTATGCCGATGACACCCAAATCTACTTCTCTGCACCAGAACTATCTCCTTCCTTGCTAACCTGTGTCACTGTCTTTCTCACATCTCTTCCTGGATGTCCTCTCACTACCTCAAGCTAAATCTCTCCAAAACTGAGCTCCTCATTTTCCCCCCTTCTTCCAAAATCTCCACCCCCAATATCTCTAACTGTCGATAACTCCATCATTACCCCTGCACCGCACGCCCGATGTCTCAGGGTCACATTCGACTCAGATCTTTTCTTCACTCCTCACATTCAGTCATTGGCTAAAGCCTGCCGCTTCCACCTTAAAAACATCTCTAAAATTAGACACTTCCTTACACAAGACAACTAAGATTTTAATCCTCTCTCATTCTTTCCCGCCTTGATTACTGCAACTCTGTCCTCTCTGGTCTCCCCACCTGCTGCCTACCTCCTTTACAATCCATAATGAATGCCTCTGCCAGACTCATCTTCCTTACACGTCGCTTTTCATCTGCTGCGCCTCTCTGCCAATCCCTTCACTGGCTTCCTCTTGCCTCTAGGATCAGACACAAAACTCTCACTCTGACATACAAAGCCCTCAACTGCACTGCTCCCCCCTACATCTCGGACCTTGTCTCCAGATACTCTCCCTCCCGTCCCCTTCGCTCTGCTCATGACCTACTCTCCTCCTCTCTTGTCACCTCATCACACTCCCGTTTACAGGACTTCTCCAGACTGGCTCCCATCTTATGGAACTCTCTGCCTCGCTCCACAAGACTCTTCTACTTTTAAAAGCTTCAAGTGCTCCCTAAAGACTCTACTGTTCAGGAACGCATACAACCTACGCTAACCTTTCCTAATACCAGTTCCTCTCCTCCACTGCAATCCCCTGAACCCTCTTAGCATGTAAGCCTAATAGTCCAGCTGTTTGTAGATCACCTTCTTAAGAGCGGACTACAACAGTGCAACTATTGGCAGGGCCGGCCTCTACCCTATAATTGTTTTGTTGTACTCCCCCCTTTGTTTATAGCGCTGCAGAATCTGTTGGCGCTCTACAAATAACCGATAATAATTCAGAAATTGTCAGATGAAAATAAGTGAAATAAGAAGAAAGTGTGATAAACTACATTAACAATTTTTTTTTTACTGTGTGTTTAATATCTTGGTAAGGGTTAAGGCTGAAGGAGTTAAACACATGGTCCAACATATAATTAAAAAAAAGGAACTGGTTTATTAACAAAATACTCTAAGAAGCAGTGTATTTTTTTTACAGTAGAAGGTCCCTTTAAACTAAACATTACAGGAACACTTCTGCATTACATAGCTCTGTGCTAACTGAATTATGCAGTTCGCAGCTTTTAATTTAGCATCTCCTTCAGATTACTTAGAATCGTGACATTGAACATTTATATGCAGAAAGCAATTAATTCTATTAACACAAAATGCAGACTATACAGTTACTTAAACAGAGATATATACGTTTGTGACTAATAGAACAGGAGAATGGAAAATTGTGATGGCAATCACTCATGCTTTGTAACTGAACCTCTGTGCTAAAGAAATCAATCAGGGTTAGATGGCACAGAGAAACATCACTTTATTGTGATATTAGCAAATGTTCAATATCTAAAACTAAATGCCCCTACTTAAGACACGGAATTGTGTATAATTTCCAGTGTCTTTCTTTCGTTATAAGGATCCTCTCGACCAGTGTCTATCTGCAATTACTGGAACCCCACAGTATCAAGCTGTCTGGGGACCTGGTGCTGCACAAGATCACACTGCTTCCTTATGTTACTTGCATTGTGGCTTATGTTATTTTAAAAAGTCCTCTGAGTGCTGGTAAAAGATTTTTTTTTTGAGTGTCACATTAAAGACAAAAACCTAATTTCTGATTTGTATACTGTATTTTTTAATAGTCTAAGACTATATGTCTAGCCCCATGTATGTGTGTAATAATATATATATATATATATATATATATATATATGTATATGTATATATATATATATATATATATATATATATATATATATATATATATATATATATACATATACATATACATACATACACACACATACATACAGTCTTATGCAAAAGTTTAGGCACCCCTGACAATTTCCATGATTTTCATTTATAAATAATTGGGTGTTTGGATCAGCAATTTCATTTTGATCTATCAAATAACTGAAGGACACAGTAATATTTCAGTAGTGAAATGAGGTTTATTGGATTAACAGAAAATGTGCAATATGCAACAAAACGAAATTAGACAGGTGCATAAATTTGGGCACCCTTGTCATTTTGTTGATTTGAATACCTGTAACTACCTAGCACTGATTAATTGGAACACACAATTGGTTTGGTGAGCCCATTAAGCCTTGAACTTCATAGACAGGTGCATCCAATCATGAGAAAAGGTATTTAAGGTGGCCAATTACAAGTTGTTGTTCTCTTTGACTCTCCTCTGAAGAGTGAGAGTTGTTTTGAGGCCCCCATGTTGCCAAACGGCCTGAAAACAAAGATTGTTCAACATTATGGTTTAGGGAAAGGCTACAAAAAGCTATTGCAGAGATTTGAGCTGTCAGTGCCCACTGTGAGGAACATAGTGAGGAAACGGAAGACCACAGGCACAGTTCTTGTTAAGGCCAGAAGTAAAATATCGGAGAGGCAAAGGATGGTACAGCCCACAGACCACCTCCAAAGACCTACAACATCATCTTGCTGTAGATGGCGTCACTGTGCATCAACAATTCAGCGTATGGGAGTGTGATGCGGAAGAAGCCTTTTCTGCAGACACACCACAAACATCTGGGTCGCATGGATTCCCCTCAATATCAGCAGATACTTGAGAATAATGTTGAGTAATCAGATACAAAGTTAAAGTTACGCCGGGGCTGGATATTTCAAAAAGATAGCGACCCAAAACACTGATCAAAATCTACTCTGGCATTTATGCAGCGGAACAAGTACAATGTTCTGGTAAGGCTATCCCAGTCCTCAGACCTGAATATCATTGAAAATCTGTGGGGTGATTTGAAGCGGGCTGTCCATGCTCGGCAACCATCAAACCTAACTGAACTGGACATGTTTTGCAAGGAGGAATGGTCCAAAATACCTTCATCCAGAATCCAGACACTCATTACAGGCTATAGGAAGCGTCTAGAGGATGTTATTTCTGCTAAAAGGAGGCTCTTCTAAATATTGATGCAATATTTCTGTTGGGGTGCCCAAATTTATGCACCTGTCTAATTTTGTTTTGATGCATATTGCACATTTTCTGTTAATCCAATAAACCTCATTTCACTATAGCAGCTTGGGGGGGGAGTGTCTGGGCGGCAGCCATGAATGTCTGCAATACTTGGAGCTCTGCATACCACCAGTATAATCTGCCGATTATTGGAGGCTGTTTGACCCATCTGTATAATTAGTCTGCATATTATGATCTATGGCATATTGCTCTATTGTTTGATGCTACTTTTGATAGATTTGGCTCATCAGAAGCCCAAGTCCGGACCGTTAGAGGGAAGGCGGCAGCCATACTGTACTCTCTCTGACCCCCCTCCCCCCCCGGTTATCCGTGTAGAGCAGTTCTGGAAACTGTAATAATTGGAACTGTGGGGACATAAAACGGAGATTGCTATACGGACAAGCTGAGATTGTTACTTGGACTCACTAGTTGCCGGAGGCATTGAACGGAGAAAAACTCCACACAGCAATTACACACTGAACTTGCTGCAATGGAGTCCGCTGGGCTGCAGCAAGTGGAAAGGCTGCTTGTTGCACACTTTGAGAATCTTAGTGCAATATTCCAAGAAGAATGGAACGCTCTGAGAGGGGAATGTGGCTTCCTTACCCGGAGGTCGCAATCACTAGTTATAGCATCAACTACCTATGACCTGTCTCCTGAACGAGGGCCTATGATAGAAAAACTCTCTGATCAGATTGCAATTGCTGACCCTCACCAGCACATAATGGACGTAATAGTCTCTGGAAATGACAAGCACACTGACTAAGGAGATTGAAATTGGGTGCAACTCAGCTGACCAGCCGGCCGCTGAGAGAGAAGGCACCATCAGTACTTCAGACGGTGAGGAACAGTCTCTCCAGCTCAGCGCTAACATCCCAGAGAATCGTAAGGCTAAGCTACTCACCGACCCAGCTGTGGAAGCCATTGAAGGATACAGCCCCCAGTCCCAAGCAGCGGCGGACTCTACCTTGCCGATACCGCCTCCAGGAGATAGGCCCCTGCAGGGAGTGTACGCGGACAACTCTTTTTACATGGCTTCTATTGCTCCCGACACGCAAACAGTGAAGATAGGAGTGCAGCGCATGCAGGTAGTTTTGTCCCGGACTTTTGACTTAATTGCATGGAGCCAGTTGTCCTATTACTTCTATCTACATCCACTATATTTCACCTCTAGTGGCAGCCATCTTCTCTCAAAAAGCCTGAAGGTGGGAGTGAGCTAGAGCCTTTGGGGACATTGAGAATTATTTCTCCACGAACGGTGACAAACATTTATATTTTACTTTTCTCTGCTTTGTTTTGGCTACAATGGAAGCTTCATATTTTATTTTACCTTTAGCCTTGCTCATAGCTTCCTTAAAAAATCTGTAAATGGATGTGGGTTTAAGTTTTTTTTTCTGGGTATGTTGAGTGTTAAATCATACTGTATTAACCTATGCCTAGTTCTCTGTTGTGATATGCCTCCATCAGTTGTAACTATATCTACAGTAAGCATATCCCCCTTATTTTAACCCCCTCCAACCAGTTAAAGTGTTTTGCTTTGCTAAGATCTTTTCTGAAGACCTTACTAACACTGCGAGTTATAAGGATACTTTGTTTTCTTAATGTTTCCTCAATATTTTATCTAGCAATTCCTGAAGATAGTACCTATCCCCTTGAATGTTATTTATGACACGGTTGCCCTCACTTATATTGCTGCATCTATTATTAGGCATGTTAAGCTCCGTTATTGATGGTCCTAGTGCCTGCGGCCGAGGCATAGGGGCCCCTTATACTTAAATCTAAACAGTTAGGTTAAACAGATGCCAACTTTATCTTCCATTTGTAATACATTCATATGAGTTAGAGGGTTAATTTACATATTTATTTTAGGCATTTGCTTTACTTTGCCACTAATTACATAGGAACATTTTGACTTCCAATCCTGCCTTGCTAGCGAACTCACATGCCTAGACGTCCAAAAGTGGACCATAAACAATATTGAGGTGTTTAATATATACTGGTTGCGCCACCAGACTTTATTTAATTTCAGTTTATGCTTTCTATCCCTAATCCCCACAGTTCCTTAAATTTTTGCTACTTCAATTTTATAAAATCCCTACAAACGTTTCAAGTGATGTTTAATTTGTCATATATTCTATAAAATCTTAAAAAACAGAATTTATGTTTACCTGATAAATTTCTTTCTCCTACGGTGTATCCGGTCCACGGCTTCATCCTTACTTGTGGGATATTCTCAATCCCTACAGGAAGTGGCAAAGAGAGCACACAGCAGAGCTGTCCATATAGCTCCCCTCAGGCTCCGCCCCCCCGTCATTCGACCAACGGTTAGGAGAAAAAGGAGAACCATAGGGTGCAGTGGTGACTGTAGTTTACAAAAAATAAATTTAAACCTCACCAAAATGCCAGGGCGGGCCGTGGACCGGATACACCGTAGGAGGAAGAAATTTATCAGGTAAACATAATTTCTGTTTTCTCCTACATTGGTGTATCCGGTCCACGGCTTCATCCTTACTTGTGGGAACCAATACCAAAGCTTTAGGATACGGATGAAGGGAGGGAACAAGTCAGGTAACCTAAACGGAAGGCACCACTGCTTGCAAAACCTCTCTCCCAAAAATAGCCTCCGAAGAAGCAAAAGTATCGAATTTGTAAAATTTGGCAAACGTATGCAGTGAAGACCAAGTCGCTGCCTTACAAATCTGTTCAACAGAAGCCTCATTCTTGAAAGCCCATGTGGAAGCCACAGCTCTAGTAGAGTGAGCTGTAATTCGTTCAGGAGGCTGCCTTCCAGCAGTCTCATAAGCCAACCGGATGATGCTTTTCAGCCAGAAAGACAGAGAGGTCGCAGTTGCCTTTTGACCTCTCCTCTTGCCAGAATAGACGACAAACAAGGACGATGTTTGTCTGAAGTCTTTAGTTGCTTTTAGATAAAACTTCAAAGCACGAACCACATCAAGATTGTGTAACAGACGTTCCTTGTTAGAAACTGGATTAGGACACAGAGAAGGAACAACTATTTCCTGGTTGATATTCTTACTGGAAACCACTTTTGGAAGAAAACCAGGTTTGGTACGTAAAACAACCTTATCTGTATGAAACACCAGATAGGGTGAATTACACTGCAAAGCAGACAATTCAGAAACTCTTCTAGCAGAAGAAATAGCTACTAAAAACAAAACTTTCCAAGATAGTAACTTAATATTTATGGAATGTAGAGGTTCAAACGGAACCCCTTGAAGAACTGAAAACTAAATTTAGACTCCATGGAGGAGCCACAGGTCTGTAGACAGGCTTGATTCTGACTAAAGCCTGTACAAACGCCTGAATATCTGCAGAAATCTTCATCACTTTCTGCTGCAGAGTAAATAGTACAAGCCGGCACTATTTTAAAATAACAAACTCTTGATAGAAGAATAAAAAACTACAACTAAACACCACATACTCTTTACCACCCCCGTGGAGATGCTACTAGTTAGAGCGGCAAAGAGAATGACTGGGGGGGCGGAGCCTGAGGGGAGCTATATGGACAGCTCTGCTGTGTGCTCTCTTTGCCACTTCCTGTAGGGATTGAGAATATCCCACAAGTAAGGATGAAGCCGTGGACCGGATACACCAATGTAGGAGAAAGAGAGGTTCACCAGTGGGGTCCCAAAAGTGGTCCCCTAATGTTCATAGCTGTCTTCTGTAGCCTCATGCCCTACTGTGAGGTCCAAAAGTGGCCTCTGATATCATTTAGAAGACGTATCATTAAATAGAGCAAACATGATGTTTATTGTCTTAATTTAAACAATGCCATATAGCTATGTTCCGGGTATTAAGGTTTCATAACTTGTTACTGTATAATTTTTTGTATATTGATTGTATGGAAAGGCATTTGTCTATGTTTTGAACTGAACCTCAATAAAAAAATATTATAAAAAAATTTTTTTAGCAGCTTACTTATCACACACACACACACACACACACACACACACCAGAAGTGTCTACAATTATAATTAGTGAAACATTTTAAATGTATGTCTTTCAGATTTTAAACCAATGGCATTCCTTGAACAGCATCTGATGTGACTGTGCCTCACCATAAAACACGTTTTCAAAGCAATGACGTTTTAGCTGTAGTCATCAAAAAATGTAATGCGCATATCGGGAGCGCGCGCCTAATATAATCTGGCCGAAATAATTAGTGCTGCATGCGCAAAAGAAGAAATAGGGGGATAACGTGGTATCACAGACGCCTAACGGCCAGAATCTCAATTAACTAGGTAAAAAATGTGATCAGGAAATAAAATAAAATAAAAAATTACTACATTTTGGGCAAAGAATATTAGGGAAGATCGCAAAATATGTAAGTTTACTTTCACAAAAATATTTGCCTTACAAGCCATAATTTACACACAAACAAAATTACAAAAAAAAATGCTTATTTTTTCTATTGAGGAACAATGTTCTATTGCCTAAGGCCACCAATTGAATAATAATAAAAATTGTTCTTTCATGATTCAGATAGAAAATACAATTTTATAAAAGATTCCAATTTACTTGTATTATCAAATTTTGCTTAAAGGGACACTGAACCCAATTTTTTTATTTTGCGATTCAGATAGAGCATGCAATTTTAAGCAACTTTCTAATTTACTCCTATTATAAAATGTTCTTTATTCTCTTGGCATCTTTATTTGAAATGCAAGAACGTAAGTTTAGATGCCGGGCCATTTTTGGTTAACAACCTAGGTTGTCCTTGTTGATTGGTGGATACATTTATCCACCAATCAAAAACTGCTGTCCAGAGTTCTCAACCAAGAAAAAAGCTTAGATGCCTTCTTTTTTATATAAAGATAGCAAGAGAACGAAGAAACATTGATAATAGGAGTAAATTAGAAAGTTGCTTAAAATTTCATGTTCTATCTGAATCACGGAAGAAAATGTTTGGGTTCAGTGTCCCTTTAATTCTGATGCCTGTGATATCTAGATAGGTAACATGCACATGTCTGGAGCACTACATGGCAAGAAATAGTGATGCCATCTAATGCATACACACTTCCTGCTTTTCAACAAATGATAACAAGAAAACAAAAATTGATAGTAGAAGTACACTGGAAAATTGTTTAAAATGTCATGTTCTAGCTGAATCATGAAAGAAAGATTTTGGGGTTTATGTCCCTTTAATACCCTTTGGCTGCTAAGACATTTCCCACCTAGGTGCTAAACTGGATTTTAGGGTTTTTTTTGTTTGTTTTTTACTTTTTAAAATATATTTTCCCCCCCAGCTCCCTAAGACTTATACAGTTGGAAAGGTTAGGAGAGTACAGGCTTCTAAGCAGCATGCCCCCATTTCCCTATAGTGTCCATTGTTAATTTTAAATAAATAAATAAATAAAGTTGCGCGGTGATGTAATTGCCCGTGACTTCACCGAATCGTGAAGCCCCAGCAATGCCTCTCACTATTCAGGCCAGATCGTAAGGGTGGGAGTAGGTAGGAGCCCTCAGATTTCCCTCAAGGTGGGTGAGTGCTAGCGACGGATCTGAGCCGTCAGCACCTGACTGGGACAATTCGCGACAGCTCAGAGCCACCATTAGCACTCAAAAGTACACTGTCATTGGAGCCTACATTGTCCTCTTAACATTCTAACAAATATTTTGTACAATAACTGAAAATAGACGCACTGTTTTTTTGTAGCTACAACATGTAGGCCTAGATTACAAATTGTGTGTTATGAGTTTTCCGCACGAGATATGGTCTTTTTGCAATCAATTTCCATTGCGTAGGTATTACAAGTCTTGAAAAATCGCCTTTTACGCAACAATCCTTTCCGCGCTCGAAGAGCTGTAGTTAATGGTCTTGCGCAACATAAAATTTTCACGAAACACTTCAAACATACATTTAAAAGTACACTTACACTCATATTAACACTAAAAAAACAGAATTTATGCTTACCTGATAAATTACTTTCTCCAACGGTGTGTCCGGTCCACGGCGTCATCCTTACTTGTGGGAATATCTCTTCCCCAACAGGAAATGGCAAAGAGTCCCAGCAAAGCTGGCCATATAGTCCCTCCTAGGCTCCGCCCACCCCAGTCATTCAACCGACGGACAGGAGGAAAAATATAGGAGAAACCATATGGTACCGTGGTGACTGTAGTTAGAGAAAATAATTCATCAGACCTGATTAAAAAACCAGGGCGGGCCGTGGACCGGACACACCGTTGGAGAAAGTAATTTATCAGGTAAGCATAAATTCTGTTTTCTCCAACATTGGTGTGTCCAGTCCACGGCGTCATCCTTACTTGTGGGAACCAATACCAAAGCTTTAGGACACGGCTGAAGGGAGGGAGCAAATCAGGTTACCTAAACGGAAGGCACCACAGCTTGCAAAACCTTTCTCCCAAAAATAGCCTCCGAAGAAGCAAAAGTATCAAATTTGTAAAATTTGGCAAAAGTGTGCAGTGAAGACCAAGTCGCTGCCTTACATATCTGGTGAACAGAAGCCTCGTTCTTGAAGGCCCATGTGGAAGCCACAGCCCTAGTGGAGTGAGCTGTGATTCTTTCAGGAGGCTGCCGTCCGGCAGTCTCATAAGCCAATCGGATGATGCTTTTAAGCCAAAAGGAAAGAGAGGTAGAAGTCGCTTTTTGACCTCTCCTTTTACCAGAATAGACAACAAACAAAGAAGATGTTTGTCTGAAATCTTTTGTAGCCTCTAAATAGAATTTTAGAGCACGGACTACGTCCAAATTGTGTAACAAACGTTCCTTCTTTGAAACTGGATTCGGACACAAAGAAGGTACAACTATCTCCTGGTTAATATTCTTGTTAGAAACAACCTTTGGAAGAAAACCAGGCTTAGTACGCAAAACCACCTTATCTGCATGGAACACCAGATAGGGCGGAGAACACTGCAGAGCAGATAACTCTGAAACTCTTCTAGCAGAAGAAATAGCAACCAAAAACAAAACTTTCCAAGATAGTAACTTAATATCTATGGAATGTAAAGGTTCAAACGGAACCCCTTGAAGAACTGAAAGAACTAGATTTAGACTCCAGGGAGGAGTCAAAGGTCTGTAAACAGGCTTGATCCTAACCAGAGCCTGAACAAATGCTTGAACATCTGGCACAGCTGCCAGTCTTTTGTGTAGTAAGACAGATAAAGCAGAGATCTGTCCCTTTAGAGAACTTGCAGATAATCCTTTCTCCAAACCTTCTTGTAGAAAGGAGAGAATCTTAGGAATTTTTATCTTATTCCATGGGAATCCTTTGGATTCACACCAACAGATATATCTTTTCCATATTTTATGGTAAATTTTTCTAGTTACCGGTTTTCTGGCCTGAACCAGAGTATCTATCACAGAATCTGAAAACCCACGCTTTGATAGAATCAAGCGTTCAATCTCCAAGCCGTCAGCTGGAGGGAGACCAGATTTGGATGTTCGAATGGACCTTGAACAAGAAGGTCCTGTCTCAAAGGTAGCTTCCATGGTGGAACCGATGACATTCACCAGGTCTGCATACCAAGTCCTGCGTGGCCACGCAGGAGCTATCAAGATCACCGAGGCCCTCTCCTGTTTGATCCTGGCTACCAGCCTGGGAATGAGAGGAAACGGTGGAAATACATAAGCTAGGTTGAAGGTCCAAGGTGCTACTAGTGCATCTACTAGAGTCGCCTTGGGATCCCTGGATCTGGACCCGTAGCAAGGAACCTTGAAGTTCTGACGAGACGCCATCAGATCCATGTCTGGAATGCCCCATAATTGAGTTAGTTGGGCAAAGATCTCCGGGTGGAGTTCCCACTCCCCCGGATGGAATGTCTGACGACTCAGATAATCCGCTTCCCAGTTTTCCACACCTGGCATGTGGATCGCAGATAGGTGGCAGGAGTGATCCTCCGCCCATTGAATTATTTTGGTCACTTCTTTCATCGTCAGGGAACTCCTTGTTCCCCCCTGATGATTGATATACGCAACGGTCGTCATGTTGTCTGATTGGAATCTTATGAATCTGGCCTTTGCTAGCTGAGGCCAAGCCCTGAGAGCATTGAAGATCGCTCTTAGTTCCAGAATGTTTATCGGGAGAAGAGACTCTTCCCGAGACCATAGTCCCTGAGCTTTCAAGGATTCCCAGACCGCGCCCCAGCCCACTAGACTGGCGTCGGTCGTGACAATGACCCACACTCTGGTCTGCGGAAGCTCATTCCCTGGGATAGAGGGTCCAGGGTCAGCCACCAACGGAGTGAATCTCTGGTCTTCTGATCTACTTGAATCATTGGAGACAAGTCTGTATAGTCCCCATTCCACTGTTTGAGCATGCACAGTTGTAATGGTCTTAGATGAATTCGTGCAAAAGGAACTATGTCCATTGCTGCAACCATCAACCCTACTACTTCCATGCACTGCGCTATGGAAGGACGTGGAACAGAATGAAGAACTTGACAAGTGCTTAGAAGTTTTGACTTTCTGACCTCTGTCAGAAAAATCCTCATTTCTAAGGAATCTATTATTGTTCCCAAGAAGGGAACTCTTGTTGACGGAGACAGAGAACTTTTTTCTATGTTCACCTTCCATCCGTGTGATCTGAGAAAGGCCAGAACGATGTCTGTATGAGCCTTTGCTTTTGACAGGGACGACGCTTGTATTAGAATGTCGTCCAAGTATGGTAGTACTGCAATGCCCCTCGGTCTTAGAACTGCTAGAAGGGACCCTAGTACCTTTGTGAAAATCCTTGGAGCAGTGGCTAACCCGAATGGGAGGGCCACAAACTGGTAATTTTTGTCCAGAAAGGCGAACCTTAGGAACTGATGATGTTCTTTGTGGATAGGAATATGTAGGTACGCATCCTTTAGATCCACGGTAGTCATAAATTGACCTTCCTGGATAGTGGGTAGAATCGTTCGAATGGTTTCCATCTTGAACGATGGTACCCTGAGAAATTTGTTTAGGATCTTCAAATCCAAAATTGGTCTGAAAGTTCCCTCTTTTTTGGGAACTACAAACAGATTTGAATAAAATCCCATTCCTTGTTCCTTTATTGGAACTGGGTGTATCACTCCCATCTTTAACAGGTCTTCTACACAATGTAAGAACGCCTGTCTCTTTATTTGGTTTAAGGATAAGTGAGACATGTGGAACCTTCCCCTTGGGGGTAGTTCCCTGAATTCCAGAAGATAACCCTGAGAAACTATTTCTAGTGCCCAGGGATCCTGAACATCTCTTGCCCAAGCCTGAGCAAAGAGAGTCTGCCCCCTACTAGATCCGGTCCCGGATCGGGGGCTACTCCTTCAGGCTGTTTTGTTAGCAGCAGCAGACTTCTTGGCCTGCTTACCCTTGTTCCAGCCTTGCATAGGCTTCCAGGCTGGTTTGGGCTGTGAGGTATTACCCTCTTGCTTAGAGGATGCAGAATTAGAGGCCGGTCCGTTCCTGAAATTGCGAAAGGAACGAAAATTAGACTTATTCTTGGCCTTGAAAGGCCTATCTTGAGGAAGGGCGTGGCCCTTTCCCCCAGTGATGTCTGAGATAATCTCTTTCAATTCTGATCCAAATAGAGTTTTACCTTTGAAAGGGATGTTAAGCAATTTTGTCTTGGATGATACATCCGCTGACCAAGACTTTAGCCAAAGCGCTCTGCGCGCCACAATTGCAAACCCTGAATTTTTCGCCGCTAATCTAGCTAATTGCAAAGCGGCATCTAAAATAAAAGAGTTAGCCAACTTAAGTGCGTGAACTCTGTCCATAACCTCCTCATATGGAGTCTCTCTACTGAGCGACTTTTCTAGTTCCTCGAACCAGAACCACGCTGCTGTAGTGACAGGAATAATGCACGAAATGGGTTGTAGAAGGTAACCTTGCTGTACAAAAATCTTTTTAAGCAAACCTTCCAATTTTTTATCCAAAGGATCTTTGAAAGCACAACTATCCTCGATAGGAATAGTAGTGCGCTTGTTTAGAGTAGAAACTGCCCCCTCGACCTTAGGGACTGTCTGCCATAAGTCCTTTCTGGGGTCGACCATAGGAAATAATTTCTTAAATATAGGGGGGGGAACAAAAAGGTATGCCGGGCTTCTCCCACTCCTTATTCACTATGTCCGCCACCCGCTTGGGTATAGGAAAAGCGTCGGGGTGCACCGGAACCTCTAGAAACTTGTCCATCTTGCATAATTTCTCTGGAATGACCAAGTTGTCACAATCATCCAGAGTAGATAACACCTCCTTAAGCAGTGCGCGGAGATGCTCTAATTTAAATGTCACATCATCAGGTTCAGCTTGTTGAGAAATTTTTCCTGAATCTGAAATTTCCCCATCTGACAAAACCTCCCTCATGGCCACTTCAGATTGGTGTGAGGGGATGACAGAACAATTATCATCAGCGCCCTCCTGCTCTTCAGTGTTTAAAACAGAGCAATCGCGCTTTCTCTGATATGCAGGCATTTTGGATAAAATATTTGCTATGGAGTTATCCATTACAGCCGTCAATTGTTGCATGGTAATAAGCATTGGCGTGCTAGATGTACTAGGGGCCTCCTGCGTGGGCAAAACTGGTGTAGACACAGTAGGAGATGATGTAGTATCATGTCTACTCCCCTCATCTGAGGAATCATCTTGGGCAATTTCATTATCTGTGGCAGTACTGTCCTTACTTTGTTTGGACGCTATGGCACAATTATCACACAAATTTAAATGGGGAGACACATTGGCTTTCATACATATAGAACATAGCTTATCCGAAGGCACAGACATGTTAAACAGGCGTAAACTTGTCAATAAAGCACAAAAAACGTTTTAAAACAAAACCGTTACCGTCTCTTTAAATTTTAAACAGAAACACTTTATTACTGAATATGTGAAAAAGTATGAAGGAATTGTTAAAAAATTACCAAAATTTCACCACAGTGTCTTAAAGCATTAAGAGTATTGTACACCAATTTTCAGAGCTTTAACCCTTAAAATAACGGAACCGGAGCCGTTTACAAATTTAACCCCTATACAGTCCCAGCTACAGCCTTTGCTGAGACCTAACCAAGCCCAGAGGGGAATACGATACCAAATGACACCTTCTAGAAACTTTTCCAGCTACTTTCAGATCCTCACACATGCATCTGCATGTCTTGCTCTCAAAAACAACTGCGCAGTAATGGCGCGAAAATGAGGCTCAGCCTACAACTGGGAAGGCCCTCCCTGACTGGAAAAGGTGTCTAACATAGTGCCTGCCGTTAAAAAACGTTCCCCAAGTTTATAAATGTGAATTATCAGCATAAACATGTATAAAATGTCCAAATAAAGCAATCAATTTAGCCCATAAAAATGTCTACCAGTTTTATAGCCCATATTAAGCCCTTTATTCTGTTTGAAACTAAGAAAATGGCTTACCGGTCCCCATGAGGGGAAATGACAGCCTTCCAGCATTACACAGTCTTGTTAGAAATATGGCTAGTCATACCTTAAGCAGAAAAGTCTGCTAACTGTTTCCCCCAACTGAAGTTACTTCATCTCAACAGTCCTATGTGGAAACAGCAATCGATTTTAGTTACTAAAATCATCTTCCTCTCACAAACAGAAATCTTCATCCTTTTCTGTTTCAGAGTAAATAGTACATACCAGCACTATTTTAAAATAACAAACACTTGATAGAAGAATAAAAAACTACATTTAAACACCAAAAACTCTTAACCATCTCCGTGGAGATGTTGCCTGTGCAACGGCAAAGAGAATGACTGGGGTGGGCGGAGCCTAGGAGGGACTATATGGCCAGCTTTGCTGGGACTCTTTGCCATTTCCTGTTGGGGATGAGATATTCCCACAAGTAAGGATGACGCCGTGGACCGGACACACCAATGTTGGAGAAAAATATTTTAGAAAAAATATTGCACACAAAACTTATAAGGGTTAAAACATATGCGATCTCGGGTGTAAGAAGAAAAAAAAAAAAAAAGAAGACACAGGGATTTTACATTGACATATATACACATACATAGAGAAACATGGCTTTATATGTATATAGATATGTTTAACTATGGAGATAATTTCACATTACAATCTTATGCATATTAAATAATATCTCAGATGTATTTTCAAAGAGATATTCGCCTATAGATCTCAAGATATCTAGACATATATATTCATATCTCGCTATAGATATCAGTCCAGAAATCATCAAATATATAGAGAAATATTTATAAATAAATAAAACATATTTAGTTACAAAAACATTTTCGCAATATAAAATATTTGCATTTTCATGTACACTTTGAGGAGAAAACGTCATGGGGTTTGCGCAACAGATTAGGGTTTTAGTGGGGGTTTGTCTTCTCTATTGACCTCTTTGGTGAATACGTAAAAGCACACACGATTTGACCGTTTGGATTAGGTTGCTTAACGCATGCGCAAAATAAATAATTTGCAACTTGTAATAGCTGCGCAACCTCAAATGCAAAAAAGCCATAATGCGCGTGGAGTTGTCGCAACGGATTTGCTGCGCGACTTGTAATCTTGCCCATAGAAAGCAATCAAGACAAGGACATGAACAGTATAGCTTATAGAAATGCCACTACTTGTACCACTTCCTGTAACAATTACGAAAGCTACTGTGAATTGCCATCAGTATTTCTCTTTATATAGAACACTTTATATGTAAAAGGAAAATTCTAATGCAAAGCTAAATATGCCCTAATTTAATTTTAGCACTAGTGTCCCTTGTAAACTACATATTTTATCCCCACAAAAGATTTAACACATAGGTAAGGGTCGCCGAGAGAGCTTTAAACGTCCCAGCTACTGAACAGGACATGGACGTTGAGCCCAAGTAGGATCAGCATTTAGCTGCCAATCACTCTTTTTCCTTTGTTGCAACCGTGAAAGAGCCTTTAGCTATGTGTTTAAACCTTTTGTGGGTGCTAAAATAAAACACAGTCTTATGTTTGAAGGAACAGCGAACATTCTAAAACACTGCTGCATAAAACATTCATTAATGCCTTATAGATTTCATGGAAACTGAAAATCAAGCTGTGTAAAGTAGTTCTGCAACTGTGTAAACTTGTCCCTGGTCGCCACTCATGCGGTACAGCATCTGATTGGCTGTTCTGACCACCGAGGAGAGAAAGAAAAAAGAATGGTTCTCAAGTGGGTGGCCAAGAGTTAATGTACCACAACACCTACAGCTTATTTTTCAGTTTCTATGTTAGCTACAAGGTCAGTATAAATCAATGATTGTATAAGGTTGCAGGATTTTAGAACGTTTCCTATGCCTTGGTGGAATACAACTAAAAAATAAATAAATAAATAAAAATACATAAAATCTGATTCATGCCATAAAATCAGTTCCTATTCTTAACATTTCTGCTGCACATTTTATATCACCCACAGGAACGACAAAAAGGCAGAATAAGTAAGCTGAAAGAAGAATTAGTAATTTTGCAACATACACATAACCAATCACGTCAGCGAAGGGTTGTTTGTAGAAAGCTTCATCTGCCACTCTAGACAGCAAGAAGTCCAAAAAGAAGGCAAGCAGGCAAGGAAAAAGAGAAAGCAGTGAAAAGGAGAAAGCTAGTGAAAGATTAAAATAAGCTCCGGAAAAAAACAAAAAGAGATTTAGTATCATGTGTAAAACAAGAATTAGACGGTGAACACATAGTACACAGAAACACTAGCGGCATTTATTTTCCTGTTAGCAGTTGCAGCAAAATGTTTATAACTAATTGCAAAACAAATCCTGATTATATTTAAAAGATATAGTAAGTGGTTTATTACACACAGCAGACAAACATTTCTAATGAAATGTCCTGGACATGAAAACAAAACATTTTCCTACATGACTATGATTACTTCTATTACAGAATTTTCTCAGTTCTTTTGGTATCCTTTGTTGAAAAGCACACACAGTGAGGCTCAGAGCTGGGCTCTAGCTGCTTACTGCACATATGGTGCGTCATAGGCTTACTGGTGTGTTTAGCTAGCTCCCAGTAGTGTACTGATGCTCCTTTAACAAAGGATACAAAGAGAATAAAGCAAATTTGATAATAGAAGTAAATTGGATAGTTGTTTAAAAATGTATGTTCCGATTCATGAAATTATTTTTTTGTGTTTCATGTCTCTTTAATATTGCATGCAAAGCGGAGTAATATTTCTTGTAGCTTCATACAATATTCTCGAAGATAGACAGAAATTAAGTATTCACTTTCATATGATGTACTATAAACTGCAGCTCTGCTAAATACAAGTCTTTGTCTTAATTCTAAAGCAGAGTACTTCTAAACTGGTATAAAAAATAAGTCAAATCAAAACTGACAATTTGTTTCTTAAAAATTAACATTTACCTCCTTGCAATAGAAACAAATATTCTTTACATTTATATTTTATAGTGATACTTTCTAAATCTAGTGCCACACTTTAATAGGTAAAACCTTCCCAGAAGTCATTGGTCTCTGTCCATTTCCATATACACTGTCTACACCAGTGGTTCTCTACCCAAGTGACCTCAAGGCCATTTAATTTTAGCAGGGCAAGTGCCATGCTCGGTAGATATATATATTGGGGCATGTCAGGCCGTGGCCCACCAGCAGGGTTGTCACGGCCCAGTATTGG
The DNA here is from genome assembly GCF_027579735.1 of Bombina bombina. Lineage (NCBI taxonomy): Eukaryota > Metazoa > Chordata > Amphibia > Anura > Bombinatoridae > Bombina > Bombina bombina. Next base: position 720,488,335 of record NC_069500.1, on the reverse strand, counting down.
GCCACGGCCTGGCTGTTGAAAAACCAGGGTCTACGCCAACTGTGTGCTTTGGAAAGAAAGAGATGAAACATGATCCAAGTAAAACTAGCCTGGTGTAAAACACAGAGGATTGTGTCTTTGAGGTGCCTTAATGTGTTACTGTTCCAAATATAAATACATCCTGGTTTCATTCATAGGACACATGAAACAATCTGATACAGTAATATACACTATTTACATTTTTACTATTAAAATTTGGTGGCACAACTCTGGCTCTCTCACGACACACTGTTTGACAAACACAACTAATGAATCCATTATTGGCACAATATTTAATTACTCTGCAATCTTCTCTTGATACCATGTGATCTATGGCCAGTTTTTGAAAACTTCTAGAGAAAAACATTTTATGTAAGAACTTACCTGATAAATTCATTTTTCATATTAGCAAGAGTCCATTAGCTAGTGACGTATGGGATATACATTCCTACCAGGAGGGGCAAAGTTTCCCAAACCTCAAAATGCCTATAAATACACCCCTCACCACACCCACAAATCAGTTTAACGAATACCCAAGAAGTGGGGTGATAAGAAAAAAAGTGCGAAAGCATATAAATAAGGAATTGGAATAATTGTGCTTTATACAAAAAAATCATAACCACCACAAAAAGGGTGGGCCTCATGGACTCTTGCTAAAATGAAAGAAATGAATTTATCAGGTAAGTTCTTACATAAATTATGTTTTCTTTCATGTAATTAGCAAGAGTCCATGAGCTAGTGACGTATGGGATAATGACTACCCAAGATGTGGATCTTTCCACGCAAGAGTCACTAGAGAGGGAGGGATAAAAGAAAGACAGCCAATTCCTGCTGAAAATAATCCACACCCAAAATAAAGTTTAATGAAAACATAAGCAGAAGATTCAAATTGAAACCGCTGCCTGAAGTACTTTTCTACCGAAAACTGCTTCAGAAGAAGAAAACACATCAAAATGGTAGAATTTAGTAAAAGTATGCAAAGAGGACCAAGTTGCTGCTTTGCAAATTTGATCAACCGAAGCCTCATTCCTAAACGCCCAGGAAGTAGAAACTGACCTAGTAGAATGAGCTGTAATCCTTTGAGGCAGAGTTTAACCCGACTCGACATAGGCATGATGAATTAAAGATTTCAACCAAGATGCCAAAGAAATGGCAGAAGCTTTCTGGCCTTTTCTGGAACCGGAAAAGATGACAAATAGACTAGAAGTCTTTCGGAAAGACTTAGTAGCTTCAACATAATATTTCAAAGCTCTAACAACATCCAAAGAATGCAACAATTTCTCCTTAGAATTCTTAGGATTAGGACATAATGAAGGAACCACAATTTCTCTACTAATGTTGTTGGAATTCACAACCTTAGGTAAAAATTCAAAAGAAGTTCGCAACACCGCCTTATCCTGGTGAAAAATCAGAAAAGGAGATTCACAAGAAAGAGCAGGTAATTCAGAGACTCTTCTGGCAGAAGAGATGGCCAAAAGGAACAAAACTTTCCAAGAAAGTAATTTAATGTCCAATGAATGCATGGGTTCAAAAGGAGGAGCTTGAAGAGCCCCCAGAACCAAATTCAAACTCCAAGGAGGAGAAATTGACTTAATGACGGGTTTTATACGAACCAAAGCTTGTACAAAACAATGAATATCAGGAAGATTAGCAATATTTCTGTGAAAAAGAACAGAAAGAGCAGAGATTTGTCCTTTCAAGGAACTTGCGGACAAACCTTTATCTAAACCATCCTGAAGAAACTGTAAAATTCTCGGAATTCTAAAAGAATGCCAGGAAAAATGATGAGAAAGACACCAAGAAATATAAGTCTTCCAAAATCTATAATATATCTCTCTAGATACAGATTTACGAGCCTGTAACATAGTATTAATCACAGAGTCAGAGAAACCTCTTTGACCAAGAATCAAGCGTTCAATCTCCATACCTTTAAATTTAAAGGATTTGAGATCCTGATGGAAAAAAGGACCTTGCGACAGAAGGTCTGGTCTTAACGGAAGAGCCCACGGTTGGCAAGAGGCCATCCGGACAAGATCCGCATACCAAAACCTGTGAGGCCATGCTGGAGCTACCAGCAGAACAAACGAGCATTCCTTCAGAATCTTGGAGATTACTTTTGGAAGAAGAACTAGAGGCGGAAAGATATAGGCAGGATGATACTTCCAAGGAAGTGATAATGTATCCACTGCCTCCGCCTGAGGATCCCAGGATCTGGACAGATACCTGGGAAGTTTCTTGTTTAGATGAGAAGCCATCAGATCTATTTCTGGAAGTTCCCACATTTGAACAATCTGAAGAAATACCTCTGGGTGAAGAGACCATTCGCCCGGATGCAACGTTTGGCGACTGAGATAATCCGCTTCCCAATTGTCTATACCTGGGATATGAACCGCAGAGATTAGACAGGAGCTGGATTCCGCCCAAACCAGAATTCGAGATACTTCTTTCATAGCCAAAGGACTGTGAGTCCCCCCCTGATGATTGATGTATGCCACAGTTGTGACATTGTCTGTCTGAAAACAAATGAACGATTCTCTCTTCAGAAGAGGCCAAGACTGAAGAGCTCTGAAAATTGTTCCAAAATATTGATCGGTAATCTCACTGCCTGAGATTCCCAAACCCCTTGTGCCGTCAGAGACCCCCACACAGCTCCCCAACCTGTAAGACTTGCATCTGTTGAAATTACAGTCCAGGTTGGAAGAACAAAAGAAGCCCCCTGAACTAAACGATGGTGATCTGTCCACCACGTCAGAGAGTGTCGTACAATCGGTTTTAAAGATATTAATTGAGATATCTTTGTGTAATCCCTGCACCATTGGTTCAGCATACAGAGCTGAAGAGGTCGCATGTGAAAACGAGCAAAGGGGATCGCGTCCGATGCAGCAGTCATAAGACCTAGAATTTCCATGCATAAGGCTACCGAAGGGAATGATTGTGACTGAAGGTTTCGACAAGCTGAAATCAATTTTAGACGTCTCTTGTCTGTCAAAGACAGAGTCATGGACACTGAATCTATCTGGAAACCCAAAAAGGTTACCCTTGACTGAGGAATCAATGAACTTTTTAGTGAATTGATCCTCCAACCATGATCTTGAAGAAACAACACAAGTCGATTCATATGAGATTCTGCTAAATGTGAAGACTGAGCAAGTACCAAGATATCGTCCAAATAAGGAAATACCACAATACCCTGTTCTCTGATTACAGACAGAAGGGCACCGAGAACCTTTGTAAAAATTCTTGGAGCTGTAGCTAGGCCAAACGGCAGAGCCACAAACTGGTAATGCTTGTCCAGGAAAGAGAATCTCAGAAACTGATAGTGAGCTGGATGAATCGGAATATGCAGATATGCATCCTGTAAATCTATTGTAGACATATAATGCCCTTGCTGAACAAAAGGCAAGATAGTCCTTACAGTTACCATTTTGAATGTTGGTATCCTTACATAACGATTCAATATTTTTAGATCCAGAACTGGTCTGAAGGAATTCTCCTTCTTTGGTACAATGAAGAGATTCGAATAAAACCCCAGCCCCTGTTCCAGAACTGGAACTGGCATAATTACCCCAGCCAACTCTAGATCTGAAACACATTTCAGAAATGCTTGAGCTTTCACTGGATTTACTGGGACACGGGAAAGAAAAAATCTCTTTGCAGGAGGTCTTATCTTGAAACCAATTCTGTACCCTTCTGAAACAATGTTCTGAATCCAAAGATTGTGAACAGAATTGATCCAAATTTCTTTGAAAAAACGTAATCTGCCCCCTACCAGCTGGGCTGGAATGAGGGCCGCACCTTCATGTGGACTTAGAAGCTGGCTTTGCTTTTCTAGAAGGCTTGGATTTATTCCAGACTGGAGATGGTTTCCAAACTAAAACTGCTCCTGAGGATGAAGGATCAGGCTTTTGTTCTTTGTTGAAACGAAAGGAACGAAAACGATTATTAGCCCTGTTTTTACCATTAGATTTTTTATCCTGTGGTAAAAAAGTTCCTTTCCCACCAGTAACAGTTGAGATAATAGAATCCAACTGAGAACCAAATAATTTATTACCCTGGAAAGAAAGGGAAAGTAGAGTCGATTTAGAAGACATATCAGCATTCCAAGTTTTAAGCCATAAAGCTCTTCTAGCTAAAATAGCTAGAGACATAAACCTGACATCAACTCTGATAATATCAAAAATGGCATCACAGATAAAATTATTAGCATGTTGAAGAAGAAGAAGAATATTATGAGAATCATGATCTGTTACTTGTTGCGCTAAAGTTTCCAACCAAAAAGTTGAAGCTGCAGCAACATCAGCCAATGATATAGCAGGTCTAAGAAGATTACCTGAACACAGATAAGCTTTTCTTAGAAAGGATTCAATTTTCCTATCTAAAGGATCCTTAAAGGAAGTACCATCTGCCGTAGGAATAGTAGTACGTTTAGCAAGGGTAGAAATAGCCCCATCAACTTTAGGGATTTTGTCCCAAAACTCTAATCTGTCGGACGGTACAGGATATAATTGCTTAAAACGTTTAGAAGGAGTAAATGAATTACCCAAATTATTCCACTCTCTGGAAATTACTTCAGAAATAGCACCAGGAACAGGAAAAACTTCTGGAATAACCACAGGAGATTTAAAGACCTTGTCTAAACGTTTAGATTTAGTATCAAGAGGACCAGAATCCTCAATTTCTAATGCAATTAGGACTTCTTTAAGTAAAGAACGGATAAATTCCATTTTAAATAAATATGACGATTTATCAGCATCAACCTCTGAGACAGAATCCTCTGTATCAGAAGAATCATTAGAATCAGAATGATGATGTTCATTTAAAAATTCATCTGTATAAAGAGAAGTTTTAAAAGACTTTTTATGTTTACCAGAAGGAGGAATAACAGACATAGCCTTCTTAATGGATTCAGAAACAAAATCTCTTATGTTATCAGGAACACTCTGAACATTAGATGTTGATGGAACTGCAACAGGTAATGGTACTTTACTAAAGGAAATATTTTCTGCATTAACAAGTTTGTCATGACATTTAATACAAACAACAGCTGGAGGAACAACTACCAAAAGTTTACAGCAGATACACTTAGCTTTGGTAGTTCCAGCACCAGGCAGCGATTTTCCAGTAGTATCTTCTGACTCAGTTGCAACGTGTGACATCTTGCAATATGTAATAGAAAAAAACAACATATAAAGCAAAATTGATCAAATTCCTTAAATGACAGTTTCAGGAATGGGAAAAAATGCCAGTGAACAAGCTTCTAGCAACCAGAAGCAAAAAATAACGAGACTTAAATAAAGTGGAGACAAAAATTGACGCCCACATTATTTGGCGCCTAAATGCTATTAGCGCCAAAAATGACGCCACATCCGGAACGCCAACATTTTTGGCGCGAAAAACGTAAAAAATGACGCAACTTCCGGCGACACGTATGAAGCCGGAAACAGAAAAAATTTTTCTCGCCAAGAAAGTCCGCGCCAAGAATGACGCAATAAAAACAGAATTTATGTATACCTGATAAATTACTTTCTCCAACGGTGTGTCCGGTCCACGGCGTCATCCTTACTTGTGGGATATTCTCTTCCCCAACAGGAAATGGCAAAGAGCCCAGCAAAGCTGGTCACATGATCCCTCCTAGGCTCCGCCTTCCCCAGTCATTCGACCGACGTAAAGGAGGAATATTTGCATAGGAGAAATATGATACCGTGGTGACTGTAGTTAAAGAAAATAAATCATCAGACCTGATTAAAAAACCAGGGCGGGCCGTGGACCGGACACACCGTTGGAGAAAGTAATTTATCAGGTAAACATAAATTCTGTTTTCTCCAACATAGGTGTGTCCGGTCCACGGCGTCATCCTTACTTGTCGGAACCAATACCAAAGCTTTAGGACACGGATGATGGAAGGGAGCAAATCAGGTCACCTAGATGGAAGGCACTACGGTTTGCAAAACCTTTCTCCCAAAAATAGCCTCAGAAGAAGCAAAAGTATCAAATTTGTAAAATTTGGTAAAAGTGTGCAGTGAAGACCAAGTCGCTGCCTTACATATCTGATCAACAGAAGCCTCGTTCTTAAAGGCCCATGTGGAAGCCACGGCCCTAGTGGAATGAGCTGTGATTCTTTCAGGAGGCTGCCGTCCGGCAGTCTCATAAGCCAATCTGATGATGCTTTTAAGCCAAAAAGATAGAGAGGTAGAAGTTGCTTTTTGACCTCTCCTTTTACCAGAATAAACAACAAACAAGGAAGATGTTTGTCTGAAATCCTTTGTAGCATCTAAATAGAATTTTAGAGCACGGACAACGTCCAAATTGTGTAACAAACGTTCCTTCTATGAAACTGGATTCGGACACAAAGAAGGTACAACTATCTCCTGGTTAATATTTTTGTTGGAAACAACCTTCGGAAGAAAACCAGGCTCAGTACGTAAAACCACCTTATCTGCATGGACCAGATAGAGCGGAGAACACTGCAGAGCAGATAACTCAGAAACTCTTCTAGCGGAAGAAATTGCAACCTAAAACAAAACTTTCCAAGATAATAACTTAATATCTACGGAATGTAAGGGTTCAAACGGAACCCCTTGAAGAACTGAAAGAACTAGATTAAGACTCCAGGGAAGAGTCAAAGGTCTGTAAACAGGCTTGATTCTAACCAGAGCCTGAACAAACGCTTAAACGTCTGGAACAGCTGCCAGCCTTTTGTGAAGTAAAACAGATAAAGCAGAGATCTGTCCCTTCAGAGAACTCGCAGAAAATCCTTTCTACAAACCTTCTTGTAGAAAGGAAAGAATCTTAGGAATTTTTATCTTGTTCCATGGGAATCCTTTAGATTCACACCAACAGATATATTTTTTCCATATATTATGGTAAATTTTTCTAGTTACAGGCTTTCTAGCCTGCATAAGAGTATCTATTACAGAATCTGAAAACCCACGCTTTGATAAAATCAAGCGTTCAAACTCCAAGCAGTCAGTTGGAGGAAAACCAGATTCGGATGTTCGAATGGACCCTTAATAAGAAGGTCCTGTCTCAAAGGTAGCTTCCATGGTGGAGCCGATGACACATTCACCAGGTCTGCATACCAAGTCCTGCGTGGCCACACAGGAACTATCAAGGTCACCGAAGCCCTCTCCAGATTGATCCTGGCTACCAGCCTGGGAATGAGAGGAAACGGTGGGAATACATAAGCTAGGTTGAAGATCCAAGGTGCTACTATTGTATCCAATAGAGTCGCCTTGGGATCCCTGGATTTGGACCCGTAACAAGGGACCATGAAGTTCTGACGAGAGGCCATCAGAACCATGTCTGGAATGCCCCATAATTGAGTTATTTGGGCAAAGATTTCCAGATGGAGTTCCCACTCCCCCGGATGCTCCTCCATCGCCAGGGAACTCCTTGTTACCCCCTGATGGTTGATATATGTAACAGTCGTCATGATGTCTGATTGAAACCTTATGAATTTGGCCTTTGCTAGTCGAGGCCAAGCCTTGAGAGCATTGAATATCGCTCTCAGTTCCATTATGTTTATCGGGAGAAGAGAGTCTTCCCGAAACCATAGACCCTGAGTTTTCAGGGGTTCCCAGACCGCGCCCCAGCCCACCAGACTGGCGTCGGTCGTGACAATGACCTATTCTGGTCTGCGGAAGCTCATTCCCTGTGACAGGTTGTCCAGGGTCAGCCACCAACGGAGTGAATCTCTGGTTATTTGATCTACTTGTATCGTCGGAGACAAGTCTGTATAATCCCCATTCCACTGTCTGAGCATGCACAGGTGCAATGGTCTTAGATGAATTCGTGCAAAAGGAACTATGTCCATTGCCGCAACCATCAAACCTATTACTTCCATGGACTGCGCTATGGAAGGAAGAAGAACAGAATGAAGTACCTGACAAGAGCTTAGAAGTTTTGATTTTCTGGCCTCTGTCAGAAAAACCTTCATTTCTAAGGAAACTATTATTGTTCCCAAGAAGGGAACTCTTGTTGACGGGGACAGAGAACTTTTTTCTATGTTCACTTTCCACCTGTGAGATCTGAGAAAGGCTAGGACAATGTCCGTATGAGCCCTTGCTTTTGACAGAGACGACACTTGAATCAGGATGTCGTCCAAGTAAGGTACTACTGCAATGCCCCTTGGTCTTAGCACCGCTAGAAGGGACCCTAGTACCCTTGTGAAAATCCTTGGAGCAGTGGCTAATCCGAATGGAAGTGCCACAGGTAATGCTTGTCCAGAAAGGCGAACCTTAGGAACTGAAAATGTTCCTTGTGGATAGGAATACGTAGGTACGCATCCTTTAAGTCCACCGTGGTCATGAATTGACCTTCCTGGATGGTAGGAAGGATCGTTCGAATGGTTTCCATTTTGAATGATGAAACCCTTAGAAACTTGTTTAGAATCTTGAGATCTAAAATAGGTCTGAATGTTCCCTCTTTTTTGGGAATTATGAACAGGTTGGAGTAAAAACCCATCCCTTGTTCTCCTAATGGAACAGGATGAATCACTTCCATGCTTAACAGGTCTTCTACACAGTGTAAGAATGCCTGTTCGAAGATAATTGAGACCCGTGGAACCTTCCCCTTGGGGGTAGTTCCCTGAATTCCAGGAGATAACCTTGAGAAACTATTTCTAGCGCCCAAGGATCCTGAACATCTCTTGCCCCAGCCGGAGCAAAGAGAGAAAGTCTGCCCCCCACCAGATCCTTCCCAGATCGGGGGCCAACACTTCATGCTGTTTTGGTAGCAGTGGCAGGTGACTTGGCCTGCTTACCCTTGTTCCAGCCTTGCATCGGCCTCCAGGCTGGCTTGGTTTGAGAAGTATTACCCTCTTGCTTAGAGGGTGTAGAATTTGAGGCTGGTCCGTTTCTGCGAAAGGGACGAAAATGTGGCTTCTTTTTAGCCTTAAAAGACCTATCCAGAGGAAGGGCGTGGCCCTTTCCCCCAGTGATGTCTGAAATAATCTCTTTCAAGTCAGGGCCAAACAGTGTTTTACCCTTGAAAGGGATGTTAAGCAAAAGCGCTCTGCGCGCCACGATAGCAAACCCTGAATTATTCGCCGCTAATCTAGCTAATTGCAAAGCGGCATCTAAAATAAAAAAAGAGTTAGCCAATTTAAGAGCTTGAACTCTGTCCAAAACCTCCTCGTACGAAGATTCTTTATTGAGCGACTTTTCTAGTTCTTCGAACCAGAAACACGCAGCTGTAGTGACAGGAACAATGCATGAAATTGGTTGTAGAAGGTAACCTTGCTGAACAAACATCTTTTTAAGCAAACCCTCTAACCTTTAATCCATAGGATCTTGAAAGCACAACTATCTTCTATAGGAATAGAAGTGAGTTTGTTTAGAGTAGAAACCGCCCCCTCGACCTTGGGGACTGTATGCTATAAGTCCTTTCTGGGGTCGACTATAGGAACTAATTTCTTAAATATAGGGGGAGGACAAAAGGTATGCCAGGCCTTTCCCACTCCTTATTTACTATGTCCGCCACCCGCTTGGGTATAGGAAAAACATCGGGGGGCACCGGAACCTCTAGGAACTTGTCCATCTTACCTAATTTCTCTGGAATTACCAAATTGTCACAATCATCCAGAGTAGATAATACCTCCTTAAGTAGTGCGTGGAGATGTTGAAATTTAAATTTAAAAGTTACAATATCAGGTTCTGCTTGTTGAGAAATTTTCCCTGAATCTGAAATTTCTCCCTCAGACAAAACCTCCCTCCTGGCCCCTTCAGATAGGTGTGAGGGTATGTCAGAACAGATATCATCAGCGTCCTCTTGCTCTTCAGTGTTTAAAACAGAGCAATCACGCTTTCTCTGATAAGTAGGCATTTTGGAAAAAATGCATGCAATAGAATTATCCATTACAGCCATTAATTGTTGTATGGTAATAAGTATTGGCGCACTAGATGTACTAGGGGCCTCTTGTGTGGGCAAAACTGGTGTAGACACAGAAGGGGATGATGCAGTACCATGCTTACTCCCCTCATTAGAGGAATCATCTTGGGCAATATCATATCTATGGCATTATTATCCCTACTTTGTTTGGACATTATGACACAAATATATCACATATATTTAAATGGGGAGACACATTGGCTTTCATACATATAGAACATCGTTATCTGATGGTTCAGACATGTTAAACAGGCTTAAACTTGTGAACAAAGCACAAAAAACGTTTTACAATAAAACCGTTACTGTCCCTTTAAATTTCAAACTGAACACACTTTATTACTGAATATGTGAAAAAGTATGAAGGAATTGTTCAAAATTTCACCACAGTAACTTAAAGCCTTAAAAGTATTGCACACCAAATTTGAAAGCTTTAACCCTTAAAATAACGGAACCGGAGCCGTTTTTACATTTAACCCCTATACAGTCCCAGGTATCTGCTTTGCTGAGACCCAACCAAGCCCAGAGGGGAATACGATACCAAATGATGCCTTCTATAAGCTTTTTCAGTGGTTCTTAGCTCCTCACACATGCATCTGCATGCCATGCTTTCCAAAAACAACTGCGCATTAGAGGCGCGAAAATGAGGCTCTGTCTATGACTAGAAAAGGCCCCCAGTGAAAAAGGTGTCCAATACAGTGCCTGCCGTTTTTATTAAAACAATCCCCAAGATTTAACAACTATTAAAAGTAATAATCTGCCAAATATACTTAGTAAAGGAATCGTTTTAGCCCAGAAAAATGTCTACCAGTTTTTTAAGCCCTAATGAAGCCCTTTATTCTTTTACTTAAACTAAGAAAATGGCTTACCGGTTCCCATAGGGAAAATGACAGCTTCCAGCATTACCGAGTCTTGTTAGAAATGTGTCATACCTCAAGCAGCAAAAGTCTGCTCACTGTTTCCCCCAACTGAAGTTAATTCCTCTCAACAGTCCTGTGTGGAAACAGCCATTGATTTTAGTAACGGTTGCTAAAATCATTTTCCTCTTACAAACAGAAATCTTCATCTCTTTCCTGTTTCAGAGTAAATAGTACATACCAGCACTATTTTAAAATAACAAACTCTTGATTGAAGAATAAAAACTACATTTAAACACCAAAAAACTCTAAGCCATCTCCGTGGAGATGTTGCCTGTACAACGGCAAAGAGAATGACTGGGGAAGGCGGAGCCTAGGAGGGATCATGTGACCAGCTTTGCTGGGCTCTTTGCCATTTCCTGTTGGGGAAGAGAATATCCCACAAGTAAGGATGACGCCGTGGACCGGACACACCTATGTTGGAGAAATGAAGCATTTTCAGCCCCCGCGAGCCTAACAGCCCACAGGGAAGTCAAATTTTAAGGTAAGATAAAAAACAGAATTTATGTTTACCTGATAAATTTCTTTCTCCAACGGTGTGTCCGGTCCACGGCGTCATCCTTACTTGTGGGATATTCTCTTCCCCAACAGGAAATGGCAAAGAGCCCAGCAAAGCTGGTCACATGATCCCTCCTAGGCTCCGCCTACCCCAGTCATTCGACCGACGTTAAGGAGGAATATTTGCATAGGAGAAACCATATGGTACCGTGGTGACTGTAGTTAAAGAAAATAAATTATCAGACCTGATTAAAAAACCAGGGCGGGCCGTGGGCCGGACACACCGGTGGAGAAAGAAATTTATCAGGTAAACATAAAATATGTTTTCTCCAACATAGGTGTGTCCGGTCCACGGCGTCATCCTTACTTGTGGGAACCAATACCAAAGCTTTAGGACACGGATGAAGGGAGGGAGCAAATCAGGTCACCTAAATGGAAGGCACCACGGCTTGCAAAACCTTTCTCCCAAAAATAGCCTCAGAAGAAGCAAAAGTATCAAACTTGTAAAATTTGGTAAAAGTGTGCAGTGAAGACCAAGTCGCTGCCCTACATATCTGATCAACAGAAGCCTCGTTCTTGAAGGCCCATGTGGAAGCCACAGCCCTAGTGGAATGAGCTGTGATTCTTTCGGGAGGCTGCCGTCCGGCAGTCTCGTAAGCCAATCTGATGATGCTTTTAATCCAAAAAGAGAGAGAGGTAGAAGTTGCTTTTTGACCTCTCCTTTTACCTGAATAAACAACAAACAAGGAAGATGTTTGTCTAAAATCCTTTGTAGCATCTAAATAGAATTTTAGAGCGCGAACAACATCCAAATTGTGCAACAAACGTTCCTTCTTTGAAACTGGTTTCGGACACAGAGAAGGTACGATAATCTCCTGGTTAATGTTTTTGTTAGAAACAACTTTTGGAAGAAAACCAGGTTTAGTACGTAAAACCACCTTATCTGCATGGAACACCAGATAAGGAGGAGAACACTGCAGAGCAGATAATTCTGAGACTCTTCTAGCAGAAGAAATCGCAACTAAAAACAAAACTTTCCAAGATAATAACTTAATATCAACGGAATGTAAGGGTTCAAACGGAACCCCCTGAAGAACTGAAAGAACTAAATTGAGACTCCAAGGAGGAGTCAAAGGTTTGTAAACAGGCTTGATTCTAACCAGAGCCTGAACAAAGGCTTGAACATCTGGCACAGCTGCCAGCTTTTTGTGAAGTAATACCGACAAGGCAGAAATCTGTCCCTTCAGGGAACTTGCAGATAATCCTTTTTCCAATCCTTCTTGAAGGAAGGATAGAATCCTAGGAATCTTAACCTTGTCCCAAGGGAATCCTTTAGATTCACACCAACAGATATATTTTTCCAAATTTTGTGGTAAATCTTTCTAGTTACAGGCTTTCTGGCCTGAACAAGAGTATCGATAACAGAATCTGAGAATCCTCGCTTCGATAAAATCAAGCGTTCAATCTCCAAGCAGTCAGCTGGAGTGAAACCAGATTCGGATGTTCGAACGGACCCTGAACAAGAAGGTCTCGTCTCAAAGGTAGCTTCCAAGGTGGAGCCGATGACATATTCACCAGATCTGCATACCAAGTCCTGCGTGGCCACGCAGGAGCTATCAAGATCACCGACGCCCTCTCCTGATTGATCCTGGCTACCAGCCTGGGGATGAGAGGAAATGGCGGGAACACATAAGCTAGTTTGAAGGTCCAAGGTGCTACTAGTGCATCCACTAGAGCCGCCTTGGGATCCCTGGATCTGGCCCCGTAGCAAGGAACTTTGAAGTTCTGACGAGAGGCCATCAGATCCATGTCTGGAATGCCCCACAGGTGAGTGACTTGGGCAAAGATTTCCGGATGGAGTTCCCACTCCCCCGGATGCAATGTCTGACGACTCAGAAAATCCGCTTCCCAATTTTCCACTCCTGGGATGTGGATAGCAGACAGGTGGCAGGAGTGAGACTCCGCCCATAGAATGATTTTGGTCACTCCTTCCATCGCTAGGGAACTCCTTGTTCCCCCCTGATGGTTGATGTACGCAACAGTTGTCATGTTGTCTGATTGAAACCGTATGAACTTGGTCCTCGCTAGCCGAGGCCAGGCCTTGAGAGCATTGAATATCGCTCTCAGTTCCAGAATATTTATCGGTAGAAGAGATTCTTCCCGAGACCAAAGACCCTGAGCTTTCAGGGATCCCCAGACCGCGCCCCAGCCCATCAGACTGGCGTCGGTCGTGACAATGACCCACTCTGGTCTGCGGAACGTCATCCCTTGAGACAGATTGTCCAGGGACAGCCACCAACGGAGTGAGTCTCTGGTCCTCTGATTTACTTGTATCTTCGGAGACAAGTCTGTATAGTCCCCATTCCACTGACTGAGCATGCACAGTTGTAATGGTCTTAGATGAATGCGCGCAAAAGGAACTATGTCCATCGCCGCTACCATCAACCCGATCACTTCCATGCACTGAGCTATGGAAGGAAGAGGAACGGAATGAAGTATCCGACAAGAGTCTAGAAGTTTTGTTTTTCTGGCCTCTGTTAGAAAGATCCTCATTTCTAAGGAGTCTATAATTGTTCCCAAGAAGGGAACCCTTGTTGACGGGGATAGAGAACTCTTTTCCACGTTCACTTTCCAGCCGTGAGATCTGAGAAAGGCCAGGACAATGTCCGTGTGAGCCTTTGCTTGAGGAAGGGACGACGCTTGAATCAGAATGTCGTCCAGGTAAGGTACTACTGCAATGCCCCTTGGTCTTAGCACCGCTAGAAGGGACCCTAGTACCTTTGTGAAAATCCTTGGAGCAGTGGCTAATCCGAAAGGAAGCGCCACGAACTGGTAATGTTTGTCCAGGAATGCAAACCTTAGGAACCGATGATGTTCCTTGTGGATAGGAATATGTAGATACGCATCCTTTAAATCCACCGTGGTCATGAATTGACCCTCCTGGATGGAAGGAAGAATAGTTCGAATGGTTTCCATCTTGAAAGATGGAACCTTGAGAAACTTGTTTAAGATCTTGAGATCTAAGATTGGTCTGAACGTTCCCTCTTTTTTGGGAACTATGAACAGATTGGAGTAGAACCCCATCCCTTGTTCTCTTATTGGAACAGGATGAATCACTCCCATTTTTAACAGGTCTTCTACACAATGTAAGAACGCCTGTCTTTTTATGTGGTCTGAAGACAACTGAGACCTGTGGAACCTCCCCCTTGGGGGAAGTCCCTTGAATTCCAGGAGATAACCCTGGGAGACTATTTCTAGCGCCCAAGGATCCAGAACATCTCTTGCCCAAGCCTGAGCGAAGAGAGAGAGTCTGCCCCCCACCAGATCCGGTCCCGGATCGGGGGCCAATATTTCATGCTGTCTTGGTAGCAGTGGCAGGCTTCTTGGCCTGCTTTCCCTTGTTCCAGCCTTGCATTGGTCTACAAGCAGGCTTGGCTTGAGAAGTATTACCCCCTTGCTTAGAGGACGTAGCAATTTGGGCTGGTCCGTTTTTACGAAAGGGACGAAAATTAGGTCTATTTTTCGCCTTGAAAGGCCGATCCTGAGGAAGGGCGTGGCCCTTACCCCCAGTGATATCCGAGATAATCTCTTTCAAGTCAGGGCCAAACAGCGTTTTCCCCTTGAAAGGAATGTTTAGTAGCTTGTTCTTGGAAGACGCATCAGCCGACCAAGATTTCAACCAAAGCGCTCTGCGCGCCACAATAGCAAACCCAGAATTCTTAGCCGCTAACCTAGCCAATTGCAAAGTGGCGTCTAGGGTGAAAGAATTAGCCAATTTGAGAGCATTGATTCTGTCCATAATCTCCTCATAAGGAGGAGAATCACTATCGAGCGCCTTTATCAGCTCATCAAACCAGAAACATGCGGCTGTAGTGACAGGGACAATGCATGAGATTGGTTGTAGAAGGTAACCCTGCTGAACAAACATCTTTTTAAGCAAACCTTCTAATTTTTTATCCATAGGATCTTTGAAAGCACAACTATCCTCTATGGGTATAGTGGTGCGTTTGTTTAAAGTAGAAACCGCTCCCTCGACCTTGGGGACTGTCTGCCATAAGTCCTTTCTGGGGTCGACCATAGGAAACAATTTTTTAAATATGGGGGGAGGGACGAAAGGAATACCGGGTCTTTCCCATTCTTTATTAACAATGTCCGCCACCCGCTTGGGTATAGGAAAAGCTTCTGGGAGCTCCGGCACCTCTAGGAACTTGTCCATTTTACATAGTTTCTCTGGGATGACCAACTTTTCACAATCATCCAGAGTGGATAATACCTCCTTAAGCAGAATGCGGAGATGTTCCAACTTAAATTTAAATGCAATTACATCAGGTTCAGCCTGTTGAGAAATGTTCCCTGAATCAGTAATTTCTCCCTCAGACAAAACCTCCCTGGCCCCCTCAGATTGGGTTAGGGGCCCTTCAGAGATATTAATATCAGCGTCGTCATGCTCTTCAGTAACTAAAACAGAGCAGCCACGCTTACGCTGACAAGGGTTCATTTTGGCTAAAATGTTTTTGACAGAATTATCCATTACAGCCGTTAATTGTTGCATAGTAAGGAGTATTGGCGCGCTAGATGTACTAGGGGCCTCCTGAGTGGGCAAGACTCGTGTAGACGAAGGAGGGAATGATGCAGTACCATGCTTACTCCCCTCACTTGAGGAATCATCTTGGGCATCATCGATTTAGCCCAGAAAAGTCTACAATCTTAATAAGCCCTTATGAAGCCCTTATTTACCATCGTAATAAACATGGCTTACCGGATCCCATAGGGAAAAATGACAGCTTCCAGCATTACATCGTCTTGTTAGAATGTGTCATACCTCAAGCAGCAAGAGACTGCACACTGTTCCCCCAACTGAAGTTAATTGCTCTCAACAGTCCTGTGTGGAACAGCCATGGATTTTAGTTACGGTGCTAAAATCATTTTCCTCATACAAACAGAAATCTTCATCTCTTTTCTGTTTCTGAGTAAATAGTACATACCAGCACTATTTTAAAATAACAAACTCTTGATTGAATAATAAAAACTACAGTTAAACACTAAAAAACTCTAAGCCATCTCCGTGGAGATGTTGCCTGTACAACGGCAAAGAGAATGACTGGGGTAGGCGGAGCCTAGGAGGGATCATGTGACCAGCTTTGCTGGGCTCTTTGCCATTTCCTGTTGGGGAAGAGAATATCCCACAAGTAAGGATGACGCCGTGGACCGGACACACCTATGTTGGAGAAATGATATATTCAAATGCATTATCCCAAATATGAAACTGACTGTCTGAAATAAGGAAATGTTGAACATCCTGAGTCAAGGCAAATAAATGTTTGAATACATATATTTAGAACTTTATAAAAAAGTGCCCAACCATAGCTTTAGAGTGTCACAGAAAATAAGACTTACTTACCCCAGGACACTCATCTACATGTTGTAGAAAGCCAAACCAGTACTGAAACAAAAATCAGCAGAGGTAATGGTATATATATATATATATATATATATATATATAAAAGAGTATATCGTCGATCTGAAAAGGGAGGTAAGAGATGAATCTCTACGACCGATAACAGAGAACCTATGAAATAGACCCCGTAGAAGGAGATCATTGAATTCAAACAGGCAATACTCTCCTCACATCCCTCTGACATTCACTGCACGCTGAGAGGAAAACCGAGCTCCAACCTGCTGTGGAGCGCATATCAACGTAGAATCTAGCACAAACTTACTTCACCACCTCAATAGGAGGCAAAGTTTGTAAAACTGATTTGTGGGTGTGGTGAGGGGTGTATTTATAGGCATTTTGAGGTTTGGGAAACTTTGCCCCTCCTGGTAGGAATGTATATCCCATACGTCACTAGCTCATGGACTCTTGCTAATTACATGAAAGAAAATACCTATATTCATAGATCTTTCTCCTGAATGACCCCACTGGAAAATGAGAACTGCTTTCCAGCTCTGTAGGCCTGGTATTGAATTAGTCAAGGTTGTCCTGTGGTTTATCTTGCTCAAAGGAACAGGAAATATTACAGACTTGTGACAACTACATGACCAATATATACACAAATACCAGAATGCTGTTACGATTCAAACCTGACATATGAGGGGAGACTATCACAGACCTGCTACACAGCCCCTGACAGTTGACAGGTTATTGGTGTAATGTTGCCGGATTGAAATAACATTTATAAAAGCAGGAGTTGTAGATTTTCCACAGCCAGAACAATAGCACTAAATAAATTCCAGAAAGTTTACATAACATCTTCCTTGATTAGGAGCAGCATTTCAATAACGTGCGGGAAAAGAGAAGGATTAAAAATTATGACATAACAGTTAAAGGAGTACTTAGAGAGGGTGGCATACTAATTTCGTCACCTGTATAAAATAAAGATAGGAAGCTACGGCTTATCCACCATACATCACACATAAAATAATAAGAACTGAAGCCCCCAGGAAGGGCAGGAAGCCAAAGACTTCTGGGAAATGTTTGAGAGTATTTAATCACTAGTAAAGGTTTTCTGTACAGTGCTGCATACATTTGTAGGTGCTTCAAAACCATACGTTTTCCATGAGAAAGAAGAGTTATTTATTAGTACAAATAAGAAACGAGTAAGCAGAGATAGGATACTATCAGGCTAATATTACCTATTATTTGCTTTTGTCTTCTGTAACATCTCATCTTGCCTGACATACCACTCTTCAAGTTCTTTAGCAGCTTTTTCTTTCCATTCAGATTCTTGTTTTAAGGAGTTAGCATCTGGGCATTGGGGGAAAAAAGTTATATCCATTACTTTACAAACTTACACATAAAACATTGATGCATAATAAAAAACTTGTTTAAAACACTAAGAAAAAGACCAATACTACTATATTCATACACATAACTATAACAAATAGCTCACAACTAAATCAAATATGCAAAACTGAGCAGAACTATATTATACTTATGTGAAGAATGATACATACTTTTTATTGTAAAAGGATTTTATAATTCACTGTAAATATACAGTATATTACAATTAAGGTCCTCACCAAGCATTTCAAGCCGACTCCTTTGCTCCTCTCGCCATTTGCGAATACTCTCCGGTTCAGCTTGCAAGCGATCAGCCTGAGAAATAGCTGCATATCCATTTGTTGGTCCATTAGCCTCC
This sequence comes from Bombina bombina, assembly GCF_027579735.1. Lineage (NCBI taxonomy): Eukaryota > Metazoa > Chordata > Amphibia > Anura > Bombinatoridae > Bombina > Bombina bombina. The sequence continues at coordinate 720,469,875 of NC_069500.1, read as the reverse complement.
TGTACAAAAGTGACCATTTGCATAAAAAAAAAAAAATACTATTAAAACATTTGCATCTAAATCTAAAAGGGTCAATATTCAGTAATGGAACTATTAGATTATACATGGCTTATCATGACCAACTCAATACTATAAACCAGGGTCGGACAAATTCACAGTGACTAGGCACCTTTATAATTGGGCCTGTAGCCACGATTGGTCTTTGACAGGCAAAGGGCAGGATGCTTGTAGGCAAACAGCATTTTAAAGGGTATGTTTGCGCATTGTGAAAGCTGGAATCATGAATTGAATAGCAAACACAATAAAGGAAATTGTAGTTAACACCTACTCTATGAAACAATAATTCCCACTGTACCGTGATGATTCAAAAAGCCTTTCAGATGCTTGAACCAGGGTGGTGTAGAATCACCCACCACATTTAAGTAAAGTTGTTCAATTCTACGGTATTTGTGGTTAGGACAGTTTGCGTGTCCAAATAATTACAAAAACTGAAAAACACATGACAAATATCTGGTCTAACTTCTAGATTTTTAATTAAATCCAAAACTTTAAAATCACAATGAATATTTCTCCTAAATTGCTTTTATTTTTATCTCAGTGATATCAAAAAGTATGGCCTAAAAATAAATAAACACCTTAAAGACATGGACTTACCCTGTACATTGTGTGTCCTTAAGAGGTTTTAAACCCTGTAATAGAGCTGGTCTCGCAACAGTGGGTAGAAGTACTATTACTACATGCCTCACTCAAGAAGGCATTTGGAAATAGCGCAGTCCTGCCACTGTCAATGAGAGCCGTTCTATTTAACCCCTGAGAGTGAAAATGACAGTCCTTAATATTTTGGAGACTGAGCTTACAGACTGTATCAATTATTAAACACCATGAACAGACCCCAGTTTCAGACAAAGCAATACGATTATAAACCCGGGCACTTAGCGTGATACACACACTCCAAGTAGGAAACTCAGTTCACATTAAGTGGAGGGCATATTGTGGAACACAGTACTGATGATTCACATTACAGCCATCAAGCTTCCACAAGCAAGAGTTCTGGAAATAACATAAGTACAAGCTCTACACTTTAGCGATAAAGCACTAGAGAACATGCAGGTTCCCACTGGATGGGAAAGCATGCTCTGTCACTTTCCTCAGCAGCTACTCACTCACACCACAAGTGGAGCAAAAGCTATCAGTCAGGGTACATCCCCTTAGGGTTTCTTAAAGCTTTGAGGAACCTCACTAAGGAGATGTACCCAGACGGCTGTGGAATTCTGCCTAAGAACTATCTGGATGCTTAAGCTCCACTTGTGACTTGAGCGTGGAGCCACTGAGGATAGTGGCAGGGAACATTCTTTCCCATCCGCGACAAAAAATGTTGCAAGATCTAATAATTTTATTGTGAAATAAGGGAGATGCAGAAAAGGGAAGAGCAATACGTGTAGTAGTAATGAATAAATCATTTTCTATTAAAGTTAAGTCTCAATTAGAAGGTAGGGATACTTATCAATTTATACTATAGCCCAGTGTTCAAGATTAAAAAAAAATAAAAAAAAAATAAAAAAAAAATACAGCATTGTTTACAAAAAATAGTTCATTGTGGGATTATAGATAAGAAAGCAATGGGAGTATTTATAATGAACTCTGTTGAGTATCTGCTCCTCTGTGGAGACTCATAGTACAGAGTGTGGATTCAGTATTTACTAACAGTTATATTCTTGGATAAGATATTACAACCAGAAGTTTATAAAATTACATGATACATTAGCGCTACAGTGGACTTATGATTTGCCTCTCAGAATAACATCCACCAGTAATGTTTAATGAGGACTTATATTTATAAAATATTTTACCAGGAAGGATACATTGAAAACTCTCCGAGCAGAAGAGATAGCAATAACGAACAAAACCTTCCAAGATAACTTAATATCTATAGAATGCATAGGCTCAAACAGAGCTTGCTGCAAAACTTTAACAAGGTTAAGGCTCCAAGGAGGAGGGGGTTAAACAAGTTTAAACACAGGCCTGATTCTGACCAGGGCCTGACAAAAAGATTGAACATCTGGCACATCTGCCAGACGCTTATGTAAAAGAATAGATAAAGCAGAAATCTGACCTTTCAGAGAACTGACAGACAACCCTACTCCAAGAGCAGCCTTTGGATTCACACCAATAAAAGGTATTTGCGAGCCTGTAGCATGGTCTCAATGACTGACTCAGAAAAACAGAACTAAGCATTAAATCTCCAAGCAGTCAGCTTCAGAGAAACGAGATTTAAATGGAGGAATGGACCCCGAGTTAGAAGGTCCTTCCTCAGAGGCAACCTCCAAGGTGGCAGAGATGACATCTTCAATAGGTCTGCATACCAGATCCTGTGAGGCCATGCAGGAGCTATAAGAATTACCGATGCTCTCTCCTGTTTGATACGAGCATTAACTCATGGAAGGAGCGCAAACGGAGGAAGCAGGTATGCTAGACCAAAATCCCAAGGAACCGCCAGAGCATCTATCAGAGCGGCACGTGGATCTCTTGACCTTGAACTGTACCTTGGAAGCTTGGCAATCTGCTGAGATGCCATCAGATCCAACTCCAGCACCCCCCACTTGAGGGTTAACCTGGAGAACACCTCCATATGTAGAGCCCTTTCCCCAGGATCAAATGTCTGTCTACTCAGGACATCGCTTCCCACTCCTGGAATGTGGATGGCAGATAGACAACAATTGTGTGCTTCCGTCCACTGAATAATGCGTGCCACCTCAATCATGGCTAAGGAACTCAAGAGTTCCTCCCTGGCGGTTGATGCAAGCCACTGAGGTGACGTTGTCCGATTGGAACCTGATAAACCCAGCTAAAGACTATTGAGGCCAAGCCATCAGAGCATTTAAAAAATAAAAAAATCTCTCCTCCCGAGTCCATAGTCCCTGCACCTTTATTAACAAGTCCCAGACTGTTCCCCAGTCTAGCAGGCTGGCATCCGTGGTCGCAATCACCCAGGAAGGTCTCCGGAAGCACCTGCCCTGAGACAGATGATCTTGAGAAAGCCACCACGGGAGAGTCTGTCGACTGATCTAGATCTATCCTCCGAGACAGATCCGAATGGTCTCCGTTCCATTGTCTGAGCATGCATAACTGAAGCTCTCAAATGGAATCAAGCAAAGGGAATGATGTCCATGGAAGCGACCATAAAACCAATTACCTCCATGCATTGGGCCACTGATGGACGAACAGTAGACTATAGAGAGGCAAGAGGAGAGAATTTTGGATTTTCTGACCTGTGTTAGAAAAATTTTCATAGATAGGGAATCTATTATGGTCCCTAAGAAAACCACCATTGTAGCTGGAACAAGGGAACTCTTTTCCAGATTCACATTCCATCTGTGGGAGCGTACAAAAGACAACACAATCTCTGTATGAGAGTCTGCTTGCTGAAAAAATGGCGTCTGAACCAATGTGTCGCCCAGGTAGAGCGCCACTGCAATTCCCCGAGAGAGCCCCCAGAACCTTTGAGAAAATTCGGGGAGCTGTGGCAAGGCCGAACGGAAGAGCCCCAAACTGAAAGTGTGCATCTAGAAAGGCGAATCTCAGAAACTTGTGATGATCCCTGTGGATGAGAACATGAAGATACGCATCCTTCAGGTCTATGGTCATGAACTGACCCTCCTGAACCAATGGAAAAATGGAACAAAAGGTTTCCATTTTGAAGTAGGGTACCCTGACAAACTTGTTGAGACACTTTTTAGCGGGCCCCCCACAGATTTGAATAGAATCCTAGACCCTGTTTCCTTACTGGAACAATCACTCCCAAGAAGGAATGGTCCTGCACGCAGTTCAAGAATGCCTCTTTTTACCTGGTCTGTAGATAATCTTGAGAGATGGAATCTGCCCCTGGGTGGAAAAGCTTGGAATTTTAATTTTGTGACCCTGAGATACTATGTCCACAGCCCAAGGATCTGGGGCATCTCATATCCATGTTTGACAAAACAGGGAAAGCCTGCCCCAACTTGATCCGATCCCAAACCAGGGGTCGAATCCTTATGCCGATTTAGACTCAGCTGAGGGTTTCTTTGATTGCTTCCCCTTGTTCCAAGACTGATTGGGCTTCCAAGAGGACTTGGGCTGCTCCTGCTTGGAAAAGGGAGAGGAAGACTTTTGACCTTTGAAAGAAACAAATTACTTTGACACCCTTTAGGTCTGTTCTTATCTTGTGGTAGAAAAGACCCTTTTACACCCATAATATCAGAAAGGATTTCTCCCGGACAAGGTCCGAACAAGGTCTTAACCTTGTAAGGAAGCGCCAGAAGCTTGGACGTAACATCAGCTGACCATGATTTTAGCCACAAAGCCCTGCGGGCTAAGGCAGTGAAGCCAGACATCTTGGCTCGCAGTCTAATAATTTGCATGTTAGCATCAGAAATAAAGGAATTGGCTAGTATGAGAGACTTAATCCTATCTTGAATCTCCTCTAACGGAGTCTCTACTAAAATTGATTCAGACAAGGCATCGCACCAATAAAAGGCAACACTTGCTACTGTGGCAATACAGACTGCAGGTTGCCATTGAAAACCCTGATGAACATTCTTTTTCAAATAAGCATCCAGCTTCTTGTCCATGGGATCCTTACAGGAGCAGCAATCCTCTTCTATAGAAATCTTAGTTCTCTTAGCCAGAGTAAAAATATTCCCTTCTACTTTAGGCACCGTGCGCCATGAATCTTTAATGGAGTCAGCAACAGGAACCATCTTTTTAAAAACGGGAGACAGGGAGAAAGGTATCCCTGGCTTCTCCCATTCCTGTGATATAATCTCCGTCACACGGTCTGGAACAGGAAACACTTCCACAGAAGAAGGAACATCATACTATTTGTTAAGTTTACTAGATTTCTTAGGGTTGACCGCGACAGATGAATCGGAGTCGTCCAAAGTAGCCAATACCTCCTTTAACAGTACACAAAGGTGTTCAAGCTTAAATCTGAAGTTAACTTCTTCACTGGCTGATGAAGGAAATATACTGTCCAAATCTGAGATTTCACCCTCAGAGTCTACCGACTTATCCTCCTCATCAGACTTATGAGTGAGGGCAAGCTGCATAGCAGTAGGTGGAACAGAAACCTTACTATCTGAATGTCTAAATTTCCTTTTGCGTTTTCCCAGTATAGGAAAAGCAGATAATGCTACAGATACCTGTGCAGCAAAATCTGCAGGCAAATAAACTGCAGGGCACTGTATGTGACGCCATAGAAGCTTGGGACGTTTGAGAAGAAAGCTGTGGCATTGCCTGAACAGCATCATCCTGAGACACATTGGGCTCAGAGGGCAACAATTTATCTTTAAATTGAAATGTTCTAGCTAAGCATGCAGCACAGAATTGCATAAGCAAAACATTTTGTGCCTCAAGGCATAACAAGCATTTGTCAAAAAAGACAGTCTTGGTCCATGTCCATAATACTAAATAAAAAATTCCCCAAATTGTATAATTTTTTTAAATACACTGTCCCTTTAAGAATTTTTAATACCACAGCTACTTAACGTTATGCAAAAAATAGGCTGAGGTGCCTTACTGCAACACTTATATAGTACACAATTTGGCTGCCAGAAGTCTCTAAAACGATCATATAGTATATCGACACTGAAGATACTGAAATTCAATGAAGCTGCTCCGCTCCGTGAATATCTGACAGCAAAGAGAAGTCACATGACCGGCAGAGAGGAAACTACACAGCAAGTAAAAGGTGCACGTTTCCCTCTGCCTACAACATCTGAGCTTAATTTACACAAATGCTCAAGCAGTCTGTCAGTTAGCCTGTTCTAGCTAAGCAAGCAAAGAAAACCAACTGCCAAAATTTTAAGTTTATACATAAATCCCTGTATAAAACATAAGCCACACACATACTAATAGTGTTTCAACAAAATTAGCCCAAATAGGAAAAACGTCCCAATAAAGGGAAAATTAAACCCTAGTCTCAACATACATAATGTGCCTGCCCACTGCAAAGAAAATCCTGTATAAAGGATTTTAAAAGTGTCCCCATCTACTGCATATAACATATTGTTCTGAAGTGCAAGTCTCCAAGACCTAGAAGACAAAAGCACTTTCCTGCAGTCTAGCTGTCCGGCAGGAAGACAGCTCATAAGGCGTGAAAGGACATACTCCTTACAGATACCTGTAGAAAAAGAAAGAACAGAGTAACCAACTCTGGCTTTCTGTACCATGGACAGTAATGTGTTCGGAAACAAAGCAAGGGACTACCTCACAACTTCCTAACTGCTTAAAAGCCACCACTACTCTACTGCAGAGATTGACGTGGACTCAGCTAAACCCAAATCCTTGCTTGCAGGGAAAAGTCCCCGAAAAAGGAATTCATTTCTTCAGACACCAAACTTCACCTCCTCCATTAAAAGAGGCAAAGAGAATGACTGGGGATTATGGGTAGGGGAGAGACACTTAACAGCTTTGCTGTGGTGCTCTTTGCCTCCTTCTGCTGGCCAGGTATGATATTTCCACAAGTAATTGTAATGGCATTGTGGACTCTCCATATCTTAGGAAAGACAGATTGTATTTTAATTAAAAAAAAAAAAAAAAAAAAAATCTTACTTGTTTTCTTGCTAAATGAACCTACAGCTAGATAAAATGAGAATTTAAGTTGTATTCTGTCTCTTCTACAGGCCACCCTTAGCCCATTCTCTTTGTTCTCATGGTATTCTCGGTTGAAGAGATAACTAATTAGGTAGCATGAACGTGTTTGGAACACTACTTTGCAGGGGGAAAAAAAGTGCTGCCATCTAGTGATCTTGCAAACATATAACATTCTTGCACACATGTGCACGCTCCTGAGCTTACCTCTCTGCTTTTAAACAAGACATACCAAGAGAAAAAAAAAACTTAAATTATGCTTACAAGATAATTTTCTTTTCTTCTGACAGGAAGTGTCCACAGCTGCATTCATTACTTTTGGGAATTCAGAACCTGGCCACCAGGAGGAGGCAAAGACACCCCAGACAAAGGCTTAAATACATCCCCCACTTCCCTCAACCCCCAGTCATTCTGCCAAAGGAACAAAAAAACAGTAGGAGAAATAGATGAAAAAAAGGTGCCAGAAGAAAAAAAAAAAAAAAGAAAAAAAACCATGGCCGCCCCCATACAAAAAACATGGGAGGGGAGCTGTGGACTCTCCCCATCAGAAAAAAAAATTATCAGGTAAAGCATAATTTAAGTTTTTCTTCTTAAACGGGGAGAGTCCACAGCTGCATTCATTAATTTTGGGAAAACAATACCCAAGCTATAGAGGACACTGAATGCAAAAAAGGGCGGGTAGACAAGGTGGCCCATTCAAAGAGCAACACAGCCTGAAATTACCCAAACCAATCAACAACTACTGTACCGAGCAGAACAAAAAGGACTTAAAGGACTAAGTAACTGCCCATCAGTTATCCAGCAAAACCCAGATAGAGACCGTTCAAAGGGACTAGATTCCACCGAGAACAAAGCCCCCGAAGAGACAAGTCCCGCCGGTTCCAAGGCCGTACCGATTCCACATATTCCTAGAAGGGAAAAGGAGAAAGAATATTCAACAAGAGATCTAAAATCTCAGCAACTAGGGTAAAAAAGGAAGCCCCACAAAATTGAGCACAACCACAGGTTGCAGCAAGACAAAAAAAATAAAGAGGAAAAACTCCAACAACCTACCAGAATTAAGATAAAGGAAAAAAAAAAAACTACCCCAATCTGGAGAAAGTCCAAAGGACCAAGATTCAATCCAAAGATAGAGCAGAACCCATAACTCACACAGAGTGCAGTCTGCACTCATTAAAAAGCTATCGTGGAATAAGCAGATATTTCCCAAAACTGCCATCAATTAACAGTATAAGCACGTAACGTACTGCAGATGGAGCTCCCGGCTCCCACTCTGCCACACAAGACTAATAGACATCAGTCACGAACACTAGCCTATCAAGTTAGAAACTGCACCAGGAGACACCCACAGAGGGAACCCTCCGGAAGTGCAGGAACTCGCTCCCTTACAAAAATAGGGAAGCTGAGTAAAAACTCCTCTAATCTCCCATCTAGAGAGATCACAAGATCTGGAGAAAAACACTGTCAACAACTCAACCAATCCAAAGGCCTCAGGCCAAAAAAAGTAAAACCAGCCCACAGCTGGATTTGAACCAACAACTCAAGTTGCGAAGCCCCAAAAACCCACCATTAGGTTACATGGGCTACTTCCTTGAGACAAAGGCCCAGCATCAAAAATGCCTGGCATGTCCAAAGATAAGGAAATAAATCTGTGTATTACCCAAAACAGGACTAAAACGGTAATAAAGGGTAGGCAAACCCTGAATATATGTAACAAGTTAGCAATGCTAAACCGCCAAGCCGGAACAGAACTTAGTACGATCCCGGGTTCCAGAACCCAGATTCCCTCCCTACAGGAAGGTGAACTCCCAGATAAAGGGAGACCATACACTGACAACAGTGTGAGCACAATACCAGAATCCGTCTCAACATGACTGTACCACAAGGTCGAGGGACCCCCCTCCGAGCATAAGTAGGACACCGTGGTATAACCCACTCCCCCCAAGGGGAGGGAAATGAAAGACACCTGCTTACCCACCCACAGGTACGTAGCATATGTCATCGAACAGACGGCAAAAAACAGAACCGGCTAAAAAGGCACCCTCCGGCTGTAACAGCCGTTCCAGGAGCCAAACAGACAGCTAGCGAGTACACCGATAAAGTAGAATGGCTGACTAAGAGATCCATCTTCCGCTTGCTAGGCAGGTAACAAGCCATCAAGCCCTCCTCAAGTCTCCGCCTGAAGGAGCAAGCGGATGACAACCCTAAGGGTTGAATCACTCTGGATCCAATTAGGAGGTCTGGCCAGATATCCTAGCCAATACCAAACAACCGGGCACCCGGAAAACGAAGCCGGTCAAAGACTAGGAACCCTTGTGGAACCATAGGAATACCTCATACAGAGAACCCTAGAAGATGCAAGCACAGCCCATCCAAAGACCCTAGGGTGCTGGACGATCACTAAGCATCCCAGAGACAGAAAAACTACTTTTCCAAAATTCGAGGAATAATACCCTCCAGATCGACAGCAAAGAAGCTGTCAATAAAAAAAAAAAAAAAACACACCTCTGCAACAGAGGCTGCAAAAATCAGATCCATCTGGGTCCACCTCCAGGTAGCCCCCCAGGACCAAGGGACAACAGGATGAGGTAAGAAAAAGTTAGCCCCAGGACCACCAAAGAGATCAACGCATTCTCTATTGTCCTTTAAAAACATGGGAGCAGACGAGAAGCTGAATGAGGAAGAAAGGCGCCCAATTCTCCAAAACCGATGACTAGCCAACCATCCCCCGACAAGGGAAAGGAGGAAGTCTAAGACATCTCACTCCTTCTGAAGAGGTACCGAGGTCCAGAATCTCAAAGAGGAACACACCCAACCTGGTACTCCAAGTTAAGGAGACATCAAACTCTAGCCCAAATGGAAATGGAGAGAACTAGCTCCAAGGTAAAGGACCTTCGGAGTGCGTCATAGCAGGATCCGTCCAGGCCACACAAACAGAAACAGAATGCCCCACCCAAAAAGAAGCAACGAGAACCAGCATGACTTCATAAATGAAAAGGCCTCCTCTCTTAGCCCTGTCAAGGGCAGAGTCTTAAAAGGAAAAATTAAACTCTCATGGAGTTACTCTCCCTGACAATCCCTATTCAGAGGGAATATATTGTGGAACCCAAGCAGAATAAACCTCTCGTCTGAGAGAACACTCACCACCCAACAAGGCCAACCAGATATCCCAGCACCACGTGGATGGTATAGACCCTTAAGGAACAGAAACCAGCGCCCAACCAGGACAACCAGCCTGCTACAGAGGGCATTCCGGAACTAAACCAGGTCACAGAAATTTCAAAACCCCTAGAACTTAAGACTATGCAAATAATATCTGAACATACAACTTCCGCAGAAGTGTCCAAGCGACCACAAAATCACTAGTATCGAATTCCAGAGAGAATTGTTTCCCAACGGAGAAAGTATAACAAACATGAGCTTCCTAAGAAAAAAAAAAAAATACATCCTAACTGGATCAACGAAAAAGAGGGAAGCACTCTTAAGTGAACGCCCAAGAAAAATGGTTACACTGAAAGAGATCCCATTCTACCGAAGCTCAGAACTGGAAAAAGCTACCCCAAAGAAAAAAGTAAATTTATGCTTACCTGATAAATTAATTTCTTCTATGGTACGATGAGTCCACGGATTCATCCTCTACTTGTGGGATATTATCCTCCTGCTAACAGGAAGTGGCAAAGAGCACCACAGCAGAGCTGTCTATATAGCTCCTCCCTTAGCTCCATCCCCCAAGTCATTCGACCGAAGGTACAGGAAGAAAAAGGAGAAACTACAAGGTGCAGAGGTGACTGAAGTTTAAAATAAAAAAAATATAATCTGTCTTAAAATGACAGGGCGGGCCGTGGATTCGTCGTACCATAGAAGAAATTAATTTATCAGGTAAGCATAAATTTACTTTTCTTCTATAAGGTACGACAAGTCCATGGATTCATCCTTTACTTGTGGGATACAATACCAAAGCTACAGGACACGGATGAACGGGAGGGACAAGACAGATGGTTAAACAGAAGGCACCACTGGTTAAAGAACTTTTCTCCCAAAAATAGCCTCAGAAGAAGCAAAAGTATCAAATTTGTAAAATTTGGAAACGGTAGGAAGCGTAAACCACCTTATCAGCATTGAAAACAAGATAAGGCGAGTCGCACTGCAATGCAGATAGTTCAGAAACTCTTCAAGCCAAAGAGATAGCAACTAAAAACAGAACTTTCCAAGATAGAAGCTTAATATCTATGGAATGCATAGGTTCAAACGGAACTCCTTGAAGAACTAAATTCAAACTCCATGGCGGAGCAACAGGTTTAAACACAGGCTTGATTCTAACTAAAGCCTGACAGAACGCCTGAACGTCTGGAACATCTGCCAGACACTTGTGCAGTAAAATTGATAAAGCAGATAAGACAAAATCCTAGGTATCCTGATCTTACTCCATGAGTAGCCTTTGGATTCGCACCAATAAAGATATTTACACCATATCTTATGATAAATTTACCTAGTGACAGGCTTTCGAGCCTGAATCAAGGTATCTATACCCGACTCAGAGAAACCCCGCTTGGATAAAATCAAGCGTTGAATCTCCAAGCAGTCAGCCGCAGAGAAACTAGATTTGGATGCTGGAACAGACCTTGAATCAGAAGGTCCTGTCTCAGTGGCAGAGTCCATGGTGGAAGAGATGACAAGTCCACCAGGTCTGCATACCAAGTCCTGCGTGGCCACGCAGGTGCTATCAAAATCACCAAAGCTCTCTCCTGTTTGATTCTGGCAATCAAACGAGGAAGGAGAGGAAATGGTGGAAACACATAAGCCAGGTTGAACAACCAGGGTACTGCTAGAGAATCTATCAGTACTGCCTGAGGATCCCTTGACCTGGACCCGTAACAAGGAATTTTGGCGTTCTGACGAGACGCCATCAGATCCAATTCTGGTGTGCCCCATTGCTGAATCAATTGTGCAAACGCCTCCGGATGGAGTTCCCACTCCCCCGGATGAAAAGTCTGACGACTTAGAAAATCCGCTTCCCAGTTCTCCACTCCTGGGATATAGATTGCTGATAGATGGCAAGAGTAAGTCTCTGCCCATCAAATTATTTTGGTAACCTCTATCATCGCTAGAGAACTCTTTTTTTCCCCCCTGATGATTGATATATGCTACAGTCGTGATATTGTCCGACTGGAATCTTATGAAGCGCGTTGAATATCTCTCTCAATTCTAGAATATTTATCGGGAGGAGAGCCTCCTCCCGAGTCCACAAACCCTGTGCTTTCAGGGAATTCCAGACTGTACCCCAGCCCAATAGGCTGGCGTCCGTCGTCACTATGACCCACGCTGGCCTGCGGAAACACATTCCCTGGGACAGATGATCCTGTGACAACCACCAAAGAAGAGAGTCTCTGGCCTCTTGATCCAGATTTATCTGAGGAGATAAATCTGCATAATCCCCATTCCACTGTTCGAGCATGCATAGTTGCAGTGGTCTGAGATGCAAGCGAGCAAACTGAACTATGTCCATTACCGCTACCATTAGTCCGATTACCTCCAATACACTGAGCCACTGACGGCCGAGGAATGGAATGAAGAGCTCGGCAGGTGGTTAAAATCTTTGATTTCCTGACCTCAGTCAGAAAAATTTTCATGTCCACCGAATCTATCAGAGTTCCCAGGAATGGAACTCTTGTGAGAGGGATAAGTGAACTCTTTTTTACATTCACCTTCCACCCGTGAGATCTTAGAAAAGCCAACACTATGTCCGTGTGAGACTTGGCTAGTTTGCAAGTCGACGCCTGAATTAAGATATTGTCCAGATAAGGCGCCACTGCTATGCCCCGCGGCCTTAGAACCGCCAGAAGGAGCTGTGGCCAACCCGAAGAGAAGAGCCACAAACTGGTAATGCTTGTCCAGAAAGGCGAACCTGAGGAACTGGTGATGATCTTTGTGGATAGGGATGTGTAGATACGCATCCTTTAAGTCCACGGTGGTCATTTATTGACCCTCCTGGATCATTGGTAAAATAGTCCGAATGGTCTCCATCTTGAAGGATGGGACTCTGAGGAATTTGTTTAGGATCTTGAGATCTAAAATTGGTCTGAAAGTTCCCTCTTTTTTGGGAACCAGAGATTGGAGTAGAACCCCTGCCCCTGTTCTGTTTTCGGAACTGGGCAGATCACTCCCATGGTATATAGGTCTTCCACACAGCATAAGAACGCCTCTCTTTTTGTCTGGTTTACACACAATTGAGAAAGATGGAATCTCCCCCTTGGAGGAGAATCTTTGAAATCTAGAAGATACCCCTGGGTTACGATTTCTAAAGCCCAGGAGTCGTGAACGTCTCTTGCCCAAGCCTGAGCAAAGAGAGAAAGTCTGCCCCCTATTAGATCCGGTCCCGGATCGGGGGCTACCCCTTCATGCTGTATTGGTGGCAGCAGCGGGCTTCTTGGCCTGTTTACCCTTATTCCAAGTCTAGTTAGGTCTCCAGACTGACTTGGATTGAGCAAAGTTCCCCTCTTGCTTTGCAGCAGGGGAAGAGGTAGAGGGACCAACCTTTGAAGTTTCGAAAGGAACGAAAATTATTTTGTTTGGTCTTCATCTTATTTGTCTTATCCTGAGGAAGGGCATGATCTTTCCCTCCAGTTATGTCTGAAATGATCTCTTTCAGTTCAGGCCCGAATAGGGTCTTACCCTTGAAAGGGATGGCTAAAAGCTTAGATTTTGATGACACATCAGCAGACCAAGACTTAAGCCATAACGCTAAAATGGCAAAACCTGAATTCTTTGCCGTTAATTTAGCCAGTTGGAAAGCGGCATCTGTAATGAAATAATTAGCTAGCTTGAGAGCCCTAATTCTATCCAAAATATCATCTAATAGGGTCTCGAACCAAAAAGCAGCTACAGTAGTTACAGGAACAATGCACGCTATAGGTTGGAGAAGAAAACCCTGATGAATAAATATTTTCTTTAGGAGACCCTCTAATTTTTTATCCATAGGATCTTTGAAAGCACAACTGTCCTCAATAGGTATAGTTGTACGCTTAGCCAGGGTAGAAATAGCTCCCTCCACCTTAGGGACCGTCTGCCACGAGTCCCGCATGGTGTCTTATATGGGAAACATTTTCTTAAAAGTAGGAGGGGGAGGGAACGGAATACCTGGTCTATCCCACTCCTTAGTAACAATGTCCGAAATCCTCTTAGGGGCCGGAAAAACATCAGTTTAGGCAGGAACCTCTAGAAATCTGTCCATTTTACACAATTTCTCTGGAGCTACAATAGGGTCACAATCATCCAGAGTCCCTAAAACCTCCCTGAGCAATAAGCGGAGGTGTTCTAGTTTAAATTTAAAAGCCATCATATCTGAGTCTGATGACTTTTAAATTTAAAACATCTTTCCTGAATCAGAAATCTCTCCCTCAGACAGCAAATCCCTCACCCCCAACTCAGAACATTGTGAGGGTACATCGGATACGTCTAATAAAGGGTCAGAGGGCTCAGCATTTGTTCTCACACCAGACCTACTGCGCTTCCCCTGCAACCCAGACAGATTAGATAAAACTTTAGTGAGGGTAGTATTCATAACTGCGGCCATATCATGAAGGTTAAAGAATTTGATGCACTTGAAGTCGCTTGTGCGCGCGTTAATGGTTGTGACATTAGGGGAGAATTAGATGGCATAACCTGAATCCCTTCTGACTGAGAATCATCCTGCAACATACTTTTAGTAGCCAAAATATGTTCTTTTTTTATTTATTTACCTTTCAGTGCATAAGGGACACATTCTAAGTGGGGGTTCCACAATGGCTTCTAAACATATTGAACAATGACTTTCCTCAATGTCAGACATGTTGAACAGGCTAGTAATGACTACAAAAAAGCATGAAAACACTTTATTTAGTGAAAAAAAAATAAATCTTAAAAAACGGTACTGCACCTTTAAGAGAAAAAAAAGGCATACACGTTCTGCAAAACTGCTTTAAAATGCACCAAATTTTTTATAGCAGACTCAATATGTGTAGTTAAGTTTGCCCCACAAGGAAATTTAACATTTAACCCTTTAATGTGCAAACCGGATTGAATTAAGGCCTAAATCCAGAAAAAAACACCCCCAGCACCTTGCCACAGCCCTGCTTTGGCCCTAGCTGCCCTCAGGGATGGTAAATATGGGGTTAAAGCTTAAATTTGGCCCAAAATATCTAGAAGGGTCCTCAGGAGTTGGAGCTTGCTGTGAATAAACAACTGTGCATCTGAGGTGCGAAAATAGGCCCCGCCCATCTCACTCGATGTCTCTACAGCCTCAAAAAACCGCACCAGAGACGTTTTAAACTAGCCATGTGGGTTCTGAGACCCAAAAATAAGCCAAGTGTACCCTCAATAAAGTTTGCCCAAAAAATGTTATTGCCCACAAAACGTTAACAGCACTCCCAGTTCATAAAAACGTTTGCCCACAAACATTCAAAACTCAGTGTTAACCATTTTTTAATTAGCCCCTTATGCAAGCTTAGTAATGCCTTTCTATAGCTCTTAGGATTACTGCTTACCGTTACCCTCATGGGGATACTGTCAGCCTTTCTGAAATACACAGTCTCTCCAGAAAAAATTACTGAACATACCTCACTGCTATAAAGCATGAAAATGTTCCTCACACTGAAGTTTCTTGTACCCCTCAGCCTCTGTGGGAACAGCACTGGATCTTAGTTACAAATGCTAAGATCATCATCCTCCAGGCAGAAGTCTTCATCCAGCTGCTGCCCGAGAGTAAATAGTACACACCGGTACCATTTAAAACAAAAAAAAAAACTCTTGCTTGAAGAAATTAAAAACTAACATTTTATCACCTCTTTCACTTTACCCTTTCTAGTACTTAGAGTAGGCAAAGAGAATGATTGGGGGGTGGAGCTATATAGACAGCTCTGCTGTGGTGCTCTTTGCCACTTCCTGTTAGCAGAAGGATAATATCCCACAAGTAAAGGATGAATCCGTGGACTTGTCGTACCTTACAGAAGAAAGATAAATCGGTAGACAACAAGGAGATTAACTTCATCCACCAACGTCTAACCCAGCTTGCCGTCCGGAGCGGAAGACAGAGGACCCCTCAACCCCTCTTCTGGGAGGTGATCCTCCAGCACTGCCAAAACATGCCGCAGCAGGACAAGAAGGGGCCGCCAGTCTATAACGAAAAGCAAGACTTACCTCCACCGGTGGAACCGACGACCCGAGGATTGGGCCCCTGAAGCTTTAGAGGCGACCGCTTCCCAAGAGGGCTGATCTGACCTTGACGATCTCTCGATCCCTAGTTCACCGAACACGGACAGAATCTCACCAATGTCTCCCTCCATGGAAGATGCAAGTGCGCCAATGCCAAAGAAATGGCCATGCAGAACCGTGCCATAACCTCTGGTGGAAACAAGCCGCCTTCCGGAGAAGGGGTAACTGTGTTAGGGACACCTGCTTGCTTAGTCAAAGAAGGTTCTAGGGTACTCACCACACAGGATATGGGACCCCCAGGGGCAGATAGCTCGGCGGACTAAGTTCCCTGGATCGGGAGAAAAGAGCACTCTAAAGCAGCATGCGGAACATAACTGATGGGCATGAATTACCCGGGCCATTTCATACTCTTCTCAAGAATTAGATTCAGAATCAGAGACATCCGTCTCCAAAAAATCAGAGTCCTCTATAACTAGGATAGAAATTATGGATAGGAAAGGAAAAATAAAAAACGGCCCCTTACACCTCCAATGGCTGGGGCACTCACCACCTCCTATGATCCAGACAACTAGTGAAAAAGACTCTCTCCGTCCCCACACAGTCAGGAATATGGAAATGGTGACTAGAAAACGTGACCACGCCTGGTCACAAGGTACACCATGCAGGCCAATTTAAAACGCGCCAAAGCCACAAGGGCCACGCAGCCTGACTAAAAAGGCTGTTAGGTTCCAACATAGCCACAAGCCCAAATAACACTACACATTAGCAGACAGAATCACATAAACATGATTAAAGTCCCCCCTGTTCAATAACCCCACATCAGGAGATATTAACCCTCAATTCCATAAGATAAAGGAGTCCCACTGAGACTGACTTATTAGTTTACTTTACACATCTTAAGTAAAATGAAACGATCTTACCGGAATCTACGCCGTGGAACAGGAACACGGCCCTTCAAGTGTGACAGATAGTAGCTTCTCTTCTGACATGGACTTGAGCGAACAAAGCAGGCAGCGAAACTCGTCAACGCTGAGTGCCAAGGAGCTGTTAATATGAGTTGAGATGGTTTCGCAGAAAGACTCTCCCTGCATCTCCGGACTCTTTCATCCAAGCTCTCACTAAGAGGCTGACAGGACTACTTAAAACTCCAGTCCCATTCCGAAGAGTACTACCCACCATAAGAGACTATCTGTAATCTTCCAACACTTCTCTGCCAACCTCCTGTGAAGAAAAGCAAAGAATGATTGGGGGAGGTATTTAAGCCTTTGCCTCCTCCTGGTGGCCAGGTTCTGAATTCCCAAAAGTAATGAATGCAGCTGTTGACTGTTCCTGTTTAAGAAGAAAAAGAAAAATATAATAGAAGTAAATAAAAAAAAAGTTTTAGGAAATTTGTTAAGATTTCAAATGACTTATGTGAGCATTGAAATGGTGTATGCAAAAATAAACCATTTTTAACTCTTAATTTTGCAACAAACAATAGAGAAAACATTAATTGCTTGGTGAAAAGAACATAATTAAAGAGACATTGAACACTAGATTTTTCTTTGCATAAATATTTTGTAGCGGATCCATTTTTTAATAGCACATCTAGGACCCCTAACCAAGCCCTGAAGTATCAGATGTATATGCACATTTATAAACTCCTGCTGGCTCCCGTTTGTGTAATCTGCCTTTTCATATGCGTGGAAGGGGGAAGGGTAGTGTTTGCTCTTCCTGCTTTCCCAGCCCCTTTCACTGGGTGTCCCAGCCTAACATAAACAAAGCAAAACTGGGAGCTTCTAAGTAACTTTAAAAGAGTTGTATACTATTTTTAGATCAGTAGCTGTGCATATTCTTATTTATAGTAGCGTTTATTACATGTAGTTATATGAAAATTGGTGTATACTCTCCATTTAAGGGATAGGGGGCCAAGACACATTGCAACCAAGTATTGTGCCTTAATGGTCTAATAAAGAGTACACTGGGGTTGTGGACATTATACTTATTGATATATTTGTGTAAGCAGAGACCGAATCCAACACTCAATGTTATATGGAAAGACTGCTGCTGTACTATATGTTATGGATTCTGCTTTTAAAGGGACATTAAACACTTTGAAATGGTAATATGATAAATCTTATCTATAAAAAAAAGTCTGCATTATACTTTCATTATTTATTTTGTTCCCTTTTCCTGTAGTTCCTGTTAGAAATCAAATCGAAGAACACTTATATTCCAGAGCCATTGGCTGCACACGCTAGTGACCTATTTATAACTGTCTCTAATTGGCCACAGCAGAGAAGGTAACCTAAGTTACAACATGGCAGCTCCCATTGTTTTATAGACACTAAAACTTTACACTTATTTTGTCAATATTTAAACAACTAATGAAACTTTAAAACATACCTCTACATGTTATTCTCAGACTAATCTTTTCTTTGAATGCATCATTCTATATAGCATTTATTTAGTGTTTAAAGGGACATTATACACTCATTTTTTCTTTGCATAAATGTTTTGTACATGATCTATTTATATAGCCCATGAAGTTTTTAAAAAAAAAAAAAATGTATAGTTTTGCTTATTTTTAAATAACATTGCTCTGATTTTCAGACTCCTAACCAAGCCCCAAAGTTTTATGTGAATACCGTCAGCTACCTTCTCCAGCTTGCTCCTGTTTGTGTAAAGGGCCTTTTCATATGCAAATGAAGGGGGAGGTGGGAAGTGTCTTATTTCCCACTTACAGTGGGCTTTTCAGCTACTTTTTCAACAAAGCTAAACTGAGAGCTTCTAAGTAAGTTTTTAAACAGTTTTGTACTGGATTTTTAAATCGGTATCTGTGCATCTTATTCTTTATAGTAGTGTCTATTACATGCAGTTATATGAAAATGAGTGTATACTGTCCCTTTAATGTCCCTTTAAAAAAACATGTTAACTGTCAAAAAAAAAAAAAAAAAAAAATTAAAAAAGGGACATTAAAATAAAAACTTTTAAAACCTATAATTTTCTTAGAAAAATAAGCATTGTTTGAATGTCCCAGGACACCCAATCTCCCCCACCGAAAAACCACCAGAATATTGTTTATATTTATTGGTGGCTGACATTTATCCACCAATAAGCAAGCATAACCCAGGTTCTGAACCAAAAACGGCCAGCTCCTAAGCTTTACATTTCTGCTTTTCAAATAAAGATAGCAAGAGAATGAAGAAACATTGATAATAGGAGTACATTAGAAAGTTGCTTAAAATTGCATGCTCTATCTGAATCATTAATGGGGGGGGGAATTGGGTTTATTGTCCCTTTAAATTGAAAGAAAAGTAAGCAAAATAAATTATACATGTATATTAAAGTTTGTTTTAATTAAGCATAAACATTTATATTGAATACAATATCCCTTTAAATAAATTAGATGAACAACCTCTGATTATATGCTAAATAGAAAAGAAAATAATATTTATAATGTTTGCCATTTGGTGTTTCATATAATATACACACAATCACAAAATCAATTTAAATAGTCCACTTTCTTTTTAATATATTAACGTCTATTTAAAAGGGACATGAAAACTTAAATTATGCTTACCTGATCATTTTCTTTTCTTCAGGTGGAAAGAGTGCACAGCTGCATTCATTACTTTTGGGAAATAAGAACCTGGCTACCAGGAGGAGGCAAAGACACCCCAGCCAAAGGCTTAAATACTTCTACTTCCCTCATACCCCAGTCATTCTGCCAAGGAACAGTAGAAGAAATACCAGGGTGAAAAGGTGCCAGAAGAATAAAAAATAAGAGACGCCCCACAGAAAATACGGGTGGGGAGCTGTGGACTCTTTCCATCTAAAGAAAAGGAAATGATCAGGTAAGCATAATTTAAGTTTTTCTTCATAAATGGAAAGAGTCCACAGCTGCATTCATTACTTTTGAGAAAACACCCCCAAGCTATAGACACTACTGAATGCAAAAACGGGAGGGTACAATAGATGGCCCATTCTGAGGGCACCAGGCCTGAAAAACAACAACCCAAGCAAACCCCGCTTCGTCAGAGCCGGGCAAAAAAACTAGACCAGCAGATAGTCAGAGATTCTAACAAGTGATTCTGTTGCGCAAATAGCGTAAGGAGTTGCACATTTCAAGTTGATCGCAGAGTTCCAAGCACGGGAGCGTGTTATGATCAATTAACATGGGGCGCATGGAGACGATCTGATTGGCTAGAAGAACGGTCACTCAAATAACCCACATGAAAAATCGGAGGAAGAGAGGCTGCATTCAATGAAGTGATGTAGCATGAATAAAAAGAGATGTATTTAGTGTACAGATGACTTGGTTAATAAAGCATATCGATATGCTAGTTAGGAGAGGAACTTTCCAAATATTTTTAGCAGTTTGGGAAGATTTACCATCACCAAGGGACACAAGGCGCTGCTCATTTTATCAACCTTGAAAGAGGAAAGGCTGAGTAGACCTCGCCGGGGATCGAACTAGCAACCCTCGGTTTGCTAGAGTACAGAGTAACTACAGACCCTTAGTATGCTGAGCTAGCTGTCCAGCTAGCCACAAGCTCTAGACACAAGGGGAACAGTGAGGACAAGTCACCCAAACAGAGCAACAGCAAACCTCCACATCACCTCAAATTCAAAGTCAGAGGACAGTAAAACATGGGTTTGGATGCCACCTGGATGGCAATACCTGAACCTTATGAGTGGAAAACCACTAGGACCTCTTCTATCCCAATAAGGAGATGCAGAGCATTCCCAATACAGTGGAAGGGCCCCTAACCGGAGCCCAAAAAGACCGCAAACTCTAATGTCCCGAAAAAGGAACAACCAACTCCTGAAAGAAATCCAAGTCCCTCGAAGGTAACCCAATCCACAAGGAGAAACTGACAAAGTCCAAGAAGGTCTCAATGAAGAAGAGAACCACTAAAGGAGCAAGTCCAAAAAGGACAATTCCCAGGGCCTCCTAAGGCAACAGCGTCCCGACCAGCGGAAAAGAGGCTCTAAACCTCTAACCTTCCCACCACGTGGGAAGGAATACTCTAGGTTCCGAGGAGATCAGAAGCAACAGTGAGTG
This sequence comes from Bombina bombina, assembly GCF_027579735.1. NCBI lineage: Eukaryota > Metazoa > Chordata > Amphibia > Anura > Bombinatoridae > Bombina > Bombina bombina. Next base: position 720,449,012 of record NC_069500.1, on the reverse strand, counting down.
ACGCAGCCAAATTCACTGACCTAGTCACCAGAGAGACGGCTATTGAAGGACTAAAACAATTCCAAGAGCCGCACAGACCAGCAAGTCCTCTTGAAAATGTTTAGCTGAAACTTGTAAAACAAATAACAAGAAACAAATATAATTGATAGCACTCGGCACCCCAACCTGACCAGCAAGGTATAATAGGCGCTACGCGTCCAAATAAGCCGTGAGAAGAAAAAAATCTGAACCCAAGCAGGACCAGCCTGCAACCAGGGTCATAACTACCAAGCTGGCTCAATCAGCCCTCAGAGAGGGAGGAAGTAAAATAGACAAACATGGGACTAACGTGTCCCGAACAACAGCGAGTATCGATCCCAGAGAAAGTTCCTGCAGGAAACATAGTATGAAAATAAAAAAACATAATTTATGCTTACCTGATAAATTTATTTCTCTTGTGGTGTATCCAGTCCATGGATCATCCATTACTTGTGGGATATTCTCCTTCCCAACAGGAAGTTGCAAGAGGATCACCCACAGCAGAGCTGCTATATAGCTCCTCCCCTAACTGCCATATCCAGTCATTCGACCAAAACTAGCTGAGAAAGGATAAACCATAGGGTGCAGTGGTGACTGTTTAAAATTTAGACCTGCCTTAAAAAGGACAGGGCGGGCCGTGGACTGGATACACCACAAGAGAAATAAATTTATCAGGTAAGCATAAATTATGTTTTCTCTTGTTAGGTGTATCCAGTCCACGGATCATCCATTACTTGTGGGATACCAATACCAAAGCTAAAGTACACGGATGAAGGGAGGGACAAGGCAGGTACTTAAACGGAAGGGACAACTGCCTGTAGAACCTTTCTCCCAAAAATAGCCTCCGAAGAAGCAAAAAGTATCAAATTTGTAAAATTTTGAAAAGGTATGAAACGAAGACCAAGTTGCCGCTTTGCAAATCTGTTCAACAGAAGCCTCATTTTTAAAGGCCCAGGTGGAAGCCACAGCTCTAGTAGAATGAGCTGTAATCCTTTCAGGGGGCTGTTGTCCAGCAGTCTCATAGGCTAAGCGTATTACGCTCCGAAGCCAAAAAGAAAGAGGTTGCCGAAGCCTTTTGACCTCTCCTCTGTCCAGAGTAAACAACAAACAGGGAAGATGTTTGACGAAAATCTTTAGTCGCTTGTAAGTAAAACTTTAAAGCACGGACTACGTCCAAATTATGTAAAAGACGTTCCTTCTTTGAAGAAGGATTAGGACACAATGATGGAACAACAATCTCTTGATTGATATTCTTGTTGGAAACTACCTTAGGTAAAAACCCAGGTTTTGTACGCAGAACTACTTTATCTGTATGGAAAATCAGATAAGGAGAATCACATTGTAAAGCTGATAACTCAGACTCTACGAGCCGAGGAAATAGCCATCAAAAACAGAACTTTCCAAGATAAGTTTGATATCAATGGAATGAAGGGGTTCAAACGGAACTCCTTGAAGAACCTTAAGAACCAAGTTTAAGCTCCATGGAGGAGCAACAGGTTTCTCTGGCACTGCAATTGTGTCACAGTCATTCAAAGCAGCTAAAACCTCTCCAAGCAACACCCAGAGGTTCTCAAGCTTAAATTAAAAAGTAGACATATCTGAATCAGGTTTCCACGAGTCAGAGACGTCACCCACAGACTGAAGCTCTTCCTCAGCTTCTGCATATTGTGATGCAGTATCAGACATGGGCCTTAAAACATCTGCGCGCTCTGTATTACCCCAGAGCTATCGCGCTTTCCTCTGAATTCAGGCAGTCTGGCTAATACCGCTGACAGGGTATTATCCAAGATTGCCGCTATGTCCTGCAAAGTAATCGCTATGGGCGTCTTTGATGTACTTGGCGCCATTTTAGCGTGAGTCCCTTGAGCGGGAGTCAAAGGGTCCGACACGTGGGGAGAGTTAGTCGGCATAACTTCCCCCTCGTCAGAATCCTCTGGTGATAATTCTTTTAAAGATAACAGCTGATCTTTATTGTTTAAAGTGAAATCAATACATTAAGTACACATTCTCCTATGGGGTTCCACCATGGCTTTTAAACATAATGAACAAGGAGTTTCCTCTATGTCAGACATGTTTATACAGACTAGCAATGAGACTAGCAAGCTTGGAAAACAGAATTTATGTTTACCTGATAAATTTCTTTCTCCAACGGTGTGTCCGGTCCACGGCGTCATCCTTACTTGTGGGATATTCTCTTCCCCAACAGGAAATGGCAAAGAGCCCAGCAAAGCTGGTCACATGATCCCTCCTAGGCTCCGCCTACCCCAGTCATTCGACCGACGTTAAGGAGGAATATTTGCATAGGAGAAACCATATGGTACCGTGGTGACTGTAGTTAAAGAAAATAAAATATCAGACCTGATTAAAAAAACCAGGGCGGGCCGTGGACCGGACACACCGTTGGAGAAAGAAATTTATCAGGTAAACATAAATTCTGTTTTCTCCAACATAGGTGTGTCCGGTCCACGGCGTCATCCTTACTTGTGGGAACCAATACCAAAGCTTTAGGACACGGATGAAGGGAGGGAGCAAATCAGGTCACCTAAATGGAAGGCACCACGGCTTGCAAAACCTTTCTCCCAAAAATAGCCTCAGAAGAAGCAAAAGTATCAAACTTGTAAAATTTGGTAAAAGTGTGCAGTGAAGACCAAGTCGCTGCCCTACATATCTGATCAACAGAAGCCTCGTTCTTGAAGGCCCATGTGGAAGCCACAGCCCTAGTGGAATGAGCTGTGATTCTTTCGGGAGGCTGCCGTCCGGCAGTCTCGTAAGCCAATCTGATGATGCTTTTAATCCAAAAAGAGAGAGAGGTAGAAGTTGCTTTTTGACCTCTCCTTTTACCTGAATAAACAACAAACAAGGAAGATGTTTGTCTAAAATCCTTTGTAGCATCTAAATAGAATTTTAGAGCGCGAACAACATCCAAATTGTGCAACAAACGTTCCTTCTTTGAAACTGGTTTTGGACACAGAGAAGGTACGATAATCTCCTGGTTAATGTTTTTGTTAGAAACAACTTTTGGAAGAAAACCAGGTTTAGTACGTAAAACCACCTTATCTGCATGGAACACCAGATAAGGAGGAGAACACTGCAGAGCAGATAATTCTGAGACTCTTCTAGCAGAAGAAATCGCAACTAAAAACAAAACTTTCCAAGATAATAACTTAATATCAACGGAATGTAAGGGTTCAAACGGAACCCCCTGAAGAACTGAAAGAACAAAATTGAGACTCCAAGGAGGAGTCAAAGGTTTGTAAACAGGCTTGATTCTAACCAGAGCCTGAACAAAGGCTTGAACATCTGGCACAGCTGCCAGCTTTTTGTGAAGTAATACCGACAAGGCAGAAATCTGTCCCTTCAGGGACCTTGCAGATAATCCTTTTTCCAATCCTTCTTGAAGGAAGGATAGAATCCTAGGAATCTTAACCTTGTCCCAAGGGAATCCTTTAGATTCACACCAACAGATATATTTTTTCCAAATTTTGTGGTAAATCTTTCTAGTCACAGGCTTTCTGGCCTGAACAAGAGTATCGATAACAGAATCTGAGAATCCTCGCTTCGATAAAATCAAGCGTTCAATCTCCAAGCAGTCAGCTGGAGTGAAACCAGATTCGGATGTTCGAACGGACCCTGAACAAGAAGGTCTCGTCTCAAAGGTAGCTTCCAAGGTGGAGCCGATGACATATTCACCAGATCTGCATACCAAGTCCTGCGTGGCCACGCAGGAGCTATCAAGATCACCGACGCCCTCTCCTGCTTGATCCTGGCTATCAGCCTGGGGATGAGAGGAAATGGCGGGAACACATAAGCTAGTTTGAAGGTCCAAGGTGCTACTAGTGCATCCACTAGAGCCGCCTTGGGATCCCTGGATCTGGCCCCGTAGCAAGGAACTTTGAAGTTCTGACGAGAGGCCATCAGATCCATGTCTGGAATGCCCCACAGGTGAGTGACTTGGGCAAAGATTTCCGGATGGAGTTCCCACTCCCCCGGATGCAATGTCTGCCGACTCAGAAAATCCGCTTCCCAATTTTCCACTCCTGGGATGTGGATAGCAGACAGGTGGCAGGAGTGAGACTCCGCCCAAAGAATAATTTTGGTTACTTCTTCCATCGCTAGGGAACTCCTTGTTCCCCCCTGATGGTTGATGTACGCAACAGTCGTCATGTTGTCTGATTGAAACCGTATGAACCTGGTCCTCGCAAGCTGGGGCCAGGCCTGGAGAGCATTGAATATCGCTCTCAGTTCCAGAATATTTATCGGTAGAAGAGATTCTTCCCGAGACCAAAGACCCTGAGCTTTCAGGGATCCCCAGACCGCGCCCCAGCCTATCAGACTGGCGTCGGTCGTGACAATGACCCACTCTGGTCTGTGGAACATCATCCCTTGAGACAGATTGTCCAGGGACAGCCACCAACGGAGTGAGTCTCTGGTTCTCTGATTTACTTGTATCTTCGGAGACAAGTCTGTATAGTCCCCATTCCACTGACTGAGCATGCACAGTTGTAATGGTCTTAGATGAATGCGCGCAAAAGGAACTATGTCCATCGCCGCCACCATCAACCCGATCACTTCCATGCACTGAGCTATGGAAGGAAGAGGAACGGAATGAAGTATCCGACAAGAGTCCAGAAGCTTTGTTTTTCTGGCCTCTGTTAGAAAGATCCTCATTTCTAAGGAGTCTATAATTGTTCCCAAGAAGGGAACCCTTGTTGACGGGGATAGAGAACTCTTTTCCACGTTCACTTTCCAGCCGTGAGATCTGAGAAAGGCCAGGACAATGTCCGTGTGAGCCTTTGCTTGAGGAAGGGACGACGCTTGAATCAGAATGTCGTCCAGGTAAGGTACTACTGCAATGCCCCTTGGTCTTAGCACCGCTAGAAGGGACCCTAGTACCTTTGTGAAAATCCTTGGAGCAGTGGCTAATCCGAAAGGAAGCGCCACGAACTGGTAATGTTTGTCCAGGAATGCAAACCTTAGGAACCGATGATGTTCCTTGTGGATAGGAATATGTAGATACGCATCCTTTAAATCCACCGTGGTCATGAATTGACCTTCCTGGATGGAAGGGAGGATAGTTCGAATGGTTTCCATCTTGAACGATGGGACCTTGAGAAATTTGTTTAAGATCTTGAGATCTAGGATTGGTCTGAACGTTCCCTCTTTTTTGGGAACTATGAACAGATTGGAGTAGAACCCCATCCCTTGTTCTCTTAATGGAACAGGATGAATCACTCCCATTTTTAACAGGTCTTCTACACAATGTAAGAACGCCTGTCTTTTTATGTGGTCTGAAGACAACTGCGACCTGTGGAACCTCCCCCTTGGGGGAAGTCCCTTGAATTCCAGAAGATAACCCTGGGAGACTATTTCTAGCGCCCAAGGATCCAGAACATCTCTTGCCCAAGCCTGAGCGAAGAGAGAGAGTCTGCCCCCCACCAGATCCGGTCCCGGATCGGGGGCCAATATTTCATGCTGTCTTGGTAGCAGTGGCAGGTTTCTTGGCCTGCTTTCCCTTGTTCCAGCCTTGCATTGGTCTCCAAGCTGGCTTGGCCTGAGAAGTATTACCCTCTTGCTTAGAGGACGTAGCACCTTGGGCTGGTCCGTTTTTACGAAAGGGACGAAAATTAGGTCTATTTTTTTGCCTTGAAAGGCCGATCCTGAGGAAGGGCGTGGCCCTTACCCCCAGTGATATCAGAGATAATCTCCTTCAAGTCAGGACCAAACAACGTTTTCCCCTTGAAAGGAATGTTTAGTAGCTTGTTCTTGGAAGACGCATCAGCCGACCAAGATTTCAACCAAAGCGCTCTGCGCGCCACAATAGCAAACCCAGAGTTCTTAGCCGCTAACTTAGCCAATTGCAAAGAGGCGTCTAGAGTGAAAGAATTAGCCAATTTGAGAGCATTGATTCTGTCCATAATCTCCTCATAAGGAGGAGAGTCACTATCGAGCACCTTAAGCAGTTCATCAAACCAGAAATATGCGGCAGTAGTGACAGGGACAATGCATGAAATGGGTTGTAGAAGGTAACCCTGCTGAACAAACATCTTTTTAAGCAAACCTTCTAATTTTTTATCCATAGGATCTTTGAAAGCACAACTATCCTCTATGGGAATAGTGGTGCGTTTGTTTAAAGTAGAAACTGCTCCCTCGACCTTGGGGACTGACTGCCATAAGTCCTTTCTGGGGTCGACCATAGGAAACAATTTTTTAAATATGGGGGGAGGGACGAAAGGAATACCGGGCCTTTCCCATTCTTTATTAACAATGTCCGCCACCCGCTTGGGTATAGGAAAAGCTTCTGGGAGCCCCGGCACCTCTAGGAACTTGTCCATTTTACATAGTTTCTCTGGGATGACTAAATTTTCACAATCATCCAGAGTGGATAATACCTCCTTAAGCAAAATGCGGAGATGTTCCAATTTAAATTTAAATGTAATCACATCAGATTCAGCCTGCTGAGAAATGTTCCCTAAATCAGTAATTTCTCCCTCAGACAAAACCTCCCTGGCCCCCTCAGATTGGGTTAGGGGCCCTTCAGAGATATTAATATCAGCGTCGTCATGCTCTTCAGTAACTAAAACAGAGCAGCCACGCTTACGCTGACAAGGGTTCATTTTGGCTAAAATGTTTTTGACAGAATTATCCATTACAGCCGTTAATTGTTGCATAGTAAGGAGTATTGGCGCGCTAGATGTACTAGGGGCCTCCTGAGTGGGCAAGACTCGTGTAGACGAAGGAGGGAATGATGCAGTACCATGCTTACTCCCCTCACTTGAGGAATCATCTTGGGCATCATTGTCATTATCACATAAATCACATTTATTTAAATGAATAGGAATTCTGGCTTCCCCACATTCAGAACACAGTCTATCTGGTAGTTCAGACATGTTAAACAGGCATAAACTTGATCAGAAAGTACAAAAAACGTTTTAAAATAAAACCGTTACTGTCACTTTAAATTTTAAACTGAACACACTTTATTACTGCAATTGCGAAAAAACATGAAGGAATTGTTCAAAATTCACCAAATTTTCACCACAGCGTCTTAAAGCCTTGAAAATATTGCACACCAATTTTGGAAGCTTTAACCCTTAAAATAACGGAACCGGAGCCGTTTTAAGCTTTAAACCCCTTTACAGTCCCTGGTATCTGCTTTGCTGAGACCCAACCAAACCCAAAGGGGAATACGATACCAAATGACGCCTTCAGAAGTCTTTTATAAGTATCAGAGCTCCTCTCACATGCGACTGCATGCCATGCCTCTCAAAAACAAGTGCGCAACACCGGCGCGAAAATGAGACTCTGCCTATGCTTTGGGAAAGCCCCTAAAGAATAAGGTGTCTAAAACAGTGCCTGCCGATATTATTATATCAAAATACCCAGATAAAATGATTCCTCAAGGCTAAATATGTGTTAATAATCAATCGATTTAGCCCAGAAAAAGTCTACAGTTTAAATAAGCCCTTGTGAAGCCCTTATTTACAATCGTAATAAACATGGCTTACCGGATCCCATAGGGAAAATGACAGCTTCCAGCATTACATCGTCTTGTTAGAATGTGTCATACCTCAAGCAGCAAGGGACTGCAAACTGTTCCCCCAACTGAAGTTAATTGCTCTCAACAGTCCTGTGTGGAACAGCCATGGATTTTAGTTACGGTTGCTAAAATCATTTTCCTCATACAAACAGAATTCTTCATCTCTTTTCTGTTTCTGAGTAAATAGTACGTACCAGCACTATTTGAAAATAACAAACTCTTGATTGAATAATGAAAAACTACAGTTAAACACTAAAAAACTCTAAGCCATCTCCGTGGAGATGTTGCCTGTACAACGGCAAAGAGAATGACTGGGGTAGGCGGAGCCTAGGAGGGATCATGTGACCAGCTTTGCTGGGCTCTTTGCCATTTCCTGTTGGGGAAGAGAATATCCCACAAGTAAGGATGACGCCGTGGACCGGACACACCTATGTTGGAGAAAACACTTTAAATCAAGTTAACAAGCAATATAAAAAAACGTTACTGTGCCTTTAAGAGAAACAAATTTTTCCAAAATTTGAAATAACAGTGAAAAAAGGCAGTTAAACTAATGAAATTTTTACAGTGTATGTAACAAGTTAGCAGAGCATTGCACCCACTTGCAAATGGATGATTAACTCCTTAATACAAAAAACAGATTAACAAAACGAAAAATATGTTTTTTAAACAGTCATAACAACTGCCACAGCTCCTACTTTTGAAGCCTTTTGAGCCCTTCAGAGATGTCCTATAGCATGCAGGGGACTGCTGAGGGAAGCTGAATGTCACAGTTTGTAATTTTAACTGCACCAACTGTAACTTTTAGACTATAACAGTGGAAAGCCTCAGGAAACTGTTTCTAGGCAAAAATAAAGCCAGCCATGTGGAAAAAAACTAGGCCCCAATAAGTTTTATCACCAAAGCATATATAAAAATGATTAAACATGCCAGCAAACGTTTTATATTGCACATTAATCAGAGTATATACCTCTGATAGCAAGCCTGATACTAGTCGCTATTAAATCACTGTATTTAGCGCTGATTGCTTGTGGAGCTGTTAATAGGAGTTGGAATGGTTTTGCAGAAAGACTCTTCCTGCATCTCCGGACTCTAACTTTCACCCAAGCCCTCACTGAGAGACTGACAGGATTACTTAAAACTCCCGTCCCATGTTGAAGAGTACTACTCTCCATAAGAGACGAAAATAAACTTCTGACACCTCTCTGTCCACCTCCTGGGACAAAAGGCAAAGAATGACTGGGGGATGAGGGAAGTGGGAGGAGTATTTAAGCCTTTGACTGGGGTGTCTTTGCCTCCTCCTGGAGGCCAGGTTCTTATTTCCCAAAAGTAATGAATGCAGCTGTGGACTCTTTCCATTTATGAAGAAAATCCCTTTTTCCATGATTCAGATAGAACATACTATTTTAAATAACTTTCAAATTTACTTCTATTATCAAATTTGCTTTGTTTTTTTCGGTATCCTTTGTTGAAGGAGCAGTAAAGCACTAGAGGCAGCTAGCTGAACACATTGGGTAAACCAATAACAAAATACATGTCAGCCACCAATCAGCAGTAAAAAACGGGAGGGTGGGATAGCGCTAAGCAAAGCTCAGAGTCATGATAATTCGAAAATATGAAATATATACTAGAAGTAATATCTATATAATTGGGGTATGATCCCCGAGTATGTGGTTCTCACACCTTTTAGGATAAGATCTATAATGTATCACTTAGATATTATTTTAAATATCCGTGAGTTGGTGATAGTGTAAGAGATGTTATCTATATTTCTAAATTTTCTGTTATAAATGAACTCTCTTAAAGCAATCGGTAAGTATATAAAATATATTTATTCCTATACATAACAACAATGATATGTTTGACAATTTAAAATAATAAAATCTATAGTATCGATGCCGGCATCTTAATATATCACTTAAAATATTGCGCAAATTCGATACATTACCAAGTGTCTAGTATAATTTACTTAGATCACACTATGGTTAATTACCTTATAATAACAGGTTAAAAACAGATTGTTACAAAGTATAGCGGAAATGTATCACGGAAATGTATTGAAATTGTCAAACATATCATTGTTAGTTGTTATGTATAGGAAAAAATATATTTTATATACTTACCGATTGCTTTAAGAGAGTTAATTTATAACAGAAAATTTAGAAACATAGATAACATCTCTTACACTATCTCCAACTCACGGATATTTAAAATAATATCTAAGTGATACATTATAGGTCTTATCCTAAAAGGTGTGAGAACCACATACTCAGGGATCATACCCCAATTATATAGATAATACTTCTAGTATATATTTCATATTTTCTAATTATCCTGACTCTGAGCTTTGCTTAGCGCTATCCCACCCTCTCTGTTTTTTACTGTCTATCGAGGTGATACTTTTGAGGTTGCATCACCTTTATGGGATTAGCAGGGAGTCTGAGTGTAGAATCTCTGAATTACCCCCCTTTCTGTTTAGCCACCAATCAGCAGTAAGTTCCCAGCTCCTAAACCTACCTAGGTATTCTATGCAACAAAGAATACCATGAGAAGGAGGCAAATTAGATTATATACGTAATTGGAAAGTTTTTTAAAACAGCATGCACCATTTAAATCATAAAAGAAAAAAAATTGGGTTTCATATCCCTTTATGTGTTACAAATCTTTTACAATATATCTTACCTTATAAAAGTCACCATTCATTGCAGCATCTAGAAAAAAGGGAAAAAAAAAAATATTAAAAAATTATCCAATAAGATTACTTTTCTTTCTGTTGGGGGGATATCACACTTAAAGGTACAGTAAAGCCAAAATTATTCAGACAGATTTTAAACAACTTTCCAGTTCACTTCTATTATTAAATTTGCTTTGTATTCTTAGCACCCTTTTTTAAATCAAGGTATGTTCACATGGGCTCAGGACCATGCTCGTGTCTTTAGTACTCTAGGGCAGCAGTGTTATGCAACATTGTATGTAGCAGCGTTATAAATTGTTACAATCACTGCTGCTTTAGGGTACTAAAGACGTGCACACTCCTGAGCTTCTATGAGCCTACCTAGGCATACTTTTCAACAAAGGATACCAAAAGAACAACAAAGCACATTTGACACATACATACACACATATAAACACCTCTTTTTTAAATCAGGAAATACACTTTTTTCCAGGAAAAATAGTAAACAGGACATCATATTTAAAGCAGAATTTCCTAACACAATTATAAAAGCTCTTATGGAGGAAATTCCTGTAGATAAAGGAGATCAAAAGGTCAAAAGATAAAAGCAGAGCCAGCAATTTTTTTTAGGAACGGATTCTATAAAGTGTGTGAAGCACTCATTCACTCCAACATAGGTTTAACGTGATTTAGCAATACTATTTCCCATAGGGATGCACCGAAATTTCGGCCGCAGAAAGTTTCGGCCGAAAATAGCCTTTTTGGCTATTTCGGTTTTCGGGTTTTTTGCCTGTTATTTTCGGTAAAATTATTGTGTAGCATGTTTCAAATTTGATGCTAGCCCAGAGCTGCTGTTTAAGTTTATTACTTGACTTACTGTTCTGCATATAATGAGTTTTCTAAGATTATATTTTATTTGGATAAGTAAGGAAACATTTTCGCAGAAAATTGCATTTTTTTCTTTTTTTTTTTTTTTTTCTTGGTAAAATTATTGTGTAGCATATTATTGTTTTAAGATATTTTGGTCCAATTTTAGTGTATTACTTTCAATAAAAGTGTGGGCTTTTTATTGGCTCTAATTATGCAAAAAAAAAAACTAAAAAAAATTAATTTGAAAAAACACATTTTCGGTATCAGTTTCGGTTTTCGGCCAAGTGCATCCCGGATTTTCGGATTCGGTTTCGGTCCAGAATTTCCATTTCGGTGCATCACTAATTTCCCAAAATAGTGTGTCTGAATTACAAAAAGAGGGGAAAACCACTTGGAATACAAATATGTAACTCAGCAAGTTTAGGAAATGAGTTTGTTTCAAGAATACACAAAGGGACACATTTATCAAAAGGGTGAATGTCCCCCTATCTGATAGAGGCTCTCTTATGCTAGCCTGCCACTGATACTTATGCAGGCATAAATAAATCAGCCACACGGAATAGAAACTAACCAGTCACAAAGCGCTAAATTGTAGGTCTGGCTGGCAGCAGTAGCAAGTAGGGAGCACCTAAGCATGTCTCGGGGGCTCTAAACCAGTGTGCCAGGGTCTAATTTTAAAGGTGTCACTGGTGCCCAGGTTTGTCGAGCCCTGGGTTACATACCTGATTTTAAAGTACATTCTTGTGTGAGCATAGTTGAGTCAATCACTGGCTGAGGAACTTAAATTCTCACTTAGGTATATAGCAAAAAGCAAATGTCTCTCTAATCCTTCAAACATTATAAAACCAAGATAAAAAAAAAAAAAGGTGAAAATGTAAGATCAAGAAAGAAAATTGTAGGAGCCATAGTGCAAGAGATTTAGCTTTTAAACAGCATTAGCATGCAAAAATATTTCTTTCCGTATATAATGTATTGATTGTTTAACCTCAAAGGGGTATGTGTACCCAGCTGGAGTGTTCTTTTAAATGAAAAAAAAAACCCACAACATTACAATAATCCTGGGTAGTTTAAAAAAAAAAAAAAACAGACAGTTCATAATAAACATAATTTTATGGATAACACCTTAAAAATATATTAAAATACTAGTATTAAGCAATTTACATTTCTGCTGAATTGTTTCCTCATATATTCAGCTAGTTAAACTCACTGCCTTCCTTTTTCAGAATAGATTACGGTGATGGAACATTACATTTCCGGACTAGGTCAAACAGCTGATTGAAGTCATAAGCTTCATATGAAACAAAAGGTATACAATGCCAGAAAACGGCAGGCCAAAGAGTGTATTTGTGATTAAATTGGGATACTAGTGCTTTAGAGCCCCAAAAACTATAATAAAAAGAATCCCAACGAAAAATAAAAAAAAGTCTCCTTCAGCATTTATTATCCAACAGTAATGCATTTCTGTCATTGAATGGGTTATTTAAAGGGATACTAAACCCATTTCTTTTTTCATGATTCAGATAGAAAATTGCTTAAAATTGCATGCTCTAATTTACTTCTATTATCAATTTTTCTTCATTCTCTTGCTATCTTTATTTGATAAAGCAGAAATGTAAGCTTAAGAACCAGCCCATTTTTTGTTCAGAACTTGGGTAGCAGTTGCTGATTGGTGTCTAAATGTAGCCACAAATCAGCAAGCGCTACCCAGGTGCAGAACCAAAAATGGTCCGGCTCCTAATCTTACATTTCTGCTTTTTCAAATAAAGATAGCAAGAGAATGAAGAAAAGTTCATAATAGGAGTAAATTAGAAAGTTGCTTAAAATTGCATGCTCTATCTGAATCATGAAATAAACAAATTGGGTTTAGTATCCCTTTAATGAATATTTTGTAACTGACAAAAAAAGAGCTTGTTGGGTGCAAGTGATTTTACGTCTTCTGTCTGTCTATTTCTGTAGAAAAATCAGTGAGTAACTTCACACACATCGATATAAGATCTTAATTTTAACAATCCAGGAGTTACATCCCTTGGAAACCCTCTTGACAAATAAATACCTGGCCACCTCTTCTGTGGTTATTGTGGGCCATATGTAAGTGAACTCTTACACTGAAACATTTATTTAATACTCAAACCCAGTGGCGTCTTTAGGTTTTGTGCTGCCATAGGCACTTAAAATTCTGCTGCCCCCCTAACACCACCGCTTCCAAGGTTTTAGGCCATAATATTTTTTGGCCAAGAAATAACGTGATTTTGTTTACATTTTTATTTTGTGATATTTCAAAAGTAAATGTTAACAAGGACTTACAAAACACTTGCATACACACAGACACAGGCACACACACTCATCTATCTACTGCTGCAATAAATATAAAAACCCCAAACACAGATTTCTTGATACAATACTTCCCCAAACTAAGTGTGAAAGCCAACAGAACTAAAGGCAAAAGCTTGATAAATAAATGAAAGGTTAAGAGTTACCTCTAAACGGTAAGCTCCATGGGCATTGTCTTATACCCTCCTGGAATGTAAGATTATTGGGCAAAAGCTCTCATATACCTGTATAATAATTCTAAAATAACTGTAAGCGTCTTACAAATAAAGCCATAAAAAAGTGATGCCCCCCTCCATCTGCCGCCCTAGGCAAGTGCCTTGTTTGCTTAGGCCAAAATATGCCCCTGCTCATACATGTTATGTGGAGATAAAAAAAACTAATAAAACTATCATTTATAAATGTGGTACAATAGTGTGTTCAATCACAAGACAATTATTTAAATGGTTAAAGGGATATAAAACCCACATTTTTTCTTTCATGACTCAGACAGAGCAGGCAATTTTAAGCAACTTTCTAATTTACTCCCATTATAAATGTTTCTTCGTTCTCTTGGTATGCTTTGTTGAATGAGCAGCAATGCACTACTGGTTTCTAACTGAACACATGGGTGAGCCAATGACAATTGGTATATATATATGGAGCAACCAATCAGCAGCTAGAACTTAGTTTCTTTGCTGCTCCTAAGCATTCCTAGATAAACATTTCAGCAAAGGATAACAAGAGAAGGAATCAAATTAAATAATAGAAGTACATTGGAAAGTTGTTTAAAATTGTATTCTCTATTTGAATCGTGAAAGAAAATTTTTGGGTTTCATGTCCCTTTAAGTCTTCAAATTGTTTAATATTAACAAGCTGAAGATGAAAGGTCAAAAACTATATATGCAACATAACTTTCATTCAGCAGTATTTTTGTCCAGCGTTAAGATATTTGAGCAGATACAGGGTAAAAGTACACTTTAAAAAAACAGAATATTTGCATACATACACAAAAAAAATAAAAAAAAATAAAAAAAAAATAAATAGCGCTTGGTACAACTAAAATTTATGTAGTAACGTTTTTCCTGGTAGTGGTGGAGTAAGTCAATCCATTTATCTCAGGAGAGATGGAGGAGGGGTGTCTGCAGATGTGTTTCTGCAACAAAATAAATTAAAATTTGTAACTGGATTTCAGGGGTTGCTATTTCATGTAGATTAAAAAAGGTTAAACTCTCATAAACATAAGCAAGGCCAGATGACACCAAAAACCATAGATAGCATTTTTAATGGCATTTTAACAAATTGAAACAAGTATATTGGATATAAAAAATGCGTACATCTATAGCAAAAAAAGAAAGAAAAAAAAGGAAGTAACCTCACAATCCAAATAATAAATTCCATATTTTCTAGCTAAATAAAACAATAAGTGTTGTAATATGCAATAGCGATTAAAGTTTTTTTTGATTGATCAAAATAAAACTGCCAAGCTATCAAATGAAAGCACTGTTCTAGCCTATGAATGCTTTTAATAGAACTCTACTTTTTCTTGATTTCTGTAAACCAAGAATTAATGCAAAAAACACTTTCGCGGAAAAATGAAAAGCCCTTTTGTTAAATGCTCTATTCATTCAGTGTTTAGCAGCAACCTATTCTCCCCAGGACCTATTTAGGGCCAGATTACAAGTGGAGAGCAAAACTGCGCTTTCGCGAGCGCGTTATTTGTGCTCCACTCGTAATAACAGCGCATTGAAATGTGCGTTGGTATTATAAGTTCAGCACAATGTGAATGAGACCTCTCATTCGCATTGCATGTAAGCTTTGTGATAGACACAGCACAGAAACTAGTGCAGCAAAGGGGATAAGTCGGGCAACGTTGAGCAGTATATTAAAAAATATATATATACATATATATTTGTGTGTTAATATGTGTATATATACACACACAAATATATATGTTCATAAGCATATACATTTTAGGGCTGTGAGATATGGGAAAACAATGAATATTGCGATTTTGGCCATAAAATATCCCGATTGCAATGTTAATCACAATTTTTTTTTAAATAACTTTACTCATCTGTTACATGACACACAGCTCTCTGAAACCTTATGGTTGTGTTAGTTGCAGCTAATTTGTGAGCAGAGATTACTTAGAGTTGTGCAACATAAGCCCACATTGTTCTTATACTGCGTTACCTGCTGGCCCCCCCAGCCCCCGGCTGTCTGTGCTCCCACAGAGGCCCTAGCAAAGTAGCTTATACACTAACCCTCACATCGTCCCTGTACAAACTTACCGCAAATGTAGACCTTTAAGTAAACACTCATCTTCCAGCGGGGAGAGTAGCGAGGGTGGGGCCGTGCTGGATTGAGCAGGGAGCTCTGTGGCCGAGGATGAAGTCACAGCCCGAGGAGGCGGCGCCCCAGACTGGGTGATCACTGCTTCTGTTGGCTGCCTATGTGCTCTCCATTTCATGCTCAGTCTCCTCGTCACAAACTCTTCTCCCATGCTGCATGAAGCCAGCCCAACATCTTACTTGCCCTGATATTGCAGCAAGCTCAGTAACCAGCTCCTGCGCCTTTAAGATCCCAGTGCAGTAACTCAGGGCTCCATTATGTAATGCACAAGAGAAACCATCAAACAACTTCCAGACTTGCCACTGACAACACGGCCTCTGTGTACATAAGCAGGAACACACAGAGTCTGTGCTGTCAATGGCATGCCTGGAAGTTGTTTGAGGGTTTCTCTCGTGCCTTACAATATGGAGCCCTGAGTTACTGAACTGGGATCTTTAATGGACCGCAAACAGCTAAAGCAGATATTTACCCCCAGGAAGCCGAAAGAGCTGATACCGCTGACAAATTAAGCGCAAGCGCAGCTTTTTTTTTCTTTTAACCGGATTTACTTGGCAGCGGAGGGCTAGCCTATACAAGCCCCCTCCTGTACGTAATAGGTGGTAATAAATTGCATACTCTTGCGATTTGAAAATAGCATAAAAAAAAAAAAAAAAAAAAAAAATCGACATTAATCGCACAGCCCTAATACATATATATTTACTTTTAACACAGTCCCCATAGAGCACTATGTAAAGGCACTTTTTAGCGCTGTTTTTTTTCCCCCCAACACCTCACTTTAATTGCTTCATGCAGTTATTTAAAACAAAATTAAAGATGCTTATTTTTAATTTTTTTTAAAAAAGGAACACTACACTTTATTTTGGGGGAAATTTATTTCATTAACCAGGAGGTCTGACCTCTGGTTAATGAATTTGAGCGCAAAGTGCTACCACAAGCTTGCGGTTGCATTAACCAGTCACTCATAATGGCTGGCAATTTAACGTGCACCTGTAAATGGGCAAATATGCCCGTTTACGGGTGCATGTTAAAGGGACAGTCAAGTTTCATGATTCAAATAGGGCATGTAATTTTAAACAACTTTCCAATTTACTTTTAGCACCAATTTTACTTTGTTCTCTTGGTATTCTTAGTTGAAAGCTAAACCTAGGAGGTTCATATGCTAATTTCTAAGACCTTGAAGGCCACCTCTAATCTAATGCATTTTGACAGTTTTTTCACCACTAGAGGGAGTTAGTTCATGCGTTTCATATAGATGATATTGAGCTCATGCATGTGAAGTTACCTAGGAGTGAGCACTGATTGGCTAAAATGCAAGACTGTCAAAAGAACTGAAATAAGGGGGCAGTTTGCAGAGGCTTAGATACAAGGTAATCAGAGAGGTAAAAACATAATTTATGCTTACCTGATAAATTTATTTCTCTTGTAGTGTATCCAGTCCACGGATCATCCATTACTTGTGGGATATTCTCCTTCCCAACAGGAAGTTGCAAGAGGATCACCCACAGCAGAGCTGCTATATAGCTCCTCCCCTCACTGCCATATCCAGTCATTCGACCGAAACAAGACGAGAAAGGAGAAACCATAGGGTGCAGTGGTGACTGTAGTTTAATAAAAATTTAGACCTGCCTTAAAAGGACAGGGCGGGCCGTGGACTGGATACACTACAAGAGAAATAAATTTATCAGGTAAGCATAAATTATGTTTTCTCTTGTTAAGTGTATCCAGTCCACGGATCATCCATTACTTGTGGGATACCAATACCAAAGCTAAAGTACACGGATGATGGGAGGGACAGGCAGGAACTTAAACGGAAGGAACCACTGCCTGTAGAACCTGTCTCCCAAAAACAGCCTCCGAAGAAGCAAAAGTGTCAAATTTGTAAAATTTTGAAAAAGGTGTGAAGCGAAGACAAAGTCGCAGCCTTGCAAATCTGTTCAACAGAAGCCTCATTTTTAAAGGCCCAGGTGGAAGCCACAGCTCTAGTAGAATGAGCTGTAATCCGTTCAGGGGGCTGCTGTCCAGCAGTCTCATAGGCTAAGCGTATTATGCTCCGAAGCCAAAAGGAGAGAGAGGTTGCCAAAGCTTTTCGACCTCTCCTCTGTCCAGAGTAAACGACAAACAGGGCAGATGTTTGACGAAAATCTTTAGTAGCCTGTAAGTAAAACTTCTAGGCACGGACTACGTCCAGATTATGCAAAAGACGTTCCTTCTTTGAAGAAGGATTAGGACACAATGATGGAACAACAATCTCTTGATTGATTTTCCTGTTAGAAACCACCTTAGGTAAAAACCCAGGTTTGGTACGCAGAACTACCCTGTCTGAATGAAAAATCAGATAAGGAGAATCACAATGTAAGGCAGATAACTCAGAGACTCTTCGAGCCGAGGAAATAGCCATCAAAAACAGAACTTTCCAAGATAACAACTTGATATCAATGGAATGAAGGGGTTCAAATGGAACGCCTTGAAGAACATTAAGAACCAAGTTTAAGATCCACGGGCGAGCAACAGTTTTAAACACAGGCTTAATCCTAACCAAAGCCTGACAAAATGCCTGGACGTCTGGAACTTCTGCCAGACGCTTGTGCAAAAGAATAGACAGAGCAGAGATCTGTCCTTTTAAAGAACTAGCTGATAAGCCTTTGTCCAAACCCTCTTGGAGAAAGGACAATATCCTAGGAATCCTAACCTTACTCCATGAGTAACACTTGGATTCACACCAATAAAGATATTTACGCCATATCTTATGGTATATTTTCCTGGTGACAGGCTTCCGAGCCTGTATTAAGGTATCAATGACTGCCTTGATAGAATCAAGCGTTCAATCTCCATGCAGTCAGTCTCAGAGAAAGTAGATTTGGATGATTGAAAGGACCTTGTATTAGAAGGTCCTGCCTCAGAGGCAGAGTCCATGGTGGAAGAGATGACATGTCCACTAGGTCTGCAAACCAGGTCCTGCGTGGCCACGCAGGCGCTATCAGAAGCGCCGATGCTCTCTCCTGTTTGATTTTGGCAATCAGTCGAGGGAGCAGAGGAAACGGTGGAAACACATAGGCCAGGTTGAAGAACCAAGGAGCTGCTAGAGCATCTATCAGCGTTGCTCCCGGGTCCCTGGACCTGGATCCGTAACAAGGAAGCTTGGCGTTCTGGCGAGACGCCATGAGATCCAGTTCTGGTTTGCCCCAACGATGGACCAGTTGAGCAAACACCTCCGGATGGAGTTCCCACTCCCCAGGATGAAAAGTCTGACGACTTAGAAAATCCGCCTCCCAGTTCTCTACGCCTGGGATGTGGATCGCTGACAGGTGGCAAGAGTGAGACTCTGCCCAGCGAATTATCTTTGAGACTTCTAACATCACTAGGGAACTCCTGGTTCCCCCTTGATGGTTGATGTAAGCCACAGTCGTGATGTTGTCCGACTGAAATCTGATGAACCTCAGTGTTGCTAACTGAGGCCAAGCTAGAAGAGCATAGAATATTGCTCTTAACTTCAGAATATTTATTGGGAGGAATTTCTCCTCCTGAGTCCACGATCCCTGAGCCTTCAGGGAGTTCCAGACTGCGCCCCAACCTAGAAGGCTGGCATCTGTTGTTACAATCGTCCAATCTGGCCTGCGAAAGGTCATACCCTTGGACAGATGGACCCGAGAAAGCCACCAGAGAAGAGAATCTCTGGTCTCTTGATCCAGATTTAGTAGAAGGGACAAATCTGAGTAATCCCCATTCCACTGACTTAGCATGCATAATTGCAGCGGTCTGAGATGCAGGCGCACAAATGGCACTATGTCCATTGCCGCTACCATTAAGCCGATTACTTCCATGCACTGAGCCACTGACGGGCGTGGAATGGAATGAAGGACACGGCAAGCATTTAGAAGTTTTGATAACCTGGACTCCGTCAGGTAAATTTTCATGTCTACAGAATCTATAAGAGTCCCTAGGAAGGAGACTCTTGTGAGTGGGGATAGAGAACTCTTTTCCACGTTCACTTTCCACCCATGCGACCTCAGAAATGCCAGAACTATCTCTGTATGAGACTTGGCAATTTGAAAGCTTGACGCCTGTATCAGGATGTCGTCTAGATACGGAGCCACCGCTATGCCTCGCGGTCTTAGAACCGCCCAGAACCTTTGCAAAAATTCTCAGGGCAGTGGCCAACCCGAAGGGAAGAGCTACAAATTGGTAATGCCTGTCTAGAAAGGCAAACCTTAGAAACCGATGATGATCTTTGTGAATCGGTATGTGAAGGTAGGCATCCTTTAAGTCCACTGTGGTCATGTACTGACCCTCTTGGATCATGGGTAGGATGGTCCAAATAGTTTCCATTTTGAATGATGGAACTGAGGAATTTGTTTAAGATCTTTAGATCCAAGATTGGTCTGAAGGTTCCCTCTTTCTTGGGAACCACAAACAGATTTGAATAAAATCCCTGTCCTTGTTCCGTCCGCGGAACTGGATGGATTACTCCCATTACTAGGAGGTCTTGCACACAGCTTAGGAATGCCTCTTTCTTTATCTGGTTTGATGATAACTTTGAAAGATGAAATCTCCCTTGTGGAGGAGAAGCTTTGAAGTCCAGAAGATATCCCTGAGATATGATCTCCAACGCCCAGGGATCCTGAACATCTCTTGCCCACACCTGGGCGAAGAGAGAAAGTCTGCCCCCCACTAGATCCGTTTCCGGATAGGGGGCCGTTCCTTCATGCTGTCTTGGGGGCAGAAGCAGGCTTCCTGGCCTGCTTGCCCTTGTTCCAGGACTGGTTAGGTTTCCAGGCCTGTCTGGAATGAGCAACAGTTCCCTCTTGTTTGAAGCGGAGGAAGTTGATGCTGCTTCTGCCTTGAAATTTCGAAAGGCACGAAAATTAGACTGTTTGGCCTTTGATTTGGCCCTGTCCTGAGGAAGGGTATGACCCTTGCCTCCAGTAATGTCAGCAATAATTTCCTTCAAGCCAGGCCCGAATAAGGTCTGCCCCTTGAAAGGAATGTTGAGTAATTTAGACTTTGAAGTCACGTCAGCTGACCAGGATTTAAGCCATAGCGCCCTACGCGCCTGGATGGCGAATCCGGAATTCTTAGCCGTTAGTTTAGTCAAATGAACAATGGCATCAGAAACAAATGAGTTAGCTAGCTTAAGCGTTCTAAGCTTGTCAATAATTTCATTCAATGGAGCTGTATGGATGGCCTCAAACCAGAATGCCGCCGCAGCAGTGACAGGCGCAATGTATGCAAGGGGCTGTAAAATAAAACCTTGTTGAATAAACATTTTTCTTAAGGTAACCCTCCAATTTTTTATCCATTGGATCTGAAAAAGCACAACTGTCCTCAACCGGGATAGTGGTACGCTTTGCTAAAGTAGAAACTGCTCCCTCCACCTTAGGGACCGTCTGCCATAAGTCCCGTGTAGTGGCGTCTATTGGAAACATTTTTCTAAATATAGGAGGTGGGGAAAAGGGCACACCGGGTCTATCCCACTCCTTGCTAATAATTTCTGTAAGCCTTTTAGGTATAGGAAAAACGTCAGTACACACCGGCACTGCATAGTATCTATCCAGCCTACACAATTTCTCTGGAATTGCAACTGTGTTACAGTCATTCAGAGCAGCTAATACCTCCCCAAGCAATACACGGAGGTTCTCAAGCTTAAATTTAAAGTTAGAAATCTCTGAATCAGGTTTCCCCGAGTCAGAGATGTCACCCACAGACTGAAGCTCTCCGTCCTTATGTTCTGCATACTGTGACGCAGTATCAGACATGGCTCTAACAGCATTTGCACGCTCTGTATCTCTCCTAACCCCAGAGCTATCGCGCTTGCCTCTTAATCCAGGCAATCTAAATAATACCTCTGACAGGGTATTATTCATGATTGCAGCCATGTCCTGCAAGGTAATCGCTATGGGCGTCCCTGATGTAATTGGCGCCATATTAGCGTGCGTCCCCTGAGCGGGAGGCGAAGGGTCTGACACGTGGGGAGAGTTAGTCGGCATAACTTCCCCCTCGACAGAACCCTCTGGTGATAATTCTTTTATAGATAAAGACTGATCTTTACTGTTTAAGGTGAAATCAATACATTTAGTACACATTCTCCTATGGGGCTCCACTATGGCTTTCAAACATAATGAACAAGTAGGTTCCTCTGTGTCAGACATGTTTAAACAGACTAGCAATGAGACTAGCAAGCTTGGAAAACACTTTAAAACAAGTTTACAAGCAATATAAAAAACGTTACTGCGCCTTTAAGAAACACAAATTTTCCCAAATTTTGAAATAACAGTTCACCAACGAAATTTTTACAGTGTATGTAATAAGTTAGCAGAGCATTGCACCCACTTGCAAATGGATGATTAACCCCTTAATACCAAAAACGGAATAACAAATGACAAAAACGTTTTTTAAACAGTCACAACAACTGCCACAGCTCTACTGTGGCTTTTTACCTCCATCAATACGACTTTTGAAGCCTTTTGAGCCCTCCAGAGAAGTCCTGGATCATGCAGGAAGAAGCTGGATGTCTGTGTCTGTAATTTTTGCTGTGCAAAAAAACGCCAAAATAGGCCCCTCCCACTCATATTACAACAGTGGGAAGCCTCAGGGAACTGTTTCTAGGCAAAATTCAAGCCAGCCATGTGGAAAAAACTAGGCCCCAATAAGTTTTATCACCAAACATATGTAAAAAACGATTAAACATGCCAGCAAACGTTTTAAAATACACTTTTATAAGAGTATGTATCTCTATTAATAAGCCTGATACCAGTCGCTATCACTGCATTTAAGGCTTTACTTACATTACTTCGGTATCAGCAGCATTTTCTAGCAAATTCCATCCCTAGAAAAATATTTTAACTGCACATACCTTATTGCAGGAAAACCTGCACACTATTCCCCCTCTGAAGTTACCTCACTCCTCAGAATATGTGAGAACAGCAAAGGATCTTAGTTACTTCTGCTAAGATCATAGAAAACGCAGGCAGATTCTTCTTCTAAATACTGCCTGAGATAAACAGTACACTCCGGTACCATTTAAAAATAAACTTTTGATTGAAGAAATAAACTAAGTATAAAACACCACAGTCCTCTTACGACCTCCATCTTAGTTGAGAGTTGCAAGAGAATGATGGATATGGCAGTGAGGGGAGGAGCTATATAGCAGCTCTGCTGTGGGTGCTCCTCTTGTAACTTCCTGTTGGGAAGGAGAATATCCCATAAGTAATGGATGATCCGTGGACTGGATACACTTAACAAGAGAAAAGTGTATTAATATAACTGTGTTGGTTATGCAAAACTGGGGAATGTGCAATAAAGGGATTATCTATCTTTTTACACAATAACAATTCTGGTGTTGACTGTCCCTTTAAATTAACGCTCCCCTTGTAATCTAGCCCTTACTAGTCATACTCCAGCCCTCATATGTCACTAACAAGTCAGAATCTAAGGTTTTACCAATCTGAGGTGAATCAGTGATTGAGCAGTGGACTAACCAAGGTACTGAAATACTCATACTCTGCCCTGTTCGGAATGTGCAAGCGTAGAAATGAGAAACACAGCTTTTGTTGATATGTCATGTTTACAATAGGACAAAAAAAATAAAAATGGCCAATCCCTGAAATCCCCTTGCCAATGACCCAAGCACCCCCAGGTGTACACAAACCACAAGTTGAGAAACTAGGTTGTAGATAATCCATTTATATAGCCCACCTGTGAGTGTTTTGGCAACAATGTATAGTTTTGCTTATTTTCTTAAGAAGATTGTGCTGCTTTTCAGACTCCTAACCAAGCCCAAAGTGTCAGATCATCAGATGTATACAAAGTTTTGCTTTCTACTGTTTGTGTAATCTGTCTTTTCATATGCAGAGGGGGGGGGGGTCTGTTTTTCCTGCTTTCCCAGCCTCCGTCACTGGTTTTCCCAGCCTAACCTCATCAACCAGTGCTATACTGGGAGCTTCTAAGAGTTTTTAAAAGGTTTTATACTGGATTTTCAGATCCGTATCTTCACATAATCTTTAAATTAATGCAGTTATATGAAAACTGGTGTACACAGTCCCTTTGCTTTGTTCTCTTAATATTGTTTCTTGAAAAGCATACCTAGGTAGGCTCAGGAGCAGTAATGCACTACTGGGATCTAGCTGCTAACTGGTGGCTGCACAAAAACGCCTCTTTTCATTGGCTACCAGATGTGTTCAGCTTGCTCCCAATAGTGCATTGCTGCTTCTTCAACAAAGGATACCAAAAGCACAAAAGTAAATTGAAAAATTGTTTTAAATTGTATGCACTGTGGAATCATGAATCAAACATGTGAGTTTCATGTCCCTTTAGTACCATTTAACATAAAATAGCAATGAGTTCAAGTCCACAGAACTGTATATGCAAAACAAACTTATTGAAGCATACAGACAAGTGAATGCAACATTTTGGGCTCACAAGCCCTTAATTGCGCATGATTAAGGGCTTGTGAGCCCGAAACGTCGCATTCACTTACTTGTCTGTATGCTTCAATAAATGTTTGTTTGCATATACAGTGATGTGGACTTGAACTCTTTGCTGTATTACCTTGGGACCTTTGCTGTGGACCCCAGTCCAGCGTGCACTACCCAGGATTTAGGGTTCTCTCAGGTGCTGAGCTAGGTTTGCTTTTTTACTTTGATTTAACAGAAAATTATATGATATTGCAAAGTAATTCACTGCCTCACCAGGCTATTTTATAATGCATCCCAGTTAACAAAAAAAAATAAAAAATCTGTAGAGAACACAGCATGGTGTGATTTAACCGTTTACCCACATTGTGTATAAATTTAACACAGTGAAAAAGGGAAATAGTTTCAAAATAAAATACAGTTGTGCTCATAAGATTACATACCCTGGCAGAATTTATGATTTCTTGTCCATTTTTCAGAGAACATGAATGATAACAAAAAAACTTAACACTCATGGTATTTGGTTGAAGTTATTTATTATCAATCAACTGCGTTTACCCTTTTTAAATCATAATGACAACAGAAACTACCCAAATGACCCTGATCAAAAGTTTACATACCCTGCTGATTTTGGCCTGATAACATGCACACAAGTTGACACAAAGGGGTTTGAATGGTTATTAAAGGTAACCATCCTCACCTGTGATCTGTTTGCTTGTAATTAGTGTGTGTGTATATAAAAGGTCAATGAGTTTCTGGACTCCTGACAGACCCTTACATCTTTCATCCAGTGCTGCACTGACGTTTCTGGATTCTGAGTCATGGGGAAAGCAAAAGAATTGTCAAAAGGATCTTCCGGAAAAGGTAGTTGAACTGTATAAAACAGGAAAGGGATATAAAATATATCTAAGGAATTGAGAAGGCCAATCAGCAGAGTTCAAACTCTAATAAAAAGTGGAAAATGAGGGGTTGTGTTGAAACCAAACCACGGTAAGGTAGACCAACTAAAATTTCAGCCACAACTGCCAGGAAAATTGTTCGGGATGCAAAGAAAAAACTAATAACTTCAGGTGAAATATAGGACTCTCTGAAAACATGTGGTGTGGCTGTTTCAAGATGCACAATAAGGAGGCACTTGAAGAAGATAGGCTGCATGGTCGAGTCGCCAGAAGAAAGCCATTATTACGCAAATGCCACAAAGTATCCTGCTTACAATACGCCTAACAGCACAGAGACAAGCCTCAAACCTTCTGGCACAAAGTAATTTGGAGTGATGAGACCAAAATTTAGCTTTTTGGCCAAAACGATAAACGTTACATTTGGAGAGTCGTCAACAAGGCCGATGATGAAAGGTACACCATTCCTACAGTGAAACACGTAGGTGGATCGCTGATGTTTTGGGGATGTGTGAGCTACAAAAGCACATGAAATTTAGTCAGAATTGATGGCAAGATGAATGCAGTATGTTATCAAAAAATACTGGAGGAAAATTTGCATTCATCAGCCCGGAAGCTGCGCATGGGACGTACTTGAACATTCCAACATGACAATGATCCTAAACACAAAGCCAAGTCGACCTGTCATTGGCTACAGCAGAATAAAGTGAAGGTTCTGGAGTGTCCATCTCAGTCTCCTGGCCTAAATATCATTGAGCCACTCTGGAGAGATCTCAAACGACGTGCAGTTCATGCAAGACAGCCCAAGAATTTACAGTAACTGGAGGCTTATTGCCAGGTAGAATGGGCAGCTTTACCATCTGAGAAGATAAAGAGCTTCATCCACAAATACCACAAAAGACTTCAAGTTGTCATTGATGTTCAAGGGGGCAATACACTGTATTAAGAACTGGGGTATGTAAACTTTTGATCAGGGTCATTTGGGTAGTTTCTGTTGTCATTATGATTTAAAAAGAGTAAACACAGTTGATTGATAATAAATAGCTTCAGCCAAACACTAATCAAGAGTGAAAGAAAAAAGTTTGTGTTATTCATATTCTCTGAAAAATGGCCACGAAATCACTAATTCTTCCAGGGTATGTAAACTTATGAGCACAACTGTACCTCAATGAAATATTTTTTTTTATTTTTAACATACCCCTTTAAAAGGAAGACAACTTAGTACAAAACTATCTAATCCTCTTAGATTATCAACCGTTTAATTAACATAAGTAAAGGCAGTAGAGGTCACAGATATAAACTGAGGACTGAGCAAGTATTTATAAATAAGCTTTCAGAGTAAATAATGTACTGTACAAAACATCTACATACCTGATGAGGTTACATCTATACTTGCATATGTACTCTGCTAAGTGAATTTACTGTAATCAGCAGCCTAAAACATTTTTTGAGAAAATACAACCAGCAAAATAAATCTTGGGTTGACTAAATATTAGGGCAGCAAAATTAACCAGAATATTTAATCTTTCCAGGCCAGAAACATTGCACTGTTTAGTTAACCCTTGATTGCCTGGAAAAAAGCTGACATTTTTAAACCACGACTAGGTAACACTTGTACCAATGATTTAAAGGGCCATTATAGTCAGAAAAATACATGCTCTAATTTGTTGGCTAATGTAATTTTATATTAGTGAATTAATGCTATATTGCAAAGGGGGTCAAGCAAGGATCATCGATGCACCTTTACCTCTTGCAGCAAGTAAGAAAGCAGCCTTTTTGATAAAAAAAAACAAAAAAAAACAACTTTTGTTTTTTTCACAGCCAGAGCAGCTTCCCCCACCCGTCATCAATGACTAATCTGGCTTCCTCCAATCACGGCTTTCCCCCCAAGGGAGTCATTGCCTGAGGCCATGCCGTAATTGGAGGAAGCTGGGTTAGTCATTGATGACGTGTGAAGAGAGAGGATCTCTGGGTAGGGGAAGCTGCTTTGGCTGTGAAAAAACAAAAGGTAAGTTTTTAATCAAAACGGCTGCTTTCTAAACTTTGATGAATGAAAGTGCCCCTGTTTTTAAATAGTATTTTTAAAAACTAAACTTTCATTCATCAAAGTTTGCCTTCACTTTAACTCTCACAGTTATGCATCTCTCATGCCCGTGTGTCATGTCTGCATGTGGCAACATACCACTTATTGCTGACCCAGCAAAGTAAGTTGTAATCCAGTAAAGCTCCATCATAGTTGAAAAATTATATGTGCTAAGTTGTTAGAGCATGTAATTTTAAAAAAGCAACCCTGTAGATAGCTGTACAGCTGGGTCATGCGTCTAGTGCTGCTCATTAGGTCAGTGGCAATTTACACTCGGGACGAGCACTGTTCTACTGTGTGTTATGATAGAGCGTTAAACAGGCCACTGCCAACTCTAATCAAGTTTGGTTTGAATGCTGCTGCTCAGGGAAAACACTGATTATATTAATAAAACTGCTTCTAATAAAAAATATTACATTTTAGTATGTTTCTTTTCAAAACTGAAATAAATGCATCATTATGTCCCTTTAATTTTATTGCTGTCCAAGTTGCCCCTTTACTTCTTTGCTCCTTCCACAATTTCTCTTCTCCGTGGTGAACATCTATTCATTAAAAAAATCTTTAAAACACATACACCATATTTTAGCATATAACACAATACAGCCCCCATTTATTAATATACAAATTCTCCAAACAGGGAACCTATCCATTTACATTCACGGAGGGCAAGGCAAAATCTGCTGCCAGCATTTATCATTGGACACCCCAGACCCAACTCGCTCTTAGTCCGGATGATTTTAGATGTGAGGAAGCAGCATTGTACAATTGCCTGCTTAACTTGATGTTGCAAGCTTGCGTGACAGCGCTTCCAAAGCTTTATAAATGGAGTTCTATTCTGCCGATAAGTGGCCTAAAAGTTATTTGTAACTAATTTGCCAATTATATATATTTAATAGCAAAGGGCACCTCATGCATGTTTAGTGAACAATTTAAATGGTACATTGGACAAGTTTTGGAGTATGCAAATTCTGAGGGCTCCATGTACAAACCACCGTGAGCTGCTGCTTCCTGCAATGTAAGAAGCAGCCTCATTATCATACTTTTCGCCACCTCTGAGATGGCAAAGAGAAATCACCCTGAACTCACTTGCTCGGGGTGATTGACAGATCCTCATCGGAATGTGTAATGATGCCTATGGGCCAGAGAACAAACAGATCCGATGCCCGTATGCAGCGAAGGCGTTCGGACAACTTCTCAAGTTGAGAAGCTTGTCCGGATTCCGCTTGTTACATGGGGCCTGAGTGAGACTGAGTTTCATCTTTTGTACTGGGTGTACTTTTGGAAGGTAAATGAGAAGCTTATAAGAGTGTTTTATTGCATCTATGAGGCATTTTACTATAAATTTGTTAGTTTTGTTTTTTTCCCCCCAAGAGATATCCTGTGCTAAGAAATAAACATTTTTGTTTTTATACTTGAGGAATGTGTCATTGTTCATCAATGTGGGAATGAGCTACGGATCCCACTTCATGATACTTTAGAAAATCAAACCAATCCGCTTTAACGTTAAATTTACTTGCCTTTTCAGTCAAAATATTGCGCTTTCACATGCATGACAGAAATTTGTTTTACTGTCCGTTTGTGTTCCAAAATTCGGCTTTTGTCAAGTGATTTATTATTATATAAAAGCACTGTAACTGCAAACAATCTGGTTCATCAATCCTACACAATATTTCCTTTAAAGTTAAACCAAAATCCCATGTACCATCATGTTATGAATATTTGTGACCATATGCAAACTGAGGTGGAGAAAACAACAAATAGCCAGGGATAAGCAAATCTGTTTAAAATTTAGGAGCCAGGGGTAAAATTTTAGGAGCCAGTGGCTTCCTGGATCCTCTTTTTTCGACCCCTGAAAAAAGCTTCCATAAAAACAAAAAGGTTTTCAAAAGCAGGTTTCAAAATTGTCATTGGGGTAAATAAATTGATATGGTTTGATAATATAAAACTGGTGGAGACAAATAAGTTTTATATTTTGGAGAAACTAGTCTGGGAAAGACATTAGTGAACTTCAGAATTAGTGGTGTCCAATTCTTTCATCTCACTTTTTATTTTATTTTTTTGCTCAAGTGAAAGGAGAACTCTGAAAACAGGAAGGAAATGTGGGCAGATATGATGGGAATTCTGGATTCCTTATCTGCCTTCAAAATCATGTTTATGTATTCTTGGCAGGGAAAGCAAACAATTTTTATTGTTCAAAGGAAACTAAATAATTATTTCACACATATAAAGACCCATTTAAAATGTTAAAATATTTTTGCATTAAGAAGAAAAAAAAATTATGTAAAAACTGTTTCTGATTTTAAAAGGTAACAGGAAGTGCATGACAGGGTAGGGTACCATAACTATTAGTAATCTTAAAGGGACATTATACATTAGATTTTTCGTTGCATAAATGTTTTGTAGATGATCCATTTACATAGCACATACAGGTTTTTATTTGTAAAAATGTATAGTTTTGCTTATTTTTATGTATGCTTAACTACGGCCTGAATCGTCACTAAGTTAAGAAATAGAGAATCCGTTACGGGCAGAGGAAAGAGGGATTGTATGAACACATGAAAGTGGAATTATTTTTAAAAAATTAAGCGTTTACTAAGACTTTCATGAACTAATGTCCCCATCTTTAACTTCAACATTACTAATATTGTTAAAAAAAAAAAAAAACACAACATTAAAGTTTACATTCACTTTAAAGCAGGGCTTGGCAACCCTAGGGAGCCACTGGCTCCTAAGACTGCAGGTGAAGCTGAAACGCGTCAGCCAGTTTGATCGATCGTTTGAGATATATATATATATATATATATGTATGATATTTTAACTTGATGAAGATACTTCTACAATAAACATATGTTTATTCACCCCTTCTTGAAATGATTGGATGGTCGATTACTCTGGGGGTATTTATTCCTAGTCGAGCTGGGCTGATACCTAAGGCTGATGCCTCTCTGCTGGGCATGACCAGGTTTGACTGATCGAGGCGATCACAGTAAGGAGCAGCGGCAGCACCGACACGCTACAATTTGGGGCACACGTCTGAAAGAGCGAACCACAAGTGACGGACTGTCTGTGACAACAAGGATTTAGAAGAGGTATGAACCTTTAAATTTCATTCCCAGTGACCGGACGGATGTGATTCTATGTGCAGTGTATGCCTAGATGGGCTGTATGTGTGAGACACTATGCTCTAGCTGCTGGCTCTCCCCGCAAAAGGAACCGAGGTAAAGTTGCTCCAGCCAGTGAAGACTTGATATCTCTAAAGTTCGCATTAACAATAAAATTAAAATATGACTTTAATTCTTTTTTTTTTTTTTTTTTAAAGATAGTAATTACTGTTTATTGTTACTTTATATCCTTGCATTTGTCATTATAATCCATGATTGATTGTCATGGTAGGCACGATCATGAGAACCAATAATTTGATTACCCCTGTGGGAACCAAACCCCTTTTGCCGTCGTCACGCATCCATATTTCGCTTGCTTTAGACAGCTCTTCCTATAACGTTCTCTGAAGCTTGTGCACATTTCGCGCATGCGCAATTACACATTTCTCTGACTTTGTCATTCATGTACAAAATAAGGTAGTGACTATGTGATGCTGCAGTTCTGTACACAACGATAGTATTCAGTGAATGTAATCATTCATTGAATACTATGTTGCCAGACATCTGCATCGGGGTTTGACGCATGTGCAGTGGTTACCATCGCCGGGAGCGCGCATTGCCACTACGTAAACAGCGGGTGGGACCGCTGTATACATAGGATAGAATAAGACAAGGAAATTGCGAGTGGGAGGAGCTAGTAAATACAACGGACGAAATGTACTATTATAAATATAAAATGTATTACACATTGTATTAAAAAAATAAAGTGGCGGTTTGTTTACTATAGTGCTAACCTATTGAATGATAATTTCATATCTTAAAAAATTTACATTCACTTTAAAGATGGTCATTGTCAGACTCAACTTTACAGACAGTGTTACAAGTTACAACTGTTATTGGAACATTTTATTCATAATATTGACTGTTTACTGTCCGCATGCACATAGTACTATTGGATTGCTAATCAGTTATTGAATGTATTGTCAAGAATAGCGACCCTACAGTACTGTGTTTAACCCCTGCAAAGGGATTAAACACACAGTATAAGTGCCGCAGAGCACTGCTGGTCTGAGCAAAACATCCTGGTTATCCAAACAGCAGCACTAGTTGCACATCTGAGTAATGCAACTAGCAGTGCTTATTGGATTAGCAACAAGTTCCGCTCGGGACCAGCAGTGCTCCTCGAGTTCTGAGTGGCACTTCAATTGTGTGTTTAACCCCTCTACAGGGGTGATAGTATTAAAATTAAATGCTATAAAGGATAAGAGAATGTAATTTTTCGAACTATAATGGTCCTTTAAACACATACCATTAATAGGTCACTAGAGTTAAAATTACATGCTCTAGCGAATTCGGAGCTTGGTATGTGTTACTATAATGGCCCTTTAAATGGCTCTCAATTACCCTAGAAATTTGGCAACCACTAATTATATTTTCAGTTTTACAACATACATATTGAGCATTCATACACATATACGAACATACAAAAAACACAACCAATCCATTATTTGACGCCATTCATTATCAAGCTATAGATGACATAGGGTAAAATACGTGATTGCACTGACAACAGTTTAACACCACTCAAGGAGTAGATAAGTCCAGGTCTATTTACAGAAACAGGGCACAAGGGACGATAAGGATAACGATGTCGCTACTGATGGGTCACCACAAGTATGAGAGGTTACAAATCCTATTACCGACTGTACAAAGCACCGCTCCATTCTTCTCACCTGTCAAATCACCGGACTGTAGCCCAGTGGGCACATCCCCACTGTCAAGGATGCTGAAGCCCTCGTCATTCTCAATACCAGCGATCTCACTTTCCTGCTGAGCCAAGAATGCCGCGGCCGGGTCCTCCTCTGCAGTCACTCCGTTACCGACCGAACCGAACATATCAAATTCCGCCATAATCAAAAACAACAGGGGAAAATATAAAAACTCAGAGAGAGTAAATTAGATTGTTTGGTCGGGTGCGTTGTTTTAATCAACACCTCTGCCCGAACCCCTGACTCTACAGAAAGGACGAAGATGGACCGGAAGTGACGCGAACCGGGAAGAAGAGAGAGGGTGTAGGCAACTAGGCAACGTCAAGTCAACACAAGCGGAAATGTGTCTCTGTCAGCTGTTCCTTGTTGACCAATAGAATGCAAGGAAGATGGTACGGGCCAACCAATCTGTAGGATACATTTGAAACCTCATACAGTTGTACGCATGCCTTGTATTTTATTGCTTATGTCATACATTTTACATTTTTTATTTATAGAAATTAAATGCTGGTTATGGTCAAATAAATGTGTGCAGCAAATGGTTTAAAGCCTTTTCGGACAAAATGATTTAATTACATTTTTGTAACTATTCTGAATGTACTAAATCCAGCGTGCTGGGAATTTATGGCTCTGCTTTCTAAGGACACTTTACAAGCACTGTTGGACAAGGAAGCTTTCTCCACCACTTGCTTTTTTACCAGGCACTAGAAAATAAACAAAAAGAGCAGACGTGTTTCCATGCCCAGGTTTGCTTCGCTTATTTAATATCTGATCCCATAGAAGGCCAGGCACTCTCAGTAGAGACCCCCGTATTTGCACCCAATTTGCCAGGACTGACCTCTATTTGTTTATTCACTTCCCTTAGAAAAAAACAAACAGTTTAAACTTTCTACTGAGGTAGAAAAGGCTTGTCACTATCATTTTGTTAGCAGAACTTGCATTGTTTTGGATTATGCTATCTCTCCAAAAAAGGACAGTTAGGGAAAGAAATATAGCAGGATTGGGTTTGTAAAGTGAGTAGTGCGTACTTCCAATTCTCAGAATTGGAAAACCCACTATTTCCAGATTTAATTTACAAGCAAAGGGGCCAAAAAAATCATTAGAGTACATTACATAGTTGTTTTTGTTTTTTGCTAATTAAACATTTCATAATTCGGTATTAAAGGGCACGTTCAATTTGATCATTCACTTAGATATTTGATCTTCTATTTTAATCAAGTAAACAGTCTGTATTTTTATATCTATAGAGCTCATACCTAAGAATGGAGAAGCAGTGTTCAGTGAAATGATACTGCATACATGATATATATAGGTAAAACAGTAATAATTGTAACCTTTTTGTTGCTAAACAATTTGAAACTCATATTTTAGTCTTTTGTACTTACTGCATTTAAAATTTCCTTTGTAAGTTACACAAATAATACCCAGATTTATTTTTGGCACAGAAATTATTTCACCCATTTTTACATTGCATCAACTCATTTAGACCTGATCAAATTCACTGAGCATGGTGAAAAATAATAAGATAACAGACATCCCAACCTGCAAAAATTCATTTCAGGGAGGTGGCTTCACCCGCTACTGCGCCGCCGCCACCTACCCCCCTCACAGTTATATATTAGACACCTTGAAACCCTAAATAAGATAGAGACTTATCATCAAAGTAGCTTTCCACTAAAGTCACATTAAAAAAAAAAGTAGCTTTATTGCACAATAAACCTATTTTCCAGTGATCGTACGCTTGTTAAATGCTTAAATATTTTAGAATACGAAGTTTAAGTGCAGTAAATAAGGTAGTATTTGTGTTTTATTTTATTAAAATCAGTGGGGGCTTTTTGGTTACTGATGCATGCTTTGAGGGTTCTATAACGTCCCAGCAACTAAAGGCATTCCTTAAAGAAACACTTTTCTGGGTTTGGGCCACATTGGATCATGGTACTTGGAGTTTCAGGGAGATTGCATTCCATTTGCTGAACTTCAGGGAGAGTTTGGATGTCTGAGATAAGTAGATAAGTATACAAAAAATCATTCTACAAAGTTACAAAATGTAATTATTGTTTACATTCTCCCAGTCCTCTCATTTACTTTGATAACGTTTTTGTTATTTGTGCAAAGATCTAGGAGCCCTGACATCAATAATATATCAAAATGGGAGTATTAGTTATTGCCAGATGATTATTATTACTGTTAATGTCACTTGATAGCTATTAGGGCATGCAACTTCTTATTTTTTCAGAGTTTAGAGGAGAGAAGGGACAACATGATAGAAAGCTTCACATATATGAAGGGACTTAAAGTGGAAGCTGAAAGTGTTTTCCATAAAAAAAAGGTGTCACAATCGTAAGTTAGTGGGTAGTGGGTTAAAGAGAAGTGTGAGGAAATATGGGCGGTAAATTCATGGAATAAATGTCCATTAGAGGTGCTATGCTAAACAAAAAAATGCCTGGGACACGCATAAGGCTATTCTAAGAAATAAGTACGTTTGCATTGCACAAGTAATATGGATAGACTTGATGGGCCTTTTAGTTCTTATCTACCTTCAAATTCTACGCATAATTAAGGCTATTCTAAGAAATAAGTACGTTTGCATTGCACAGGTAATATGGATAGACTTGATGGGCCTTTTAGTTCTTCTCTACCTTCAAATTCTATGTTGCTATGTTGTAGCTATTAATTAAAAAAAAGCATACACTATTATCTCAAGTTGTGATAAAATTTGTTGATTAAACTCACATTATTACAACATATTTTAAAAAGTTGTTGATTACAACAAGGTATAAAAATGTTCAATGAACCTTATATTACTTCAATGTAGAAGAAATGCTGTTAGTCGTAAATTACAACAACGTATGTTAAAAACATTGGGCTAGATTCATAAACAATTATTTTCATTCTTCAGGTAAAATCCTGTTTGAAATTCATTGCAGCTTATTTCATCCTTTCTAGCTGTTTGCTAGTGGTCATTACCTATAGTTGTGTTAAATGGCCCGATAAATATCTAAAAAAAACAACCCAAAATACATGATATCTCAAAAAATAAACAAGTGAACCAAGAGAAACCCTGAAAACCAATAAATACAATAGCAATGATTTTGAAACATTTTTACAAGCAGGATCTGTAAATGTGTGCCAATGTTAAATATTTACATGTATGTTTCTCTATGTTTAAATAGTCTTGCTGGTTTACTATTTTTGGAATATATTCACATAAGTTTTGATGGTGTATTTATTTTAAGAATTGTTATGCCTTTACATAGCAGCCAAACAATGGGTACTTCTTTACCTCCGAGATGCAAATGTACATAGTTGGTCTTACAATCTTATGGCAATTCGACCCTAAGGGTATATGGCCAGTGCTCTGCCCTCAAAAACACATCCTGGGTTGGTTGAAGGAGGAACTGGCCAAACCAGTGATGTATGTTCATATATATTATTTTTTCTCCTGTGATCTTCTCTCAACAGTCTCTCTCTCACTCTCTCTCTTTCTCTGTGTTTTCAAAAATAGAAATGTTAACAAGGCTGAGTTGCTGAAGACAGTTTAATGTCAAAATTCATACACCATGGCAAGACTGAGCACAGTAACAAGGCACAAGGTAGTTAGCAAGGTCCCTCAAAGGCAGAAATTTCAAGACGGATAGGGGTTTCCAGATATGCTGTCCACGCTCTTCTGAAGAAGCACAAAGAAACCGGCAACAATGGGGACTGTATACGCAGTGGTCCGCCAAGGAAATAGTGCAGCAGTTGAAAGAGACATTATGCTTACTTTTCTTCACAATCTGAAGATTTCCAGAATGAACCACTGGGATACTGGTATACCCATCTACTGTCCGCAGTAGCCTGGTCAGAAGTAATCTTCATGGAAGACTTGCAGCCAAAAAGCCATAGCCCCAATGTGGAAACAAGGCCAATCAACTTAATTATGCTAGAAAAAACATGAACTAGGGTGCAGAAAGGTGGCAGCAGGTTCTCTGGACTGATTATTCAAAATTTGAAATATTTGGCTGTATAAGAAGGCAGTTTGTTCCCAGAATGGCTGGAGAGGGGTACAACAATGAGTGTCTGTAGGCAACAGTGAAGCATGGTTCCTTGCAAGTTTGGGGCTGCATTTCTGCAGAGTTGGGGATTTGATCAGAATTATTTGTCTCCTCAATGCTGAGAAGTACTTTTGAATCATGCAATACAATCATGAGGCATCTGATTGGTCCCACATGTATTCTACAGCATGACAACAACCCCAAACAATACAACCAAAGTCATTAAGAACTATGCTCAGCTTAAAGAAGAACAAGGGGTCCTGGAAGTGACAGTATGGCCCCCACAGAGCCTTCATCTCATCATAATCAAGTCTGTCTGGAATTACATGCTGAGAGAGAATTACTGGAGTCATAGCAATCATGAGATTTGTGTGAAACTGTGGTAGCCCAGCAAGAACAGAGAGAGGTCTTGATAAAAGATAATATGAAAAACTTGACTAGATGAACACAACGAGAAGCCATGTAGCAGTCCCTATAAGAAATCAGAGAGTTTTGGATTGAGTCTAGAGCCCAAGCAACGGGATCAAGACTGGAAAGAGTGCACTTGGGAAGCACTTCCGTCCCTGATTGTAATGAATAATAAACTCACATTCAGGACCAGAAACTTTGTATTCCAATGAATTCAATTAAAACATAACTTTTATTTGAAAAATAGTTGTATAAAATCAATGTGTGTGTGTGCACTTTAAAAACACATAGGAACTGAGTCGCAAATATTGGTTGGTAATAGGTTCAGTAACCTGATTGTACAAATATTGCGGGTGCCTTAAAGAAGTCCACCCCAATATTGAGTGTTGTTTGTATTTTGTCTTGGTGCAACAGTAATGGTAACAAGGGGGTTAAATAAGTAGGTATAAAGATTTTGTTTG
This sequence comes from Bombina bombina, assembly GCF_027579735.1. Lineage (NCBI taxonomy): Eukaryota > Metazoa > Chordata > Amphibia > Anura > Bombinatoridae > Bombina > Bombina bombina. The sequence continues at coordinate 720,412,094 of NC_069500.1, read as the reverse complement.
ACAATAATTGTCTTATCTACAGTCAGTGCAGTCGGACTGATGTAGGATTATAGCAATATGTACTATCACACAAAATTAAGTAAACTGTATCCTAACATCTATCACCCCATATAGTGTTCTGAACTTGGGATAGACTGAAATGTATCAACTGGGGTTCATATACTGATTGTATATTAAACACTGTATAACAACATAGTTGGAATAATCCAATATCTAATAAGTCTGTATTACGTCTTGTTGGGAAATATGATGCTGGTAGTAACCTGAATTACACGTCAATCTGGCTTTAAATAAAAAGGAAATGAGGCTCCTGTGTAATATTTATTACTTTGTGTTATAATTTATTAGTGTATTGGAACATAAGATTGTAAGCTTATTGCAAATACATCTGATATATTGCGCACTGGTGTGTAAAACGAGTCAGAATAACGCTTTATTATTGTATAATATATAATGCTTAAAGTTAAATTAGTGGCTGCTAGATTTGAGATAATAATCTTGGACGAAATTTAACTACAGCTCTTGTGTCTCAATTCACACCTGTGCGTTTAGTGGCAGGACTTGTTTAATAAATATTGTTATTGCTTCTAGGTTGTAAACAAACTCTAGATTGTGCCTTATTTAGGCTTGTAGTGCTTGCAAACCTCTAGGTAAGATAGGTGTTTCTCTCGTATACTGATTGATGAAAAAGGTTTATGTAATGCCTTATTTTGACATACAAAATGTATGAACCTCTCAGTAAAGTTTTATTTATCTTACAAAACTAGTGATAGCTTGATAGCTTGCTATGTATGGTCTTTGCTTCCCCTCTTTAACAATTTGGTATTAGGATTGCAAATTATGCGTCTTGTAGCTAGTGGTTATAAATAAATGTTGGTCTTCTGTACTGCCTTATAAGACAGGGAAGATAGGGAATGCAATTTTAAACAACTTTCCAATTTACTTTTATCATCAAATTTGCTTTGTTCCCTTGATGGTATTTTTGAAAAGCTAAACCTAGCTAGGCTCAAACTGATTTTATTACAAGACCAGAGACTCATATTTTGCATTCTCTCTCTTTACTACTTAAATGCAGTTATTCAAAGTATAGATGAAAATACAACAAACTGTCAAATTTAAAAAGTAGACAGTAAAAAACAAATAATATATCAGTGACCAATCAGAATAGAGAACTGATTAAACTAAAATGACATAACCAATCAAATTGCTAATAAGACCTATAAACTGTCCACAATACAGCAATACATCCTCTTTCTTTTACTGCTTCAGAAAGATAAGTATTGCTGTATTGTTTATTAATAATAAAAATTATTCTTATTGTTTTTACTGTTTTTACTCATATCGTTTTTAGGTTTTTTGTTTAATCCTTTATTATTATTTGCAGGTACTTTTTAGTTTAACTTTTTTATTTCCTTGAGTTTGCTTATTGATTTTATTTTCTATTATTTCCCATTATTATTTCCTCATTCCGGTGTTCAATTTTACCTGTTTCAACCGATTACGAAGCATCCTTGCTTGTAATCGGCTTCTTTCCCCCTGCTGCGTTATGCAGCACTGTTCCGACGTCCATTTTGAGTGTGGAATCGGCTTCAGTGCGCATGCGCAGCCTGTCCTCACTTACTACGCAGTTAGTTTTTTCAAGTCCGTCCGACTAACAGCTGTTTCAGTCGGGTGATAGCAACATTGTTGCTTTCCGGTTTTATTAAGACATATTTATTGCTGTTTGGTTCCTTGTTCTCTGTCTCCATCTTTTGGCCATAAATTAGTATAACTTTTGTCAAGTTTAAGTTATTTCAAATTCACTTTTTGACTTTTGTTCACATTTTTTGGGGTCAATATATTTTGTTTTATATTGTTAAATTTATTAGATAAGATTTTTATTAGCTTGTTTTAATAAATTTATTAATTTATTTATTTTAAGTTTATTTAATTATTTATATATTCTTTAATTATGTCTCAATCTTCAGATTTGAACCCTCTTAATTCAGAAAGTGTTCAAAAGATGATTGATACATCAATGAATTCTATGTTACAAAAAATTTCTCTTTTAATTGATAAATCGTCTAAAAAGACTTTAAAAAGAAAAAGGCCCATTTCAAGTGGCATTAAAACTAGTAAAAAATTATTAAAGAAATCTCGCCAGATTGTCTCTGGTTCTGTTGTTCCTGACAGGAAAGGAAGAAAAACCCCTGTAACTCCCTCTACTCCCAAGAGGTTACTTATGGGAGAGGCTTTGGCCAATTATGAAGAATCTGAGATTTCTGATACTGAAGTTAATTCCGACTCATCTTTGGATGCTAATAAATCTGAAAATTATATTTCTAATTCTTCAGATAATTCTTCGGCCTCTCCGAAGATTAAAAAACTCAAAAAAGTTTTTAAAAAATCTAAACATTTGGATTCTTCAAAGGTTGAATTTTTTGATTGCCTAGGAAATCCTAGGTTTAATGCAGATGATCTGCACCACCCTAGATCTGCGGAGTGGTGCCCTTCATCTGATATTGCGGAATTCATTGATTACCAGATAAGACAACCCTTAAAGAGAGATTCTAGGAATAAGATGAGGGCCGAATGCCCCAGACCAATTCTTCCTAACAACGCTTGTATTACACCTGAAGTAGATCCAAAAATTTTAAAATTCATAGGGTCTCCAGGTTTTAAGTTAAAGAAGGGCATGGACCGTGCTTGGAAAATTTGTCAAGACAAAATGCTTGATACTATTGGTCCTTTAGCAAAGTTATTTGACTTATCTGAACAAGCGGTATATGATAATTCATTGCTTGATCCGGTCGTAGTCAGAGAATGGCTGCAGAGGATGCTCAGTTTTCTGGGTAACGCCAACTCTGCTATGTATACCGAACGCAGACGAAATATTCTTAGACGTATTGACCCCAAGGTGTGTGATTTCGCCATTAATGAAATAAATTCAGATACTAATGGCCTTTTATTTGGAGACACATTTATAAAGGAACTTAACAGTTATGTTAATACCTTCTCTAATTTGAATAAAGTTCGTACTTCTATGAAAAAGATTTTTCATCAGGAACGTTTTTCTGAACAGGCTGGGAAAGGTAGAGGCCGCTTTCCCGGCCGTGCCTCTTATCCAAACAGGTCTCAGTTTATCAACCAGCAATTTCATTCACAAAGATCATATCAAAATCCAATCTCCTCAAATTTCTTCCCATCCAGAGGGAGATTTTGGAATCCTAGACTCCAGCGCTCGAGGCAAAGATCTCGCCCATCTCAAGGTAAATTTTTATTTCCCTCCTTCTCAGAATTCTTCCCAAAACTTAGTAGGAGGCAGATTGTCTCTTTTTGCTCAAAATTGGAAATTAATAACTTCAGATCAATGGGTTCTTCAGACGGTTTCAGGTCTTTTTATAGATTTTATTTCTCCCCCACTTCAAAAATCTCTTCCATTTCCAATAAAATTTTCTGTTACAGACAAAATTTTAGTTCAAAACGAAATTTTAAATCTCATAGAAAAACAAGCAATAGAACCAGCTTCAGATCCTCAAAATTGCTTCTACAGCAATCTTTTTCTAGTAAAAAAGAAAAATGGTCAATTTCGCCCTGTTATAAATTTAAGAACTCTGAATGCCTTCGTGGTTTATCAACATTTCAAAATGGAAGGTATTCATCTTCTCAGAGATTGTCTTCTAGACAACGATTTTTTAGTCAGATTAGATCTAAAAGATGCCTATCTCACGATTCCAGTAACTTTAGTTCACAGGAAATTTCTTACCTTCAAGTGGGAAGGAAAAATCTGGAGTTTCACTTGCATGCCTTTCGGATTATCTTCAGCCCCTTGGATTTTCACCAAATTGATGAAACCTATAATTACTTGGCTTCGTCTTCGCGGTGTTCGTCTTATTATCTATCTAGACGATATTTTGATTATGAATCAAAATTCAGTTGCTTTGACTTCACAACTCAATTTAACTATTTATATTTTAAAAAATTTAGGTTTCTTAGTCAACAAAGAGAAATCTGTTCTTTCTCCAACAAAATCTCTAACCTTTTTGGGTTTTCAAATAGATACATTGAAATCTACCTTAAGTCTTCCCAGAGAGAAAATTGTGAATATCAAAAAAGAGATTTCAAAAACTCTTTCTTTGTCTTTAGTTCCCATCAGGACTATAGCCAGAATAGTTGGGTTACTTTCATCCTCTATTCAGGCTATTTTCCCTGCTCCTCTTCATTACAGGGAACTTCAACGTTTAAACATTTTTCATCTTCAGAAAGGTCTGTCATATTCTCATTTGATTCCTCTTTCTTCAGAAGCCAAAGAAGAACTTTCATGGTGGTTATCCCATATAGAAGCTTGGAACGGGAGAGCCATTTTTGGGAAATCTCCGGATTTAATCATAGAATCCGATGCCAGTCGTTCGGGCTGGGGAGCTCGTTGTGGCCCTTCAATCACAGGAGGAAAATGGTCTTCAAGGGAAAAACTTTTTCATATCAATTGCTTAGAACTTTTGGCAGGCTCTTTTGCAGTCAAAAGTTTTGTAAAAGATTCTTTGCCAGTGTCAATTTTACTCAGAATGGACAATATTTCTGCAGTCCGTTATTTGAATCGTTTAGGTGGTACAAAATCAAGAGATTTGTCGATTATTACGAAAGAATTCATTCATCTTTGCTTGGACAGAAATATTTCTGTCAAAGCGGAATATATTCCAGGATTATCCAATGTCGCAGCGGATTGGGGTTCCCGTTATCTGACAGATTCCAGCGATTGGAAACTTCATTATCAAGTTTTTCATTCGCTTCAATCTCTCAGAGGTCCCTTTTCGATGGATCTGTTTGCTTCGAGACTGAATCATCAGATTCATCCTTATTTCAGTTGGCGTCCAGATCCGGAAGCATTGGCGATAGATGCATTTCTCCATCCTTGGCCTCATCAGACAGCCTATGCCTTTCCTCCTTTCTCAATGATTCAGAGAGTCATTTCAGTAGTCCGTCGGGATCTTCTTTCAATTCTTCTCATCACTCCTCTTTGGCCATCTCAACCTTGGTACCCATCTCTTCTAGAATTGTCTGTCAACCATCCTCTTCTTCTTCCCGTTTTTCCTCTTCTGTTGTCAGATCCAGAAGGTCATCCTCACGATCTTATCATTCAAGGATCTCTTCGTCTTATAGCTTGGTCAATTTCGGGCAATCTTCTTCATTCAAAGGTTTATCTCAACAAGCTCAAGAACTCCTCGGGGATTCTTTGGCCCCCGGGACCAAAAAATGCTATTTTTCCGCATGGACCAGATGGACTGGCTGGTGCATGGAAAGAAGTTTGGATCCCTTTTCAGTGGATATAAGTTGTATTATTAATTTCCTTACTTCTCTTTTCGAATCAGGATTAGCTTACAGAACCATCAATGTTTCTAGATCTGCAATTTCAGCCAAACATTCTTTTATTAATAATTTCCCTGTGGGTCAACATCCTTTAATTTGTAAATTAATGAAAGCAATTAAACTTAAAAGACCCCCAACTCCTAAATATTCTTCTTTTTGGGATGTTGATCTTATTTTTTCCCTCTTTAAATCTTGGCCTTCTAATGAATTCTTATCTTTAAAACAGCTTACTGCTAAATTGGCTACCCTTTTGTGTTTAATTTCTTTTCGTAGAGTCTCTGACGTCAGGGCTTTAGATTTTAATTCTAAACGTTTTACTCCTGAAGGTGTTACTTTCTTTATCTCTAAAAGAACTAAATCTTTTTCAACCTCAATTTTCTATCCTTACTTACCTTCTGAACCTCTTCTTTGTGTAGTAATATGTCTTAAAGAGTATGAACGCAGAACTTCTTCTTTCCGTTCTTCATCCTCTAATCAACTTTTGCTATCTTTCATGTCTCCTCATTATCCTGTCTCCTCTACTTCTATAGCCAGGTGGGTTAAATGGGTTATGAGTGAAGCAGGTATTGATATTTCTTTTTCCGCTCACTCTGTTAGAGGATCAGCCGCTTCCAAAGCATTTTTAAAAGCTGCTACCCTTCAACAAATTTTGGATGCAGCTGACTGGTCTTCTGATTCTATTTTTAAACAATTTTATTTTAAACCCATTGAACACGCCTCGCTTAATTTATTTTGTTAGTTGCTTTAAACTAGCAAAATATGAGTCTCTGGTCTTGTAATAAAATTGGGATTATCCTAAGTTATGAAGGTATAATCTAGATTTTATTAAAGACACAGAGACGATTATTTTCCCTCCTCAAATTTATTTTGTTATATTTATTCCCACCCTTGATTGGTTTGTATTATATTATTAACATGATTTATATATTTATTTCAGTTATCAACCAATAATAAGGATATTCTCCTAAGTGGCTTTGTTCCTGCACATCTTCTGGAAAAGTCAGATCTTCAATCAAGTTTTTCATATCTTCAACAGTTTTCCAGTTGTGTTTCTAACCTTCTAGACAAGTTGGATATTTCATCACGGAAGATTCTTCTCTTCAAACTTCTACTCTTCATGATTTTCGGTTTCCTGTTGGTTTGGAGTTATTCCTTCATAATGGATTTTTTGTTTCCTTCTTCAGTTTCAAAGAAAGAGGATGTATTGCTGTATTGTGGACAGTTTATAGGTCTTATTAGCAATTTGATTGGTTATGTCATTTTAGTTTAATCAGTTCTCTATTCTGATTGGTCACTGATATATTATTTGTTTTTTACTGTCTACTTTTTAAATTTGACAGTTTGTTGTATTTTCATCTATACTTTGAATAACTGCATTTAAGTAGTAAAGAGAGAGAATGCAAAATAATCGTCTCTGTGTCTTTAATAAAATCTAGATTATACCTTCATAACTTAGGATAATCCCAATTTCTAAACAGTTGAAAACCACCTCCTAGCTCAGAGCATTTTGAAAGTTTTTCACAGTTAGACTGTGCTAGTTCACATGTGTCATATAGATAACATTGTGCTCACTCCCGTGAAGTTATTTAGGAGTCTTCACTGATTGACTACACTGCATGTCTGTCAAAAGCACTTAGATAAGGAGGCTGTCTGCAAAGGCTTAGATACAAGGTAATCACAGAGGTAAAAAATATATTAATATAACTGTGTTGGTTATGCAAAAACGGGGAATGGGTAATAAAGGGATTATCTATCTTTTTAAATAAGAACATTTTTGGTGTAGACTGTCCCTTTAATGATGCCTTATTTTGGCATTCATAATTATAAGTTAAACCTGTGTAACGTTTACACCACAGATTCTTAATGTTAGCTGTCCCCGGCAGCCACCCCTGGCATGTAGGGGAGCGGTGTTGCCAAGATACCCCAGTCTACTGAGGTCAATATTGTTCTATAGATTTAACAAGATTCAAAGTTACAAACCGACTTCTTAAAATGCTTAATACAGGAAAGACGAGTTATACGTCTTATAGCAAGCTGTTTGGAATAACTGTTTTTCTTATATATAGACTTATGAGACGGATCTTAGAAATGCCTTATTTTGACATATGTGATTATCAGTTAAACCTATGTAGTTATTACAACGGGAGTTCAAATATTAACTGCCCCCAGCAGCCACCCCTGGCGTGTAGCAAAGCTACCGATATAACTTTAGACACTAAGGTCAGTATACTGTTGCTCTGTTAAAATAACTTATAATACATTAACTAAATTCAGGATTACGAACTAGTTGTTTTATATATACACAAATTCCTATGACATTTAAAAACAGCTAATAGGGGTGTTTGTTAAACAATACCCCTCCCTGACATGTTTCGCCGATACTATCTCGGCTTTTTCAAAGGTGACGCGCGCCGGTGTCTGAGGGATTTTGAATGCACTGGATGAAAGTGATTGGTCCCTATTAGCCAGTCGTAGTGCTCTGAACTGGGGGGGTGTTAGAGTCAAATGATGACGTCACACCCCCCAATGTATTGTATCGCACAATCACCAATGTATCAATGTAGGGTGTGAAATCTGGGTATTATTGTCAGAACAATCTGACTTAGATCATTTGATTGTCATTCATACCTTATTCCCAACAAATGTATTACGTGTCTAATTATATTCTTTTATTACAAAAGTCTGATCAGGCAGGAAAATGAATTAAAAGTATATATTTCCCCCTTGTTGTTGTTTTCTATTCATAAGGTGATATGTTGAAACAATTAAATTGTGAAAACAGTTTACCAGCGAGATTCTGGTTTATCGTCATCTTAGTACTGGGGACCTGTTGAGTTTTACTGAATTTACCTATATTTAGTGAGGACTTGGAATTATTTGTTATTTGATCCCCTGGATCAAGTAAACTATATTGCATAATAAAAATCAAATATGCAGTAGATGCCTAATGCTGTTGAAATATTGAGTGAGGGGAAAAAGAAGTGATGAGCTTGAATAAAATTGAAGGGCTGTGGCTTTAGTGAGGTGTATACTCATAAAAGGAAATAGGGTGTACATTGAACAAATGAAGATAAAATAAAAATGGTTTATTGATACCTTGATATAAGCATATTATTAAAACCAGAGTTGATTTATATCAGTTTAAGAGATGTCATATATTCTGGTGCTTATAAAAGGGATTGGACCTGGGTACCAATATTTATATTACCAGCTTGTTAGATAAGATTTAAATTGAGGAAGTGTGAGTGAGGACTGTGAGCTTGTAACAAAAGGGGGGGAGGGGGGGGGAGTGACGAGGATGTTAAAAAATTAATTAAATCAAAAAATTTGTGTGATGAGAAAAAAACTGGTGCTCCTAACTAGTGCGTGATGTAAGTTGAATATTAAAATTGAACATAACAACATTCATTATTGAAAAAATCCTAGTGGGTAGGTGTGATTTAGGTGAGTAATGTGATAATCCCAGAATAGGAAAGTGATAGGTTACGTGCATAATAGAACATAGAGGAAATATACACATCATAAAACACTGGTGTGTATTATTAGGTAGAATGAGGACCAGTAGTGGTGTACTAAGAAATAGTGTAAAAACCTGTTGTGTCAAAATTATGACTAAAGTTCTGGGTGGTGAATGACGTGATGGATGTTGGTGCAAAAATGTTGATTAAATTTCTTGATTGGGGTGACTAGATTATATTTTTTTTAAAATAGTGTGTCCCTTGTAATAAGAATAAAGTAATAAATACATGTTCGTTGGAACACATCTGGATGTTAATAGTAAATTAGGGAAGGGGAGGGAAAGGATTAAAAAGGATGATCTTTAGGGTCATGTTGTGTAGGTCCACTGTGATGACATTAGTATATCATTGGATGGTTTTAACTGTTTCCTCTATTATACAAATGTTCCTAATCTTTATGTCATTATAGGAACATGGAATAATTGTTTTATTCATTCATACCCTTGGGGTATACTGAATCCATCAGGTATATCCACCTGGTTTCAGCCTTTAGAACGGCTTTTTCCAGGTCCCCACCTCTTAAACCTAATGATATTTTTTGGATCCCATGACACTTGAGTTCAGAGGTTTTGGATTGGTGGTATCTGAGAAAGTGAGATGCTACAGACGTGATCTTTTTATCTTTTGACAGATCAGACGGAGCATTTCTGATATTTCGCATGTGTTCCATCAATCTTGTGTGTAGCGTTCTTGTTGTCATTCCTATGTAGACTCTGGGACATTTACACTGAAGGGCATAGATTACACCCTTGGTGTTACAGCTGATATAAGTCTTGATTTTGTGGTGTTTTCCGAATCTATCTGTTATGATTTTCTTTTTTATCATATTACTGCAAGAAGAGCAGTTTCCACAGGCAAAGGATCCTTGTTCTGCCGGTCTTGTTTTTCTGGATTTGTATACATAATGGCTGGGACTGAGCATTTCTTTCAAATTTTTGTTTCTTCGATAACTCAATTGCACCCGGTCTCCTATTAGATCTTTAAGTAGAGGGTCAGCTTGAAGAATATGCCAATTTTTCTGAATTATATTTGTGATTAAATGGGTGTCTTGATTATAAGTTAGCACTAATCGAGTTTTAGGGTCACCTTTTTTGGCTTTAGTCTTTAAAAGATCTGATCTTGGGGTTTTGAGTGCTCTTGTTTTAGCTTTGCGAATAGATCTTTTGCTGTATCCTTGCTGTAAAAGACGATTCTCTAATTCTTTGGCTCTTGTTTTGAAGATCTTGTCCTGAGAGCAGTTTCTCCTTAGTCTTAGGAACTCACCTATCGGTAAGGATTTAGCAGTGTTGGGAGCGTGGGCGCTGGTAGCAAAAATAACATTGTTGGTGGCTGTCTCCTTTCTGTCAGATCCGTGCTTAAATAGCCATCTGCTTCCTTTTTAATCAACAAATCCAAGAATGGAATGTCGGTTTGGCTCTTATGATGTGTCAGTCTGATATTCAGATTGTTTTGATTTAATTTTGCAAGAAAGATTTCAAGGTCTTGTTCAGTACCTTCCCATAGAAACAGAATGTCGTCTATGTACCTGATCCATAGTGGGATCTTCATGCAATATTCATCATTTGTATCTGTAAATACCTCCGTTTGCTCCCACCACCCTAACAATAAATTAGCGTAGGTGGGAGCACATGCCGTGCCCATCGCTGTTCCCTGTGTTTGCAAGTAAAATTTGTTGTTAAAGAGAAAATCATTTTTTGTCAGTACAAATTTAAGTAGGTCAAGTATGAATTGGTTATGATCAGGGCTTTCTTCTGAGGACATTTGCAGAAAATGTTTTACAGCATTTATTCCTAGATTGTGTTCGATGCTGGTATATAGAGATTCCACGTCACTGGTAACTAACCAGGTGTTCTTTGTGATGTTAATATCTTTAATTATTTGTAGAACCTCCATTGTATCTTTAACATAAGATGGTAACTGAGCTAGGAAGGGTCTTAAGCGTAGGTCCACATACTGACTGGCTTTTTCCGTCAGATTTTCATTCCCAGACACAATAGTTCTGCCAGGTGGTTGTTTGCTGTTTTTGTGAACCTTTGGGATTAGATAAAAAGTCGCCGTTTTTGGATGGGTGACCTGTAAGAATTTCTTTTCTTTATTGCTTAGGAAACATTTCTTGCTGGCTGTGTCAATCAATTTATTGTATTGGCTATGAAATTCTGTAGATGGGTTTCCCCATAATTCTCTATAACAGATCTTATGTTTTAATTGTGTATTTGCTTCCTTCAAATACATATCTCTTGGCCATAATACAATATTGCCGCCCTTATCAGCATTGCGGATGATAATGTCGTTCCAAGATTCCAGTTCTGTTAGGACTTCAGGTAGAGTTTGGATGTCTGAGATAAGTAGATAAGTATACAAAAAATCATTCTACAAAGTTACAAAATGTAATTATTGTTTACATTCTCCCAGTCCTCTCATTTACTTTGATAACGTTTTTGTTATTTGTGCAAAGATCTAGGAGCCCTGACATCAATAATATATCAAAATGGGAGTATTAGTTATTGCCAGATTATTATTATTACTGTTAATGTCACTTGACAGCTATTAGGGCATGCAACTTCTTATTTTTTCAGAGTTTAGAGGATAGAAGGGACAACATGATAGAAAGCTTCAGATATATGAAGGGACTTAAAGTGGAAGCTGAAAGTGTTTTCCATAAAAAAAAGGTGTCACAATCGTAAGTTAGTGGGTAGTGGGTTAAAGAGAAATGTGAGGAAATAGTTTTTTAAAGAAAGGGCGGTAAATTCATGGAATAAATGTCCATTAGAGGTGCTATGCTAAACAAAAAATGCCTGGGACACGCATAAGGCCATTCTAAGAAATAAGTACGTTTGCATTGCACAAGTAATATGGATAGACTTGATGGGCCTTTTAGTTCTTATCTACCTTAAAATTCTATGTTGCTATGTTGTAGCTCTTAATAAAAAAAAAAGCATACACTATTATCTCAAGTTGTAATAAAATTTGTTGATTAAACTCACATTATTACAACATATTTTTAAAAGTTGTTGATTACAAGGTATAAAAATGTTCAATGAACCTTATATTACTTCAATGTAGAAGAAAAGCTGTTAGTCGTAAATTACAACAACGTATGTCAAAAACATTGGGCTAGATTCATAAACAATTCTTTTGCTGAGGGGATCTCATTCTTCAGGTAAAATCCTGTTTGAAATTCATTGCAGCTTATTTCATCCTTTCTAGCTGTTTGCTAGTGGTCATTACCTATAGTTGTGTTAAATGGCCCGATAAATATCTAAAAAAAACAACCCAAAATACATGATATCTCAAAAAATAAACAAGTGAACCAAGAGAAACCCTGAAAACCAATAAATACAATAGCAATAATTTTGAAACATTTTTACAAGCAGCATCTGTAAATGTGTGCCAATGTTAAATATTTACATGTATGTTTCTCTATGTTTAAATAGTCTTGCTGGTTTACTATTTTTGGAATATATTCACATAAGTTTTGATGGTGTATTTATTTTAAGAATTGCTATGCCTTTATATAGCAGCCAAACAATGGGTACTTCTTTACCTCCGAGATGCAAATGTACATAGTTGGTCTTACAATCTTATGGCAATTCGACCCTAAGGGTATATGGCCAGTGCTCTGCCCTCAAAAACACATCCTGGGTTGGTTGAAGGAGGAACTGGCCAAACCAGTGATGTATGTTCATATATATTATTGTTTCTCCTGTGATCTTCTCTCAACAGTCTCTCTCTCACTCTCTCTCTTTCTCTGTGTTTTCAAAAATAGAAATGTTAACAAGGCTGAGTTGCCGAAGACAGTTTAATGTCAAAAGTCATACACCATGGCAAGACTGAGCACAGCAACAAGGCACAAGGTAGTTATAACGCATCAGCAAGGTCCCTCAAAGGCAGAAATTTCAAGACAGATAGGGGTTTCCAGATGTGCTGTCCACGCTCTTCTGAAGAAGCACAAAGAAACCGGCAACAATGGGGACTGTATACGCAGTGGTCCGCCAAGGAAATAGTGCAGCAGTTGAAAGAGACATTATGCTTACTTTTCTTCACAATCTGAAGATTTCCAGAAGGAACCAGTGGGATACTGGTATACCCATCTACTGTCCGCAGTAGCCTGGTCAGAAGTAATCTTCATGGAAGACTTGCAGCCAAAAAGCCATAGCCCCAATGTGGAAACAAGGCCAATCAACTTAATTATGCTAGAAAAAACATGAACTAGGGTGCAGAAAGGTGGCAGCAGGTTCTCTGGACTGATTATTCAAAATTTGAAATATTTGGCTGTAGCAGAAGGCAGTTTGTTCCCAGAATGGCTGGAGAGGGGTACAACAATGAGTGTCTGCAGGCAACAGTGAAGCATGGTTCCTTGCAAGTTTGGGGCTGCATTTCTGCAGAGTTGGGGATTTGATCAGCATTATTTGTCTCCTCAATGCTGAGAAGTACTTTTGAATCATGCAATACAATCATGAGGCATCTGATTGGTCCCAAATGTATTCTACAGCATGACAACAACCCCAAACAATACAACCAAAGTCATTAAGAACTATGCTCAGCTTAAAGAAGAACAAGGGGTCCTGGAAGTGACAGTATGGCCCCCACAGAGCCTTCATCTCATCATAATCAAGTCTGTCTGGAATTACATGCTGAGAAAGAATTACTGGAGTCATAGCAATCATGAGATTTGTGTGAAACTGTGGGAGCCCAGCAAGAACAGAGAGAGGTCTTGATAAAAGATAATATGAAAAACTTGACTAGATGAACACAAAGAGAAGCCATGTAGCAGTCCCTATAAGAAATCAGAGACACATTACCAGAAAGTCTAGGAGCATTGACCAATCAGAAAGTGAGACCCTAAAAGATATTGGTTAATTTTAGTATTTATATAAAGTTATTGTAACGGCTCTTAGTCAGTTCGAGTATTCTGCTGACAATTCTCCCTCCTCCTTATCCCAGAGTAAACCCAAGGACCGCCCAGTCACCCAAACTTCAAACAACAGATCAAAATTATGTTGTTGCTTGCTTCCTTAGTATAGAAATAAACTAATTCTTACAACAGTAATATACAAAATGAGAACATAGGTTGCTATGGTAAGAGGGTACAATTGTCTGAAATATCCCATTTTTAAAATCTACAGAGTTCCTCAGTTTTCCTTATACAATTAGAACATAGAAAGAGAAAAACTGTACACATTGGCTAAATTCAAACCAGAACTATTGACAAGTCTCAAATGTGATTAGTAGCATCATCCTACTAAAATTATTTTTAATCCCAGTCTTTTCGGTTGCTCTACATAAACATAAACATTATTGTACAATTTTTTTTGAAGCCTGTGGTGCCAATAAGATTAATAAGGGAAAAGGCAGGAGCAGTATTTGAATATATAAATATATAAAATATGGGACACATATTATAACATAAAATTGTCAGCCAACAAGGCTGTAACTAAATAAAAAAAAAACCTTAGTCTTGCCTATTAAAATGCTAACAAGAACGGGGGGCGGAGCCTGGCCATGAAACCTAATGGCCGCACATTGAGCGAGCTCTGAAGCCCCGGACCTCTCATTAGCAAGAAAAAGGCATTCAAAAGCCTGCTGAGTAGACCACACATGTACCTTTATGCCCTGGCACTATATAGGTCTATCGGGCACTTACAGACTTTCCTTCGCATGGCTATATGAACGCTTATTGGGACGTCACATTCCCGCTGCGCAACTTGGGCCCACACAGCTGCAGCCGCACCTCTGACACGCCGCGACCCACGGGCGGGCAATAGATCCAGCCCCAGCTCAAGAAAGGCTCCTTAGGTAGTGGCGACTGGCCGAGAATCAAGTAGTGACTTTGAACTTTGCCTGCACTGCCCGATCGGCACACGGCCATCCTCCATACCGGCTCCGGACACGCAGAAGATGAACGCTGCAGAGCGGGTAGGTCCCGTAAGCATATAAACACACGCAGCATTACAAATTCTGCCAATCTTTGGGGTGGAGGTGAACGGTCCCACAGCTTAAATAGGACTTCCAAATGTAGATGAGAACAGCACTATCAGTGTAGTAAGGTGCCCGGTGCAAGGGGCAGCTGCAACAGCCCCAGAAATCAGGGTATATTCTTATTGACACCAGCACCAGTATCTTAGTTTAAATGCTTTATTGAGGTTACATAAAAAGCAGCAACGTTTTGTGGCAAACCCACTTAGTCATGCTAATTGTATTACACTGTTCACATAACTTATACCTCTCTTTGGCGCCAATTGGCTTCATCCTGGGAAGTGTCACACCCCCTAGTGGTTACAAAATACAATGTATATACAAAATTTAAAACAAATGTATCAGGCTAAACATACTTAGAATGGCAACAATGAACATATATATACTTTTCTCATATTAACATATACATACTTTGGTTATGTATTAGATAGATTTTTAAGGTATTACCACTATAATTTAAATTTTTTGTTTCCATTGGAATAATTTTTCAAAAATGTTAAACACATAGGTCAAGTGCCTAATTGTTAGATATATGTCATTACCAAAAATTCTTATTTCACAGAATACAATTACAGATGAAATTAATATTTTTAATACTATTACTTGAGTAATAAACTTAGGAGAAACAATTTAGGAGAAACAATTGAGGACAAAGTCCCTATTTAACCCCTTAGGGATTAATGTATCCAATTGGTAAATCCACCTCATCTCTTGTTGTTTGATGATTTTCTCTCTGTTTTTACCATTACGTTGAATAGGGATATGTTGTATGATTTGCCAGAGTAGCTGGCTTATACTGTGACCCTTCTCTAGAAAGTGTTTGGAAAGCGGTGCTTCCAAGATTTTCTTCCTTATATTTGATCTGTGCTGACTTAGCCTATCTTTCACTTTCTGGGTGGTCTCTCCTAAGTAATACATGGAACACGGGCATTTTATAAGATAGACTACATAGCTACTGTCACAAGTATAAAATCCCTTAATGTCATAACGTTTGCCATTATGTGGGTGGTAAAAATGTGGGCCCTTTATAATTGAGTTACAACTGACACATCCTAGACAAGGGTAACTACCATTTCTCTTATTACTCATATATGTTTGTGTGTCTTTTCTTTCAGAGCCAATATCACTTCTTATGAGATGGTCCCGAATATTTTTTACCCTCCTGTAGTCCATTAAAGGATAATCCCTGAATTGTTCAATCTGCTGATTGCAATCTCTGAGTATGTGCCAATGTTTTCTTATTGCTTTAGCTACAATTTGGCTATGTGAACTATGTTGAGACACGAATACTAATCTGTCCTGTTTGTTTATTTTTTCTTGTGGTGCCCTGGGTGTAGTAATCTCCTTGACAGTTTGACTCAACAGTTGTGAGGGATAACCTCTATGTTTGAATTTAGTAGACATTTCTAACATCCTTTTGTTCTTAACTTCTGGTGTACTTACTATTCTTTGCACCCTCAGTAATTGGCTCTTAGGTAATGAATTAATCAGGCCTTTTGGGTGAAAGCTTTTATACTCTAATAGGGTATTCCTATCAGTCTCCTTTGAGTAGATGTCTATATCAAGTCTGTTGTGTCCCTTGGTAATCTTTGTGTCCAAAAATGTGATACATTCCTCACTATATGTCAAGGAAAATTGTAAACCTCTTACCATAATATTAAGCTCCTTTGTAAATTCCTCTAGTTCTCCAATGCTGCCCCACCACTCGCCAAACACATCATCTATGTAGCACCACCACACTTATCCGTGTTGTCTGAATAGATGGTTTTCATATACCAGGCGCTCCTCAAATTCATTCATTTAAAGGTTGGCGTATGATGGGGCAACATTGGAGCCCATTGCTGTCCCCTTCACTTGTATGAACCAATCATCTTGGAAAAGAAAAATATTCCAGTATAATACAAGACGCAACAAATTCTCCAAAAAATAGCATTGAGCATGTGAATAACCCCCACTAACCATTAGTACTTTTCTTATAATAGCAATACCTGTTTCATGACTAATGGACGTATATAAACTTTTAACGTCCATTGTGTAAAGTATATATCTGTCAGACTGTAATTCCAGTGTTTTTATTTTATCTAAGAAGTGTCCAGTATCTTTAAGGTAACTGGCCATTTTGGTCACTTCCGGTTGTAGCAATCTGTCTAGGTAAATAGCTATATTAGTGTATACTGAACCTATGCAAGAAACAATAGGCCTATCTGGTGGTCTAGTGGGGTCTTTGTGAATTTTTGGGACCGTATAAAATATAGGTATTCTGGGATCCTCTACCTGTAAATAATCAGCTAACTTTTTGTCAATAATTTGCTGATCTTCTGCCTGTTTGAGTATATGATTAATTTCTTTTTGTATCCTACTCAAGGGGTTACTGGATATCTTTTTATAAGTTGAGGTGTCACTGAGTTGTTCTCTGATTTCATTAACATAATAATGTTTGTCCATAACTACAGTGGCACCTCCCTTATCAGCCCCCCTGAGTATGATATTTTTGTCACTTTTCATACTTTTTAATGCCTGATGGTCCTGTTTGTGAAAATTAATAGATTTTAATCTTTGCCTTTTGTTGTTTTGTTTTTTTATTTTGTTTTTAAGTGATGCAATTTCAAAATCCACCAATCTAGTGAACGTATTCAAACTGTGATTAGACAGGTTAGGATTAAACTGGCTTTTCTTTCTGAGTCCCAGACTATCTAGCTTTAACATATCATGTCCCAAATTCTTGTTTGTCTCCTTTTTGTTAATGGAAGTATCGTGCATCTCATTAAACCAAATTTTTAACTTTACAGTCCTGTAGAACTTGTGTAAATCTTTAGTGAGTTCAAAAAAATTTAAGTCCTGGTAAGGGCAAAAAGACAGTCCTTTGTTTAATACTTGTAACTCATCTGTAGTAAATGCATGTTGTGAAATATTTACCACAGTGTCCTGTTCCTGGATTATTTCTTCTGCACCTTCCGTTGCGATTTCCGCTGCTCCCCTTGGCCTGCTGTATTCTTCGTTTTCTTCTCTTCTCTGGTTCTTATGTTTGTGGCCTCCCCGGCGGAATCGCTCTCGCCGCTGCAGGCAGCCGCTTACCAGGACTTAAATTTTTTTGAACTCACTAAAGATTTACACAAGTTCTACAGGACTGTAAAGTTAAAAATTTGGTTTAATGAGATGCACGATACTTCCATTAACAAAAAGGAGACAAACAAGAATTTGGGACATGATATGTTAAAGCTAGATAGTCTGGGACTCAGAAAGAAAAGCCAGTTTAATCCTAACCTGTCTAATCACAGTTTGAATACGTTCACTAGATTAGTGGATTTTGAAATTGCATCACTTAAAAACAAAATAAAAAAACAAAACAACAAAAGGCAAAGATTAAAATCTATTAATTTTCACAAACAGGACCATCAGGCATTAAAAAGTATGAAAAGTGACAAAAATATCATACTCAGGGAGGCTGATAAGGGAGGTGCCACTGTAGTTATGGACAAACATTATTATGTTAATGAAATCAGAGAACAACTCAGTGACACCTCAACTTATAAAAAGATATCCAGTAACCCCTTGAGTAGGATACAAAAAGAAATTAATCATATACTCAAACAGGCAGAAGATCAGCAAATTATTGACAAAAAGTTAGCTGATTATTTACAGGTAGAGGATCCCAGAATACCTATATTTTATACGGTCCCAAAAATTCACAAAGACCCCACTAGACCACCAGGTGGGCCTATTGTTTCTTGCGTAGGTTCAGCATACACTAATATAGCTATTTACCTAGACAGATTGCTACAACCGGAAGTGACCAAAATGGCCAGTTACCTTAAAGATACTGGACACTTCTTAGATAAAATAAAAACACTGGAATTACAGTCTGACAGATATATACTTTACACAATGGACGTTAAAAGTTTATATACGTCCATTAGTCATGAAACAGGTATTGCTATTATAAGAAAAGTACTAATGGTTAGTGGGGGTTATTCACATGCTCAATGCTATTTTTTGGAGAATTTGTTGCGTCTTGTATTATACTGGAATTTTTTTCTTTTCCAAGATGATTGGTTCATACAAGTGAAGGGGACAGCAATGGGCTCCAATGTTGCCCCATCATACGCCAACCTTTAAATGAATGAATTTGAGGAGCGCCTGGTATATGAAAACCATCTATTCAGACAACACGGATCAGTGTGGTGGTGCTACATAGATGATGTGTTTGGCGTGTGGTGGGGCAGCATTGGAGAACTAGAGGAATTTACAAAGGAGCTTAATATTATGGTAAGAGGTTTACAATTTTCCTTGACATATAATGAGGAATGTATCACATTTTTGGACACAAAGATTACCAAGGGACACAACAGACTTGATATAGACATCTACTCAAAGGAGACTGATAGGAATACCCTATTAGAGTATAACAGCTTTCACCCAAAAGGCCTGATTAATTCATTACCTAAGAGCTAATTACTGAGGGTGCAAAGAATAGTAAGTACACCAGAAGTTAAGAACAAAAGGATGTTAGAAATGTCTACTAAATTCAAACATAGAGGTTATCCCTCACAACTGTTGAGTCAAACTGTCAAGGAGATTACTACACCCAGGGCACCGCAAGAAAAAATAAACAAACAGGACAGATTAGTATTCGTGTCTCAACATAGTTCACATAGCCAAATTGTAGCTAAAGCAATAAGAAAACATTGGCACATACTCAGAGATTGCAATCAGCAGATTGAACAATTCAGGGATTATCCTTTAATGGCCTACAGGAGGGTAAAAAATATTTGGGACCATATCATAAGAAGTGATATTGGCTCTGAAAGAAAAGACACACAAACATATATGAGTAATAAGAGAAATGGTAGTTACCCTTGTCTAGGATGTGTCAGTTGTAACTCAATTATAAAGGGCCCAAATTTTTACCACCCACATAATGGCAAACGTTATGACATTAAGGGATTTTATACTTGTGACAGTAGCTATGTAGTCTATCTTATAAAATACCCGTGTTAGATTTATTACTTAGGAGAGACCACCCAGAAAGTGAAAGATAGGCTAAGTCAGCACAGATCAAATATAAGGAAGAAAAACTTGGAAGCACCGCTTTCCAAACACTTTCTAGAGAAGGGTCACAGTATAAGCCAGCTACGCTGGCAAATCATACAACATATCCCTATTCAACGTAATAGCAAAAACAGAGAGAAAATCCTCAAACAACAAGAGATGAGGTGGATTTACCAATTGGATACATTAATCCCTAAGGGGTTAAATAGGGACTTTGTCCTCAATTGTTTCTCCTAAATTGTTTCTCCTAAGTTTATTACTCAAGTAATAGTATTAAAAATATTACTTTCATCTGTAATTGTATTCTGTGAAATAAGAATTTTTGGTAATGACATATATCTAACAATTAGGCACTTGACCTATGTGTTTAACATTTTTGAAAAATTATTCCAATGGAAACAAAAAATTGAAATTATAGTGGTAATACCTTAAAAATCTATCTAATACATAACCAAAGTATGTATATGTTAATATGAGAAAAGTATATATATGTTCATTGTTGCCATTCTAAGTATGTTTAGCCTGGTACATTTGTTTTAAATTTTGTATATACATT
The DNA here is from genome assembly GCF_027579735.1 of Bombina bombina. NCBI lineage: Eukaryota > Metazoa > Chordata > Amphibia > Anura > Bombinatoridae > Bombina > Bombina bombina. The sequence goes on along the minus strand of NC_069500.1, from coordinate 720,391,649 downwards.
GTATTTTGTAACCACTGGGGGTGTGACACTTCCCAGGATGAAGCCAATTGGCGCCAAAGAGAGGTATAAGTTATGTGAACAGTGTAATACAATTAGCATGACTAAGTGGGTTTGCCACAAAACGTTGCTGCTTTTTATGTAACCTCAATAAAGCATTTAATCTAAGATACTGGTGCTGGTGTCAATAAGAATATACAGCTTAAATATGGGCATATAAATAAACACCTGCAGAGGTGAAAACACGTAGAATCCCACTGATAGGGCAGGCTGGGCAATAACAGAGCCTTTAACCAGTTAACTCTCACGGCACAAACTTGGCAGTTAAAACAGAGAGTGATTGGGATAGTAGTTGACCCAGCCATAACCCCACTTTGTGACCATATAAATCCTGCCTGGAAATTGAGAGATCTGGGTACAGCACATCGTTTTCTGATATACACCAGCTGGAAGCAATGTCCAATAGGAGGGTCACTAAACCCCACAAGGGCTCACAGTCCTCAAATATGGAGAAACAGACAAACGAAGGGTGGTGTGAGTGCTAGTCAGAGAAAAGGTTTTTGTGCTTAAATCCCTATGTGGTCTGATAAAATCTCCAATTACAGACTGTTAGACAAAGAGGTGAGAAATGGTGTGGGATAAGCGCTCAAACAAAATAGAGCCAACCAGATTATTATATAGATAAAATGAAATAACAAGAGGACCCAATGATACTAAAAAAGAATTTATATAACAATTTAGATGAATAACTTGTTAACACATACAAAATATGTTAGTGTATACACAATTACAAAAGATGCCGGCATCAAAAACAGTAAAACATACTGATCATATTAAAAAACAGGAAAAAACGGCCGATATAAAATTTATAAAAAATTTCCTGATTGTACCGTAAAAGTATATATGAACAAACTTGATAAAGGTAAAAGGCTCTTAGCACAGTAAACTTAACTCGGCTAAATGTTACCAGTATTTTGATTAAACAATGAGATGTTTGGTCACAGTATTAGGTGGAGGCGTCTGATCTGTTCAGCCGTTAGGAATAACTGTGAGTGATGGATCGTGAGGTGTGACGTCACGTCACCTGACTATTCTATTTCCTCCAATCTCTGTAGTATGTTTAGACACAGCGACTTTTAAAAATGTATCCAATTTTCTAGTTATATCAAAGTGTAGTTGATTATGTGATAGTTAGTAGCAATACTTGCGAATGTCCAGTGTCCAATAATCTGTCCAGACTTTTTAGCAGGTTTGTTTTATCAGCAGCTCTGGATCCTATGAAATGTTAATCCGTCTTGTTTTATATCCGTTCTGGAACGTGAAACTTGTCTTTTTGAAGAAGCTCCTAAGCACTTAGTTGTTATCCCCACTCTTTGTGTTCAATAGGGCTATGGTGGGAGCAAAAAAGAAACAAAGGGGCACACAGGAATTATTCATACATCGATCTCAGTGTTGAATCAAGGAGATAGAAATGAACCTGTTTTTTGTGCCAATAGAACAATTCAGCAGTTCAATAGCCTTAGTGGATAATTGGTTACACACAGGAATTATTCATATGTCTTCTCTCTATATTTATCATAGAGATAGAGATGAACCTGTGGATTGTAACACTATCAATAATAAATTCTCAAATGACAGGAGTAAGCAAATCTACGCGTTTCGGCAGTGTTAGCTGCCTTTATCAAGATGCTTACTACATAAAATTACTGCCTTTTTATAGGGAGTGTGTAATTAATGACAGGTGTTGTCAGAGTATAGTCTAAATTAACCATTCATTATTTTTAAGGTAAATGTTTTGAGGTTAAGTACATAGATAAATGAGATGCATTAGATAAGTGTTTAAATTTTTGAAAACAATATTCCATCTAATTTAACCCATTGGGTATTTTTGGAGTGAATGCCATTAAAGTTAAATACATAAATAAAACATGGTATATTAAATTGATGTTTAAATTTAAATTCAAAAAAACAATCCATCGTTTCATGTTCAATGTCATGTGAACTATATGTGAGAATGTGAAAATAAGCATGAAGTTATAGTTGCCTATATCTCAGAATTACACTAGAAGAATTTTATTACAATTTTGGTTTTACCTAAAAATGATTTTTATATATGGATATACATTGCTCCAACAGTTTTTTTCATTTTATTATAATAATAATCTTGCAAAGTTGTAATATCAGGTTGTTCTCTCGTTGTGGTAAGCGCTCAAGTGTATAGAAAACCAACTACCTATATACTAGAGAGTGAGGGGGAGATATAATATAAAATAATAATGTGATGTGTATATATAGCTTAAAAGGAAGCTATTGTACGGTCTCGTTTATGTTTATTTCGATGATATATGAATTCGATTTTTATCGAAATAGTATTTTATATAACAGATGTAGTTAAAGTGTATGTTTAACTATTTTATTTAATCTAGTAACTGGTTATAAGATAGAATTGAGGTCAAAGGAACTATTAAGTCCCAATGGGTGTATTGTTTTATATTCGAATATGAGTTCTGCTTCTTTTTTTAGGAGTACCTTTTCTATATTTCCCCCTCTATTGTTAGGTCTAATTTTTTTCATTCCCCAACATTGAAAACATTTAAGGTCTCCATGATGTATTTCAGTGAAATGTTTATAAAGTATGGTTTTTGTGGTTTTATGTTCTATATTCCAGATATGTTCTCTCATCCTATCTTTGAATGTGCGACTGGTTTGACCTATATAAAATAAATTACACGAGCATCTTATGCAGTAAATTATATTTGAATCATTGCATATTATAGTATCCTTAATTGTGAATGTGGCCTGTTGGTTAATACATGTTATCTTTTTGATTTTACTACTGTATTTACAGGATTTACACTTGTAGCATGGATAGAATCCAAAAATTTGTTCTTTCTTTAGATTCATATCTTTTGAATAATCGTTTTTTTATTCTGAATTCACTTGGTGACAAATAGCTTTTAAGATTTTTAGCTTTTTTAAAGATAAGATCTGGGTGATTTTTAACTGTAGTTCCTAATATGGGATCCTTTTTAATATAGTGCCAGTGTTTTTGGAGGATAGTTTTTATTTCTTTGTGATTTGAGTTATATTCAGTTATAAAGGGAATAAAATTATGGCCATTAGAAGGCATTGAATTATTTGTATATAATTTTTTTCTTTTGTTTGGTTGTTTTTGTAATAAAATAGATCTATCAGTTTTTCTTACAGAAGTTATGGTGTCTAGGATTTTTTTCTGATTATAACCTTTGTCTGTGAATCTATTTAGTAAAATATTACATTGTGAATCATAAGATTCTATGTCTGAGCAATTTTTTCTAACTCTTAACATCTGGCTTTTTGGAATGTTATCCTTCCACCTATTCAGGTGGCAGCTTTGATAATGTATGAAGTTGTTTGAGTCTATAGTTTTGAAGTAGGTTTTGGTTTTGATTGAGTTCTCTACTATCTCTACCTCAATATCTAAGAAATGTATTGATCTGGTGCTATGTCCATGAGTGAAAGTGAGGCCTACATCATTAGTATTCATGTCTTCAAGGAATAGTTCTAAAATTTCATAGTCACCCCTCCAGACCAGGAAGATATCGTCGATAAATCTTTTATAGAGCACAAGGTTCGCTCCCCATAGATCATTGGATAGAAAAGTTTCTTCAAAGAATCCCATGAATAGATTCGCATAGCTGGGAGCGAACCTTGTGCCCATAGCGGTACCCCTGGTCTGGAGGTAAAATTTGTCATTAAACATGAAACTGTTGTTTTTTAAAATAAACTCAATACTATCTAAAATAAATTTGTTTTGTTCATATAATAGATTGGGATCATTATTCAGATAGTGTGCAATTGCTTTTAGCCCTAAATTATGGTTAATGTTCGTGTATAACGAATTAACGTCACAAGTGACCATTATATAATTATTTTGCCATTTGATTTCGTTTAATATATTTAAAAAATGAGTGGAATCTTTTAAATGTGATGGTAACTGTGTAACATAATTTTGAAGGTAATGATCAACGTATTGGGAAAGGTTGGAGGATATTGATTCTATACCAGATATGATGGGGCGTCCAGGGGGTTTGGTGAAATGTTTATGAATTTTTGGCAGAAAATAAAATGTTGGGTTTTTTGGAAAATTAACCTTAAGAAAGTTATATTCTGAATGTGTAATCACTCCTGATGTTTTTGCCTTATCTAGTAACAAATTAAGTTTCTTCTTCTGAGTTTCTATTGGATTGTTTTTAAGACTAGTATAAGTTGTATTGTCATGTAGAAGCCTATATGATTCTTCCAGGTAGTATTGTACATCCATAATTACAATACCCCCGCCTTTATCGGCGGGTTTTATTATAATCTCTTTATTATTTTGTAATGATTTTAATGTTTTACGTTCATTTGGTTTGAGATTGTCTTTTATTTTGTTGTTGATTTCTAATTTCTCTAAATCTTCTTTAACATTTATTTCAAAATTTTTGATAAAGTCTCCCTTTTCTTGCATAGGGTAGAAGGTTGATTTCTCTTTTAGATTAGAATGTATATATTTGCTATGTATGTTTTGTGTTCTAGTGAGTGGAGTAGTTAGGAAGTATTTTTTCAAAGTTAATTTGCGAACAAACTGATTTACGTTTATTAATGTTTCGAATTTGTTCATGTGAACAAATTTGTTCATATGAACAAATTCGAAACATTAATAAACGTAAATCAGTTTGCTTGCAAATTAACTTTGAAAAAATACTTCCTAACTACTCCACTCACTAGAACACAAAACATACATAGCAAATATATACATTCTAATCTAAAAGAGAAATCAACCTTCTACCCTATGCAAGAAAAGGGAGACTTTATCAAAAATTTTGAAATAAATGTTAAAGAAGATTTAGAGAAATTAGAAATCAACAACAAAATAAAAGACAATCTCAAACCAAATGAACGTAAAACATTAAAATCATTACAAAATAATAAAGAGATTATAATAAAACCCGCCGATAAAGGCGGGGGTATTGTAATTATGGATGTACAATACTACCTGGAAGAATCATATAGGCTTCTACATGACAATACAACTTATACTAGTCTTAAAAACAATCCAATAGAAACTCAGAAGAAGAAACTTAATTTGTTACTAGATAAGGCAAAAACATCAGGAGTGATTACAGATTCAGAATATAACTTTCTTAAGGTTAATTTTCCAAAAATCCCAACATTTTATTTTCTGCCAAAAATTCATAAACATCTCACCAAACCCCCTGGACGCCCCATCATATCTGGTATAGAATCAATATCCTCCAACCTTTCCCAATACGTTGATCATTACCTTCAAAATTATGTTACACAGTTACCATCACATTTAAAAGATTCCACTCATTTTTTAAATATATTAAACGAAATCAAATGGCAAAATAATTATATAATGGTCACTTGTGACGTTAATTCGTTATACACGAACATTAACCATAATTTAGGGCTAAAAGCAATTGCACACTATCTGAATAATGATCCCAATCTATTATATGAACAAAACAAATTTATTTTAGATAGTATTGAGTTTATTTTAAAAAACAACAGTTTCATGTTTAATGACAAATTTTACCTCCAGACCAGGGGTACCGCTATGGGCACAAGGTTCGCTCCCAGCTATGCGAATCTATTCATGGGATTCTTTGAAGAAACTTTTCTATCCAATGATCTATGGGGAGCGAACCTTGTGCTCTATAAAAGATTTATCGACGATATCTTCCTGGTCTGGAGGGGTGACTATGAAATTTTAGAACTATTCCTTGAAGACATGAATACTAATGATGTAGGCCTCACTTTCACTCATGAACATAGCACCAGATCAATACATTTCTTAGATATTGAGGTAGAGATAGTAGAGAACTCAATCAAAACCAAAACCTACTTCAAAACTATAGACTCAAACAACTTCATACATTATCAAAGCTGCCACCTGAATAGGTGGAAGGATAACATTCCAAAAAGCCAGATGTTAAGAGTTAGAAAAAATTGCTCAGACATAGAATCTTATGATTCACAATGTAATATTTTATTAAATAGATTCACAGACAAAGGTTATAATCAGAAAAAAATCCTAGACACCATAACTTCTGTAAGAAAAACTGATAGATCTATTTTATTACAAAAACAACCAAACAAAAGAAAAAATTTATATACAAATAATTCAATGCCTTCTAATGGCCATAATTTTATTCCCTTTATAACTGAATATAACTCAAATCACAAAGAAATAAAAACTATCCTCCAAAAACACTGGCACTATATTAAAAAGGATCCCATATTAGGAACTACAGTTAAAAATCACCCAGATCTTATCTTTAAAAAAGCTACAAATCTTAAAAGCTATTTGTCACCAAGTGAATTCAGAATAAAAAACGATTATTCAAAAGATATGAATCTAAAGAAAGAACAAATTTTTGGATTTTATCCATGCTACAAGTGTAAATCCTGTAAATACAGTAGTAAAATAAAAAAGATAACATTTATTAACCAACAGGCCACATTCACAATTAAGGATACTATAATATGCAATGATTCAAATATAATTTACTGCATAAGATGCTCGTGTAATTTATTTTATATAGGTCAAACCAGTCGCACATTCAAAGATAGGATGAGAGAACATATCTGGAATATAGAACATAAAACCACAAAAACCATACTTTATAAACATTTCACTGAAATACATCATGGAGACCTTAAATGTTTTCAATGTTGGGGAATGAAAAAAATTAGACCTAACAATAGAGGGGGAAATATAGAAAAGGTACTCCTAAAAAAAGAAGCAGAACTCATATTCGAATATAAAACAATACACCCATTGGGACTTAATAGTTCCTTTGACCTCAATTCTATCTTATAACCAGTTACTAGATTAAATAAAATAGTTAAACATACACTTTAACTACATCTGTTATATAAAATACTATTTCGATAAAAATCAAATTCATATGTCATCGAAATAAACATAAACGAGACCGTACAATAGCTTCCTTTTAAGCTATATATACACATCACATTATTATTTTATATTATATCTCCCCCTCACTCTCTAGTATATAGGTAGTTGGTTTTCTATACACTTGAACGCTTACCACAACGAGAGAACAACCTGATATTACAACTTTGCAAGATTATTATTATAATAAAATGAAAAAAACTGTTGGAGCAATGTATATCCATATATAAAAATCATTTTTAGGTAAAACCAAAATTGTAATAAAATTCTTCTAGTGTAATTCTGAGATATAGGCAACTATAACTTCATGCTTATTTTCACATTCTCACATATAGTTCACATGACATTGAACATGAAACGATGGATTGTTTTTTTGAATTTAAATTTAAACATCAATTTAATATACCATGTTTTATTTATGTATTTAACTTTAATGGCATTCACTCCAAAAATACCCAATGGGTTAAATTAGATGGAATATTGTTTTCAAAAATTTAAACACTTATCTAATGCATCTCATTTATCTATGTACTTAACCTCAAAACATTTACCTTAAAAATAATGAATGGTTAATTTAGACTATCCTCTGACAACACCTGTCATTAATTACACACTCCCTATAAAAAGGCAGTAATTTTATGTAGTAAGCATCTTGATAAAGGCAGCTAACACTGCCGAAACGCGTAGATTTGCTTACTCCTGTCATTTGAGAATTTATTATTGATAGTGTTACAATCCACAGGTTCATCTCTATCTCTATGATAAATATAGAGAGAAGACATATGAATAATTCCTGTGTGTAACCAATTATCCACTAAGGCTATTGAACTGCTGAATTGTTCTATTGGCACAAAAAACAGGTTCATTTCTATCTCCTTGATTCAACACTGAGATCGATGTATGAATAATTCCTGTGTGCCCCTTTGTTTCTTTTTTGCTCCCACCATAGCCCTATTGAACACAAAGAGTGGGGATAACAGCTAAGTGCTTAGGAGCTTCTTCAAAAAGACAAGTTTCACGTTCCAGAACGGATATAAAACAAGACGGATTAACATTTAATAGGATCCAGAGCTGCTGATAAAACAAACCTGCTAAAAAGTCTGGACAGATTATTGGACACTGGACATTCGCAAGTATTGCTACTAACTATCACATAATCAACTACACTTTGATATAACTAGAAAATTGGATACATTTTTAAAAGTCGCTGTGTCTAAACATACTACAGAGATTGGAGGAAATAGAATAGTCAGGTGACGTGACGTCACACCTCACGATCCATCACTCACAGTTATTCCTAACGGCTGAACAGATCAGACGCCTCCACCTAATACTGTGACCAAACATCTCATTGTTTAATCAAAATACTGGTAACATTTAGCCGAGTTAAGTTTACTGTGCTAAGAGCCTTTTACCTTTATCAAGTTTGTTCATATATACTTTTACGGTACAATCAGGAAATTTTTTATAAATTTTATATCGGCCGTTTTTTCCTTTTTTTTAATATGATCAGTATGTTTTACTGTTTTTGATGCCGGTATCTTTTGTAATTGTGTATACACTAACATATTTTGTATGTGTTAACAAGTTATTCATCTAAATTGTTATATAAATTCTTTTTTAGTATCATTGGGTTCTCTTGTTATTTCATTTTATCTATATAATAATCTGGTTGGCTCTATTTTGTTTGAGCGCTTATCCCACACCATTTCTCACCTCTTTGTCCTCAAATATGGAGAACTACCTTATCACGCCTGAAATAACCCCTGGGGTGCCTAGGGAACACCCTCGTACAGCCGGACTGAACAATACAATTCAAATAAATGGAGCAGATATGACACAACCTGCCTATCTCACAAAAGAGGACATTAAACATTTGTCATCTAAACATGATATCAGAGAGGCAATGTAAGATGTAAAACGCATGTTCAGCGAAATTAAGCAAGACATCGCCGCCATAGACCACAGGGTGGCAGAAGTAGAGGAGACACAAGAAACATTGCGCTCCGATTTGCAACATCAGTCTAGCTGCCTGCAGTCCCAGGAAACAATTGTGCATAGCCTAAATGAGCGACTCGAAGACCTTGAAAACAGAAGTTGGCGCAACAACCTACGGCTTAGGGGGATCCCCGAGACAGTAGGCCCCCCAGACATTTTAAATTATATTCAAGACCTATTTAGATCTATAAAGAATTCCCCAACTGCAGAAGATGTTCACATAGAGCGGGCTCACAGGGCCCTTAGGCCTAAGCCGCCTTCAAGAGCCCCACCAAGAGACATTATTGTTAGAATGTTATCATATCGGGACAAGGAGGAAGTCCTAGGACACGCCAGAAACAAGCACCATGTCACATATGAGGGATCTGAAATCCAGGTTTATACAGACCTCTGCCCATCCATGCTCCAGAAGCGGAGGGACCTGCGTTACATCACCTCAACACTTCAAGCTCAAAAAATACAGTATAGATGGGGGTTCCCCACCTGCATCATTGCTTCCAAAAATGGAGCGACAGCCACCTTTAAAATGCAGGCGGATTTACAAAACTTCAATCAGACTTTGGGTCTGCAAATAGGACCACCAGCCCAAATTCGGGGTCCGCATCCCCAGGAACTGAGGGTAGAGGTGGAGGAAGCACAACTGAACAGACCTTGAGCCTGGTCCTTGGATCCCTCGACATCATTTCATACATGAGTGAGAATCTTGGAGACTCACGTGCAATTCGAGCCAGACAGATAAGTGACTATTATTGTGTAGAAAATGTTATCCTGTCAGAATAAAATTGAGACCACAGACACTGCTTGTTTTTATAGGAATGCAGCTTTTGTTTTTTTGTATGTATATATATGTCATAGAACCTGCATCCTGGAGGACTGACCCTGCATCACTGTAGAGCACTATTAGCAGGTTGACTTGGTCTGAAGGACTCTTACCAGCAGTAAATTTATGTTGCAATTTATGTTCTTATGTATACTTATATGCAAAATTACTCATGCTAGATTTTGACAAAACCAGCTATATCTGTCCCAATGATCGTAGTCTCCGGCCCTTGGTCTATGCTCCAGACGGAAAATTACATTGACACAAGATAGGTGTTTGGGAAATTCCTGGGGCCTACCTAAGAGTCTGTAGCTGACACCAGGGGAGGATACTGCTCTGATCTGAGTTGTGAGATTTGTGAAGTTCACTAAGTTTGATAACTTAATATGTTATAGTTGTTTATTGCTAACACAGGTACACCAACCGCCTTTTTCTTACAAAGAATTTTTTTTCTTATAAAAATATATGTTTAAGAATGAGAGTTACGGGGTTACTACCCTCTGTTGTACTATTTATACATATACTTTGAATTTGTTGTTGACTTCATTGTTGTTACCCCAAAACCTGGGGACTTTTACCAAAACCTATCAATACGTAGCTAGTAACTGACTAGCTTCATCTATATCTTATCATTTAACTCTAACCCTTCCATCACTTTAACCCTTATTCTTATCTAACTCTTACTCTTCTTTTTCCCTTTTACCCCTCGCTTTACCTACACCTTCTCTCTCCTCCCTCCCCCCCCCTTTTTTTTTTTTTCCCTCCATAATAACACCAGCACATTCATGATGGCACAAATACGTGGAAATAGAGACAGTCACTTGATTGACCTAATAACTATAAATGTAAAGGGCTTAAACAACCCAAGAAAGAGATCGATTGTCACCAGGGACCTCCACAGGATGGGTGGGGATGTCATTTTCATACAGGAGACACATTACTCTAGACATAGTGAACCTAGATGGCACAGTCACCAGTACCCAGAGGCATACTTTGCATCAGGCCCCCGGAAGAAAAATGGCGTAGGCATTTTATTCCATTCCAAGATCCCCTTCCAGGTAGCTCAGACTTATAGAGATCCAGAGGGCAGATACCTAATTTTGACAGGTACACTGTATAATAGACCCATAACGTTTGCTAATTTATACTTCCCCAGCACAGCACAAGATTCATTCCTCAGAAAGGCAGCAAATAAGATCATGGAAATGCAAATAGGAATTCTCTTTTTAAGGGGAGACTTCAATACATCCATCTGTCCGGATCTAGATACCTCTGATGGCCTCTCCAGCATTCCACTTAAAACACTCAAGCACCTCACTAAAACACTTAGAGATATGGTTGTTCACGACATCTGGCGTACACTGCATCCTATGTCAAGAAACTATACATTTTACTCCCATCCACATAGGAAGTACACCAGAATCGACTATTTCTTTACTGACTCAGCAGGGCTTTCGTTGACAACCAGCAGCAGCATAGGCTCAATCACTTGGTCTGACCATGCTCCATTTAGATGCTCCATAGATTGGCCTAACACCCCATTGACTCCATTTGTCTGGAGACTGGAGGAATCTCTCCTTGATGATCCCATTTTCAAACAAGAGCAACAGAACAACATAGACGAAGATGTTCGTTTATATTCTGAGGACCACTTGTGTCCTACCACTTTGTGGGAGGCTCACAAGTGTGTGATCAGGGGCATTCTGATCAAATGTAAAGCTGCTTTAAACAGGGGGAAAAAGAGCAATATGGGAGGCTTCTGTCTGGGGTTTCCCAAGCCGAACAGGCACACAAAGACTCACCTATGAATGATGCCCTTAAAAAGGGGGTAGTAGCTGCCAGATCGGAACTACTACAATATCTGCAGCATGAGCAACAGGAAAAAGCACTAAAACTTAGACAGCGCTTCTTTGAGCAGAGCAATAAGGCAGGGAGGCTCCTGACAAGAGCACTCGCACGCCAGCGGCTGAAGTCTTATGTTTACGAACTGGTGGACCGGAGGGGGGACAGATGTAGGGACGGAAAATCAATTGCAAATGTATTCAGGGAGTTCTATGAAACTCTATATAATATCCATCCGGTGCATCAGGGTCGGGACATACACGCAGATGACCCTGATTCGGAACGGGCCACATTAGACTACCTCTCGGAGGTTGATATGCCGAGCCTAACCCAAGAAGAAAAAGAGTTACTTGACGCCCCCCTTGGGAGGGAAGAGATTGTATTAGCAATTAAGGACCTCCCCACCGGCAAAAGCCCCGGTCCGGATTGATTTGGAATCCAATACTATAAAGTCTTTTCTGATGTACTGGTTCCACGCTTACTGCACATATTCAATTTATTGACAGACGGGCCTATACTACCTAAGTCGATGCTGGAGGCATTTATCACAGTTATACTGAAACCTGGCAAGCCAGCAGACTTGGCAGGAAGCTACAGACCAATCTCCCTTCTTAACTCTGACGTTAAGATCTTAGCAAAAGTTATAGCGAACCGCCTTAAGCGCTACTTACCACAATTAGTATCACCAGCTCAGGCTGGCTTCATTCTAGCGAGAGAGGCCCGCGATAATACCTTGAGAATCATACAACTGATCTCACATGCCCGAGCTACCTCCGCACTGTTGGAATTAGTGTCGACGGATGCGGAGAAGGCTTTCGATCGGGTTAACTGGAGATTTATGCGTCATACCCTCGAGAAATTGGGCTTAGGTCCTAAGTTTCTAAACAGCGTGCTCTCCTTATACTCTGCTCCTACAGCACGAGTCCGGGTCAATGGCATATTTTCCACACCCTTTAGGATTACTAATGGCACTAGGCAAGGGTGCCCCTTGTCCCCCCTCCTATTTGCCCTGGTCATCGAGGTCCTGGCGTGCAGGGTTAGAAGTAATACCGATATCGAGGGTATAAGAGTGGGAGGCCTGGAAGACAAAATTGCATTATATGCAGATGATGTTCTGCTAACGCTAACCAACACTAAATCGTCCCTACAAGCATCACTCGTGGAGTTTGAGGCATACGGCAAAGTCTCAGACTTCCTACTTAATCCGACAAAATCAGAGAACCTTAATATTATGGAGCCTAGGGAGACAAAAGAGGCACTACGTGCTCAATGCACACTCCGAATTTCACCAGGCAGGCTTAAATATCTAGGGATAGTTTTGGCCCCGTCAATAAAAGAGATTGTAGAAACAAACTATAGACAGATCAGGGAAGATATCGTGCAAGTTCTTGCCACCTGGAAAAATAAAAATATCTCCTGGGTGGGGCGTGTACACGTCGTTAAGATGAACGTCCTGCCTAGGGTCCTATATATTATGCAGACTATACCTCTTTCTGCCGCCTTGCACCTTATCCATCAGATGCAATCAGAAATTGAGGCATACATCTGGAATGGTATAAAACCAAGAATAAATAAGAAAACGATGTATCTCCCTAGGGATAGAAGGGGTCTGGGTGTCCCCCAGCTTCTAGTCTACCGTAAAGCAATAGGCCTCCAGCGCCTGGTGGAGTGGTGCCATAACTCTCCCAATAAAGCCTGGATAGGACTGGATGGGGATATTATGAGAAGAGGTAATGTTGGCTCCCTTGCATGGGTCTCAGCATCGCAGCGCCCTAGACAGATACAGCAGTACCCACTATTGGAGGATGTCTTCCGGCTATAAAAACAGACAAGAGTCTATCGACAATTGACGCCCCGTGATACCGGTCTGGGAGAACCCAGATAATGGCCTTACTCATAAACCTTATAATCGGAGCTTAGTTTATACCCTAGCCGAGGCGGCTATCTCAAACATCATACATGAGGGAAGGATCAAAACACAACAGGAGCTGGCCGAGTGGGACAATTGAACGTTCTCGTCCTGGTTCCGGGTCGCTCAGTTCCACCACTATTTTGGCAGTCTGCAGGATAGGACACTGCTGTCCAGACACAAAACACCCTTTGAAATGCTCTGCACTACTCCGGTTGTACCTGACCACCTAATATCACGCCTATATAAACTGCTGCTGGTGAGAGATGACAATACCCTGCCCTCCTATGTGGATGCATGGCAGAATGACCTAGGCACCAGAATCGAGACACAAACTTGGCTAACGATCTTTGATAAAGCGAGAAAGGCATCGGTCTCCGTCCGTCTACAAGAAATGCACTATAAGTTTCTAAGCAGATGGTATCTCACTCCCCAGAGACTTCAAAAGATCTATCCTCATCTCGGGGGGGGGGGGGATGCTGGAGGGGCTGCGGAGAGGAGGGTACCCTTATGCACATATGGTGGACATGTCCACAAATACGCCCCTTCTGGGAGAGCATGTTCCTTGAAAGTAGTAGAATCCTGTCAGTTATCATACCCCCTGAGCTACATTATCTGTTGTTTCACAATCTACCTAAAATAAAAGAAGCCAAAATGAGACTATTTATATTGATGTTGAACTGTGCTAAAGGTCTGATCCCGAGACACTGGAAATCATTACAGGTACCAAATGTAGAGGAGTGGAGGGCGGGAGTTAAAGATTTACTCAGCCTTGAGAGATACCATTATCTCAAAATAGGAAAACTCACCACGCACGAATACATGTCACTAATTTGGGAGGGCAAACCGATGTAGAGAATGGAGTCCCATAGGATCCCGCCCCTCCTAGGTTCATGTTTACTTCACATGGTGTTTCCTCCTTTCCCCCTCCCCCCCTTCTTCTTTTTTTTCTTTTTTTCTCTCCCCTCCTTTCCAGTCTTCTTCCCAACATCCCTCTCTTCTTTTTTCATACTCCTTCCACCTTTATAACTCGCCCATATAATCTATAGATGACTGGGTTAATTGTGCCTTTCATCTACCCCTGTTCTATGAGGTAAGGAACAGGCGTATGCTGTCTAGATTACCAATAATTGCAGGCGCAGTTGACTCAACAAGAAGCTCAATGTTAGTATATTATAGCAATGTGCTATGCTTTGATTGTTTAATATCCTTTGAAAAATGATTTTCCCCTCTCTTTTTACTTACCTTTAATTTTTATAACCCATACATACAATGTAAAGAGGGATGGGTTGACTGTGTCTTTCATCTACTTCTGTTTCATGAGTCGAGGAACAGGTGTACACTGTCAAGAATATGAATAATTGCTGACGCAGCAGACCCACCAAGATAATTAATGTTAGAATTGTTATGTTTTGAATGTTCTTTCTCTACTTTTTATCTTCTCAAGAACGTTGAATGTACGAAATATATCTTATGAAGCAGTTTGCATTTGTACAGAATTTGAGATACCGGTTGTTCTTGTAATAGCTGTAAGACCATATTCTTTTGAAATGTATTACTATGTATACATGAGCACATTCAACCAATAAAGCTTTTGGAAAAAAAAAATGCTATCAAGAACAGATATCATTCAATAGAACACCATAAAAATGAATAGATAAAGAGAAGCATAACGTTGCTTACATAAATAATCCAGGAGACTTATAAGGTTCTTAGCTAAGTGCTAAGGAGTGAAAGTATTGTAGAACTGAGAGACTATAGATATGTATGAAGGCACTAATAAACTGAAGTCTTCTGTAAAATTGTCCAAATGGCCTGTCAGCCGATACCTCCTCACAGCCAAATGGTTTGTGAGTTAGTTGTTACTGATGAGTTCTGTACCTCAGTGTGATGTACCCTCTATAAGGTGGAAGATATCTGATAGCATGGATGATTAATACAGTACAGCAGCTGATTCCCTACATGTTAGAACAGTTCTTCCAATGTAAGTTAATGCCCTCCTTAAAACAGCAAGGGAGAAATGTCTGTTAGACCATACATTGCCCAAGAGCATCACCCCGCTTCGGGAAAAATGGCAGTGTTCCAATATTAAAATCCATAGGTTCCTGACTCTCTTTCATGAGCCTAGAGGACACATTGAGGCCTACTTATCAAGCCGTCAACTTACTTGCATTCGACGGCACCAATACGCTCGCGGCCACGGACCTGAATACGCTCTCCATATTTATATAAAAAGCTGTCAAAAAGACGTGCACCAAGTACAGGGCGATGAGCAGTGGACTGTTGTTAACAGTTATCGATCTCGCTGCTCTTCGGCTTTTTCACAGCTTTACTGTATACTTTCACTAAACATAGCCACTATACTAAACTAACTTGTGAACTGCTTGTGAAATGCTGCCCCCTGCAGATTCGCAGCCAATCGGTTGCTAGCAGGGGGTGTCAATCAGCCCGATCGTATAGAATCGGGCGGATTAATGTCTGCAGCCTCAGAGCAGGCGAACAAGTTATGGAGCAGTGGTCTCATAACTGCTGTTTCCAGCGAGCCTAAAGGTTCGTGCGGAAAGCAGGGGCATCAAGCTCCATTCGGAGCATGATAATTTGGCCCCTATATCTTTAGCACGCCATAGATGGTGCGATCGTTGGTGGGTGGGAGCAGCTGTAGGGAGGCGGGTGGGCGGCCTATCGCTGGACAAGCTCCGGTGATGACACCGGCCACTGTTCCGGGAAGGTGGCGGGAGTGCACGCACACACCCACAGGCAACAGTCCGATGGTGGGAGAGGGAGGAGGAAGAGAGGAAATGTTGTTGGGAATGGGAGGGAGAGGATATTGAGGAGGGGCAGCTACACTACAGAAAAATGGGGAAAAAATTAAAAAAAGCAAATTTGTTAATAAATTTGGTACTGGCAGGCAGCTGCCAGTACTTAAAATGGCCACAAATAGGAAGAGGGGGGAGGTTAATAGAGCTGTTTGGGGGGGATCGTGGAGGTTGGGGGGAACCTACACTGCAGAAACGATATATTTTATTGTAGAGAAATGCTTTTAAAAAAAAAAAAAAAAAAAAGGCTTTTATTTTAGTACTGGCAGACTTTCTGCCAGTACTTAAAGGGGCATAAAACCCAATTTTTTTTCTTTCATTATTTAGAAAGAGCATGCAATTTTAAACAACTTTCTAATTTACTTCTATTATCTAATTTGCTTCATTCTCTTGATATACTTTGCGGGAAAGCATACCTAGATATGCTCAGTAGCTGCTGATTGGTAGATGCACATAGATGCCTCGTGTGATTGGCTCACCCATGTGCATTGCTATCTCTTCAACAAAGGATATCTAAAGAATGAAGAAAATTAGATAATAAATTAAATTGAAATGTTATTTAAAATGTTATTCTCTTCCTAAATCATGAAAGAAAATGTTTGGGTTTAGTGCCCCTTTAAGATGGCGGTGACAATTGTGGGATGTGGGAGGGAATAGAGCTGTTTGTTTGGGGTTAGGGAGGGATCAGGGGCTGGGATGTGTCAGGTGGGAGACTGATCTCTACGCTAAAGCTAAAATTAACCCTACAAGCTACCTAATTAACCCCTTCACTGCTGGGCATAATACAAGTGTGGTGCGCAGCGACATTTAGCTGCCTTCAAATTATAAAAAAGCAACGCCAAAGCTATATATGTCTGCTATTTCTGAACAAAGGGGATCCCAGAGAAGCATTTACAACCATTTGTGCCATAATTGCACAAGCTAATTGTAAATAATTTCAGTGAGAAACCTAAAGTTAGTGAAAAAGTTAACAATTTTTTTTTATTTGATCACATTTGACGGTGAAATGGTGGCATGAAATATACAAAAATGGGCCTAGATCAATACTTGGGGTTGTCTACTACACTACACTAAAGTTAAAATTAACCCTACAAGCTACCCAATTAACCCCTTCACTGCTGGGCATAATACAAGTGCGGTGCGCAGCAGCATTTAGTGGCCTTATAATTACCAAAAAGCAACGCCAAAGCCATATATGTCTGCTATTTCTGAAGAAAAGGGATCCCAGAGAAGCATTTACAATCATCTGTGCCATAATTGCACAAGCTGTTTGTAAATAATTTCAGTGAGAAAGCTAAAGTTTGTGAAAAAGTTAGCGATTTTCTTTATTTGATCACATTTGGCGGTGAAATGGTGGCATGAAATATACCAAAATGGGCCTAGCTCAAAACTTTGGGTTATCTACTAAAAAAAATATATATATACATGTAAAGGGATATTCAGGGATTCCTGACAGATATCAGTGTTACAACATAACTATAGCTAATTTTGAAAAAAAAAATGGTTTGGAAATAGCAAAGTGCGACTTGTATTTATTGCCCTATAACTAGCAAAAAAAGCAAAGAACATGTAAATATTGGGTATTTCTAAACTCAGGACAAACTTTAAAAACTATTTAGCATTGTTGTTTTTTGGTGCTTGTAGATGGTAGCAGATTTTGGGGGTCAAAGTTAGAAAAAGTGTTGTTTTTTTCATTATATTTTATAAGTCCATTTAATGGTGAGTAAAACTATAAATAATATGTGTGGATGCAGTAAATGAGTAAGAGGAAAATTACAGCTAAACACAGACACAGCAGGGGCGCGATCCGATATACGGCATAGTTTTCGGCGCAAGCGAGGGAACCCGCACCCCCCATAGTTTCCCCTCGCACATCAGGGTATTACATATACCCCGCCGGCAGTTGCTAAAGTGCCGTAAGTTGGATAAACTAGCGATGTCCAGAAATAAGTTGGAGTCGCCAGTGACTTACGTCACTTTAGAAACTGCCTGCACCTAAAAAAAGTAACTAAAATATTAAATCTCCCGTAACTGTCTAACACGCCTCCCAAAAATAAGCCTGACACGTATACCCCTATATCCGCAATCCCCCCTCTCACTCCTAATAATAAATGTATTAACCCCTAGACCGACAACCCCCCACAACGCAATAAGCCTAATTATTAACCCCTAAACTGCCATAGCCCACACCGCAATAAACCTATCCTAGTATTAACCCCTAAACCGCAGCTTCCGGAGCCCACCGCCACCTACATTATATGTATTAACCCCTAAACCGCCGCTCCCGGACCCCGCCACACCTAAATAAAGAGTTTGACCCCTAAACCGCCGCTCCCTGACCCCGCCGCCACCTACATTAAATATATTAACCTCTAATCTGACCCCCCTACACCGCCGCCACCTACATTAAATATATTAACCTCTAATCTGACCCCCCTACACCGCCGCCACCTACATTAAATGTACTACCCCCTAAACCTAAGTCTAACCCTAACACCCCCCTAACTTAATTATTATTTAAATAAATCTAAATAATATTAATATTATTAACTAAATTATTCCTATTTAAAACTAAATTCTTACCTATAAATTACAAATAGCCCTTAAAAGGGCCTTTTGCTGGGCATTGCCCCAAAGTAATCAGCTCTTTTACCTGTAAAAAAAAGAACAATCCCCCCCAACATTACAACCCACCTCCCACACACCCCTACTCTAAAACCCACCCGATCCCCCCTTAACAAAAACTAACACTACCCTATTGAAGATCACCCTACCTTGAGTTGTCTTCACCCAGCCGGGCCGAAGTCTACATCCGATGGGCCAGAAGAGGACATCCGGACCGGCAGACGTCTTCATCCAAGCAGCATCTTCTATCTTCATCCATCCGACGAGGAACGGCTCCATCTTGAAGACCTCCGGCGCGGAACATCCTTCTAGGCCGACGGACTAACGACGAATGAATATTCCTTTAAATGACGTCATCCAAGATGGCGTCCCTTGAATTCCGATTGTCTGATAGGAATTAAGGTAGGAAAAATCCGATTGGTTGATTTAATCAGCCAATCAGATTGAAGTTCAATCCGATTGGCTGATTGGATCAGCCAATAGAATGTGAGGTCAATTCTATTGGCTGATCCAATCAGCCAATCGGATTGAACTTCAATCCGATTGGCTGATTAAATCATTTTTCCTACCTTAATTCCGATTGGCTGATAGAATCAGCCAATCGGAATTCGAGGGACGCCATCTTGGATGACGTCATTTAAAGGAATATTCATTCGTCGTTAGTCGTCGGCCTAGAAGGATGTTCCGCGCCGGAGGTCTTCAAGATGGAACCGTTCCTCGTCGGATGGATGAAGATAGAAGATGCCGCTTGGATGAAGACGTCTGCCGGTCCGGATGTCCTCTTCTGCCCGGATAGGATGAAGACTTCTGCCGGTCTGGATGTCCTCTTCTGGCCCATCAGATGTAGACTTCGGCCCGGCTGGGTGAAGACGGCTCAAGGTAGGGTGATCTTCAATGGGGTAGTGTTAGTTTTTTTAAGGGGGGATCGAGTGGGTTTTAGAGGAGTGTGTGGGTGGTGAGTTGTAATGTTGGGGGGGGATTGTTCTTTTTTTTTTTCCAGGTAAAAGAGCTGATTACTTTGGGGCAATGCCCCGCAAAAGGCCCTTTTAAGGGCTATTTGTAATTTAGTTTAGGATAGGGAATTTTATTATTTTGGGGGGCTTTTTATTTTATTAGGGGGCTTAGATTAGGTGTAATTAGTTTAAACTTCTTGTAATATTGTTTTATTTTTTGTAATTTAGTGTTTGTTTTTTTGTACTAAAGTTTAGTTTATTTAATTGTATTTTATTTTAGATAATTGTAGTTAATTTATTTAATTAATTTATTGATAGTGTAGTGTTAGGTGTATTTGTAACTTAGGTTAGGATTTATTTTACAGGTATTATTAACTATTTAATAGCTATTGTATCTAGTTAAAATAAAATACAAAGTTGCCTGTAATTATTAATTATATTGTAGCTATCTTAGGGTTTATTTTATAGGTAAGTATTTAGTTTTAAATAGGAATAATTTAGTTAATAATATTAATATTATTTAGATTTATTTAAATAATAATTAAGTTAGGGGGGTGTTAGGGTTAGACTTAGGTTTAGGGGGTAATACATTTAATGTAGGTGGCGGCGGTGTAGGGGGGTCAGATTAGAGGTTAATATATTTAATGTAGGTGGCGGCGGTGTAGGGGGGTCAGATTAGAGGTTAATATATTTCTCTTGTTAAGTGTATCCAGTCCACGGATCATCCATTACTTATGGGATATTAACTCCTCCCCAACAGGAAGTGCAAGAGGATTCACCCAGCAGAGCTGCTATATAGCTCCTCCCCTAACTGCCATTACCAGTCATTCTCTTGCACCCAACGAATAGATAGGATGTGTGAGAGGACTGTGGTGATTATACTTAGTTTCATACCTTCAATCAAAAGTTTGTTATTTTATAATAGCACCGGAGTGTGTTATTCCTTCTCTGGTAGAATTTGAAGAAGAATCTACCTGAGTTTTTCTATGATTTTAGCCGGAGTAGTTAAGATCATATTGCTGTTTCTCGGCCATCTGAGGAGAGGTAAACTTCAGATCAGGGGACAGCGGGCAGATTAATCTGCAAAGAGGTATGTAGCAGCTTATTATTTTCTGACAATGGAATTGATGAGAAAATTCTGCCATACCGATATAATGTAAACTCAGCCTTAAATGCAGTAGCAGCAACTGGTATCAGGCTGTCATGTATGTATATTTTACACTTCAGTATTCTGGGGAATGGCACTTCACTGGAATTATACTGTATGCATAAAACTTTAGCCTAATTTGCAGGGACTAGCAACAGGCTTTTTAATAACACTCAATTTATTAATGTTAAACGTTTTTTGCTGGCATGTAAAATCGTTTAATTTTCTGAGGTACTGGGTGAAAAAATGTTTTGGGCACTATTTTTTTCCACTTGGCAGTCGTTTTATTTAATTTATGACAGTTTACTGATCTCTCTCACTGTTATGTGTGAGGGGGAGGGACCTTTTTTGGTGCTTTTGCTACGCATCAAAAAATTCAGTCAGAAGTTTATTGTCTTCCCTGCATGATCCGGTTCATCTCTACAGAACTCAGGGGTCTTCAAAACTTGTTTTGAGGGAGGTAATCACTCACAGCAGAGCTGTGAGATTGTAGTTGACTGTGATAAAAAAAAAACGTTTATTTCTGTATTTTTTTTTTTTTTCTGCTATCAGGGTTAGTTATCCTTTGCTAATGGGAGCAATCCTTTGCTAAAATTGTGTTTTTTACAAAGATTTGATGCTATAACTTTTCAGTTTATTAATTTTCAACTGTCATAACTTTTTCTGTGCTTCTTATAGGCACAGTACGTTTTCATATTATAGTAAATTACTTGAAAAGTATTTCCAAGTTGCTAGTTTATTTGCTAGTGTGTTAAACATGTCTGATTCAGAGGAAGATATCTGTGCTATATGTGCTAAAGCCAAAGTGGAGCCCAATAGAAATTTATGTACTAACTGTATTGATGCTACTTTAAATAAAAGTCAATCTGTACAAATTGAACATATTTCACCAAACAACGAGGGGAGAGTTATGCCGACTAACTCGCCTCACGTGTCAGTACCTGCATCTCCCGCTCGGGAGGTGCGGGATATTGTAGCGCCGAGTACATCTGGGCGGCCATTACAAATCACATTACAGGATATGGCTACTGTTATGACTGAAGTTTTGGCTAAATTACCAGAACTAAGAGGTAAGCGTGATCACTCTGGGGTGAGAACAGAGTGCGCTGATAATATTAGGGCCATGTCAGACACTGCGTCACAATTTGCAGAACATGAGGACGGAGAGCTTCATTCTGCGGGTGACGGTTCTGATCCAAACAAACTGGATTCAGATATTTCAAATTTTAAATTTAAGCTGGAAAACCTCCGTGTATTACTAGGGGAGGTGTTAGCGGCTCTGAATGATTGTAACACAGTTGCAATACCAGAGAAAATGTGTAGGTTGGATAAATATTTTGCGGTACCGGCGAGTACTGACGTTTTTCCTATACCTAAGAGACTTACTGAAATTGTTACTAAGGAGTGGGATAGACCCGGTGTGCCGTTCTCACCCCCTCCGATATTTAGAAAGATGTTTCCAATAGACGCCACCACACGGGACTTATGGCAAACGGTCCCTAAGGTGGAGGGAGCAGTTTCTACTTTAGCTAAGCGTACCACTATCCCGGTGGAGGATAGCTGTGCCTTTTCAGATCCAATGGATAAAAAGTTAGAGGGTTACCTTAAGAAAATGTTTGTTCAACAAGGTTTTATATTGCAACCTCTTGCATGCATTGCGCCTGTCACGGCTGCAGCAGCATTTTGGTTTGAGTCTCTGGAAGAGACACTTGAATCAGCTCCATTAGATGAGATTACACACAAGCTTAAAGCCCTTAAGTTAGCTAACTCATTTATTTCAGATGCCGTAGTACATTTAACTAAACTTACGGCTAAGAATTCCGGATTCGCCATTCAGGCACGCAGAGCACTGTGGCTAAAATCCTGGTCAGCTGACGTTACTTCTAAATCTAAATTGCTTAATATACCTTTCAAAGGGCAGACCTTATTCGGGCCCGGGTTGAAAGAAATTATCGCTGACATTACAGGAGGTAAAGGCCATGCCCTGCCTCAAGACAGAGCCAAACCTAAGGCTAGACAGTCTAATTTTCATTCCTTTCGTAATTTCAAAGCAGGAGCAGCATCAACTTCCTCTGCACCAAAACAGGAAGGAGCTGTTGCTCGCTACAGACAAGGCTGGAGACCTAACCAGTCCTGGAACAAGGGCAAGCAGGCCAGGAAACCTGCTGCTGCCCCTAAGACAGCATGAATCGAGGGCCCCCGATCCGGGAACGGATCTAGTGGGGGGCAGATTTTCTCTCTTCGCCCAGGCTTGGGCAAGAGATGTCCAGGATCCCTGGGCGTTAGAGATCATATCTCAGGGATACCTTCTAGACTTCAAATTCTCTCCCCCAAGAGGGAGATTTCATCTGTCAAGGTTGTCAACAAACCAAATAAAGAAAGAGGCGTTTCTACGCTGCGTACAAGATCTTTTATTAATGGGAGTGATCCATCCGGTTCCGCGGTCGGAACAAGGACAAGGGTTTTACTCAAATCTGTTTGTGGTTCCCAAAAAAGAGGGAACTTTCAGGCCAATCTTGGATTTAAAGATCCTAAACAAATTCCTAAGAGTTCCATCGTTCAAAATGGAAACTATTCGGACAATTTTACCCATGATCCAAAAGGGTCAGTACATGACCACAGTGGATTTAAAGGATGCTTACCTTCACATACCGATTCACAAAGATCATTACCGGTATCTAAGGTTTGCCTTTCTAGACAGGCATTACCAGTTTGTAGCTCTTCCATTCGGATTGGCTACGGCTCCGAGAATCTTCACAAAGGTTCTGTGTGCTCTTCTGGCGGTACTAAGACCGCGAGGAATTGCGGTAGCTCCGTACCTAGACGACATTCTGATTCAAGCTTCAAGCTTTCAAACTGCCAAGTCTCATACAGAGTTAGTACTGGCATTTCTAAGGTCGCATGGATGGAAGGTGAACGAAAAGAAGAGTTCTCTCTTTCCACTCACAAGAGTTCCCTTCTTGGGGACTCTTATAGATTCTGTAGAAATGAAGATTTACCTGACAGAAGACAGGTTAACAAAGCTTCAAAATGCATGCCGTGTCCTTCATTCCATTCAACACCCGTCAGTAGCTCAATGCATGGAGGTGATCGGCTTAATGGTAGCAGCAATGGACATAGTACCCTTTGCACGTCTACATCTCAGACCGCTGCAATTGTGCATGCTAAGTCAGTGGAATGGGGATTACTCAGACTTGTCCCCTACTCTGAATCTGGATCAAGAGACCAGAAATTCTCTTCTATGGTGGCTTTCTTGGCCACATCTGTCCAGGGGGATGCCATTCAGCAGGCCGGACTGGACAATTGTAACAACAGACGCCAGCCTACTAGGTTGGGGCGCTGTCTGGAATTCTCTGAAGGCTCAGGGACAATGGAATCAGGAGGAGAGTCTCCTACCAATAAACATTCTGGAATTGAGAGCAGTTCTCAATGCCCTTCTGGCTTGGCCCCAGTTAACAACTCGGGGGTTCATCAGGTTTCAGTCGGACAACATCACGACTGTAGCTTACATCAACCATCAGGGAGGGACAAGAAGCTCCCTAGCAATGATGGAAGTATCAAAGATAATTCGCTGGGCAGAGTCTCACTCTTGCCACCTGTCAGCAATCCACATCCCGGGAGTGGAGAACTGGGAGGCGGATTTCTTAAGTCGTCAGACTTTTCATCCGGGGGAGTGGGAACTTCATCCGGAGGTCTTTGCCCAAATACTTCGACGTTGGGGCAAACCAGAGATAGATCTCATGGCGTCTCGACAGAACGCCAAGCTTCCTCGTTACGGGTCCAGATCCAGGGATCCGGGAGCGGTTCTGATAGATGCTTTGACAGCACCTTGGACCTTCGGGATGGCTTATGTGTTTCCACCCTTCCCGAAGCTTCCTCGATTGATTGCCAGAATCAAACAGGAGAGAGCATCAGTGATTCTAATAACGCCTGCATGGCCACGCAGGACTTGGTATGCAGATCTAGTGGACATGTCATCCTGTCCACCTTGGTCGCTACCTCTGAAACAGGACCTTCTGATCCAGGGTCCCTTCAAACATCAAAATCTAATTTCTCTGAAGCTGACTGCTTGGAAATTGAACGCTTGATTTTATCAAAACGTGGTTTTTCTGAGTCAGTTATTGATACCTTGATACAGGCTAGGAAGCCTGTTACCAGAAAGATTTACCATAAGATATGGTGCAAATACTTATATTGGTGCGAATCCAAGAGTTACTCATGGAGTAAGGTTAGGATTCCGAGGATATTGTCTTTTCTACAAGAAGGTTTAGAAAAGGGTTTATCCGCTAGTTCCTTAAAGGGACAGATTTCAGCTCTGTCCATTCTTTTACACAAACGTCTGTCAGAAGTTCCGGACGTTCAAGCTTTTTGTCAGGCTTTAGCTAGGATCAAGCCTGTGTTTAAAACTGTTGCTCCACCATGGAGTTTGAACTTAGTTCTTAATGTTTTACAGGGGGTTCCGTTTGAACCCCTTCATTCCATTGATATCAAGTTGTTATCTTGGAAAGTTCTGTTTTTAATGGCGATTTCCTCGGCTCGAAGAGTCTCTGAGTTATCTGCCTTACATTGTGATTCTCCTTATCTGATTTTTCATTCAGACAAGGTAGTACTGCGTACTAAACTTGGGTTCCTACCTAAGGTGGTCACTAACAGGAATATCAATCAAGAGATTGTGGTTACATCTTTGTGTCCTAATCCTTCTTCGAAAAAGGAACGTCTGCTACACAATCTAGATGTAGTCCATGCCCTGAAATTTTATCTACAGGCAACTAAGGATTTTCGACAAACGTCTTCCCTGTTTGTCGTTTATTCTGGTCAGAGGAGAGGTCAAAAAGCTTCGGCTACCTCTCTCTCCTTTTGGCTTCGTAGCATAATACGGTTAGCCTATGAGACTGCTGGACAGCAGCCTCCTGAAAGAATTACAGCACATTCTACTAGAGCTGTGGCTTCCACTTGGGCCTTAAGAATGAGGCTTCTGTTGAACAGATTTGCAAGGCTGCAACTTGGTCTTCTCTTCATACTTTTTCCAAATTTTACAAATTTGACACTTTTGCTTCTTCGGAGGCTGTTTTTGGGAGAAAGGTTCTTCAGGCAGTGGTTCCTTCCGTATAAAGAGCCTGCCTGTCCCTCCCGTCATCCGTGTACTTTAGCTTTGGTATTGGTATCCCATAAGTAATGGATGATCCGTGGACTGGATACACTTAACAAGAGAAAACATAATTTATGCTTACCTGATAAATTTATTTCTCTTGTAGTGTATCCAGTCCACGGCCCGCCCTGTCACTTTAAGGCAGGTAATTTTTCCATTAAACTACAGTCACCACTGTACCCTATGGTTTTCCTTTCTCTGCATGTTTTCGGTCGAATGACTGGTAATGGCAGTTAGGGGAGGAGCTATATAGCAGCTCTGCTGGGTGAATCCTCTTGCACTTCCTGTTGGGGAGGAGTTAATATCCCATAAGTAATGGATGATCCGTGGACTGGATACACTACAAGAGAAATAAATTTATCAGGTAAGCATAAATTATGTTTTAAATGTAGGTGGAGGCGGTGGAGGGGGGTCAGATTAGAGGTTAATATATTTAATGTAGGTGGCGGCGGTGTAGGGGGGTCAGATTAGAGGTTAATATATTTAATGTAGGTGGCGGCAGTGTAGGGGGGGGTCAGATTAGAGGTTAATATATTTAATGTAGGTGGCGACGGTGTAGGGGGTCAGATTAGGGGTTAAACACTTTATTTAGGTGCGGCGGGGTCCGGGAGCGGAGGTTTAGGGGTTAATACATATAATGTAGGTGGCGGTGGGCTCCGGGAGCGGCGGTTTAGGGGTTAATACACTTAATTAGGTATTGCGGTGGGGGTTTGCGGTTGACAGGTAGACATTGCGCATGTGTTAGGTGTTTTTTTTTGCAGGCATTTTAGGGAGTTACGGTGCTCCCATACTCAGTGCAAGGCCTGCTACGGCTGCATTTTATGGCGAGGTGAAAATGGAGTAAGATTTCTCCATTTTCGCCACGTAAGGCCTTGCGCTGGATATTGGATACCAAATTGCGTGGGTTTTATATGTTAGTCTATGGGTGAAAAAACTATGTCGATGGGTGAAATATACTTGCCGCATTTATATGCGGCGCTGTATATAGGATACCAAACCTGTGCAAAAAACGGCATCGCCGGCTTTTGCGGGCGACGCTGCATATCGGATGGGGCCCCAGAAATGTAAAAATAGCCCTTGTCCTTAAGGGTAAGAAATTGAAAAATGACCTTGTCCTTAAGGGGTTAAAATGATATGATGTTACTCAAATACCATAATGTCCTAACTAAACATCATAAATTTCCTTTTACTTACTTGTTTTTAAATGTGTGGGGTAGATAATGATCTTTTCCATATTTTGTTCTACTATCCTTCTATACATTCCTCCATACTCAAAAAAACAGTCACTTTCTTAATATCTAGAAGCCTAGAAAAAGATTGATTTGTTTTTTAAAAAGAATTTTAAGATTTTCCTTTTGAGACATATATAACTCTTCACTGGTTTTTACTGGTGTGTAAAGTAGACTCCCATTTTGGAATCTTGCATTGCCAATAGTTCTATGTGTTTTGTTTTTTAACTTTTATGTCAGGTTTTCTTGAGGTACTTCTGTCTCAAAGAATGTGAAACTGAAGTTTGTGCCATGTAAATGTAAATTAGATTTGCATGCACTGCCAATCGTCCATTATAGCCAGATATAACAGGGTAATCTTATTTGTAGATATCTGTAGGAGCAGAGAACAGAAAGAGGCGCCTTATGGGACAGTATCGTGGTGTCGCTAAAAAGCAGGTAGGAGCAGACAGCACACACAATTGGAAAAATACTCACAAGTGAGATGGCATAAACGTATGCCAAACTAGACAGGACGGAACCTTAGTCGCCCGCCAGACGGTCCAATAGGAGGAAGGCTCTAGTGCTCCAGTGGTCCAATCCGCTACGGCGGACAAACACAGACGTCAGAGGCCCACAGCGTCTGTGGGAGGATTAATGGCTCAGAGTCCTTGGTGTAAGTGGCGAGATACCGCTCCACACATAGGATCAGATAGTAGACAATGAGAGCGGGGGTATCATAAACGAAATTTTTATTGATAAAATTGAATTTAAAACTGTTTAAAATACAAAGAAACAGCAACGCGTTTCTCGACCTTCCGGTCGTTTCATCAGGCTGATCAGAACAGCCAATAGAATGCGAGCTCAATCTGATTGGCTGATCGGATCAGCCAATCGGATTGAACTTGATTCTGATTGGCTGATTCCATCAGCCAATCAGAATTTTCCTACCTTAATTCCGATTGGCTGATAGAATCCTATCAGCCAATCGGAATTCGAGGGACACCATCTTGGATGACGTCCCTTAAAGGAGCCTTCATTTGTCGGTAGTCCGTCGGGCCAGCAGGATGTTCCGCGTCGGAGGTCTGCAAGATGGATCCGGAAGAAAGAAGATTGAAGATGCCGTTGATAGAAGACTTCAGCCGGATCATGGACCTCTTCAGCTCCCGCTTGGATGATGACTTCAGCCGGATCATGGACCTCTTCAGCTCCCGCTTGGATGATGACTTCAGCCGGATCATGGACATCTTCAGCCCCCCGCTTGGGCTTGGATCAGGACATCGGAGGAGCTCTTCTGGATCGATCGGTGAACCTGGTATGGTGAAGATAAGGTAGGAAGATCTTCAGGGGCTTAGTGTTAGGTTTATTTAAGGGGGGTTTGGGTTAGATTAGGGGTATGTGGGTGGTGGGTTGTAATGTTGGGGGGGGTATTGTATGTGTTTTTTTTACAGGCAAAAGAGCTGAATTCTTTGGGGCATGCCCCGCAAAGGGCCCTGTTCAGGGCTGGTAAGGTAAAAGAGCTTTGAACTTTAGTAATTTAGAATAGGGTAGGGCATTTTTTTATTTTGGGGGTCTTTGTTATTTTATTAGGGGGCTTAGAGTAGGTGTAATTAGTTTAAAATTGTTGTAATATTTTTCTGATGTTTGTAAATATTTTTTTATTTTTTGTAACTTAGTTCTTTTTTATTTTTTGTACTTTAGTTAGTTTATTTCATTGTATTTATTTGTAGATATTGTATTTAATTAATGTATTGATAGTGTAGTGTTAGGTTTAATTGTAGGTAATTGTAGGTATTTTATTTAATTAATTTATTGATAGTGTAGTGTTAGGTTTAATTGTAACTTAGGTTAGGATTTATTTTACAGGTAATTTTGTAATTATTTTAACTATTTTAGCTATTGTACCTGGTTAAAATAAATACAAAGTTACCTGTAAAATAAATATAAATCCTAAAATAGCTATAATATAAATATAATTTATATTGTAGCTATATTAGGATTTATTTTACAGGTAAGTATTTAGCTTTAAATAGGAATAATTTATTTAATAATAGTTCATTTATTTTGTTAGATTTAAATTATATTTAACTTAGGGGGGTGTTAGTGTTAGGGTTAGACTTAGCTTTAGGGGTTAATAAATTTATTAGAATAGCGGTGAGCTCCAGTCGGCAGATTAGGGGTTAATGTTTGAAGTTAGGTGTCGGCGATCTTAGGGAGGGCAGATTAGGGGTTATTACTATTTATTATAGGGTTATTGAGGCGGATTAGGGGTTAATAACTTTATTATAATAGCGGTGCGGTCCGCTCGGCAGATTAGGGGTTAATAAGTGTAGGCAGGTGGAGGCGACGTTGTGGGGGGCAGATTAGGGGTTAATAAATATTATATAGGGGTCAGCGGTGTTAGGGGCAGCAGATTAGGGGTACATAGGGATAATGTAAGTAGCGGCGGTTTACGGAGAGGCAGATTAGGGGTTAAAAATAATATGCAGGGGTCAGCGATAGCGGGGGCGGCAGAATAGGGGTTAATAAGTGTAAGGTTAGGGGTGTTTAGACTCGGGGTACATGTTAGAGTGTTAGGTGCAGACGTAGGAAGTGTTTCCCCATAGACAACAATGGGGCTGCGTTAGGAGCTGAACGCGGCTTTTTTGCAGGTGTTAGGTTTTTTTTCAGCTCAAACAGCCCCATTGTTTTCTATGGGGGAATCGTGCACGAGCACGTTTTTGAGGCTGGCCGCGTCCGTAAGCAACTCTGGTATCGAGAGTTGCAGTAGCGTTAAATATGCTCTACGCTCCTTTTTTGGAGCCTAAGGCAGCCATTCTGTGAACTCTCAATACCAGAGTTATTTAAAAGGTGCGGCCAGAAAAAAGCCAGCGTTAGTTACGCGGGTCGTTACCGACAAAACTCTAAATCTAGCCGTAAGGTTTCTGACACCACCACCTTAAAGTGATTTTACTTCTCCATGAACTCCAGTTCTAAATATAGTAGATGTGAACTTTTCGAAAACCCATCTAGGATGTAGATGAAACCTTCACCAGTTCAAGCATACATATGATGCCAATACAGGCAGAACTAGGAAGTTCACTTCAAATGTTTTTTTTAGTTGCTTAATGGGTTAAAGCCCAAATCATTTCTTTCTAGAGTCAATATTGCAATACAGTGATTATCACACCTTTAACAAGCGCTTTATTTAAATGTAGCATACACAAATAACAGCACATAATGGAGCAATATTTTGAGGGTTCTTTCCTTCTATCTTCTTTATCAGAGCATTTAATATAAAAGGGACAGTCTAGTCAAAATTAGACTTTCATAATTCAGATAGGGCATGTCATTTTAAACAACTTTCCAATTTACTTTTATCATCAAATTTGCTTTGTTCTCTTGGTTTTCTTAGTTGAAAGTTGACCTAGGTGGGCTCATATGCTAATTTCTAAGCCCTTGAAGGCCCCCTCTTATCTGAATGCATTTCACAGTTTTTTACAGCTTGAGGGTGTTAGTTTATGTGTGCCATATAGATAACATTTTGATCATGCTTGTGGAGTTACTTATTAGAGGGCACTGATTGGCTAAAATGCAATTCTGTCAGAAAAACTGAAATAAGGGAGCAGTCTGCAGAGGATTAGATTCAAGGTAATCACAGAGGTAAAAAGTATATTAATATAACTATGTTGATTATGCAAAACTGTGCAGTCTATACTATAATCACGTTTGTAACTTGTCCATTGCCGTCGCCAGTTGCACACGCATCCTCAAAAGAATGTGTGCGCAGCCAAAAGAAAACCGCAGGTGGATTCTTTCACCACCCTGCCATTGTCGGAATCCACCTGGATGCAGTGTACGCAAACAAAGCATTATGGAAAAAACACGCAACCGCCGGCACAAAATAATCAAAGAACTTAACCGCCCGCACGAAGTATAACAAAAAAAAAAATGAACTGCCCACACAAAGTATTAACACCTTAACTCCCAACCCCCACATCGCAAAATAATTAACAACTAGATTACAAGTTGTGCGTTATGACTCAAATTGTATCGTTATGGCCCATAACGCATCAATTTCCCTAACGCAGCCATTACAAGTTTGAAAAACATCCATAGCGCAACAAAAATCGCCATGTACACACAAATCCATTACGCTATCCAAGACCAGTAGTTATTGATATATCGCCACCAAAAACCTTCACGAATCACTTCAAAAATATTATACAAAGTACATTTACACTCATACAAACACCATACAATAAATGATTTTTATTAAAAAAAAATATTAAAGTAAAAATATAATGGATCAAAGAAACGAGATCTCGGGTGTCTGAAAAAAAACAAACCCAATTTACATTGACATACATTACACTCATTTAGCTACATCTACGTACAAATATCATCACATACATACAGAATTCCCTACATACAAACAATATGCAGCAGATTACGTACACAAAATATATTTTAAATATGAAATTATCACGATTTCAGGTACTTTTTCACATAATGACATGACGTCACTCACTTTGAGCTCAACTGGAGTGTTGGAAGTTTTTTCTTTCAATTTCTCTCCTCCATTGACTTCTACGTGGAATACGTGCTCATGCACGCGACCGGCCTCTTTCCGTAACGCACGCAATATTTTCTCTTTTTAAACTTGTAATACCAGCGTTATACGGGTTGCGCTAATTCATTCTTGCGTAGGTCCCACAATGACAAATAGATCATAAAATATACTATTTGGCACTGGAGTTATGTGTTTTACATGTGTGAACATCACTACAAGCTCAAAATCTTTTAGGAAATTACATTACCTCAACTATAAATCATGATCAATTGTATTATCACAAATACGAAATCAGTTTAAAGAATTAACACATATTTAAACGGACATAAAACATTTTTTGATTTCCTGATTCAGAAAGAGTAGGCAATTTTAAACAGTTGTCTCATTTACGTCTATTATATAATTTAATTTATTCTCTTCATATCCTTTGATGAACAGCATATCTAGATAGGCTCAGTAGATGATGATTGGTGGCTGCATATAGATGCCTTCTGTGATTGCCTCACCCATGTGCATTGCTATTTCTTCAACAAACGATATATAAACAATGAACAGATTTACATCATAGAAGTACATTGGAATTTTGTTTAAAATTGTATTCTCTATCTGAATCATGAAAGATAAATTATGGCTTTAGTGTCCCTTTAACATCAGGATTTAAACATAATATACCATTAGGAATACTAAATAATTATAATATATCCTTAGAAAATATTTTATTTGTCGCTTTTTTGGAAGGAACAACAATGCTATACTGCTTTATATAAATGAACATATGGGAGATGTACATAACACACATCACACAACAACAAAAACACACATTTATCTTTTTAATCATCACACAATAAGAATGTTGCCAAAAAACAACAGAACGAAGATTTGTAAAGTAGATAGGCATGTAGCTAATATGATGACATCATTCTAAGCTTCAACCATACAGATTTGAGCATTAGGACTTTATTGCCCCTTTAATCAGTTTCTCACTCAGTATTACATATATACGTAGACGAGAGGTTTGGAAGATCTTCATTATTATTGCGATTTCAATGGGACATGTAAAATATTGAGATCTCGCCAATCACAATGCACTCTATATGTTACATTTTACACTTTAACACTTTCACATTATGATTTATTGGGGAAAAACAACATTTCAACAAACACACAAAAAAAACGCCCACTTTGAAAGCATTCACGCCGCTCAGATACAATAAAGTGTATACAATCAGCAATCATTACAAACACGCTATCATTGGACATTTTGCAATATAAATCACCCAAACAACATGGCCAATACGTCCCTTGTGATCGACATTGTATCAAATCGCTTTTGTGTGTTTGCATACCTTGTTACTCCTTGTGTGTTTGCTCATCTGTTTGGCTTTGTGCTGCTTGGCTTTGCAAATATGGATAACCCTCAGTTAGATTGTGTAGGTGCTGTTGGACAAGTTATGTACAACAGACTCAGGCGGGCTCGGCGTCTCCAAGAGAGGCGTGGGGAACGTCTGAGGATTAGGGGTCCTTCTGTTCACAGGGTGAGTCTCACCTTGGATAACATGAGCGACTTTCAGGTTTTTGACAAATATAGGCTCAATAGACAGCAGCTCTTGAGCCTGTATGATGTACTTAGCCTTATCTGGAGCCACACAGATGTATGCGCAGTGCAATCCCTGGCATGTCCAAGATGCTTTGATGCATACATGTCCTGGCGTCCGGAAGCTTTCAATCCGGAGAGCGGTACATATCTGGGTTGTCTCAGGGTACCTTCTCTGGGGTTTCTGAACACCATGACAAGAATTTGTAGGCTTTAAATAGGATTCCCTCAAAATTAGGACGATTTGAGGCGACTCAAGAGGGAATTATACGGAATAGCTGAAATGCCCAATGTTTTGGGAGCAATAGATTGCACTCATATTGCTCTGTGGGCTCCAGCAGAAGAGGGCCCCTTCAGAAATTGCAAACACTTAAATAATTTGAACGTGTAGTTTGTGTGTGACACACGTATGAGAATTATGAATGTGTTTGTGAATTTCAGGGGTTCCAGTCATGATGCCCGTATCCTCAGGCAGTCCTCACTCTGGCAACAGTTTGAGGACAGACAGTTTTCCCATGGGTGACTCGTTGGTGAGTACTTGTGCACAGCATGGTTCAGAAGTTAGACAATTGCCACTGTAATGTTTTCAAACAGTTGTGTTTGTGTAATGTGCAAAATGTGTAGCTATAGGATGCGCTTGAACCATTTTTTGTCTCTTTCAGCAAATGTCTATTTTTAGCTCCAAACAGATATGTAGCAGGTCATAGTTAAAATGTGCAGATATAGGATGCGCTTTAACTACTGTTTGTCTCTTTCAGCAAATGTCTGTTTTTAGCCCCAAACAGATATGTAGCAGGTCATAGCTTAAATGTGCAGATATAGGGGTCGATTTATGAAGCAGCTGATATAGATATCCAGTCTGAACCTGGCTTTAATATCAGAACAAACCCTAAAGTTTAGAGCATAGACAGAAGATGACTTTAGAATTGTTATACTTACAGATTTTGTATTTTGTAATGTGTTATGAAATAACATAATTGCTTTCATATTATAATTATTTTTATTCTTTTTTTTTCTTTCAGATTTTCAGGTTTGCTGGATTCACAAAACATTTTTTTTTAACAAAATAAATATATTTACATGCTATATATTCTTTTATTTATTTTAAAAATATATATTTTGAAATCAGGATATATATATATATATATATATATATATGGTATATATATATATATATATATATATATATATATATATATATATATATACACACATCCTAGTAAGACACTAATAAACACATCCTTCTAATATTAGGACATGGAAAGAAAAGAATAGTCCCATGACTGGTTGTTAAATGATCTATTTTTTAAACACATGCCTGCTATCTATACTATAATTGTGTTTGTAATGTCTGTCGTCGTCGGCATCCTCAATGGAATGTTGGCAGCGCGAGGCCAAAAGAATAACCTAGAATTAATCTGAATTAACCTGGATGCAGCGAATGTGGATTCTTTCACCACCCTGCCATTTTCGGAATCCACCGGCATGCAGCGAAGGCAAACGGAGCATTACAAAAGCAAAAACGAACTGCCCGCATCAAGTATTACAAAAAAAACTAACCACCCGCATCAAGTATTAAAAAAAAACAACTAATCGCCTGCACTGTTTTAATAATTTTTTTATTAACCCATAAAATGCCATCCACCACCAAAGCAGTCAACTATTTTAATTATTAACTCCTACACCGCCAACCCTAGAAAGCGAATACAATTATTAACCCCTATATATATCAACCCTAACATTGCAAACTACTAAAAGGGCATTTGTATGGGCATTGCCCTTAAAATGGCATTTAGCTCTTTTGCACTGCCCTTAAAAGGGCATTTAGCTCTTTTGCACTGCTCTTAAAAAAAATGGCATTTAGCTCTTTTGCAAAGTGCCAAAAAAAAACTAAGTTAAAAAATTTTCTGCCGCACACTGAAGATTAAATGCAAGGTACCCCATATTTATTGGGGTATCTTGAAATTCCTATTGGCTGACATTTTCACATCAGACAATAAGATGAGAGCAAGTGAAATCTTATTGGCTGGTGAACAGATAGAGATAAATGGGAGGAGTCATCCTAAATAGGAAGCAAATTCCAATTTTTCATTCAAGCCATTGGGAGATAGCGTATTCAATTTGTACATCCATCTTGTTTCTTTTTATAATAGAATTCTATCAATGTCACCTCAACGCACACTCAATTTGACTGATTCTATTCCAATGAAACGAAGGTCATCTGTTTTAGATCTGTGAAATTGGGCGAAATGTCTAGCTACTGGGCTATCAATATTGAAGTCCTTTATATCATCCCTATGTTCTGTGATACGGGAACGTAGTTCTCTAAAAGTTTTTCCCACGTAAAAATATTTGCAAGAACAATAGAGAAGATATATGACTCCTTTGATAGAACAATTAATGAACGAATTGATTTTATATATGATCCCTGTATTTGTGCTAAAGGTCTTAGTTTTCTGCATGAATTGCCAGCAGACATAATGACTGCAAGGGGAGCTATCAACCATCTTTTGAGCATTACGTTCTAACCAATTACATGTAGGAACTTTATTAAATTCGCTCTTGACAAGAAGATCTTTCAGGTTGCTAGGTCTCCTTGCAGTCATTAATGGATAATCTCCCACATATTGGTGCAACATGGAATCATTGACCAATAAGTGCCAATTATTATTTAAAATGTTTTTAACCTTACTCCGGGCATTATATTTAGTGATTAATCTGATCTTATGGCTAGATTTAGAGTTCTGCGGCCAAAGGGGTGCGTTAGCTACGCTGGCTTTTTTCCCCCCGCACCTTTTAAATTCCGCTGGTATTTAGAGTTCACAGAAGGGCTGCGTTAGGCTCCAAAAAAGGGAGCGTAGAGCATATTTACCGCCACTGCAACTCTAAATACCAGCGGTGCTGACGGACGCGGCCAGCTTCAAAAACGTGTTCGTGCACGATTCCCCCATAGGAAACAATGGGGCTGTTTGAGCTGAAAAAAACCCTAGCACCTGCAAAAAAGCAGCGTTCAGCTCCTAACGCAGCCCCATTGTTTCCTATGGGGAAACACTTCCTAAGTCTGCACCTAACACCCTAACATGTACCCCGAGTCTAAACACCCCTAACCTTACACTTATTAACCCCTAATCTGCCGACCCCGCTATCGCTGACCCCTGCATATTATTATTAACCCCTAATCTGCCGCTCCGTACACCGCCGCAACCTACATTATACCTATGTACCCCTAATCTGCTGCCCCTAACACCACCGACTCCTATATTATATTTATTAACCCCTAATCTGCCGTCCCCGCTATCGCTGACCCCTGCATATTATTATTAACCCCTAATCTGCCGCCCCCGCTATCGCTGATCCCTGCATATTATTATTAACCCCTAATCTGCCGCTCCGTACACCGCCGCAACCTACGTTATCCCTATGTACCCCTAATCTGCTGACCCTAACACCGCCGACCCCTATATTATATTTATTAACCCCTAATCTGCCGCCCCCAATGTCGCCTCCACCTACCTACACTTATTAACCCCTAATCTGCGGACCGGATCTCGCCGCTACTATAATAAATGTATTAACCCCTAAAGCTAAGTCTAACCCTAACACTAACACCCCCCTAAATTAAATATAATTTAAATCTAACTAAATAAATTAACTCTTATTAAATAAATTATTCCTATTTAAAGCTAAATACTTACCTGTAAAATAAACCCTAATACAGCTACAATATAAATTATAATTATATTGTAGCCATTTTTGGGTTTATATTTATTTTACAGGCAACTTTGTATTTATTTTAAGAGAAAAGAGAACAGTGGAGTCTCTATGGAAGTGCGCAAATGATCACAGCATATAGAAGATGGCGGATTCAGCAACCAGCAATCCAGGCAGCTCTCTTGGAAGTTGTAGATGAACGTTGGGAACCTGTGGAAGACAGATAGAAGAGGCGCCTCATGGGACAAGTATCGTCTTGAGCGACAGAGGAGAGCAATAACAACGGACCCCCCACAGAGTGTTACTCACAAGAGCGGCGGTACAAACGTGTACCCAGACAAACAGGACGGAACCAAAAGTCGCCCGTCAGACAAGCGCAAGCTCGGTACGCCAAAGCGGACGTCACTCAGCATACAGCGTCAGAGTCGACCCAGCAGAGGAACCAATGGAGTTGATGGAAACTCGGCACAGCGGACCTCCACGGAGGAATCAGGAACAAGACCAAATTGCACCAGCGGCAACAGTGATAGATAACAGGCAGGTGTGATATACTCAAAAGAATAATTTATTGAGTATAAACAGATAAAAACATGCGTCCAGCAACGCGTTTCTCAACATATAGTCGTTTCATCAGGCTGATACTAATACATGGATATACCTGCTCTATTTATAACACACCTGTGCCAATCACAAAAGCTCCAGCTGCTAACACGCCTCCGTGTCAAGATAGCTAAGTGATAGGATGTTAATCATAAAGGGAGGTGTCTAAGGAGCCGGAGCTGAGGATGGACTTGGAAAACAAATGACATGCTCAAAGAATGAATATACATTTGTAACATTCTGGATCAACATTAATTGTTCATATTTAATCTAATCATACAGAAATAATTAGCATGCATATCATACATATAATAAATATTCCTATAACAACATAAAACATAAAAAATTGTAAAAAATCGGATCGCTCAAAAGTTAGGATCATAATTTAATATAAAATAATATAAATTAATATGAAAATTGGTAAACATGAAATATTAAAAAAGTAACAATATATCATAATATTCGAGTGTCATTAGAAAACTCGAATCAGATAAGTAATAAATAACTTGAGAGGTACTGTTAAAATATCAGGAGTCGGTGCCAATGGTCCAATCTAATTGGATAAAAAAGGCTAAATGACAATTGCTAAATAAAAGGGGGGGGGTTGTATGGTAGGGGACGATCATTAAAGGGGAGGTAAATTGGAAATGGGATAAGACTAAAGAGACCAAAATAAAATCAGAAGGGCATATAAAGGACAATTTGTAGGTCCAATAAATTTTGTGTCCTATAGACAACCTGCTACTAATGTAACTAAACTCAACAAAAGATACTGAAACAGACAATAAATAGAGTCACTAACTAAACTAGGTACTAAGATGGAAGTGTAAAATAAAGGTTAGGTAACTGGAAACAGCTCTAGTATTTGGTCCTAATTAATGGAAAGCTGCTAGGTCAATACACAAATTTAACCCATCTGGATGCATACATTTCAAAACGTGGATCCAATACGTTTCTCTTTGTCTTAATCTAAAATACCTATTATAAATATAGGATTTAGGTACATGTTCTAAAGGGGTCACAGAGAAGCAATTAGTATCACCATTGTGCATGATGTTACAGTGTCTAGAGACACTATGGTGCTTGTAATTCTTCCTCATATTACGTTTATGTTCAGACCACCTTGTGCTGAACCGCCTACAGGTTCGGCCCACATATTGGATACCACACAAACAGGTGAGTAGATATACAACATAAGTTGATGCACAGGAGATATGTTTAATGATAGAATATGATCTATTAGTAATAGTAGATCGGAAAGTTTTTTGTTTGGTGTCAATCAAATGACACATCTTACATCTGCTCACTCTACATCTGAAAGCGCCAAAAATTGGTGCAATAGGTTTAGGTGTTGTAAGAGCTGGTTGTCTCTTATGTTTCACTATCTTGCTAGGAGCAAGCAGGGTCTTTAGAGTGGGAGCTCTCCTGTAGACAACTCTTGGTTTGGTACCTATCGACAATTTTTTATGTTTTATGTTGTTATAGGAATATTTATTATATGTATGATATGCATGCTAATTATTTCTGTATGATTAGATTAAATATGAACAATTAATGTTGATCCAGAATGTTACAAATGTATATTCATTCTTTGAGCATGTCATTTGTTTTCCAAGTCCATCCTCAGCTCCGGCTCCTTAGACACCTCCCTTGATGATTAACATCCTATCACTTAGCTATCTTGACCTGCCTGTTATCTATCACTGTTGCCGC
Organism: Bombina bombina; assembly: GCF_027579735.1. Classification (NCBI taxonomy): domain Eukaryota; kingdom Metazoa; phylum Chordata; class Amphibia; order Anura; family Bombinatoridae; genus Bombina; species Bombina bombina. Next base: position 720,352,051 of record NC_069500.1, on the reverse strand, counting down.
TGGTGCAATTTGGTCTTGTTCCTGATTCCTCCGTGGAGGTCCGCTGTGCCGAGTTTCCATCAACTCCATTGGTTCCTCTGCTGGGTCGACTCTGACGCTGTATGCTGAGTGACGTCCGCTTTGGCGTACCGAGCTTGCGCTTGTCTGACGGGCGACTTTTGGTTCCGTCCTGTTTGTCTGGGTACACGTTTGTACCGCCGCTCTTATGAGTAACACTCTGTGGGGGGTCCGTTGTTATTGCTCTCCTCTGTCGCTCAAGACGATACTTGTCCCATGAGGCGCCTCTTCTATCTGTCTTCCACAGGTTCCCGACGTTGTATTTATTTTAACCAGGTACAATAGCTATTAAATAGTTAAGAACTATTTAATAGCTACCTAGTTAAAATAATTACAAAATTACCTGTAAAATAAATCCTAACCTAAGTTACAATCAAACCTAACACTACACTATCAATAAATTAATTAAATAAAATACCTACAATTATCTACAATTAAACCTAACACTACACTATCAATAAATTAATTAAATACAATACCTACAAATAAATACAATTAAATAAACTAACTAAAGTACAAAAAATAAAAAAGAACTAAGTTACAAAAAATAAAAAAATATTTACAAACATTAGAAAAATATTACAACAATTTTAAACTAATTACACCTACTCTAAGCCCCCTAATAAAATAACAAAGACCCCCAAAATAAAAAAATGCCCTACCCTATTCTAAAATTAAAATAGAAAAGTTCTTTTACCTTACCATGCCCCAAAGAAATCAGCTCTTTTGCCTGGAAAAAAACTTACAATACCCCCCCCAACATTACAACCCACCACCCACATACCCTTAATCTAACCCAAACCCCCCTTAAATAAACCTAACACTAAGCCCCTGAAGATCTCCCTACCTTATCTTCACCACGCCGGGTTCACCGATCGATCCAGAAGAGCCTCCGATGTCTTGATCCAAGCCCAAGCGGGGGGCTGAAGATGTCCATGATCCGACTGAAGTCTTCATCCAAGCGGGAGCTGAAGATGTCCATGATCCGGCTGAAGTCTTCATCCAAGCGGGAGCTGAAGAGGTCCATGATCCGACTGAAGTCTTCTATCAAGCGGCATCTTCAATCTTCTTTCTTCCGGATCCATGTAGTTCATCCCGCCGACGCGGAACATCCATCTTCACCGACGACTTCCCGACGAAAGACGGTTCCTTTAAGGGACGTCATCCAAGATGGCTTCCCTCGAATTCCGATTGGCTGATAGGATTCTATCAGCCAATCGGAATTAAGGTAGGAAAATTCTGATTGGCTGATGGAATCAGCCAATCAGATTCAAGTTCAATCCGATTGGCTGATCCGATCAGCCAATCAGATTGAGCTTGCATTCTATTGGCTGATCGGAACAGCGAATAGAATGCGATCTCAATCTGATTGGCTGATTCCATCAGCCAATCGGATTGAACTTGAATCTGATTGGCTGATTACATCAGCCAATCAGAATTTTCATACCTTAATTCCGATTGGCTGATAGAATCCTATCAGCCAATCGGAATTCGAGGGACGCCATCTTGGATGACGTCCCTTAAAGGAACCTTCATTCGTCGTCTAGTCGTCGGAAGAAGAGGATGGATCCGCGCTGGAGGTCTTGAAGATCAGCCGGTCATCATCGGATGGAAGAACATAGAAGATGCGGCTTGGATGCAGATGTTTGCCGGTCCGGATGTCCTCTTCTGCCCGCTTGGATCAAGACTTCAGCCGGAGGATGGATGTCTTCAGCCCCCCGCTTGGGCTTGGATCAAGACATCGGAGGCTCTTCTGGATCGATCGGTGAACCCGGCGTGGTGAAGACAAGGTAGGAAGATCTTCAGGGGCTTAGTGTTAGGTTTATTTAAGGGGGGTTTGGGTTAGATTAGGGGTATGTGGGTGGTGGGTTGTAATGTTGGGGGGGGGGGTATTGTATGTTTTTTTTCCAGGCAAATGAGCTGAATTCTTTGGGGCATGCCCCGCAAATGGCCCTTTTAAGGACTGGTAAGGTAAAAGAGCTTTTCTATTTGTATTTTAGAATAGGGTAGGGCATTTTTTTATTTTGGGGGGCTTTGTTATTTTATTAGAGGGCTTAGAGTAGGTGTAATTATTGTTGTAATATTTTTCTAATGTTTGTAAATATTTTTTTATTTTTTGTAACTTAGTTCTTTTTTATTTTTTGTACTTTAGTTAGTTTATTTAATTGTATTTATTTGTAGGTATTGTATTTAATTAATTTATTGATAGTGTAGTGTTAGGTTTAATTGTAGATAATTGTAGGTATTTTATTTCATTAATTTATTGATAGTGTAGTGTTAGGTTTAATTGTAACTTAGATTAGGATTTATTTTACAGGTAATTTTGTAATTATTTTAACTAGGTAACTATTAAATAGTTATTAACTATTTAATAGCTATTGTACCTGGTTAAAATAATTACAAAGTTGCCTGTAAAATAAATATTAATCCTAAAATAGCTACAATATAATTATAATTTATATTGTAGCTATATTAGGGTTTATTTTACAGGTAAGTACAGGTGGCCCTCGTTTTACAACGGTTCAATTTACACCGTTTCAGAATAACAACCTTTTTTTCCAGTCATGTGACTGCTATTGAAAAGCATTGAGAAGCAGTGCATTTATTAAAATAGCCAGTAGGTGGAGCTGTCCGCTTGTGTTGCAGCAAAGCCAAGCAAGCTGAAATTAATCAGTTTAACCAGACCTGAGCTATCAAGCAGATTTCAAAGGAACAAGATCTTCCTGTCTATATATCAGTCCAGATTGGAATGCATAGAAAGAACTGTTTGCAGAAAAATGCAAGTGAAGTCTGTGTTGTGTGACTTTTTTATTAGGTTTATAATGCTGTTTAGCAAATGTTTTTGTTCATTTAACTTAGTTTAATTATATATTCTTTGTTGTGTGATTATTTTATTAGGTTTATAATGCTGTTTAGCATTTAAAGTCTTAATTTTAAAGCTTTAAAAATAATGTATTAGGTGTTACTTATGACAATTTTGAGAGGAGCCTGGAACCTATCCCCCTCACTTCCCATTGACTTACATTATAAACTGGGTTTCAATTTACAACGGTTTCGATTTACAACCATTCCTTCTGGAACCTAACCCCGGCGTAAACTGAGGGCTACCTGTATTTAGCTTTAAATAGGAATAATTTATTTAATAAGGGTTAATTTATTTTGTTAGATTTAAATTATATTTAACTTAGGGGGTGTTAGTGTTAGGGTTAGACTTAGCTTTAGGGGTTAATACATTTATTAGAGTAGCGGTGAGATCCGGTCGGCAGATTAGGGGTTAATTATTGTAGGTAGGTGGAGGTGACGTTGGGGGCGGCAGATTAGGGGTTAATAAATATAATATAGGGGTCGGCGGTGTGAGGGGCAGCAGATTAGGGGTACATAGGGATAACGTAGTTTGCGGCGGTGTACGGAGCGGCAGATTAGGGGTTAATAATAACATGCAGGGGTCAGTGATAGCGGGGGCGGCAGATTAGAGGTTAATAAATATAATATAGGGGTCGGCGGTATTAGGGGCAGCAGATTAGGGGTACATAGGGATAACGTAGGTGGCGGCGGTGTGCGGTCGGCAGATTAGGGGTTAATAATTGTAGGTAGGTGGCGGCGACATTGGGGGCAGCAGATTAGGGGTTAATAAATATTATGTAGTTGTCGGCGGTATTAGGGGCAGCAGATTAGGGGTACATAAGTATAACGTAGCTGGCGGCGGTGTGCAGTCGGCAGATTAGGGGTTAAAAAAATGTAATCGAGTGGCTGCGATGTGGGGGGGCCTCGGTTTAGGGGTACATAGGTAGTTTATGGGTGTTAGTGTACTTTAGAGCACAGTAGTTAAGAGCTTTATAAACCGGCGTTAGCCCAGAAAGCTCTTAACTACTGACTTTTTTCTGCGGCTGGAGTTTTGTCGTTAGATTTCTAACGCTCACTTCAGCCACAACTCTAAATACCGGCGTTAGAAAGATCCCATTGAAAAGATAGGATACGCAAATGGCGTAGGGGGATCTGCGGTATGGAAAAGTCGCGGATTCAAAGTGAGCGTTAGACCCTTTCCTGACTGACTCCAAATACCAGCGGTAGCCCAAAACCAGCGTTAGGAGCCTCTAACGCTGGTTTTTGACGGCTACCGCCAAACTCTAAATCTAGGCCTTAGTGTCTACCACATTCTCACTTTTGTTTTTTCTCTGATACAAGAGGTCCTTTCTTTGATGCTGAGATGCTCTGTAGAGTGCTCTTTTCATGCATCTTTTTGAATAACCTCTCTCATAGAAACGAGTCGCCATTTCTTTTGCCTGTTGTTTAAAAGAGAGAGAGGTTATTCAAAAAGATGTGTGAAAAGAGCACTCTACAGAGCATCTCAGCATTAAAGAAAGGACCTCTTGTATCAGAGAAAAAACAAAAGTGAGAATGTGGAAGACACTAAAATCAGATTCATCACTAAATATAATGCCCATTGGAGTAAGGTTAAAAACATTTTAAATAATAATTGGCACTTATTGGTCAATGATTCCACGTTGCACCAATATGTGGGAGATTATCCATTAACGACTGCAAGGAGACCTAGCAACCTGAAAGATCTTCTTGTCAAGAGCGAATTTAATAAAGTTCCTACATGTAATTGGTTAGAACGTAATGCTCAAAAGATGGTTGATAGCTCCCCTTGCAGTCATTGTGTCTACTGCCAATTCATGCAGAAAACTAAGACCTTTAGCACAAATACAGGGATCATATATAAAATCAATTCGTTCATTAATTGTTCTACCAAAGGAGTCATATATCTTCTCTATTGTTCTTGCAAATATTTTTACGTGGGAAAAACTTTTAGAGAACTACGTTCCCGTATCACAGAACATAGGGATGATATAAAGGACTTCAATATTGATAGCCCAGTAGCTAGACATTTCACCCAATTTCACAGATCTAAAACAGATGACCTTTGTTTCATTGGAATAGAATCAGTCAAATTGAGTGTGCGTTGAGGTGACATTGATAGAATTCTATTACAAAAATAAACAAGATGGATGTACAAATTGAATACACTATCTCCCAATGGCTTGAATGAAAAATTGGAATTTGCTTCCTTTTTAGGTTGACTCCTCCCATTTATCTCTATCTGCACACCTGCTCTTTCATATAAAAAATGGGATCTCTAAATAATTACTATCTGTCATAAAAATTGAGTATAAACTCTGATGATAGCTAATTGCACATATTAATTCTCAAATGAATTAAATACACATATTTGCATATATTTATTATTTTTCAATTTTTGAAACACAATTGAATGAATTAAAATAAAATTTGCATTTTTAATCGTTTTTTGATGTGTAAGTGTATTGTTGTGAATGTGTGTATTTGCGTGTGTGTTTTTTACAATTGTATTCACACAATTTATGTCTGCTAATAAATGTTTCACTTTGGTTACATGAAAAGCCCTACAAACAACCGTAATTAAAAAGTATCCATTTGAAAACAATGTAACAGCAGTGTTATGGCTGGCTGTGATTGACAAAGACTTTAACAAATGGGAACAGGACTGTATAGAGCCGGTATCCATTAAAAAGGCATGGTAATCAAGGTGACGTCAGCACCTGGAAGAAGCTCCACGCTGCACTGGCTGAAGGATCGAAACGAGCGTTTGGACTCGTCATGCTTAGCAGCCTCACTACAGCGGATCCCCTGCTTACCGTGACTTACCCCTGAAGCTCTCGCGTTATGGGAGCGATACAGCTAGGAGGAGCAACCGCGTGAACGAATATAGGTACCGCTTGTGAACTGCCCTTTGTATGAAGTATTATCTCTAGGCAATACATACCTGTGAATAAATACGCGTGCACTAACAGCTCCTCCTATGCTATGCTCTAACGCAACTTGGTGATTCAGTTACAATAGGGAAAAAGTCCGGTTCGACTGGTCTTGAGCCACTGGGGGTTACATAATCTCACTGACTGTGTACCTATTGGATTACAAATATCAGCATTTCTTAAATGGACTGATCAATTTCTATTACTCCCTGGTGCACCAGATGATTCTCAGCCAGTGTGATTCACTTGTAATATTCTGGGATCCCCTGTATGAATGTGATATGTGTGTTTGGTATATTTATTAAAATATATTTTTTCTACTTTTTGACATATTGAATCTCTTGTGCATTTTTTATTGATACAGTTGTGCTGGATTTACCCAGACTTTTGGGAATTCCTTATTGTGGAGTTCCTACTCTCTTTCTTATGTTGTTTCATATGTACTTTTTCTAGGTAGCACCTGTTCTTCAGTGACTTTATTTTTTAGTGTGCAACTCTCCACTTGTTTTTGTTGTTAGGCAGAATATCTGTCATTACAGCTTACTCATTGATATACAAACATTTTTCTATCAATTCATCTTAAGCTGTTCTCCCCGCCCCAATTATAAGAGTATCCTTTTGTTTGCACACACTGATTCTCAATCTGGTCAGTTCTATGCAAACAGTTTGCAATGAGACTCTCAGAGGTATTTATATAATCTATTTTAGCTTCTTGCATATACTTAAAAATATTATACAATTTAAAGGAAAAAAGCTGTTAAATATCTAATGTGTGAATGGAAACTAGGAACTAAGCTGATATTCACTAAATAGAGGTTACACTTATTCTTTTCTTAGAGATGGTATATGAATCTAGACAAATATAAGATAAGGAAGCAAGTGTGTGTACATAAAAGTGATAACATAATGAGATCTGATATTACCTGAAGCTCAACCCACTGTAATAGGCTACTTCATATACACAAATAAACCTGAAAATGCAATTTCTCATAAATGTTATACTCTGCAGCTGTTTTAACAAGTCATTGAAAATACATTCATATAAAAACAATTTTACAGTGTACTGTCCCTTTAACCCCTTTCCGCCTTTAGGACGTTCTATGACGTCCTAACCGCACTGAGCTTTAACGCCCATAGGACGGCATAGAACGTCCTAGCCTTTTGTCTGTACTAAAGCCAAAGGCATTCCCTGAATGGGATTGCGGGCTGGAGGGAGTGCCTAGCGTCATAGGCACACCCATAGACACAGTCAAATCATTGAAATCATGCAAACGCATGAACGATCGTGTCATTTCACTTTGTAGCTTATTTGTTTACATCAGAACTTTGTTCCGATGTAGACAAATAAGTCCGGGAAGGGAAGGGGTTAATAAGAAGTTTTACCAGATTCTACTGATGACACCATTTGACTTAAAAGAACATGAAACCCCCCAAAATGTCTTTCATAATTCATATAGACTATACAATCTACTTCTATTATCAATTTTGCTTCTTTCTCTTGGTATCCTTTATTGAAGGAGCAGCAATGCACCACTGAGAGCTATCTGAACGTATAGCTAAGCCAATGACAAGTTATTTATGTGCAGCCACCAATTAGCAGCTACCTCTCAGATTCTGAACCTACCTAGGTATGCTTTTCAATGAAGCATACCAAGAAAACAAAGTAAATTAGATAATAGAAGAAAATTGGAAAGTTGTTTAAAACTGTATGCTCTAGCAGCTGAATCATGAAACACATTTTTTGGGTTTCATACCCTTTTAATTATACATTTTATTTCCACTGCATAAAACAAAAACTCTTTAAACATGTGTCCCACAGTTAAAGGGACAGTAATGTCAAAATTAAACTTTCATGATTCAGATAGGGCATGCAGTTTTAAACAGCTTTTCAATTTACTTTGGTTATCAAATTTGCTTTGTTCTCTTAGTATCTTTTATTGAAGAGTAAAACTAGTTAGCCTCATAAGAGCTCAGGGGTGTGCACATGTCTTTAATACTCTGGCAGCAGTGTTTTGCAACATTATTTGTAGATTTGCTATACAATGTTACAAAACACTGCTGTCAGACATGTGCACACTCCTGAGCTCTTATGAGCCTACCTTGTTTTACTCTTCGATAAAAGATACCAAGAGAATGAAGCAAATTTGATAAAAGAAGTAATTTGGAAAGTTGTTTAAAATTGCATGCTCTATCTGAATCATGAAAGTTTAATTTTGACTTTACTGTTCCCTTAAAAATCTAACATCATAAATTATGGCCAATATAAATGATATGTTTTAAAACAAAGTATGTCATCAGTGGTATCTGGTTAGCTAGTTTTAGTGTTTGCCTTGTTTTTTTGTTTTTTTTATGAATAGTGTTGAATACATTGCCTTGTATATTTTAAAATCAGATAAATATTTTTGTATACATTTTTTTTAATTATTTTGAATATATTTATTTTACTTTAGTATATACCTATTAAGGTAATCTCTTATTTTAGTGTTATTTAATTCTCTATGGGAGAAACAAGTGTTTTAAATTCCCAGCCACTGTTGAAGTTTTTTTGTACAATGTTTCTTAATACAATGTGGAATAAACTGCACAGACAGCTTTTAAAATGAAAACTGCATTGTCCTTAGTGCACATATTGACATAATAAATTAAATCTCTTTTCATATTAACCCTTGCAATGCCATCAGTTATTAACTATAACCCCCATGTTCCTATTAACCCTTGCAATACTAATATTAGTCTCCCCATGAATATATTAACCTCTCTTTCATCCCTTACACCTCACTATAACTTTGTATCGTACATTAACCATTTCCTTACAGCAAATTACTAACCATATTTCTCCGGTCTCGCCTCTAATTGAATCCTATAATGTGCAGTAACCATTTATGCTCCTCACATTGCAGTCCCCACATTAACCCATAAAGGGTTAATTTTACAGGGCATAATACTAGTAATAAAGGGTTAATTGTACAGTGCATAATGCAAGTTAATGTTGGCAAAAGGGTTAATTTTACAGATCATAATACTAGTTGTTAAAACGGAAGGCATGAAATGGTCAGCTTCACAGGTTTTCATGCTGTATTGTATAAATATTGTGTTACCAGTGAGAGCACTGAGAATAAACTACGCTAAAATACTAAATTGGGCACATGCTACTAATAAAATAAGAGATTACCACATATTAATAGGAAATTATGTGTGTTATACACTTAGGTGCAAGTAAAATAATAAGCAAACTATTTTCCTGGTAGTATTTTAAAACTGGAAGAAAAAAAATCTTGACAACCAGTGTCAAACATCCCCTGTAACATTAGTTGAAACATACTGCCCTCTCCTGGCCTCTTCGCAGAATAACAACTGCAGGCTTCTTAATGACGCAGCCAATATAGGGGTGGCCTCTGGCCACGTCCTACAACGAAATTACAAGTGTCGTTGTCATTTTGGCTTTCACTCATTGGCTAAAGTATCAGTGCCATGTCACCGGTGGGCTCGGCTTTTGGTCAGGCCAGGGAATAAGTATCCTGTTTCTCCGTCAGCACTTCCTAGATCTCTGCTGTTCCTTCGCGTACCCATTGCTTGTAGCCATCATGCCTTTGCAGTTTGAGCTATGTCCCGGCCGGCCGGTGGGCGGGGATCACCCCTGCTTCATCATCGCCGAAATCGGGCAGAACCACCAGGGAGACTTGGAGATTGCTAAGAAAATGATCCGAATGGTCAAGGTAACAGACGAATCAATAGGTGCTTCACCAGCCTTGCTGTGTGATCAGACGGAATACAGTGATTCAATAACAATGTTTATTTGCAAACGCACCACTCTTTCTAAACCTATATACCCAAATAATTCACACTTCAAGTATTTAATGGCGGGGGGTTCTAATGAAAATATGACTGTCAAAATACCTTTAGGTTTTCATTCCTCGTACCCCAATAACATTATCTGTGTACAATGCGGTGAATCCCGTAGTATGCTGCAAAGGGGGGCGCAGTTTTTTCTTTCACGCTCTCAGCATCCACAGAAATACGAGATTCACTAAGTCAAACTGAATTATCAGAGTAGCTGAGTCACTAGACAGGGATGCAGCCATTTGAATGTTAGTAAATATGAATAGTCATCTCTAGTTTTTTGTTTTATTTCTTAGTGAATACAGGGAGAGAAGTTTAATATTCCTGGTATTCCGAATCACTTGCGGTAGTGGGCAGCTGATTTTAGTTTGTGTAGGCCTAGGAAAAAGCTAGACTAATGTTAGAAAATCTTATGCAGTTACAGGTAACATATCTGTCATTTGATTATCTTTGTAACCAGGGAGCCAAGGCTCATAGAATTGTATTCTTGTCACCTCAATCCTGGGCAGTATCTATCTATGTAAAAATACCCCATAAATCCTGGTATTAAAGCGATGGTAAATTTTACATGTTTTAAAATCAGGTCTGGAATCTAAGCAATATTTTAGAGGGACTTTAAAGTGATTGCAAAGTTTAATCAATTTAAAGCCCAGTATCTAAAAAATATACTTACCTTTTTGTTACGGTAAACAGCCTACCGATCCTCCGCCTGCATCTCTGCCTGTATTTTGCATATTGATGACAAATCCGCCTTCCTCCAATCGTTGCGTGCCCCACAAGCTAGATGCCAAGGGAGACACACAACAATTGGAGGAAGCTGTATTTGTCATCAATCTGCAAAGTACACATGAAGACATGTGCAGAGAATCGGTGGTCTTCTTACCGTAATAAAAAGGGGAAGTATTTAGAAAGGGGGGGGGGAAGCGTGTTCTTAAATTATAATGAATTAAAGTGCCCCTTTTTTCAAGTGAATGTAAATTTTCACAAATGAAAGCCCTGTTTTTAAAAATACTATTAAAAACGGGGACACTTTCATTCATGAAAGTTTACATTGCAGCCATTTTTATAAAAATACTTACCTTTTTATTCCTTGCAAGCATGGAACACCGGAGCAGCGATTCCCCAGGTCCTCTTATTACGTCAGAAATGACGAATCCGGCTTCCTTCAATAATGGCTTCTCCCCCAGAGCAAACATTGCCTGAGGCCATGCCCGTGATTGGAGAAAGCCGGATTTGTCATTTATGATGTAAGAAGAGAGGACCTGGGGGCGGGGGAATCGCTGCTCCGGTGTTCCAAGCTTGCAAGGAATAACGGGTAAGTTTTTTTTTTTTTTTTTTTTTTTTTTTTTTTTTTTTTTTTTTAAATTAAAACGTCTGCAATGTAAACTTTCAGGAATGAAAGTGCCCCTGTTTTTAATAGTATTCTTAAAAACGGGGCTTTCATTCGTGAAAATTTAAATTCACTTAGAGTATTTTTTATATACTGGGCTTTAATTGATTTAACTTTACAATCATGTTAACTGATAACTTCTAATAAAGATGTGCTGTAACTTACTTTTCAAATACCCTGCGCTCCAGCGGCCCACTTAAAGACTCATATTTTTTTGTGAGCCAACTGTTTGAACTGTTCTCCAATCAACTCCTCTCACTACAAAATAATAAATTGCTGCTTTTAAGCGTACTTAAACTATGTGTTTAACTCATTTGCTTATAGTGCTTTAGAGCATTTTCTTTTTAAACTTTTTTAATGCGGCTATCATGATATATTCTATATTGGCATCAAGAATTTTTTTTTTTTTAGCTTCAGCAAATCTACAAGTGGCTTATATTTTGTTACAATCCCTAGTAACTTTTCCATGAGTGGTGATGATATAATTTTCCATCGCTATCAGTGAGCACTTATTTCTTTAAAAAAAAAAAAATTTTTTTTTTTGCTGTATAAATATTAAATATGGAGATGTACAAAAAAAGTCTAGATGTAATGAGTCTAGTGAAGGTTTATAGCTACAAAATCAGAGATGTAACAGAGACCAGAAGTTACTAACCTGATGCTGTGCTAAGACAGAGCTTGGGTACATTGCCAGGTGCACAGTGCTGGGGGCGGGTACCAGCTCTGAACTGGCTCAAAGTAACAGGGACAGGACGTGTGAGACTTGGCTCTAAGACACAGGCTCTATCACATTCATTACACTCTGCAGTTTAACAGGGGTGCTACACACGCATTTGGGGGTGCATAACACCCCCATAGAACTGCCACTTTGTGCCTAGTATGTGTTGTGGTTTTTTTTTTTATGTCTCAAAATGTAACAGGCATTGCGAAGATTAATGTAATACCTTTTTATTATAAATACATTGATATATTATGCTTGATACTCTTCTCCGCTAGTAAATAGATAGAATTTTTTTTAGACTATTATAGTGATCCACATATGCAGGCGGATAAAATTGTGACTTACTGGTGGTGGGGGTTCTCTATTTAATATGGGTTGAATAATATTATTATACTTTTCTAGTCGGAGGACAGTTTTTTATTTTTTTATTTATACTCCTCTGGGACTAATGGAAATTTCAAGCCGTATGTATTCTCTACAGACAATTTTTCCGGATGGGTGGTCTTATGAAGTAGCCGGGTGGGGGTAGTTTTATACTTTCTAGTATATAATTTTCTGCAATCCAAAGCACAAATTAATTGCAGAATTTAACTTTAAACATATTTAATGATAATTTGTGCAATAAAATTGGATTATTTTTTTTTTAATATTAGCCTGCTCTGTCCTGGTAGTGGGCGCTAGCGACATTTAGTTCAGTAGAGCGATCGGGTGCGCTATCTAATCACAGCAAACCACTATACAATTTATCATTTTATACTACCATCTCAAAGTGTTTAATGTCCCTTTTTAAGTATAGAAACTCGCTATAGTTAGGTATACCACAGGCAAAATCTGCCATTTCAAATGTCGATTATAAAAGCAAATCTTTCTGTAAACAATTTAATACACTCCAGCCAGTAAAATGGATCACTGGGAACAAATGGGGAGAACAATTGAGGGTAAATTGTCACTTTAAGCCAATTTTCAGCATTTTGAATTAAACTTTGGTTGCTGAATTTGCTTTTTTCTTGTATTATAGTTAGCCTTTCAGTTTAAAGAGGCACAGAAGTATCATATTGAAAATGCTGTAATAGATCGTTTTTATTATTGAACTGTTACTTGTTTATTACTGGGTGTTTAACGCCTGCAAAGTAATTAAAGACATATTTAAAGGGACATTATAGTTGAAAAATGACATGCTCAAATTTGTTAGAGCTTGTCATTTTAAGACTGGTAACCCTACACCTCTGTTTAACTATGTGTTAAACCCCTTTGCATTGGTTAAAGTTCCACTTGGGATCAGCAGTGTTCTAACCCAGGGTTCTTCATATTTACTGGGTCGTGATGAGTGTTGTATGAGAGTCTGTGTGTGTTATTACCTTTTACAACACTTTCAAGTTTGACTACAATAAGGAATAAAGTAAACATTTTAGTAACGTTGCCAAAAATTGCAGCTATCTTGTATGTTACTAAAGACTAACTCAATCAGCAGCGCTAGTAGAATGCTAGTCTTTAAAGGGATATTGTGGTCAAAATTTAAATGCACATAGATGAATTACATCTTTGTATAGAAATATATTTGGTAATATACATGTATTGGCAAAAATGCTTCTAGTAAAAGTTGTTTTTAGTGTTAGCATTTCTCTAGATATTCTCAGTGCACCAGCATTTTAAATACTGCAGCCACTCGGATGGCCAGTAGGGCTACTATATCAGCAGTTAACAAATTTAGCTATTACCAGATGGTACTAGCACCTTAGGCTTCCTGATCATGTGCTCTGTTTAAAATGCTGGTACACGGTGCAAACTTAAATACACTTTTTAAACAGCTATAGCTTTTATTAGAAGCATTTGTGCCAATACATGTGTATTACAAAAATGCTTCTATCCAAAACTGAAATGCATCCATGTGGATTCCAATTTTGGCTGGAATGTCCCTTTAAAACTACATGCTCTAACAAGCTAGAGGATGTCATATTTTTTTATTTTATTTTAAAGGGATACTGAGCCCTTTTTTTTTTTTTTTTTTTTTTCTTTTCATGATTAAGATTGAGCATGTAACTTTCTAATTTACTCCTATTTATCAAATTTTTTTTCTTTGTTCTCTTGGTATCTTTATTATTATTTGAAAAAGCAGGAATGTAAGCTTACAAGCAGCCTGTTTTTGGTTCAGCATGAATCAGCAAGCACTATCCAGGATGCTGAACCAAAAACAGGCTGCTCGTAAGCTTAAGTTTCTGCTTTTTCAAATAAAGATACCAAGAGAACAAAGAAAAAATGATAATAAAATTAAATTAGAAAGTTGCTTAAAATTGTCTGTTATATCTAAATCATGAAAGGAAAAAATTGTGTTCAGTGTTCCTTTAAGGTCTTTTCAAGTCCGCTCTAAAGCAGCAGTGTACTATTGGGAACTAGGTAGGCACATTTGGTGAGCAAATGACAATAGATAAATGTGTGAAGCCACCAATCAGCAGATTGCACCCAGTGCATTGCTGAGATTATGCACATATGCTTTTCAACAAAGGATACTAAGACAATAAAGTATATTTTAAAAGTGTCTGTCTTAAAATAACATGCCTGATTTGTTTACTTGATATCCTTTGTTGAAAAGCATACCTAGATAAGGGTTAGCAATGCAGTACTGGGAGCCCCAGAGGCAGAACTTATTATTTTCTAGTAAACCTTTTTCTGCAGGTCATTTTGAAATTAAATTCAGTTCTAGGCAGTTACACTAAAACACTAGCTTAATTGCAATGTGTTGCTTAACTGGAGAATAAAGTAATTTGTAAAAGTCTTTTATAATATATTGCAGCAGCTGAAAATTGCATGGCAACTTAGCTGCAGAGAAAAAAAAAATGTTTTTAAAATGACTTGATTCCTCTGACCTTGGCCTAACATCACATAATTGTAAGGACATCATGCATTCAGGAGTCACAGCTTTGTAGACTGGGAAAAGCTAGGGGCCGGGGTTGCAAAAATCCCCAAGGCCCCATCATCAATCGATGCATTGCCTCTACAAAGCTGTTCTGCATTTGACTATTATCTTCAAACAGGGCTTCACTCTAGCTGCTCTCTTAGATAATGTACACAGTGCAGCCAGAGCAAAGCACTGTTTGAAGAGTAAAGCCTTATGTGGAGCAGCTCTGTAAAGTGAAAGCGTCAACAGTTCCTGCAGGTTTCCTGTTTCTGCAAACATGCTGCATTTTCTGCGATGATATCTTGGATCAGTTTCTTCTGCCTTGGAACTGGGAGCTAGCTGGTGATTAGTGGCTACACACATGCATCTTGTCATTGGCTCAGCTAGCTCTCAGTAGTATATTGCTGCTCTGGAGCTGACTTTAACTATGTGTTTAATACATTTTCAGGGGTTAAGCATAGAACAATGGATTATTGTTTTCATATAACGCATCAAAGCACTAAAATTATTATATAATGTTTACACTGCAGAATTGCAGACCGTGGGCAGATTATCTAGCTATTTTTATGAAGGGTGTTCGGCAGGACTGCACAAAAATGTTGAGCTATTTGTACACCATTAAAGGCATTCCAGTGAATAATATGGATCATTGGAAACACATTAAAGGGGAGAACATGCTTTAGTTCACTGCTCTTTAACCTAATCTTTGTGTTTGTGTTTTGTTTTTTCCAGGACTGTGGTGCAGACTGTGCCAAATTTCAAAAGAGTGAACTTTCGTACAAGTTTAACAAAAAAGCCCTGGAAAGAGCATACAATAGTCCTCACTCCTGGGGGAAAACCTATGGAGATCACAAGATCCACCTAGAGTTCAGCCATGATCAGTACAGGGAGTTACAGAAATATGCACAAGAAGTGGGGATCTTCTTTACAGCCTCTGGCATGGATGAGGTGAGACAGTAGCTATTATTCTTTGTAACTATATCTATATTAAGATTACCGAGATCAGCTTGTTACAACTTTTGATAATTTTGTAATTGTTCTAATACTATGGTATTAATAAAATCTTAACACCAGTTGAAAGGACAGGAAACCCCAAAAATGTATTTCATGAAGGAGCATGCAATTTTAAACAAACTTTCAGTTTACTTGTATTATCAAATTTTGATTCATCCTCTTGGTATCCTTTTATTGAAGGAGCAGCAACACACTACTGGGAGCTAGCTGAACATATCGGTAAGGTATGTCTGCAGCTACCAATCGGCTAACTCAGTATGCTTTTCAACAAAGGATACAGAGAGAGCAAAGTAAATTAGGTAATAGAAGTAAATTGGAAAGTTTGTTTTCCTATACAGAGTATGATGCTGGTCCTTAAAGGGATGCTAAACCCCCCCCCCCCCCCCCCCAAAAAAAAAAAAAAAATATCTTTCATGATTCAGATAAAGAATGCAATTTTAAACATTACAATTTACTTCTATTATCTAATTTTCTTCATTCTTTAGATATCCTTTGCTGAAGAAATAGCAATGTACCTGGGTGAGCCAATCACATGAGGCATCTATGTGCAGCCACCAATCAGCAGCTACTAAGCATATCTAGATATGCTTTTCAGCAAAGGATATAAAGAGCATGAAGCAAAATAGATAATATAAGTAAATTAGAAAGTTGTTTAAAATTGCATTCTCTTTCTAAATCCTGAAGGAAAAAATGTGGGCTTCATGTCCCTTTAAGGGCTTAACAACCAGCACCAATAACAACGCTGGTTGTTTAAGGGGCTAAGGCCAGGCATATTTGTCTCGCGCAGTCTGTACTGCGTCGGACAAACATCCTTGGCCTTTTATTATATAGGATCATATTCTTGTATTTTATCTGCTTAACTTGTAAAACCAAAGCAAATGTGTTTGTGTGATATCTTCTCTCCTTTTTTTTTTTTTTTTATTCTTCTCTCTAATCTATATATCATACATTTTTATTTTTCCTTGACTTGAAAACCACTAAAGAGGTTTAACAGTTCATAGCAGGGTATCTTCCTCTATACAGAAGATAGCACATTTTACAAATGCTGAAGTGTGAATGTTATGCTTGTGGATTTTGCATGGTGCAGGTCTGAACAATAAGTGTTACCATGGAAACATCTGACAAATCTCACTAGATGAGCTTGCAAAGGGCTTTTTTTTTGTGCAAACAAAAAGCATCCACACTCCACCAGTTTATTCTGTTGTCCTATCAAATACAGAAACTAAAATCTGTATGAATTATATCTGCATATTCTATAGTATATTTTGTGCAGTCTCATAAATTAGCCTCGTGTGTGTGTGTGGTGTTTTTTTTGTTTTTGTTTTTTGTTGTTTTTTAATACTTGTTAAAGGGACAGTAAACACCATTAAATTGTATTGTTTAAAAAGATAGAATCCCTTTATTGCCCGTTCCCCATTTTTGCATAACTAACACTGTTATATTAATAAACGTTTTACCTCTATGATTACCTTGTATATAAGCCTCTGCAGATTGCCTACTTATCTCAGATCTTTTGGCAGACTTGCATTTTAGCCAATCAGTGCTTACTCTCTTGAATAACTCCACGCGCGTGAGCACAATGTTATCTATATGGCACACGTGAACTAAAACCCTCTAGCTGTGAAAAACTGTCAAATGCATTCAGATAAGAGGCGGCCTTCAAGGGCTTAGAAATGAGCCTACCTAGGTTTAGCTTTCAATTAAGAATAAATACCAAGAGAGCAAAGCAAATTGGATGATAAAAATAAACTTATTATAATAATAATAATTGCAGGGAAAAAATTAAAGGGACAGTAAAGTCAAAATTAAACTTTCATGATTCTAATAGAACATGTACATTTTAAACAACCTTTCAAAGTGCTTTTATTATATAATTTGCTTTGTGCTCTTGTTATCCTTTGTTCAAAAGCATACTTAGGTAGGCTCATGAGCAGCAATGTACTACTGGAATCTAGGTGCTGATAGGTGGCTGCACATATATGCCTCTTGTCAATGTCTCACCCTATGTGTAAAGCTAGCTCCCAGTAGAGTATTGTTGCTCCTTCAACACAGGATACTAAGAGAATGAAGCAAATTTGCTAAAATAATCTTACAGAAACCGAGAGCATAACATTGTGAATTAATTTACCAAACAAATTTAAGCATTACAGCCGTAATATATAGCCTCAAACTACATAATTAAAAACAAATCCTTGTTTCAGGGTGAATAGCCTTTGGATTATAATGTATCTTAAATAACTGAGAAAAAAAAAAAATCTATCTAGATCAGATTTTCTTTATTATTATTTTTTATTTTTTTCTTCACCCTGGTTCAGTGCTATTTCAACCTAGGTTGCTGCCTTTATATTATATATATATATATATATATATATATATATATATATATATATATTTACTATACCAGAGACTTCATATTTGCTTAAACTTTCCTTTACTACTCAACTGCAGCTTTTTCAAGTAATACAAGATAACAAACATAAACACAGCAGAGAAAAAATATACCATACATAGTTAGCCAATGAAAAGGCTAAGTTAGAGAACAAGGTATAAAGTGACCAATCAGAGTAACCGTAGTGCCCATAAACTGAGCACCCCAACCCCCTCTTTCTTTTGCTGGTCAGCTGAAGATAAGTATTAAAGTGTTGTGCTTATTTTAGTCAAATAATAAACATTTTATTGCAGTTTATTTTTTTTCTTAATTACTTTTTCCCTTGCTGCTTCTACAAGCTGTTTATTATTCCTATATATTAGATTTATGTATTTTTTTCCCTTCTTTTTTCGTTCCGTTTTTTCCCTGTTTTGGTTTACTTTTTACTGCTCCGGTTGCTATATTTAGCTTCCGTTTTTCATTCCTTTCTATTTTCTCCTTATTTTGTCTCCGGTCTTACTGTTCTCCCTGTATGTTTTTTTTGTTTCCGACTGCCAATTTCTCTGTGCTTCTTCTCCCTCACCCGGTGCCATTTTGTGGGTGTTTCCGCCTACGTAACTATTCCCACCTCGTCCTAAAACCTCTTGTATTCTCCTCAGCTGGTTTTTCAGTGACAACAGTGTAACAAAGTTGCGGTTTGCTCTGCTGAAAAGAATTTGGTTATTTGTTTTCCTGACACCCAGTGGTTATATTTATATTTTACTAGAATATACACTTTATTGTTTCTGTCAGAAATTGTAAAATTTTCTTTCCTCATTAATTCCTTGGTATTTTTTTAATCCATTATTGTTGTTGTCTTTTATTTTCTAGATAATATTTATATTTATTATTTCGGTTAATATGTCTCAAAATCCTGTTTGCCCTAAGCCTCTTACTGAACAGTCTGTGCAAAAAATGATTGATTCATCTTTAGGTAAATATATGTCTCAAATGACTAATTTTACTTTCTAATTTACCCTCTTCTACACAAATTATAAAAAGGAAAGCGCCTTCTAATGCTATTTAAAGCTAGCAAAAATGAGTGGATAAGAAAAAATTATCTTTAATTAACCTTCCTAGCGGAAAAGGAAGTAAAACATCAGCAAAGAGACCCCTTTCTCTCAAGGGGATAAAAAAACGGAGTTTTAAAACGCAAAACTGCTTCTTCCTCTAGACAAGAATTATCAGCATTATCTACTGTTTACTCCGCAGAGACCTCTAACGATAATTCTGATTTAGATTCAGATAATGTCTCTGAATCTATCTGGAAAGTGGAAACCTAAAAAGGTGACCCTTGTTTGAGGAATCAAGAAACTTTTTTGTAAATTGATCCTCCAACCATGCCTTTGAAGAAACCACACTAGTTGTTTCGTGTGAGATTCTGCTAATTGAAAAGACTGAGCTAGTACCAAGATATTGTCCAAATAAAGAAACACCGCAATACCCTGCTCTCTGATTACAAATAGAAGGGCACCGAGAACCTTCGAAAAGATTCTTGGAGCTGTCGCTAGGCCAAACGGAGTGACAAATTATTTATGCTTGCTTAGAAAAGAGAATCTCAGAAATCGATAGTGGTCTGGCTAAATTGGAATATGAAGATAAGCATCCTGTAAGTCTATTGTGGACATAAAATGCCCTTGCTGAACAAAAGGCAGAATAGTCCTCATCTTGAAATTTGGGAGTCTTACAAAACGATTTAAAAGCTTCAGATCCAGAACTGGTCTGAAATAATTATTTCTTTGGGACAATGAATATTTGAATAGAACCCCAAACTTTGTTAATAGAGAGGAACTGGTACAATCACCCCTGCAAGCTCTAGATCTGAAACACATTTCAGAAAAGCCTGAGCCTTCACAGGATTTGTTGGAACATGAGAGAGAGAGAGAGAATCTTCCCACGGGAGGTCTTATTCTGAAACGTATTCGATATCCTTGAGACACAATATTCTGAATCCACTGATTCTGAACAGAACCTGTCCAAATTTCCTGAAATAATTTAAATCTGCCCCCCACCAGCTGAACTGGATTGAGGGCCGTACCTTCATGCAGTCTTGGGGGCTGGATTTGTTTTTTATAAGGCTTGGTCTTATTCCAATTTGAAGATAGTCTACAATTAGAACCAGAGGCCTTAGGGGAAGGAGTGGCTTTTTGTTCTTTATTCTGACGAAAGGAACGAAAACGATTAGGAGCCTTAAATTTACCCTTAGATTTGTTTTATTCCCCCCCATAATAGTGGAAATAGTAGAATCCAATTGAGAACCAATTTCTTACCCTGGAAAGATAAAGATAGTAATCTGGATTTAGACACTATGTCAGCATTCAAAGATTTAAGCCATAAAGCTCTTCTAGCTAAAGACATAGATTTAACATCAGTCTTAATAATGTCAAATATATCATGACAAATGAAATGATTAGCATGTTGAAGCAGAAGAACAATGCTAGACAAATCAGAATCTTCTACCTGACGAGCTAAACTGATGCTTCAACTTTTTGGTTGGACAGCCATAGAAATGGCAGGTCTAAGAATATAACCAGAATGTAAATAAGTTTTTCTGAGAAGATTCAATCTTCTTGTCTAAAGGTTCCTTAAAAGAATAACTATCTTCCATAGGGATAGTAGTATGTTTGGCAAGAGTGGAAATAGCCCCATCAACTCTAGGGACTTTTTCCCAAAACTCTAAATTAGCCACAGGTAAAGGATACGACTTCTTAAACCTAGAAGAAGGATTAAAAGAAGAACCAGCCTTAGACCATTCCTTAGTAATCATATCAGAAACAGCATCTGGAATAGGAAAAACCTCAGGAGCAACCTTTTGAAGGTTTAAAAACAGAATTTAAACGTTTACTGGCTTTAGCAAGAGGACTAGACTCTTCAAATCCCCAAAGTAACCAACACTTACTTCAACAAAGAACGAATATAATCAATCTTAAACAAATTTGTCTGATTCATGATCCTCTGAACCAGAGATCCTCATCAGCAGAGGATACTTCAGTATGTTTGTCAATACAAATTTCATCAGAATTATGAGAAGTTTTAAGACTATTTAAAAAAAAAAAAAAAAAAGTTTTATTGAGGTAATTGCAAACAAATTACATGTAGAATATAAGCTTTCATACCCAAAAGACATGTACAAAAATTTTGACATTCACGAGTCCTCTAGAAACAACCAGATTAAAGAATCAAGCATATATTTAGTATAGTCTGAAAAGTAAATATGGCAATAGCCGTATCTAAACAACCTAGAGTATATTATAATAGCTCTTCAATATTGTTTACTTTACTCATGTAGGTACTCTAATTCGGGAGACAGAATCTATGGATAATCACACTTAAACATAGGATAGGGAGTTGCATATGGGGTCTGTGCCCCTAAGCTTAACCAGTAAGCTATATAATGGGGGAAACGGAGCTTACCATTATACAAAAGACTTGTAACATATATACTCTACTAAGATGTGGAATTTTACAACATGCATACTAACATAGCGTATACATTTCAGATGGCTACCAGCATATATCTAGTTTCAAAAAAGATAGGATAAACAACTGAATTTAAGGTAAAGAATAATGAACATCCGATAGACATATAGCAGAATACACCTAACTAGATGGTGGGAATTAGCTGTAAGAAAACGTACATATCTGGGCTTAACTGCAAATTAGTAAACTCTATATTCATATTAACTAATTGAAGGAACTACAATGCTAGTGTAGGATAAGTGCCCAACAATATGATTTTCTATAGCGGACTCCCCTGCTGCGGCCGCAAGAAGAGGAGTCCCCAACTAACTATTTTCCCGCCTCAAGCAAGTATACGGTGGGCCTAGACTATCCAGGGAAATAGGTATATCTATAGACATCATCTTATCTCCAGATAATTTAGTACATATACCAAATTTTTTGTGCATTATGTATATTTATCATTGGGAGAAATAAGAGACATAGCGAAAATACAGACCCAAATATATTGGCTTATCTACAGTTAACGCTTCAGTATCACCAAAGCTCCAATGTACAAAAAAAACATCATCAGGTCAGGAACAGTAGTATACAAATCAAAAACAAACTTTATAACTATTTGTTACTAATAAGCCACATACAAAACAAGATGTCCATGAGGGTATATACGCATTGCTAACCCCCAGGAGCCAGGGCAAAGACAACTCAAAACCAGAGACCGTAAATGTTAACAAAGGGTGCTGAACAGTCAAGTCAGATATCCAAGCCATCTCTAGTAGATCATCCAAGTGATAGTATAGGGATTGTAAGGTGGCAGCCATTCCAAGATAAAGGCTCTGCAATCTGACATACTGTGAGCAGATTTTGCATAGCGGCATCAAGTAAACATAGGCAGGCTGTGTTGGTACATTGTGGAGCATCATATCATTTAGATCTGTGAGGACCGGAGTCACCACATCACTCCCAGTATAACCGCCAAAGAATGAGCACCAGAGTGGATGAGTCCCGCACCGAGGGCGCCATCTCAGCGCGCAACCCACCTCTGCTCTCAAATCAGGTAGAGTTGGTCTAGGTAAGTGGAGCCATCGCTCCGGGTCCACAATCTCTCCTACTGTAGTTACCACCTTATCCCGTAATGAGACTCCGGTGGTCTTTGTGGCTGTTTGGTAGACTCCACTAATTATCTCCTCAATCAAGGGTTGCTTGTTCAGTAAGGCCGGTAGCATGGTCATAGAGGTTGCATTACTGTGCGCTTGCAAATCAGGATGTGGGTCAGCCGACTCAACTAGCGTTACCTTAAATAAAGAGTTATTGGCAAGCTCCGATTGTAACTTTGGCCGATCTAACAATGGTAAGGGAGCTTTAAAAGCTTGTGAAAGAGCTGAGGATATGTTCTGCTCCAATATCAGAAGGCGGTAATTAAGTGCTTCGTGCAATGTCGCTTCGCAGCTTTGTAACAGAGCCATTTTAGGCACAAAAAAATAAAATAGGTTCAGTGGTCCTTTTGAATGTCTCCACTGAGGATTGTCCCATTAAAACTTGTAGGCTCTTGTTCCTATTAAAGGCTCAGCTGTAGTTTAGACTGTGTTGTCTTTGGTTCTGTTTTATCTGCATGCTTCGGTCAGCACTATAGAAGTTTCACTGCGTCACATACTCTGCAGTATAGCCGCTGCTACTGTCCGTGGATTGAAATCTAAAAAACGCAGTTGATATAAATCCTAGATGCTCCAGAGTTGCATCAACAGGTGCTTCTTTGTTTCAGCTGTATGTAGCTGAACAAAATGATTAATGTGCATTATAGCCGACATAGCCCTCACTCTTTTGCAGTCTCATAATGGAGCTCTGGGCATAGGCAGCCATCTTGGTTGCTGTCAGCTCCGCCCCCCCAAAAGACCTTTTAAGTTTATTTGAATGCAAAATAGCGGACATAGCCTTTTCTATAGCTGCAGCAATATAAATCATTACATCTGCAGGAATATCAGGTACATTAGATATTGAAGGAACAACAAACAATATATTTGTACTAATAGAAACATTATCATCATTCAACAGCATGTCATGACAGATGCCACATAATTGAGCTGAAGAAAAAACATCAGCGAACTTACAACAGACACACTTGGCTTTGGTAGAACTGTGTTCAGGCAGCATGGCTTCTACAGCAACATCAGAGGCAGGATCAGACTGAGACATCTTGCAAAATGTAAAAAGAAAAAAAAACATTTAAACAATGTCCAATTTCCTCATATAGCAGTTTCAGGAATAGGGGGAAAAATGCTTATGCTAAAGTAAGATGCAGGAAAATAAGCATCATAACTCTTAAAAATATAAAGAGAAGCATTAAAGAAAGAGGGGTTATATACAAAAAATCTTGGCGCCAAGTATGACGCAAAAGGAAGTGAAAAATTATTTGGCGCCAAAGCTAACACCAGGAAATGACGCAACTCGCGTCATAACAAACGTGAGTTCGCGCCAAAAGAACTAACCTTAACAAAGACGCAGGAAATGACAAGACTTATGTCACAATAGATGCAACTTCGCGCCCAAAAAAAGTTTGTGCATTTTGCGTCCTCCTGAGCCTAATTTGCCCGTGAAAATTTTTGGAAAACAAAGTCAAATTGAAAACTGGAACCCCAGGTAAAAAATAATTTTCCCAAATATAATTTCCATACTGAAACTGATAGTCTGCAAAAAAAAAAAAAAGGAAATATACATAGACCTGACTCATGGCAAATATAAGCAGACACATATATTTAAAACTTTACAATATAATATAAAGCGCCAAACATAGCTGAGGGTGTCTTAAAAAATTACACATACTTACCAGAAGACACCCATCCACATATAGCAGACAGCCAAACCAGTACTGAAAAATATCAGCAGAGGTAATGGTATAGGAGTATAACGTCGATCTGAAAAGGGAGGCAGGGGATGAATTCCTGCGACCGATTACAGAGAGCCTTTGAAAAGATTTCCCATGGGTGAAACCATAAAATCAATAGGCAATACTCCCTTCACATCCCTCTGACGAACACTGTACTCTGAGAGGAATTGGGCTTCAGAATGCTTAGAAGCATCTATCACAGAAGAAATCGAGCACAACTTCACCACCTCCATAGAAGGCAAAGTTTGTTAAACTGAGGTGTATATAGCATATACATATAAAAACAGAAGTGATTGTCGCAGGCTCTTCTCTATCATGTTTGAGGCTAAGAGGAAAGGGATTCCCCTCCTGGCCCTGTCTCTGGATGCTGAGAAGGCGTTTGACAGGGTCAGGTGGGACTATCTTTGGAGTGTCTTGGAAATCTTTGGCAACCCCCCCCCCCCCCAATTCATTAGGGCTACTAGGGCTCTGTATTCAGCCCCATCAGCGAGGGTTACAGGAAAAGGTTTTAACTCGGCATCCTTTGACATTTTAAATGGTACTAGACAAGGCTGTCCTATGTCCTCACTCCTCATTGCAATGGCCATAGAGCCTCTGGCCCAACTAATTGGGCTTGATCCCAATGTTTCAGGCATTAACTTCGGGGGCTTGATTCACAAGGTTGCCTTATTCGCTGACGCTGTGACGATCCTGCTTACATTCCCTACTAGATCTATGCCAGCGGTCTTTAAAAATTTAGAATTATTCGCAAAGTGCAGCTTTTATAAACTGAACTACTCAAAAACAGAAGTTTTATATTTGAATATTTCGGATCATGATTTGAAATATTTACAAAGTAAATACGATTTTCACTGGTCTCACTCATTCATCAAGCACTTAGGCATCTATCTAAGTCCAGATCCTGATAAAATGATAGTTAAAAACTATGTTGAGCGCTTCGTTGAATTTAGGAAGCAACTAGAGAGCTGGGAGTTCAGAGAATTCTCCTGGACCGGCAGAATTGCTGCTGTGAAGATGTCATTGCTCCCGAAGCTTACGTACCTTTTTTAGATGCATAACTTTATCAGTCCCAAGACCAATTCTCAATAAGTACCAAAGCATTCTTTCAAAATATATTTGGAAAGGTAGAAGACTCGGAATCGCCACGGCAGTGATTCAGCAACCAATTAACAGAGGTGGACTGGCATATCCTAGTATCTTAACTTATCATGATGCGGCCAGGCTAGCTCACATGCTTGGTTGGAGTATCACGGACTCTAGCTCAAGGTGGCAAGAAGTCGAGCAATCGTTTCTTCCCAATGGTATCTTGCTTTCTGATCTACCCTGCATACCGGGGCACCTTCGGAGGTCCTTGAAAATTGATCACCCACTCCTTATGGATACATTGAAACATTGGGACTCCAAAAAGCACGTGGAGTTTGCCCCTCATCCATCTCCTATCTATACGATTCACAATATTCTAGTCTCAATGTATGAGACACACGTAGGGACTTGGTTAACTGCTGCTAATGAGGGTATAGCATCCCTATATAAGAATGAGTCTCTCCTGCCGTTTGAAGAGGTAAAAACTAAATTCTCTCTGCCACCCTCACTTAGCTTTGAATTTCTAAGATTAGCTAGTATCCTAAAGGCCTGGGGGCTTTCGGGTCAACCTACACGGTCTCCCACCAGATGGGAACAAAGATGGAAATTAGGTAAGCCAATCAAAGGCTCCCTCTCATTTCATTACAGTTTGCTGATCTCAATATAAAGCTTGGGAGAATTTAAAATCAGTTGTGATACATCAATTTTGGTTAGGTGAGCTGGTACTTTACTACAAAATATCAACTCGCTGGCATTTTGTCCCGGTTGCGCTCCACAAATTCTACCAGACAACCTCTCCCATATGTTGGAGACAATGTGGGAATTTGAGTACACAAATCCATATATGGTGGGACTGTCCCTTAGTTAAAGACATCTGGAGATTTGTTTTTGGGATTCTATGTGATCTCAACATTGATTTACGATTTTCTCCTCCCGTGGGTCTCCTGCATCATGGCTTCCCAGAAATGTCTGAAGCGGAGAGGAATCTGACCTTATATGTACTCATGGCCGCTAAGCTGGCTATTGCCAGGGATTGGAAGCAGCCCTCATCTCCGTCTCCCAAAAAAATAATAAACATCATTGAGCACATAAAAAATATGGAGGAATTTGCTTTCCGACATATTAACAAACTTGAACTATATTATGAAATATGGAGTAAATGGAATGAGATCCACATATCCTAGTAGCCTGAAATTGTTGACCCCACTACCAGTGTGTTGAGGGCTGCCCACATTTACGTTTTCGCTCACCTTTAGAAGTATCCTTTCCAAACTTCCCCCCCCCCCCCTCAGCTTCTACACTCTTTTCATTTGAGGACTGGAGTATGCTCTTTTAGCATAAAGACACATCCTGAGTTAATGCTTCTTTGGAATTCAATGTTTAGAAGCAGTACAATTATTCTAATTTGTGTCATAAGTTTACTGTGTAGATATAGAATTTATGTTACAGACTCTATACTAAAGGCCTACTGTATCTTTTAATTTAAGGCAGGAGCTGAATGTTTGTCTATATAATAAGCTGTTTATAACTGTGTAATATAAAATGAGGATCTCAAACTATCAATCTGTACTGTATCTTAAGAGAAGTTGTCTTATATGTGTTAAGATGTGTCAGTGCAAAAGTGAATTACTGTCTTTATTGTCTTTATATAACCTTATACCAGTACAAGGTTGCTTTATAATATGCACAATGTAATCATTTCTCTTTATTATATTCTCTAAAGATCCTCAATAAAAATATATTTAAAAAAAAAAATAGAAGCGATTGTAAAATACCATATGCCTTTCTATTAGGGTAATAAGTGTGTGTCAAAACTATGCAAAAAAAACCCAATCTTGTTGTGCTCCAATTTGCGAGAGGGAAAAACAGTGACTGCAGGGGAAAATGTTTAGAGAATACACCAGACATGGAAGAGATATTTCAGCTATACCACTGAATTTCAAACCTGTCCCCAGGCCTCCCTAACAGGCCACATTTTGAGGATATCTGAACTGGTGAAATAATCAGCTGATTAGTAAACCTGAAACAAACTAGGTTTAGTTCTTTAGCGCTATCTAGATTCCTGTAGCGCTAGCTAGATTCCTGAGAACTCCTAGTTGACAAAAAGTGTCTGCTAATCCTCCAGGGTTGATGAGCAGATGAGGCAAAATAGACACAAATGTAGAATGACGAACAGCGCTCACAATTTGCAATGACAATCAAACAAGAAATTGCTAATAGTGTAGTTGGCCCAAAATATCAATACGTGTAGAAAAAAACAATATTAAACACAAGACTCTCACCTTGTTTCAACATACAGTGACGTCACTTTCACATAGCGCACTCCAGGTTTCTTTGAGTTGCCAACACACCAGATCAACGTGCAGCTCCTACGTTTCACCAGACCACACTTTTTATTAGACTACCAGGGCATTATTCAGCACAAAACTAATTTTGGTTTTATTATCAGATTTTATGTTCAACTAAAACGTGACTTTCGTGATTCAACTATTTTAGATTAAAATATAAGTCCAGTGAGAGGTCCCTCTACTTTCCCTTCTATGAGTTAAGGGTCCTCATGATTCAGAAAGAGCATGCAGCTTTCTAATTTACTCCTATTAATTTTTCTTCGTTCTCTTGGTATCTTTATTTGAAAATGCAAGAATGTAAGCTTAGTAGCTGGCCCATTTTTGGTTTAGCACCTGGGTAGCGCTTGCGGATTGGTGTCTACATTTAGACACCAATCAGCAAGTTGCCTAAAATTGCATGCTCTTTCGGAATCATGGAAGTTTAATTTTGACTAGACTATCTCTCTTTCGTTTTTAAAGGGACAGTCAACACCAGAATTTTTGTTTTAAAAGATAGATAATCCCTTTAATAAACCAATTCCCCAGTTTTGCATAACCAACAGTTATAATTATACACATTTTACCTCTGTAATTACCTTGTATCTAAGCCTCAGCAGACTGCCCCCTTATTTCAGTTCTTTTGACAGACTTGCATTTTAGCCAATAAGAGCTGTCTCCATGGTAAAGTGGTGAAAAACTATAAAAATGCATTTAGATTAGAGGCGGCCTTCAAGGTCTAAGAAATTAGCATATGAACCTCCTAGGTTTTAGAGTGCAGTATGAGTTGCATGCATACATCGGGTTCTTCTGCCCATGCCGTCTCTGTCAAATCGGCCCATGTGGTTGGTTGGTTGTTTCACAAACCTTGTTAAGGCTTTTTTCACTGTAATATATAGTTCTCCCATTCTGAGCATAGAGAGTCAGGATGAAAGCTGCTACTATCTGCTGTATACCCGGTTTCCCGGGGGGGGGGGGGATTTAGCTTTTGCTCCCGAGGGAGTAATGCAGAGTCCCGTTCGTCTGGGTTAATGAGCTTTAACACTGAAAATATTGGTATAATAGTGATCTTTAGGGTGTCCCCCTCACATTAGTGCATACTTTGATAATGGATGGTTTGTTAATGCATACAAGCTCACAGCATAGCAGCCATCTTCATTCGTGGTCTGGACACGCCCCCTAGACTATCCCTTTTAATATTTTTGTACACGTATTGATATTTTGGGCCAAGTACATTATTAGCAATTTCTTGTTTGCCATTGCACATCGTGAGCGCTCTTCCTCATATATTCTACATTTGTGTCCATTTTGATTAGTAAACATGGTTATTTTACCTGTTCCCGTCCAAGGTAAATCCTGAAAACCTGCCTGTTGGGGGAGGCCTGAGGACAGGTTTGAAAACCAGTGAGATAGACCAATGGAACGCCCCTGTTCAGCATACTAGCAGAGGCAGGGAAACAAATTTTACAATAAGAAAATACATTTTGCATTTTTTTTATTATAAATACTAATTTAACATTTTTTTTTTGTTTTTACGATTTCTACTGTTCACCTTAAATTTCTTTCCTGTGCAAATTCAATATATGAATTTTAATTTTTTGCATCAGATTTATGCAGAACAATTGAATTTAAACTTAGGACAGGAGCTTCATAGTACTGATGAGATTAATTATAGAATATCATAAGTCCAGAGAGCTTTAGAGAATCAGGCCAAAGACTTGCGAGGTCAGAAGTGCTATCACTACATGCTCTAACAAAATAGAGCATGTCATTTTGCACTACGTCCCTTTTAAGAACTGTTTTCATAGCATTCATTTAAAAGTTTTATTCATTAAAGGGACATGAAACACTTTTTTTTTTTTTTTTTTTTAAATTTCATGATTTCAGATAGAGAATACAATTTTTTTAAATAACATTCCAATTTACTTTGATCTAATTTGCTTAATTCTTTAGATATCCTTTGTTTAAGACATAGCAATGTACATGGGTGAGCCAGTCACACGCAACATCTATGTGCAGACACCAATCAACAGCTACTGAGCCTGTTTAGATATGCTTTTCAACAAAGGATATCGAGAATGAAGCAAACTAGATAATATAAGTAAATTGTAAAGTTGTTTAAAATTGCATGCTCTTTCTAAATCATGAGAGTGAAAAAATTGGGTTTTTATGTCCCTTTTTAATGTCTATAATTTTATTAATGTAAGATGTATATTTTGCTCTTCCAGATGGCCGTAGAATTTCTGGATGAACTCAATGTACCATTTTTCAAAGTTGCATCTGGAGATACAAATAATTTTCCTTATATAAAAAAGACTGCTGAAAAAGGTAAGTAACATGCAAGTTAATTATTCGTCCTGCCAACCGTTATAACATTTTGACCCCTAGGAGAAAAAATGTATTTCTAGTTTTAACTTCGTTCATCATATATTGTCACACACTGAAGAATATTAGTAGCAAATGCTCTTAGTATTTTACTCCTATGTTCTTACTAACTACCTTCCTGTATCCTGATTTATCATGTTTGCACAGGTCGACCAATGGTAATATCAAGTGGAATGCAGACATTGGACAACATGCGTCGAGTTTATGAGATTGTCAAACCAATCAATCCAAATTTCTGCTTTCTTCAGTGCACCAGTGCATACCCACTGTTGCCAGAGGATGTCAACCTCCGGGTCATTCAGGTTTGTAGCTTTTTAAATATTGAGCTCCCCCCCCCCCCCCGCTAACATCCTACTTGCATGCAAACCCAATCCCTCATTTTCAAGTGTGCTAACCCGACATAAAAAATATGAATATTTCACAATCCATGTTCTAAGCACAAATATATTTGCACAAATATTTTATTTATATAACACAGGAATGGACCTCACTCTCAGACTGGACCGGGTTCACATCCTAAGTCACTGTAAACTCCACAGCCCTGAACACTGACAGACAGCTGCACAGTTCCCAGCAACCCAGGCAGTTAACCCCTGAGCAGCGTGGGTGACGGTCCCAAAGGGAAGCATTACAATCATTATCAACACACAGACAACCTGGCACTCCCCAGCAGATACAGTAATGTTTAAATGCAAAACTGGGGGAAGTCAGTTACATTTGGTGCCAAAGGATCAAGCCCAGGACCACTCCAAGGTCTCCACCTTCCTGGGACCCTATCTAGTACCCACACAATGCATACTTTTAAACGAACCAACTGGGAACCCCCTTTGGCACCAAATATAACTGACTTCCTCCAGTTTTGCTTTTAAACATTACTGTGTATCTGCTGGCGCGTGCCAGGTTTTCTGTGTATTGTGTTGATAATGTTTGTAATGCTTCCCTATGGGCCTTTCACCCAGGCTGCATTGTGTGGGTGCCAGTTAGGGTCCCCGGAAGTAGGAGACTTTGATGTGGTCCTGGGCTTGATCCTTTGCGCCAAATGTAACTGACTTCCCCCAGTTTTGCTTTTTTAATATTATTATGTATCTGCTGGCGAGTGCCATTTTTTCTGTGTGTTGATAATGTTTGTGTTATATATATATTTTTATATATTTTTTTTATTTTATATTTTCTTTCGACAATAACAAGTATCCATGAACTAAAATTACATCAACAGATTAAATGTTCCAAAAATTCTAAGTAGCTCAAATGACATCAATAAGTGAAACATTTTGACATCAGAGAAGACTAGAAACTCCTGATATGTGCGCTTTACCTATATCAAAGTTAAGTGTAAAGTTGACACCTATCTTAGTAGTATAACCATTTACGAACACAGAAAATCAAGTCATGTAAGCACAAAAATGAGGGTGTTTACACTTCAAGGAGTTTTGTTGACAAGTTTTCTTTAGTTTATATGCAAAATATATTAAAAGTAACATAAATGTCATAACAAACTGTTAAAATACACATTGAATGGTATATATGTGATAATCATGATACCTGTCTTTAATAGCCAGGTGTTTAAAGCAATTTGGAAAACCCTTGCACATTCAATGCTACTTCAGAGTGAGGTTATAAACATTCATCAAGATTCAGCAAAACCTCTTGGGCTGTGAACCCCCTTCTCTACCAGGAAGAACTTGCCCAAACAACTGGAGAATTTTTAGCTTTTTTGCTATCACTCCATTTAAATAAAAGTAGAGCCACCATTTAACAGCCAAATGTGATGCAATCATGACATAAATGATTGTAAAAGCTTCTCTGAGATTCCCTTTGTTCAGAAATAGCAGACATATATGGCTTGGCCATTGGTTTTGGTCATTCGAATGCCGCTAATTGCGGCTGCACACCACACTTGTAGATCTAATGGCTTCTCCATTAAAGGGACAGTCCAGCCAAAATTGGAATCCACATGGATGCATTTCACTTTTTAACAGAAGCATTTTTGTAATATACATGCATTAACAAAAATACTTCTAATAAAAGATATAGCTGTTTCAAAATTGTTTTTAAGTATGCACCGTGCACCAGCATTTTAAACACAACACTTGCTCAGAGAGCCTAAGGTGCTTGTAGCAACTGGTAATGACTCAATTTGTTAATTGCTGACATGATGCAAGCCCCACTGGTGCTCTGAACAACTGCAGTATTTAAAATGCTGGTGCACTGAGAATATTTAGCTGTACTTCACATGCACGTGCAGAGAAAAATGTTAACACTAAAACAGTAATGACGTTTTACTAGAAGCATTTTGTATATTGCAAATATGTTTCTATTAAAACATGTAATTCATTTATCTGCATTTTTAAATTTTGACCAGAATGTCCCTTTAAAACGTCAAGATTCCCAGATATTTTACAAGGACCAGAGATAATCAGGAAGATTGCAGATCTAGCAACTTCTTAGTCCTTTCACCAGTCATACTTATTTCCTCCCACTGTTCTGCTTCCAAGAGTGATAGCTTGAATACAGCAGGAGCTATCGGCGGTAATTTTAATAGCTAAAGTTTAGCCTCACAGAACTTGATTTGCAGACTTGGTTCTAATGTGCAGCTCTCCTCCATGGTCTCTTTCTTTGTCATGAGCTTCTATATCAAGGTCCTTTTTATCAAGGCTCAACTTGATGGCATGGAGACTGAGCGAATAGTTTGAACACGGTGAGATTTTTCTGATGTTGTAGATACATTGATCTAGGCTAGGAAACCTGTTGCAAGGAAGATCTGTTCCGAAGTATGTAAAGTTGTGGATTTTTTTTTTTTTTCCATTTATTTTTGGGTCTGAAAAGCAACATTTGAATTGGCATTCTTTCCAAATAACCATAATTCTTCAATTGTTACAAGGTTTAGACTAGGGTTTGTCTGCTAGTTCTTCTGAAGGGTCAAGTTTCAGCTCTTATCATAGGAAAATGGCTAAACTTCCTGATCAGAATTTTGTTCAAGGTTTAGTCAGACTTAAAGGGACACTGAATCCAATTTTTTTTTCTTTCTTCCGTGATTCAGATAGAGCATGCAATTTTAAGCAACTTTCCAATTTACTCCTATTATCAATTTTTCTTTGTTCTCTTGTTATCTTTCTTTGAAAAAGAAGGCATCTAAGCTTTTTTTATTAGTTCAGACCTCTGGACAGCACTTTTTTATTGGTGGATGAATTTATCCACCAATCGACAAACAACCCAAGTTGTTCACCAAAAAAGGTGTGTTTTTATTTATTTATTTTTTTTATTTTTTTTTTTTTCCTACCCTCATTACTCGTGGACGCCACAGCTTGGGTATTCGTTTCCCAGAAGCAATAAACTCATGGACTTTCTCAACCTTATGAAAGAAAACAAAATGTATGCTTGCCTGATAAAATTTCTTTCTTTCAAGGTTGAGTCCATAAGGCCCATCCTACTATCTATCTATCTATATCTATAGATCTCTATCTATCTATATCTCTATCTATATATATATATCTCTATCTCTCTGGCAGCAGTTCTAGTTTTGCACCTCATTTCCTTGTTTTTTTTTTTTCCCTTCTTGCCTTTTAACTTCTTACTTGGCTATATTGAGAACTGGCTTATCAGTGAGGTGGGAGGGATAGAATACTCTAGGAGTTTCTGGGAATCTTTTTGCCTCCTCTTAGTGGCCAGAAGTTGAATCTCAGATGTAATGAACCCATGGATTCTCACCACCTGTAAAGAAATGAATTTATCAGTTTAGCATGCATTTTGTTTTCAGGAGGGATATGGTCTTTATTAAAATCCTTCATTCCCAAACTGCCTACAATGCATTCCAGAGCGACCTGTAACCCACAATTCAAGAGGGGATTTTTTTTTTCCTTTCAAATGTGGGGTCACTTGTCCCTTTAGCTAAAATTGGTTGGGTGACCCCACACGTGAAAGAGGAAGTCGTAGAACAGCAAACAAACTTTTATTCATATGGTGATGTTTTTCCAATATTATATTTCTGCAAACTAAAGTTACCTAAAAAACGCTTGGTCTGTTGAAAAAGAGGTATGACGTGTGGGTGCTTCACAGAAAGAGGTTGCATTTTATGTGTAAATGCAATAAGTACCAAACTGCTAAAAGAGCTCTAGCATGCGAAATGGCTCAGCACCAAAGAGGTTAAAGGGACATGAAACCCAAAAATTCTTAAATGGTTCAGAGAATGTCATTTTAAACAAGTTTCCAATTTAGTTTTAGCAAATTTTCTTCATTCTCTTGGTATCATTATTTTTTTTTATTTATTTTTTGTTAAAAAGCAGGATCCTAAGCAAATTGAAATTTTATATATATATACTGTGTATGTGTATGTGTGTGTGTGTATGTATATATATATATATATATATTAGTATGCTCTGTTTAAATCACAAATTAGATTTATTTTTTGGGGGGTTTCATATCCGTTTTAATATGTCTCCATGCAAGATAAAATGTTGTAGTCCGTTATCTATTGGGTAGTAATGGGTAACACATAACTATACATAGTAGCATATCTCCAACCCAATAATAGCACGTTATGCTTTATAAAAATATTTTATGCTTTAAGGCATACTTTATATATTTTTTTTTTTTATATATATATATATATATATATATATATATATATAATTTTTTTTTTTTCTCCTTTTAAAGGAATATCAGTCTCAGTTTCCTGATATCCCAGTTGGCTATTCTGGTCATGAATCTGGTATTGCTATCACTGTGGCGGCTGTAGCTTTGGGTGCTAAAGTAGTTGAACGTCATGTAACTTTGGACAAAACCTGGAAGGGAAATGATCATGAGGCATCACTAGAGCCAGGCGAATTAGCTGAATTGGTCAAGTCTATCCGGATTGTGGAGAGAGCACTGGGTTCCCCCATCAAACATTTCCTGCCTTGTGAAGCTCCATGTTACAACAAGGTAAGTGTGTGTGTGTGTGTATATGTATGTGAAATAAAATATCTGCATATGCAGGCAGACACAACTGGTGGTGAAACCGGTTATTTAATAAATAAAAAATATTTCTACATGAGCGCTAGGTTTATTTGTTTAAAGGACCTTATTTAAACTGATATATTAAATAATGGTGCTGAAGGAAATCCCCTTTCCAGTAAAGGGGAAGAGAAGGTTAAACCTTTTTTTAAAATACATATAATCCCAGCACTATGTTCATATTTTTGGATATTTATGTTGCTTTTTTTTTCTGTGCATTGTATTATACCAACACCAGATTGCAATCGCTATAAAAATATCACCAGTCTACATAAAAACCCAGACCTTGGTATCAGCCTGTACAAATGATGGGACATAAATTAATACACATGTATATTAAGCCTTTTGTTTATATACAATTGCATAATTTCCTTAAACTCATTGCATAACATTTCAAATGAGCCAAGTGTTGCCACACTAGAATATATACTTGAACAGCCTATTTCAAAATGTAAAACACAAAGGAAACAAGAATGCATAGCCCAGTCAAAATGTAATGCTTTTGAGCTCAGTGTACAAGATCAAAAGTCCCATTCTACATTCAAGCAGGGATGTTTCTTTTATTCAACCATATTACCTAATAGCATTTACTTAACCAGTTAGTGGTTTTATGTTTTTGTTCTGATATGTTTTGTGACTGAAGATCAAATACGATGGAGGGAACTGGCCCTTAGCAGATTTATACTCGCTGGGTACCCAATTTTATCAGTTAAAGATTCACCATAAAAGTCAGTAACGGTTAAGCCTTTGGCACTCCAAAGGCACTTCCTGACGTATTGGATAAAGGTATAGTTCACCACAGTAATCACAGGCTTTATGTGGAAGGATCTCACCCTTCTGTTATAATTTTATCTTATTTTTTTTAAATGGGACTAGTAGAATACATGTCCCTGTCTGGTGGGCAACTAAAAGGCTTACAGTACTGTACTACATGACAACATTGTTATTATATACCTTAACACCTGGCTCAGCCTCGTGTAAAACGTCCATTAGGAAAACTGAAATTGAGTGGATTAAAAATACTGGAGGAGCTAATAGCCATGTCTAATTGTTAAACATGCACACCATAACCATTAGAAATCAAGCGCTTGTGACTCAAAATGCTGTGTCTATTTATTTTATATTGACTCATGATGGTATCTGTAATGTTTCTTCTTTTCTGTAGTGTGCAATTATTTTGTTTAACCCTTTCACTACCGGGGAAAAAAAACTTGCCCGAAGTACCAGAATTTCTAGCATTTTTTTTGCCATCACTCCCATTTAAACAGAGAATATAGCCTTGTTTGTGTTTTTTTTTTTTTTTTTTTTTTTTTGTGTTTTTCTATATCTGTCAAAACGAGAGAGAGAGATATCGAGAGATCGATCTGTATTTATATTCTGTTTTAATTTGTTTTAAGTAGACAACTCAAAGTATTGATCTAGGCCCATTTTGGTATATTTCATGTCACCATTTCACTGCCAAATGCAATCAAATGTAAAAAAAAAAAAAAAAACATAATTTATGTAAGAACTTACCTTATAAATTCATTTCTTTCATATTGGCAGGAGTCCATGAGCTAGTGACGTATGGGATATACAATCCTACCAGGAGGGGCAAAGTTTCCCAAATCTCAAAATGCCTATAAATACACCCCTCACCACACCCACAATTCAGTTTAATGAATAGCCAAGTAGTGGGGTGATAAAGAAAGGAGTAAAAAGCAACAACAAAGGAATTTGTTAATAATTGTGCTTTATACAAAAAAATCATAACCACTTTAAAAAGGGTGGGCCTCATGGACTCTTGCCAATATGAAAGAAATTAATTTATCAGGTAAGTTTCTTACATAAATTATGTTTTCTTTTATGTAATTGGCAAGAGTGCATGAGCTAGTGACGTATCGGATAGCAATACCCAAGATGTGGAACTCCATGCAAGAGTCATTAGAGAGGGAGGGATAAAATAAAAACAGCCATTTTTCGCTGAAAAAAAAAATCCACAACCCAAAATATAAGTTTTCATTCTCATAAATGAAAAGAAAAACTGAAACAGCTGCCTGAAGAACTTTCCTACCAAAAACTGCTTCCAAAGAAGCAAATACATAAAAACGGTAGAATTTAGTAAATGTATGTAGCTTCATTCTTAAAAGCCCACAAAGTGGAGACTGATCTAGTAGAATGAGCTGTAACTCTGAGGCGGGGCTTCACCCGACTCCAAATAAGCTTGATGAATCAAAAGCTTTAACCATGATGCAAAGGAAATGGCAGAAGCCTTTTGACCTTTCCTAGAACCAGAAAAGATAACAAATAGACTAGAAGTCTTCCTGAAATCTTTAATAGCTTCAACATAATATTTCAAAGCTCTTACCACATTCAAAGAATGTAAGGATCTCTCCAAAGAATTCTTAGGATTAGGACACATGGAAAGGACAACAATTTCTCTATTAATGTTAGAATTTACAACATTAGGTAAGAATTGAATTGAAGTCTGCAAAACCTACTTATCCTGATGAAAAATCAGAAAAGGAGAATCACAAGAAAGAGCAGATAATTCAGAAACTCTTCTAGCAGAAGAGATGGCCAAAAGGAACAACACTTTCAAAGAAAGTAGTTTAATGTCCAAAGAATGCATAGGCTCAAATGGAGGAGCCTGTAAAGCCTTCAAAACCAAATTAAGACTCCAAGGAGGAGAGATTGATTTAATGACAGGCTTGATACGAACCAAAGCCTGTACAAAACAGTGAATATCAGGAAGCTTAGCAATCTTTCTGTGAAATAAAACAGAGCAGAGATCTGTCCCTTCAAACCATCCTGAAGAAACTGTAAAAATCTAGGAATTCTGAAAGAATGCCAATAGAATTTGAGAAGAACACAATGAAACAGAAGTCTTCCAAATTCGATAATAAATCTTTCTAGAAACAGATTTACGATCCTGTAACCTAGTATTAATTACTGAGTCAGAGAAACCTCTATGACTAAGCACTAGGCGTTCAATTTCCATACCTTCAAATTTAATGATTTGAGATCCTGATGGAAAAACGGACCTTGAGACAGAAGGTCGGGCCTTAATGGAAGTGGCCAAGGTTGGCAACTGGATATCAGAACAAGATCTGCATACCAAAACCCGTGAGGCCATGCTGGAGTTACCAGTAACACAAACAATTGCTCCATGATGATTTTGGAGATCACTCTTGGAAGAAGAACTAGAGGCGGGAAAATATAAGCAGGTTGATAACACCAAGGAAGTGTCAACGCATCCATTGCTTCCGCCTGAGGATCCCTGGACCTGGATAGGGACCTGGGAAGTTTCTTGTTTAGATGAGAAGCCATCAGATCTATTTCTGAAAGACCCCACATCTGAACAACCTGAGAGAACACATCTGGATGGAGGGACCACTGGATGTAAAGTCTGATGGCTGAGATAATCCGCTTCCCAATTGTCTATACCTGGGATATGAACCGCAGAAATTGGACAGGAGCTGGATTCCGCCCAAGCAAGTATCCGGGGTACTTCTTTCATAGCTAGAGGACTGTGAGTCCCACCCTGATGATTGACATATGCCACAGTTGTGATATTATCTGTCTGAAAACAAATGAACGGTTCTCCAACAGAGGCCAAATCTGAAGAGCCCTGAAAATCGCATGGACTTCCGAAATATTGATTATCTTGACTCTTGAGATTTCCAAACTCCTTGTGCTGTCAGAGCTCCCCAGGTTGGACGGACAAGAGGCCCCTAGAACTATACGATGGTGATTTAACCACCAAGTCAGAGATAGTCTAACATTGGGATTTAAGGATATTAATTGTGATATCCTTGTATAATCCCTGCACCATTGGTTCAGCATACAAAGCTGGAGAGGTCTCATATGAAAACGAGCAAAGGGGAATTGCGTCCGATGCTGCAGTCATGAGACCTAAAACTTCCATGCACATAGCTACTGAAGGGAATGACTGAGACTGAAGGTTCAGACAGGCTTAAACCAATTTTAAACGTCTCTTGTCTGTTAGATTCATTGTCCATGACTCTGTCTCTATCTGGAAACCTAAAAAGGTGACCCTTGTCTGAAGAATCAAAGAACTTTTTGGTAAATTGATCCTCCAACCATGTTTTCGAAGAAACGTTAGTTGATTCGTGTGAGATTCTGCAGAATGTAAGGACTGAACTAGTACCAAGATATCGTCCAAATAAGGAAACGCTGCAATACCCGCTCTCTGATTACAGAGAGTAGGGCACCGAGAACCTTTGAAAAGATTATTGGAGCTGTCGCTAGGCCAAAAGGAAGAGTAACAATTTGGTAATGCTTGTCTAGAAAAGAGAATCTCAGAAACTGATAATGATCTGGATGAATCGGAATATGAAGATATGCATCCTGTAAGTCTATTGTGGACATATAATGCCCGTGCTGAACAAAAGGCCGAATAGTCCTTATAGTCACCACTTATAAAGTTGGTACACTTACAAAACGATTCAAAATTTTCAGATCCAGAACTGGTCTGAATGAATTTTTCTTTCTTTGGGACAATGAATAGATTTGAATAAAACCCCAGACCCTGTTCCTGAAACGGAACCGGCATGATTACCTCTGAAAACTCCAGGTCTGAAACACACTTCAGGAAAGCCTAACTTTTTACTGGATTTGCTGGGATGCTTGAGAGATAATCTCTTCTCACAGGAGGTCTTACTCTGAAACCCCCCCAGTGACAGTTGAAATAATTGAATCCAACTGAGAACCACATAACTTATTGTCTTGGAAAGAAAGAGAGAGCAATCTGGACTTAGAAGTCATGTCAGCATTCCAAGATTTAAGCCACAAAGCTCTTCTAGCTAAAATAGCTAAAGGCATAGATTTAACATCAATTTTGAAAATATCAAAAATGGCATCACAAATAAAATGATTAGCATGTTGAAGAAAGCGAACAATGCCAGACAAATCGGAATCCAATTCTTGTTGCGCTAAATTTTCCAACCAAAAAGTTGATGTAGCTGCAACATCAGCCAAAGAAATTGCAGGCCTGAGAAGATGACCTGAATATAAATAGGTTTTCCGTAGATAAGATTCAAGTTTCCTATCTAAAGGATCTTTAAAAGAAGTACTATCTTCCATAGTAATAGTAGTACGTTTAATCCTTGAAGGAATAAAAGAAGTACCAGGACTATTCCATTCCTAAGAAATCATATTGGAAAAAGCATCAGGAACTGGAAAAACCTCTGGAATAACCACAGGAGGTTTATAAACAGACTTTAAACGTTTACTAGTTTTAATATCGAGAGGACTAGTTTCCTCAATATTCAATGTAATCAACACTACTTTTTAACAAAGAACGAATATACTCCATTTTAAATGAATAAGTAGATTTGTCAGTGTCCATATCTGAGGAAGGATGAGGATAATTCAGTATGTTGTCAGTCATTTGAAAATTCATCAACTTTATGAGAAGTTTTAAAAGACCTTTTACATTTTATTAGAAGGCGGGATGGCAGACAAAGCCTTCTGAATAGAATCAGCAATAAATTCTTTTAAATTCACAGGTATATCTTGTACATTAGATGTTGAAGGAACAGCAACAGGCAATGTACTATTACTGATGGACACATCTGCATGTAAAAGTTTATCATGACAACTATTACAAACCACAGCTGGCGATATAACCTCCACTAGTTTACAACAAATGCACTTAGCTTTGGTAGGATTTTTTTCAGGCAGCAGGGTTCCAACAGTGATTTCTGAGACTGGATCAGATTGAGACATCTTGCAAATGAAAGAGAAAAAAAACATACGGAAATTGATAATTTTGCTTTATATGACAGTTTCAGGAATGGGAAAAAATGCAAACAGCATAGCCCTCTGATAGAGATAAAAGGCAAGAGGCATATAGTAATGGGGTTTTAAATGAAAATATTTGGCGCCAAGTATGACAAGCTGTCACATTTTATGTCTCTTTTTAAATAGGTTTTTCTTTAGATTTTTTTTTAAATTCAGATACATCATACACAAGCACATTTAAAAAGTACAAGTTAAATATTTGTTTTAATGATAAATGTATTACAGGAAATATGTAATGAAGGAAGTGAATAATATACACACAATCTCA
The DNA here is from genome assembly GCF_027579735.1 of Bombina bombina. NCBI lineage: Eukaryota > Metazoa > Chordata > Amphibia > Anura > Bombinatoridae > Bombina > Bombina bombina. Next base: position 720,310,731 of record NC_069500.1, on the reverse strand, counting down.
CACACACACACACACACTTTAATCAAATTCCTGCTCTAACACATATACAAATATATTAGAGCGTGAAAAATAGATGAACAGATCCAGCTATGAATTTTGCACTTTGCTGCATATTTTCTGTCTTCGAATTGTAATATAGTTCTAAACAAAGAATATTGACTCCCTGTGACACATACAAGGACTAAAACACAATTAGTGAGGCTGTGTTTGAGGGGTCAGACAAGCTGTTCTGTTTGCGTACACTGTGGCTAGAAAATCTCATAGGAGTGAGTAACAGTAAACTTAACTGTAAGTCAGTGTGTTTAATTTGCAAATTGATCTATCTGATTCAGAATTATTTGTCCAAGGGGCCATAAAGGGCGCTGACTGAGGGATAAAAAAAAGCCTCTGTCAATATATACACTAAATAAATTACTAGATATCTGCAATATATTTCATAGCTGTATGTTCCATCCATTTTTGATAATGGTCGGTTTTAATTGTATGGCCATTTTAGTGAATATTGATTTTTGGTGTAGCTTCCATTAAAACAAATATTGCAATTGGTGTATCTCCATAAAAGGTAAAAAATTAAAGCTTAAGGTAATTACATTTTCCATCTAATATTTATTTTTAGTTGTCCTCAATAAAATAAAAAAATCCTGTTTATTTTTTTTTCTCCAACATTGGTGCGTCCGGTCCATGGCGTCATCCTTACTTGTGGGAATATTCTCTTCCCCAACAGGAAATGGCAAAGAGCACAGCAAAAGCTGTCCATATAGTCCCTCCCAGGCTCCGCCCCCCCAGTCATTCTCTTTGCCGCTCTGAACAAGTAGCATCTCCACGGAGATGGTGAAGAGTATGTGGTGTTTAGTTGTAGTTTTTTATTCTTCTATCAAGAGTTTATTTTAAAATAGTGCTGGTATGTACTATTTACTCTGAAACAGAAAGAGATGAAGAGTTCTGTTTAAAAGAGGAGTATGATTTTAGCAGCAGTAACTAAAATCAATTGCTGTTCCCACACAGGACTGTTGAGCTGAGAGAACTTCAGTTGGGGGGAACAGTTTGCAGACTTTTCTGCTCAAGGTATGACTAGCCATTTTTCTAACAAGACTGTGTAATGCTGGAAGGCTGTCATTTTTCCCTCATGGGGATCGGTAAGCCATTTTCTTAGTCTCAAACAGAATAAAGGGCTTATTATGGGCTATAAACTGGTGGACACTTTTAGGGGCTAAATCGATTGCTTTATTTAAGTATTATATGCAGTTTGAAGTGAATTTCACACTTTCTAATACTGGGGAACGTTTTTAGCGCCAGGCACTTGTTAAGACACCTTCCCAGTCAGGAAGGGCCTTTCTCTATAGTAGGCAGAGCCTCATTTTCGCGCCATTATTGCGCAGTTATTTTTGAGTACAGTACATGCAGCTGCATGTGTGAGGGTCTGGCATCCACTGAAAACGATCCTAGAAGGCTTCAACTGGTATCGTATACCCCCTGGGATTGGTGAAGTCGCAACAAAGGCTGTGGCTGGGACTGTATGGGGGGTTAAAATTGCAAACGGCTCCGGTTTCCACATTTTAAGGGTTAACAGCTTGAAAATTGGGGTGCAATACTTTGAATGCATTAAGACACTGTGGTGAAAATTTGGAAAAGATTGGATAATTCCTTCATAGTTTTTCACATATTCAGTAATAAAGTGTGCCCTGTTTAACATTTAAAGAGACAGTAACGGTTTTGTTTTAAAACGGTTTTTGTGCTTTATTATCCAGTTTAAGCCTGTTTAACATGTCTGTGCCTTCAGATAGATCATGTTCTGTATGTATGGAAGCCAATGTGGTTTCCCCTTCAAATATGTGTGATAATTGTGCCATAGCGTGCAAACAAAGTAAGGACAGTACTGTCACAAATAGTAAGGTTGCCCAGGATGATTCCTCAGATGAAGGAAGTAGACATAGTTCTACATCCTCTCCTTCTGTGTCTATACCAGTTATGCCCGCGCAGGCGACCCCTAGTACTTCTGGCGCGCCAATGCTTGTTACTATGCAACAATTGACGGCAGTAATGGATAACTCCATAGCTAATATTTTTTTATCCAAAATGCCAGCATTTTAGAGAGCGCGATTGCTCTGTTTTAAACACTGTAGAGCAGGAGGACGCTGATGATAATTTTTCTGTCATACCCTCACACCAATCTGAAGTGGCAGTGAGGGAGGGTTTGTCAGATGGGGAAATTTCTGATACAGGAAGAATTTCTCAGCAGGCAGAACCTGATGTTGTGACATTTAAATTAGAGCATCTCCGCGCATTACTTAAGGAGGTGCTATCTACTCTGGATGATTGTGACAATCTGGTCATCCCAGAAAAATTGTGCAAGATGGACAAGTTCCTAGAGGTCCCGGTGCACCCTGATGCTTTTCCGATACCTAAACGGGTGGCGGACATAGTGAATAAGGAGTGGGAGAAGCCAGGCATACCTTTTTGTCCCTCCTCCTATATTTAAGAAATTGTTCCCTATGGTCGACCCCAGGAAGGACTTATGGCAAACAGTCCCTAAGGTCGAGGGGGCGGTTTCTACACTAGCCAAGCGCACGACCATTCCTATTGAGGACAATTGTGCTTTCAAAGATCCTATGGATAAAAAATTGGAGGGTTTGCTTAAAAAGATTTTTGTACAGCAAGGTTACCTCCTTTAACCTATTTCGTGCATTATTCCTGTCACTACAGCGGCGTGGTTCTGGTTCGAGGAACTGGAAAAGTCGCTCAGTAGGGAGACTCCGTATGAGGAAGTCATGGACAGAATTCACGCACTTAAGTTAGCTAATTCCTTTATTTTAGACGCCGCTTTGCAGTTAGCGAGGTTAGCGGCGAAAAATTCAGGGTTTGCAATTGTGGCGCAGAGTGCTCTGGCTAAAGTCTTGGTCGGCGGATGTATCTTCCAAGACAAAATTGCTTAATATCCCTTTCAAAGGTAAGACCCTTTTTGGGCCAGAATTGAAAGAGATTATTTCAGACATCACTGGGGGTAAGGGCCATGCCCTCCCACAGGATAGGCCTTTCAAGGCTAAGAATAAGTCCAAATTTGTTCCTTTCGCAATTTCAGGAACGGACCGGCTTCCAACTCTGCAGCCTCTAGACAAGAGGGTAACGCTTCCCAGACTAAGCCAGCTTGGAAACCAATGCAAGGCTGGAACAAGGGTAAACGGGCCAAGAAGCCTGCTGCTGCTACCAAAACAGCATGAAGGGGTAGCCCCCGATCCGGGACCGGATCTAGTAGGGGGCAGACTCTCTCTCTTTGCTCAGGCTTGGGCAAGAGATGTTCAGGATCCCTGGGCACTAGAAATAGTCTCTCAGGGTTATCTTCTAGAATTCAAGGAACTACCCTCAAGGGGAAGGTTCCACATGTCTCCCTTATCTTCAAACCAAATAAAGAGACAGGCATTCTTACATTGTGTAGAAGACCTGTTAAAGATGGGAGTGATACACTCAGTTCCAACTGTGGAACGAGGTCAGGGGTTTTACTCAAATCTGTTTGTAGTTCCCAAAAAAGAGGGAACTTTCAGACCAATTCTGGATTTAAAAATTCTAAACAAATTTCTCAGAGTTCCATCGTTCAAAATGGAAACCATTCGAACAATTTTACCTACAATCCAGGAGGGTCAATTTATGACTACCGTGGATTTAAAGGATGCGTACCTACATATTCCTATCCACAAAGATCATCATCAGTTCCTAAGGTTCGCCTTTCTGGACAAACATTACCAGTTTGTGGCTCTCCCATTCGGGCTAGCCACTGCTCCAAGGATTTTCACAAAGGTGCTTGGGTCCCTTCTAGCGGTCCTAAGACCAAGGGGTATTGCAGTGGCACCTTATCTGGACGACATTCTAATCCAAGCGTCGTCTCTTTCCAAAGCAAAGGCTCATACAGACATTGTTCTAGCCTTTCTCAGATCTCACGGGTGGAAGGTGAACGTAGAAAAGAGTTCCCTGTCTCCGTCGACAAGAGTTCCCTTTTTGGGAACAATAATAGATTCTTTAGAAATTAAGATCTTCCTGACAGAAGTCAGAAAGTCAAAGCTTCTAAACACTTGTCAAGTTCTTCACTCTATTCTGCAGCCTTCCATAGCTCAGTGCATGGAAGTAGTAGGGTTGATGGTTGCAGCAATGGACATAGTTCCTTTTGCTCGAATTCATCTAAGACCATTACAACTGTGCATGCTCAAGCAGTGGAATGGGGACTATACAGACTTGTCTCCAATGATTCAAGTAGACCAGTTGACCAGAGACTCACTCCGTTGGTGGTTGACCCAGGATCACCTGTCCCAGGGAATGAGTTTCCGCAGACCAGAGTGGGTCATTGTCACGAACGACGCCAGTCTATTAGGCTGGGGCGCGGACTGGGGTTCCCTGAAAGCTCAGGGTCTATGGTCTCGGGAAGAGTCTCTTCTCCCGATAAACATCCTGGAACTGAGTGCGATATTCAATGCCCTCCGGGCTTGGCCTCAACTATCGAAGGCCGGATTCATAAGATTCCAGTCAGACAACATGACTGTACATCAACCATCAGGGGGGAACAAGGAGTTCCTTGGCGATGAGAGAGGTGTCCAAAATCATCAAATGGGCGGAGGATCACTCCTGCCACCTATCTGCAATCCACATCCCAGGAGTAGACAACTGGGAGGCGGATTATCTGAGTCGTCAGACTTTCCATCCGGGGGAGTGGGAACTCCACCCGGAGGTGTTTGCCCAGTTAACTCAATTATGGGGCATTCCAGACATGGATCTGATGGCGTCTCGTCAGAACTTCAAGGTTCCTTGCTATGGGTCCAGATCCAGGGATCCCAAGGCGGCTCTAGTGGATGCATTAGTGGCACCTTGGTCGTTCACCCTAGCTTATGCGTTTCCACCGTTCCCCCTCCTTCCCAGGCTTGTTGCCAGGATCAAACAGGAGAAGGCCTCTGTGATTCTGATAGCTCCTGCGTGGCCGCGCAGGACTTGGTATGCAGACCTGGTGAATGTCATCGGCTCCACCATGGAAGCTACCTTTGAGACAGGATCTTCTAGTACAAGGTCCATTCGAACATCCAAATCTAATTTCTCTGCAGCTGACTGCTTGGAAATTGAACGTTTGATTTTATCCAAGCGTGGGTTTTCAGATTCAGTGATAGATACTCTGATCGAAGCCAGAAAACCTGTGACTAGAAAGATTTACCACAAAATATGGAAAAGATATATCTGTTGGTGTGAATCAAAGGGATTCTCCTGGAGTAAGATTAAAATTCCTAGGATCCTCTCCTTTCTCCAAGAAGGTTTGGATAAGGGATTGTCAGCGAGTTCTCTAAAAGGACAGATTTCTGCTTTATCTGTCTTGTTACACAAACTACTGGCAGCTGTACAAGCTTTTGTACAGGCTTTGGTTAGAATCAAGCCTGTTTACAGACCCTTGACTCCTCCCTGGAGTCTAAATTTAGTTCTTTCAGTTCTGCAAGGGGTTCCGTTTGAACCCTTACATTCCATAGATATTAAGTTACTATCTTGGAAAATTTTGTTTTTGGTTTTTTATTTCTTCTGCTAGAAGAGTTTCTGAATTATCTGCTTTGCAATGTAATCCACCCTATCTGGTGTTCCATTCAGATAAGGTTGTTTTGCGTACCAAGCCTGGTTTTCTTCCAAAAGTTGTTTCCAACAAGAACATTAACCAGGAAATAGTTGTTCCTTCTTTGTGTCCGAATCCAGTTTCAAAGAAGGAACGTTTGTTACACAATTTAGATGTAGTCCGCGCTTTAAAGTTCTATTTAGAAGCAACAAAGGATTTCAGACAAACTTCTTCTTTGTTTGTCGTTTATTCTGGTAAGAGGAGAGGACAAAAAGCTACTGCTACCTCTCTTTCTTTCTGGCTGAAAAGCATCATCCGATTGGCTTATGAGATTGCCGGACGGCAGCCTCCTGAACGAATCACAGCTCACTCTACTAGGGCTGTGGCTTCCACGTGGGCCTTCAAGAACGAGGCTTCTGTTGATCAGATATGTAAGGCAGCGACTTGGTCTTCTCTGCACACTTTTGCCAAATTCTACAAATTTGATACTTTTGCTTCTTCGGAGGCTATTTTTGGGAGACAGGTTTTGCAAGCCGTGGTGCCTTCTGTTTAGGTAACCTGATTTGCTCCCTCCCTTCATCCGTGTCCTAAAGCTTTGGTATTGGTTCCCACAAGTAAGGATGACGCCGTGGACCGGACACACCAATGTTGGAGAAAACAGAATTTATGCTTACCTGATAAATTACTTTCTCCAACGGTGTGTCCGGTCCACGGCCCGCCCTGTTTTTTTTAATCCGGTTTGAAAAATGTCTTTCTCTATACACTAGTCACCACGGCACCCTATAGTTTCTCCTTTTTTTCTCCTAACCGTCGGTCGAATGACTAGGGGGGCGGAGCCTGGGAGGGACTATATGGACAGCTTTTGCTGTGCTCTTTGCCATTTCCTGTTGGGGATGAGAATATTCCCACAAGTAAGGATGACGCCGTGGACCGGACACACCGTTGGAGAAAGTAATTTATCAGGTAAGCATAAATTCTGTTTTTTTGTTTTTGTTTTTTTGGGGGGGGGGGGGTTGGGGCGCTTCAGGTTTTTGTGCCTAAGGGCACCTGAAATGTGAATCCAGCCCTGGATGCAACCTTTTGAAAGGTCTCGGCGTCAACTAAGTCCCCGGAAGTGACTAATTTGCGTCATCAACCGTAATTTTGCGCCAAAAATGACACAATATACTTTGGCATTTTGCGCCCTCGTGAGCCTAATTCTGCCTGCAAATTTAAAATGACAGTCAATTGAAAAAAAGACTATACCCCAGGTAACAAATACATTTTCCTAAAAAATGCATTTTCCAGTTAAGAAACTGACAGTCTGCAAAAGGAAATATATTGAAAACGTGAATCATGGCAAATATAAGTACAATTCATATATTTAGAACTATATATAAATACATAAAGTGCCAAACCATAGCTGAGAGTGTCTTAAGTAATGAAAACATACTTACCAAAAGACACCCATCCACATATAGCAGATAGCCAAACCAGTACTGAAACGGTTATCAGTAGAGGTAATGGAATATGAGAGTATATCGTCGATCTGAAAAGGGAGGTAGGAGATGAATCTCTACGACCGATAAGAGAGAACCTATGAAATAGATCTTCCGTGAGGAAAACCATTGCATTCAAATAAGTGATACTCCCTTCACATCCCTCTGACATTCACTGTACTCTGAGAGGAATCTGGCTTCAAAATGCTAAGAAGCGCATATCAATGTAGAAATCTTAGCATAGGTTAGGTGCTAAGATTTCTGGCAGACAGTCTGCAAATATGAGGCGCTTCTTTTTTTTTTTTTTTTTATGTTCCGTAGCATAGGGCCCCTCCTCTGCTGGATCGCCCTCCCGCCAGCACCAACAGAAGATTGTTAAAGAGGTGTGTGTGTGTTTACATATGTCTTATTGGGTGAAGGTGTTAACATTGATGAAATTACAGATTTATTGAGTGAGAACTGTGGCTAATGCTGGATTTAAAATAGTTGCCGTTACACATTTTCATGTGGTGGTGTATTTTAAATATAACACGCTTGCAAATCCAACATACATGTCCACATCTGTCTTGCACACTTATCTATACTTCAAAATAGTCCTGGTTTTATATCAAAACCTTATTTCCATGACCTAAGTATGCATTTTTATATAATATTCTATTTTTATTTTTTTTTCTATATTTTTTTCAGCTTGGTAAATCTGTTGTTGCAAAAGTGAAGATTCCTGCTGGTACGGTTCTCAATCTTAGTATGTTGACCATAAAAGTGGCAGAACCTCATGGCTTTCCTCCTGAAGAAATCTTTGACCTGGAGGGCAAAACTGTCAAACGTGACATAGAAGAAGATGAAAGTGTGACAGAAGAAGCAATAGAAAACTACAACACTAGAACAAAATGTTAAACAAACATCCCACCAGTGATCTCCTTCTATTTTCCAATATGTTGTGTATAAAATGTACACATACACAGGTTTTGGAATCCTTTTGTATCAAACTCTCAGTGGCATGCCAGATTGTGTGGCTGTGCAAAGAATGCCGTTCATTGTAAGGCTTTGAATTATTGCATGGCAATCAGTTTGTTTTCTTAACAGCTTATCTATTAAAACGAGGGGGGAGTAAAAAAAAAAAAGTTAATGTTAGGAAAATTCATTGAATTGTGTTTTTGTATAGAAATGTAAAATTCTGGTAACTGCTTTAACTTTATGTGCCTCCTAAAAGTACTGCCCCTTCTAAAACTCTTATTTCTCACTTTTTGTTTTTGCATAGGTTAAATTATTTATGCATTAAATTACATTAATTCCTCAAGATATTTGCATTGGCTAGTTATTTTTAAGTCTAGTTAAAGTAGCTTAACTGAGTTTCAAGGAAAAAAATATTTATAAGATGCTTTAAAAGTACTCACATGCAGGAGGTTTTCAAGAGATAACTGTCTTAACCTATGCCTGATCCAGTATAGTTTTTGTACATGCCACTTGACTACGAATGTCATTTTAGGACACTGTAGTGGGGCATTATGGGTTTCATACATATGTTTCTAGTATTACCTTGCTGCTTTTAAAGACCTAAAAATGGATCTACAGCTGGATCAGTATAGGATAAATATTGGTTTAAAACATACTCTTTTAAATACATTTGTAAATTGTTTTGGTCCTTTTTATGTTTTTGCCTTTGCATGTATTTTCTGGGCTGGATAAGATATTGATCCTTATTTATTTTTTCTTTTGTTGAACTTAATTACTGTGTTAATGAAATGTGGACTTCTAGCCAAGGAAATTCACAGTAAAGTAGACTGCTTTAAAAGCTATAATTGATAGGTGATGTGCTGCATTTAGTTCAATTACATTTTGACCTTTTCTATGATTGAAATACTTTGACTTGACAATGTTTTGTGAAAAGGATTTTGACACTTTTGTGGTGGTTGCATTTTTACACACAATGTGTATGAATAATGTTTTGTAATACATTAAAAAAAAAAAAATAAAGATTTTTTTTTTTTGTCTGTTTTAAATATTTTTGTTTATCATTTGAAATGTCTGCTCATTTAAAGAGACAAGAAAGTAAATATTTCATTATCACAATTAAGATAGTGCCGTTTTGTGTGTTGCTTCAAGGGCGGAACTACCTTTTGGCACTGATATATGGAGATGGATAGATTTTATATATTCTATCTCTATTATGACACAATGAGTCTACTGAATCATCAATTACTGTTGGGAATATCACTCCTGGCCAGCAGGAGGAGGCAAAGAGCACCACAACAAAGCTGTCTCTTTGCCTTCGGTGCAAGGAGGAGGTGAAGTTTTTTTTTGGTGTCTGAAAAGATTTACTTCAATCAAGATTTTATTATTTAAGCCAGATCAGGTTTGCTATGATCTTCCTAGCTGGGTTTTGCCGTATTCCACATCAGTCTCTTCAATAGGGCAGTGGTGGCTTTTAAGCAGTTGAGAAGTTTTTCTCTTGTTAAGTGTATCCAGTCCACGGATCATCCATTACTTGTGGGATATTCTCCTTCCCAACAGGAAGTTGCAAGAGGATCACCCACAGCAGAGCTGCTATATAGCTCCTCCCCTCACTGCCATATCCAGTCATTCTCTTGCAACTCTCAACTAAGATGGAGGTCGTAAGAGGACTGTGGTGTTTTAGTTTATTTCTTCAATCAAAAGTTTGTTATTTTTAAATGGTACCGGAGTGTACTGTTTATCTCAGGCAGTATTTAGAAGAAGAATCTGCCTGCGTTTTCTATGATCTTAGCAGAAGTCACTAAGATCCTTTGCTGTTCTCACATATTCTGAGGAGTGAGGTAACTTCAGAGGGGGAATAGCGTGCAGGTTTTCCTGTACTAAGGTATGTGCAGTTAAGATATTTTTCTAGGGATGGAATTTGCTAGAAAATGCTGCTGATACCGAAGTAATGTAAGTAAAGTCTTAAATGCAGTGATAGCGACTGGTATCAGGCTTATTAATAGAGATACATACTCTTATAAAAGTGTATTTTAAAACGTTTGCTGGCATGTTTAATCGTTTTTTACATATGTTTGGTGATAAAACTTATTGGGGCCTAGTTTTTTCCACATGGCTGGCTTGAATTTTGCCTAGAAACAGTTCCCTGAGGCTTCCCACTGTTGTAATATGAGTGGGAGGGGCCTATTTTGGCGTTTTTTTTTTTGCACAGCAAAAATTACAGACACAGACATCCAGCTTCTTCCTGCATGATCCAGGACTTCTCTGAAGGGCTCAAAAGGCTTCAAAAGTCGTATTGAGGGAGGTAAAAAGCCACAGTAGAGCTGTGGCAGTTGTGACCGTTTTAAAAAACGTTTTTATCATTTGTTATTCCGTTTTTGGTATTAAGGGGTTAATCATCCGTTTGCAAGTGGGTGCAATGCTCTGCTAACTTATTACATACACTGTAAAAATTTCGTTAGTGTAACCATTTTTTTCACTGTTATTACAAAATTTGGGAAAATTTGTGTTTCTTAAAGGCGCAGTAACGTTTTTTTATATTGCTTGTAAACTTGTTTTAAAGAGTTTTCCAAGCTTGCTAGTCTGTTTAAACATTTCTGACACAGAGGAACATACTTGTTCATTATGTTTGAAAGCCATGGTGGAGCCCCATAGGGGAATGTGTACTAAATGTATTGATTTCACCTTAAACAGTAAAGATCAGTCTTTAGCTATAAAAGAATTATCACCAGAGGGTTCTGTCGAGGGGGAAGTTATGCCGACTAACTCTCCCCACGTGTCAGACCCTTCGCCTCCCGCTCAGGGGACGCACGCTAATATGGCGCCAATTACATCAGGGACGCCCATAGCGATTACCTTGCAGGACATGGCTGCAATCATGAATAATACCCTGTCAGAGGTATGCCTCTGGATTAAGAGGCAAACGCGATAGCTCTGGGGTTAGGAGAGATACAGAGCGTGCAAATGCTGTTAGAGCCATGTCTGATACTGCGTCACAGTATGCAGAACATGAGGACGGAGAGCTTCAGTCTGTGGGTGACATCTCTCTGACTCGGGGAAACCTGATTCAGAGATTTCTAATTTTAAATTTAAGCTTGAGAACCTCCGTGTATTGCTTGGGGAGGTATTAGCTGCTCTGAATGACTGTAACACAGTTGCAATTCCAGAGAAATTGTGTAGGCTGGATAGATACTATGCGGTGCCGGTGTGTACTGATGTTTTTCCTATACCTAAAAGGCTTACAGAAATTATTAGCAAGGAGCGGGATAGACCCGGTGTGCCCTTTTCCCCACCTATATTTAGAATTTTTTTTCCAATAGACGCCACTACACGGGACTTATGGCAGACGGTCCCTAAGGTGGAGGGAGCAGTTTCTACTTTAGCAAAGCGTACCACTATCCCGGTTGAGGACAGTTGTGCTTTTTCAGATCCAATGGATAAAAAATTGGAGGGTTACCCTAAGAAAATGTTTATTCAACAAGGTTTTATTTTACAGCCCCTTGCATGCATTGCTCCTGTCACTGCTGTGGCGGCATTCTGGTTTGAGGCCCTGGAAGAGGCCATCCAGACAGCTCCATTGAATGAAATTATTGACAAGCTTAGAACGCTTAAGCTAGCTAACTCATTTGTTTCTGATGCCATTGTTCATTTGACTAAACTAACGGCTAAGAATTCCGGATTCGCCATCCAGGCGCGTAGGGCGCTATGGCTTAAATCCTGGTCAGCTGACGTGACTTCAAAGTCTAAATTACTCAACATTCCTTTCAAGGGGCAGACCTTATTCGGGCCTGGCTTGAAGGAAATTATTGCTGACATTACTGGAGGCAAGGGTCATACCCTTCCTCAGGATAGGGCCAAATCAAAGGCCAAACAGTCTAATTTTCGTGCCTTTCGAAATTTCAAGGCAGGAGCAGCATCAACTTCCTCCGCTTCAAAACAAGAGGGAACTGTTGCTCATTCCAGACAGGCCTGGAAACCTAACAAGTCCTGGAACAAGGGCAAGCAGGCCAGAAAGCCTGATGCTGCCCCAAGACAGCATGAAGGAATGGCCCCCTATCCGGAAACGGATCTAGTGTGGGGGGCAGACTTTCTCTCTTCGCCCAGGCGTGGCCAAGAGATGTTCAGGATCCCTGGGCGTTGGAGATCATATCTCAGGGATATCTTCTGGACTTCAAAGCTTCTCCTCCACAAGGGAGATTTCATCTTTCAAGGTTATCAGCAAACCAGATAAAGAAAGAGGCATTCCTAAGCTGTGTGCAAGACCTCCTATTAATGGGAGTGATCCATCCAGTTCCGCGGACGGAACAAGGACAGGGATTTCTCCAACATAGGTGTGTCCGGTCCACGGCGTCATCCTTACTTGTGGGATATTCTCTTCCCCAACAGGAAATGGCAAAGAGCCCAGCAAAGCTGGTCACATGATCCCTCCTAGGCTCCGCCTACCCCAGTCATTCTCTTTGCCGTTGTACAGGCAACATCTCCACGGAGATGGCTTAGAGTTTTTTAGTGTTTAACTGTAGTTTTTATTATTCAATCAAGAGTTTGTTATTTTGAAATAGTGCTGGTATGTACTATTTACTCAGAAACAGAAAAGAGATGAAGATTTCTGTTTGTATGAGGAAAATGATTTTAGCAACCGTCACTAAAATCCATGGCTGTTCCACACAGGACTGTTGAGAGCAATTAACTTCAGTTGGGGGAACAGTGAGCAGTCTCTTGCTGCTTGAGGTATGACACATTCTAACAAGACGATGTAATGCTGGAAGCTGTCATTTTCCCTCTGGGATCCGGTAAGCCATGTTTATTACGATTGTAAATAAGGGCTTCAAAAAGGGCTTATTAAGACTGTAGACTTTTTTTGGGCTAAATCGATTGATTATTAACACATATTTAGCCTTGAGGAATCATTTTATCTGGGTATTTTGATATAATAATATCGGCAGGCACTGTTTTAGACACCTTATTCTTTAGGGGCTTTCCCAAAGCATAGGCAGAGCCTCATTTTCGCGCCGGTGTTGCGCACTTGTTTTTGAGAGGCATGGCATGCAGTCGCATGTGAGAGGAGCTCTGATACTTAGAAAAGACTTTCTGAAGGCGTCATTTGGTATCGTATTCCCCTTGGGGCTTGGTTGGGTCTCAGCAAAGCAGATACCAGGGACTGTAAAGGGGTTAAAGTTCAAAACGGCTCCCGTTCCGTTATTTTAAGGGTTAAAGCTTCCAAATTTGGTGTGCAATACTTTTAAGGCTTTAAGACACTGTGGTGAAAATTTGGTAAATTTTGAACAATTCCTTCATGTTTTTTCGCATTTGCAGTAATAAAGTGTGTTCAGTTTAAAATTTAAAGTGACAGTAACGGTTTTATTTTAAAACGTTTTTTGTACTTGTTATCAAGTTTATGCCTGTTTAACATGTCTGAACTACCAGATAGACTGTGTTCTGAATGTGGGGAAGCCAGAATTCCTATTCATTTAAATAAATGTGATTTATGTGACAATGACAATGATGCCCAAGATGATTCCTCAAGTGAGGGGAGTAAGCATGGTACTGCATCATTCCCTCCTTCGTCTACACGAGTCTTGCCCACTCAGGAGGCCCCTAGTACATCTAGCGCGCCAATACTCCTTACTATGCAACAATTAACGGCTGTAATGGATAATTCTGTCAAAAACATTTTAGCCAAAATGAACACTTATCAGCGTAAGCGCGACTGCTCTGTTTTAGATACTGAAGAGCATGACGACGCTGATATTAATATTTCTGAAGGGCCCCTAACTCAGTCTGATGGGGCCAGGGAGGTTTTGTCTGAGGGAGAAATTACTGATTCAGGGAACATTTCTCAACAAGCTGAACCTGATGTGATTGCATTTAAATTTAAGTTGGAACATCTCCGCATTCTGCTTAAGGAGGTATTATCCACTCTGGATGATTGTGACAAGTTGGTCATCCCAGAGAAACTATGTAAAATGGACAAGTTCCTAGAGGTGCCGGGGCTCCCAGAAGCTTTTCCTATACCCAAGCGGGTGGCGGACATTGTTAATAAAGAATGGGAAAGGCCCGGTATTCCTTTCGTCCCTCCCCCCATATTTAAAAAATTGTTTCCTATGGTCGACCCCAGAAAGGACTTATGGCAGACAGTCCCCAAGGTCGAGGGAGCGGTTTCCACTTTAAACAAACGCACCACTATACCCATAGAGGATAGTTGTGCTTTCAAAGATCCTATGGATAAAAAATTAGAAGGTTTGCTTAAAAAGATGTTTGTTCAGCAGGGTTACCTTCTACAACCAATTTCATGCATTGTCCCTGTCGCTACAGCCGCATGTTTCTGGTTCGATGAGCTGATAAAGGCGGTCGACAGTGATTCTCCTCCTTATGAGGAGATTAAGGACAGAATCAATGCTCTCAAATTGGCTAATTCTTTCACCCTAGACGCCACTTTGCAATTGGCTAGGTTAGCGGCTAAGAATTCTGGGTTTGCTATTGTGGCGCGCAGAGCGCTTTGGTTGAAATCTTGGTCGGCTGATGCGTCTTCCAAGAACAAGCTACTTAACATTCCTTTCAAGGGGAAAACGCTGTTTGGCCCTGACTTGAAAGAGATTATCTCGGATATCACTGGGGGTAAGGGCCACGCCCTTCCTCAGGATCGGCCTTTCAAGGCAAAAAATAAACCTAATTTTCGTCCCTTTCGTAGAAACGGACCAGCCCAAAGTGCTACATCCTCTAAGCAAGAGGGTAATACTTCTCAAGCCAAGCCAGCTTGGAGACCAATGCAAGGCTGGAACAAGGGAAAGCAGGCCAAGAAACCTGCCACTGCTACCAAGACAGCATGAAATGTTGGCCCCCGATCCGGGACCGGATCTGGTGGGGGGCAGACTCTCTCTCTTCGCTCAGGCTTGGGCAAGAGATGTTCTGGATCCTTGGGCGCTAGAAATAGTCTCCCAAGGTTATCTTCTGGAATTCAAGGGACTTCCCCCAAGGGGGAGGTTCCACAGGTCTCAGTTGTCTTCAGACCACATAAAAAGACAGGCATTCTTACATTGTGTAGAAGACCTGTTAAAAATGGGAGTGATTCATCCCGTTCCATTAAGAGAACAAGGGATGGGGTTCTACTCCAATCTGTTTATAGTTCCCAAAAAAGAGGGAACATTCAGACCAATCTTAGATCTCAAGATCTTAAACAAGTTTCTCAAGGTTCCATCGTTCAAGATGGAAACCATTCGAACTATTCTTCCTTCCATCCAGGAAGGTCAATTCATGACCACGGTGGATTTAAAGGATGCGTATCTACATATTCCTATCCACAAGGAACATCATCGGTTCCTGAGGTTCGCATTCCTGGACAAACATTACCAGTTCGTGGCGCTTCCTTTCGGATTAGCCACTGCTCCAAGGATTTTCACAAAGGTACTAGGGTCCCTTCTAGCTGTGCTAAGACCAAGGGGCATTGCTGTAGTACCTTACTTGGACGACATTCTGATTCAAGCGTCGTCCCTTCCTCAAGCAAAGGCTCACACGGACATTGTCCTGGCCTTTCTCAGATCTCACGGATGGAAAGTGAACGTGGAAAAGAGTTCTCTATCTCCGTCAACAAGGGTTCCCTTCTTGGGAACAATAATAGACTCCTTAGAAATGAGGATTTTTCTGACAGAGGCCAGAAAAACAAAACTTCTAGACTCTTGTCGGATACTCCATTCCGTTCCTCTTCCTTCCATAGCTCAGTGCATGGAAGTGATCGGGTTGATGGTAGCGGCAATGGACATAGTTCCTTTTGCACGCATTCATCTAAGACCATTACAACTGTGCATGCTCAGTCAGTGGAATGGGGACTATACAGACTTGTCTCCGAAGATACAAGTAAATCAGAGGACCAGAGACTCACTCCGTTGGTGGCTGTCCCTGGACAACCTGTCACGAGGGATGACATTCCGCAGACCAGAGTGGGTCATTGTCACGACCGACGCCAGTCTGATGGGCTGGGGCGCGGTCTGGGGATCCCTGAAAGCTCAGGGTCTTTGGTCTCGGGAAGAATCTCTTCTACCGATAAATATTCTGGAACTGAGAGCGATATTCAATGCTCTCAAGGCTTGGCCTCAGCTAGCGAGGGCCAAGTTCATACGGTTTCAATCAGACAACATGACAACTGTTGCGTACATCAACCATCAGGGGGGAACAAGGAGTTCCCTGGCGATGGAAGAAGTGACCAAAATCATTCTATGGGCGGAGTCTCACTCCTGCCACCTGTCTGCTATCCACATCCCAGGAGTGGAAAATTGGGAAGCGGATTTTCTGAGTCGTCAGACATTGCATCCGGGGGAGTGGGAACTCCATCCGGAAATCTTTGCCCAAGTCACTCAGCGGTGGGGCATTCCAGACATGGATCTGATGGCCTCTCGTCAGAACTTCAAAGTTCCTTGCTACGGGTCCAGATCCAGGGATCCCAAGGCGGCTCTAGTGGATGCACTAGTAGCACCTTGGACCTTCAAACTAGCTTATGTGTTCCCGCCGTTTCCTCTCATCCCCAGGCTGGTAGCCAGGATCAATCAGGAGAGGGCGTCGGTGATCTTGATAGCTCCTGCGTGGCCACGCAGGACTTGGTACGCAGATCTGGTGAATATGTCATCGGCTCCTCCTTGGAAGCTACCTTTGAGACGAGACCTTCTTGTTCAGGGTCCGTTCGAACATCCGAATCTGGTTTCACTCCAGCTGACTGCTTGGAGATTGAACGCTTGATCTTATCGAAGCGAGGATTCTCAGATTCTGTTATCGATACTCTTGTTCAGGCCAGAAAGCCTGTAACTAGAAAGATTTACCACAAAATTTGGAAAAAATATATCTGTTGGTGTGAATCTAAAGGATTCCCTTGGGACAAGGTTAAGATTCCTAGGATTCTATCCTTCCTTCAAGAAGGATTGGAAAAAGGATTATCTGCAAGTTCCCTGAAGGGACAGATTTCTGCCTTGTCTGTGTTACTTCACAAAAAGCTGGCCGCTGTGCCAGATGTTCAAGCCTTTGTTCAGGCTCTGGTTAGAATTAAGCCTGTTTACAAACCTTTGACTCCTCCTTGGAGTCTCAATTTAGTTCTTTCAGTTCTTCAGGGGGTTCCGTTTGAACCCTTGCATTCCGTTGATATTAAGTTATTATCTTGGAAAGTTTTGTTTTTAGTTGCAATTTCTTCTGCTAGAAGAGTTTCAGAATTATCTGCTCTGCAGTGTTCTCCTCCTTATCTGGTGTTCCATGCAGATAAGGTGGTTTTACGTACTAAACCTGGTTTTCTTCCAAAAGTTGTTTCTAACAAAAACATTAACCAGGAGATTATCGTACCTTCTCTGTGTCCGAAACCAGTTTCAAAGAAGGAACGTTTGTTGCACAATTTGGATGTTGTTCGCGCTCTAAAATTCTATTTAGATGCTACAAAGGATTTTAGACAAACATCTTCCTTGTTTGTTGTTTATTCTGGTAAAAGGAGAGGTCAAAAAGCAACTTCTACCTCTCTCTCTTTTTGGATTAAAAGCATCATCAGATTGGCTTACGAGACTGCCGGACGGCAGCCTCCCGAAAGAATCACGGCTCATTCCACTAGGGCTGTGGCTTCCACATGGGCCTTCAAGAACGAGGCTTCTGTTGATGAGATATGTAGGGCAGCGACTTGGTCTTCACTGCACACTTTTACCAAATTTTACAAGTTTGATACTTTTGCTTCTTCTGAGGCTATTTTTGGGAGAAAGGTTTTGCAAGCCGTGGTGCCTTCCATTTAGGTGACCTGATTTGCTCCCTCCCTTCATCCGTGTCCTAAAGCTTTGGTATTGGTTCCCACAAGTAAGGATGACGCCGTGGACCGGACACACCTATGTTGGAGAAAACAGAATTTATGTTTACCTGATAAATTACTTTCTCCACCGGTGTGTCGGGCCCACGGCCCGCCCTGGTTTTTTTAATCAGGTCTGATAATTTATTTTCTTTAACTACAGTCACCACGGTACCATATGGTTTCTCCTATGCAAATATTCCTCCTTAACGTCGGTCGAATGACTGGGGTAGGCGGAGCCTAGGAGGGATCATGTGACCAGCTTTGCTGGGCTCTTTGCCATTTCCTGTTGGGGAAGAGAATATCCCACAAGTAAGGATGACGCCGTGGACCGGACACACCGTTGGAGAAAGTAATTTATCAGGTAAACATAAATTCTGTTTTTATTCAAATCTGTTTGTGGTTCCCAAGAAAGAGGGAACCTTCAGACCAATCTTGGATCTAAAGATCTTAAACAAATTCCTCAGTTCCATCATTCAAAATGGAAACTATTCGGACCATCCTACCCATGATCCAAGAGGGTCAGTACATGACCACAGTGGACTTAAAGGATGCCTACCTTCACATACCAATTCACAAAGATCATCATCGGTTCCTAAGGTTTGCCTTTCTAGACGGGCATTACCAGTTTGTAGCTCTTCCCTTCGGGTTGGCCACTGCCCCGAGAATTTTTACAAAGGTTCTGGGCTCACTTCTGGCGGTTCTAAGACCGCGAGGCATAGCGGTGGCTCCGTATCTAGACGACATCCTGATACAGGCGTCAAGCTTTCAAATTGCCAAGTCTCATACAGAGATAGTTCTGGCATTTCTGAGGTCGCATGGGTGGAAAGTGAACGTGGAAAAGAGTTCTCTATCCCCACTCACAAGAGTCTCCTTCCTAGGGACTCTTATAGATTCTGTAGACATGAAAATTTACCTGACGGAGTCCAGGTTATCAAAACTTCTAAATGCTTGCCGTGTCCTTCATTCCATTCCACGCCCGTCAGTGGGTCAGTGCATGGAAGTAATCGGCTTAATGGTAGCGGCAATGGACATAGTGCCATTTGCGCGCCTGCATCTCAGACCGCTGCAATTATGCATGCTAAGTCAGTGGAATGGGGATTACTCAGATTTGTCCCCTCTACTAAATCTGGATCAAGAGACCAGAGATTCTCTTCTCTGGTGGCTTTCACGGGTCCATCTGTCCAAGGGTATGACCTTTCGCAGACCAGATTGGACGATTGTAGCAACAGATGCCAGCCTTCTAGGTTGGGGCGCAGTCTGGAACTCCCTGAATGCTCAGGGATCGTGGACTCAGGAGGAGAAACTCCTCCCAATAAATATTCTGGAGTTAAGAGCAATATTCAATGCTCTTCTAGCTTGGCCTCAGTTAGCAACACTGAGGTTCATCAGATTTCAGTCGGACAACATCACGACTGTGGCTTACATCAACCATCAAGGGGGAACCAGGAGTTCCCTAGCGATGTTAGAAGTCTCAAAGATAATTCCCTGGGCAGAGTCTCACTCTTGCCACCTGTCAGCGATCCACATCCCAGGCGTAGAGAACTGGGAGGCGGATTTTCTAAGTCATCAGACTTTTCATCCGGGGGAGTGGGAACTCCATCCGGAGGTGTTTGCTCAACTGGCCCATCGTTGGGGCAAACCAGAACTGGATCTCATGGCGTCTCGCCAGAACGCCAAGCTTCCTTGTTGCGGATCCAGGTCCAGGGACCCGGGAGCATTGCTGATAGATGCTCTAGCAGCTCCTTGGTTCTTCAACCTGGCCTATGTGTTTCCACCGTTTCCTCTGCTCCCTCGACTGATTGCCAAAATCAAACAGGAGAGAGCATCGGTGATTCTGATAGCGCCTGCGTGGCCACGCAGGACCTGGTATGCAGACCTAGTGGACATGTCCTCTCTTCCACCATGGACTCTGCCTCTGAGGCAGGACCTTCTAATACAAGGTCCTTTCAATCATCCAAATCTACTTTCTCTGAGACTGACTGCATGGAGATTGAACGCTTGATTCTATCAAGGCGTGGCTTCTCCGAGTCAGTCATTGATACCTTAATACAGGCTTGGAAGCCTGTGACCAGGAAAATATACCATAAGATATGGCCTAAATATCTTTATTGGTGTGAATCCAAGTGTTACTCATTATGTAAGGTTAGGATTCCTAGGCTATTGTCCTTTCTCCAAGAGGGTTTGGACAAAGGCTTATCAGCTAGTTCTTTAAAAGGACAGATCTCTGCTCTGTCTATTCTTTTCCACAAGCGTCTGGCGGAAGTTCCAGACGTCCAGGCATTTTGTCAGGCTTTGGTTAGGATTAAGCCTGTGTTTAAAACTGTTGCTCGCCCGTGGAGCTTAAACTTGGTTCTTAAAGTTCTTCAGGGAGCCCTTCATTCCATTGATATTAAACTTTTATCTTGGAAAGTTCTGTTTTTGATGGCGATTTCCTCGGCTCGAAGAGTCTCTGAGTTATCTGCCTTACATTGTGATTTTCATCTGATTTTTCAGACAAGGTAGTTCTGCGTACCAAACCTGGGTTTTTACCTAAGGTGGTTTCTAACAGGAATATCAATCAAGAGATTGTTGGTCCTTCATTGTGTCCTAATCCTTCTTGAAAGAAGGAACGTCTTTTGCATAATCTGGACGTAGTCCGTGCCTTGAAGTTTTACTTGCAGGCTACTAAAGATTTTCGTCAAACATCTGCCCTGTTTGTCGTTTACTCTGGACAGAGGAGAGGTCAAAAAGCTTCGACAACCTCTCTCTCATTTTGGCTTCAAAGCATAATACGCTTAGCCTATGAGACTGCTGGACAGCCGCCCCCTGAAAGGATTACAGCTCATTCTACTAGAGCTGTGGCTTCCACCTGGGCCTTTAAAAATGAGGCCTCTGTTGAACAGATTTGCAAGGCTGCGACTTGGTCTTCGCTTCACACCTTTTCAAAATTTTACAAATTTGACACTTTTGCTTCTTCGGAGGCTGTTTTTGGGAGAGAGGTTCTACAGGCAGTGGTTCCTTCCGTTTAAGTTCCTGCCTTGTCCCTCCCATCATCCGTGTACTTTAGCTTTGGTATTGGTATCCCACAAGTAATGGATGATCCGTGGACTGGATACACTTAACAAGAGAAAACATAATTTATGCTTACCTGATAAATTTATTTCTCTTTTAGTGTATCCAGTCCACGGCCCGCCCTGTCCTTTTAAGGCAGGTCTAAATTTTAATTAAACTACAGTCACCACTGCACCCTATGGTTTCTCCTTTCTCGTCTTGTTTCGGTCGAATGACTGGATATGGCAGTGAGGGGAGTTGCTATATAGCAGCTCTGCTGTGGGTGATCCTCTTGCAACTTCCTGTTGGGAAGGAGAATATCCCACAAGTAATGGCTGATCCGTGGACTGGATACACTACAAGAGAAATAAATTTATCAGGTAAGCATAAATTATGTTTTTTTTTTCCTCAACATAATTGCTGCCCTAATGTAGAAAGCCTGAGTAGGTTTACTCTGATCTTTCTTCACAGGTCCATGTGAGGAGTGGCCTCCTCTCACACTGGGTGAGCTGTCTTTTCTGCCGGACAGCCTATAACACAGGCAAGTGCCAATGTTTTTCTTTGGAGTATCAGGGGACACTGGCATTTTAAACAGCTTATAATTCATGCTCCAATATAAAGAAAAAATGGGATGTTATAGATTGATCTTAGTAGGGATCTATATTGGGCAGATTAGCAGGCACCGGTGAAGTGAGGAGATAGTGTATGCTTGGGCACTACAGAGTTCATAACCGGCTCATTGGTGGCGCAGTTTATTTCTCCTGGTTCCGGTGTAACTGACCGGTCCAGGGCTGTGTAAAACCAACCATGCACTTTAAAATTTTAAACTGCAAATATTTTTTGCCTAAATTCATAAGATGGCCGCTTCTGTTTTTCACTAAGAGGCGGTCCTTTTTGCTGTGGCGGCAGTCGGAGTGTGCGCTTTCTAGCGCATATTACAGGAGACTCCGGAGTGGTGATTCGTCAAGTTACCAGCTCCGGCATTGGATATATCTGACTTCGCTTTCTCTTGGCTCTAGAGGAATCCGGTTCGGTGACTATTCCTTTCTATCCTGTTTAAGCAGAATCCTGGTCATCTGGGGCAGGTAGGCACCTCAGAAGTTAGCTGAGGTTTAAAGGGTGTCAACATAGGGGCTTTATATCTGTATTATTATTTATCATTTTTGAAAAATTCTTATGCCTTGTCGAATTTCAATTTTTTTTTTTTACACTGTTGTTTGCAAATAGAACAAGAGGCATTGCCAACTGTTGAATGCAAGCTTTGTTTTAGCAACCATGTAGAATCCCCTCTTCCTTTTTGTTCTTGTATTGAAATAATTTTATTTTACAAGGATAGACTTTTTGATTCTTAGCCACCATTCTCTAAGGCTGACACTGTTCAGGTTTTTCCTGTATCAGAAATGCTGCAGCTTTCTCCTCAAGCGCCCCAATCTTTGTCATCTTCACATGCAGTGCCCTGCGGTTCCTCTCTTGCTCCTGGAAGAGTTTATTTATTAGCAGGCAGAAATTGCTGCCCAGGTATCATCTGCAGCATTAGCTGCCATTCCCATGCTTCAGGGAAGACGCAAGAGGAAGTTTAAAGATTCAGTGAGTAAGGTTGATCCAATTTTGGCTAACAAAGTTGCTCTTTCTCAGAAGTCTTAGGAGGAAGACATGTCGGTAGCCTCTGAGGGTGAAAGCTCAGATTCTGACAGTATAATTTCTTCTGATGCTGAAGTTGTATCCTTCAGATTTAAGCTGGAACACCTCTGTATGTTAAAGGAGGTTTTGGCTACTCGGGACAACTCTGATACGACTGTCTTAGTCAACCTAAACAAATCTAGCAATCTAAGTACTTTGATGTTCCCTCCGCAGTGGAGGTATTTCCTGTACCAGACTGCTTCAGAGATTATTGCACGGGAGTGGGAGAAGCCTGGAATCGCTTTCTCTCTATCTCCAATTTTCAAGATGTTTTGCGGTGGCAGACGGTTCCCAAGGTGGAAGGAGCGATCTCCACTTTGGCTAAGAGAACCACTATTCCCATAGAGGATAGCTGTTCGTTTTAAGGACAAAAATATGGAGGCCTTTCTAAAAAGGATGTATGTTCATCAGGGTCTCCAATGGCAACCTGCAGTGTGTATTACCACTGATTTGTGCGGCAGCCTACTGGTTTGATGCATTGTCTGACTCTATTCAAGCAGAAATTCCCTTGGAAGAGATATAGGACAGGATTAAGGCTCTTAAATTAGCCAATTCCTTTATCACTGATGCCTCCTTACAAGTCATTAAATTGGGAGCAAAAATATCTGGTTTTGCTGTTCTAGCTCGCAGAGCCTTATGGTTAAAATCCTGGTCTGTGGATGTTTTGTCTAAGTCAAAGATTATGGTGATTCCTTACAAGGATAAGACCTTGTTTGGACCTGGCCTGGCAGAAATTATTTCAGATATCAGAGGCGGCAAAGGGTTAGAAGCTAGAATTCAAGACTTTAGTTCCATGGGGCAGGGGCAGGTTCCTCCTGTCCAGATTATCTGAAAAAACAGATAGAGAAGCATTCTTAAAATGTGTACAGGATCTAGTTTCAGTTCAGGAACAGGGTCTAGGATTTTATTAAAATCTGTTTGTGGTTCCCAAGTAAGAGGGAATCCTCAGACCAATTCTAGACTTAAAGTGTCTAAACAAGTGAGTACTGTCCTTCAAGATGGAAACTATGTTCCATTCTTCCCTTGGTCCAAGAGGGTCAGGTTATGATGACCATAGACCAGAACGATGCGTACCTTCATATTCCTATTCACTGGGATCATCACAAATCACTTTTAGTTTGTAGCTCTTCCATTTGGCCTTGCCACAGCTCCCAGAATCTTCTTAAAGGTTCTGGGGGCTGTATTAGCAGTGATCCGGTCTCGGAATTGCATAGGCACCTTATCTGGATGACATTCTGGTTCAGGCGCCGTCTTTTCAACAAGCAAACTCTCATACAGAGATCTTGTTGTCTTTTCTTCGTTCCCACAGATGGAAGGTGAACCTGGGAAAGAGTTTCCTTCCAGCTACAAGGGTAGTATTCTTAGGGACCATAATAGATTCCCTATCGATGAAGATATTTGACAGAGGTCAAATTCAAAGATTTTCAATTCTTGCCTTGCCCTTCAGTCCCCTCTTCAACCGTTAGTAGCTCAATGTATGGAGGTAATTTGTCTGATGGTAGCTTCCATGGACATAATTCAATTCGCTCGGTTCCATCTCAGAGCTCCACAGTTATGCATGCTAAGGCAATGTAACGGGCACTATGCAGTTCTGTCTCAATGAATAGATCTGGATCAGGCGACAAGAGACTCTTCCGTGGTGGCTGTCTCAGGTACACCTCTCTTAGGGAACTTGCTTTCGCAGACTTCCATGGTTTATGAGAGAAATCTTCAATGCTATTCTGGCTTGGCCTCAGCTAGCTTTACCCCAGTTTATCAGGTTCCAGTTGGACAACAACCTCAGTGGCTTACATCAACCACCAGGGAGGAACTCATAGTTCCTGGCCATGAAAGTGGTGGCTCGAATTATTCTGTGGCCGGAGACCCAAAACTGCTGTCTCTGCGATCCACATTCCAGGAGTGGACAATTAGGAAGCGGATTTTCTGAGCAGACAGACTTTTTTCATCCCGGGGAGTGGGAACTCCATCCGGAGGTGTTTTCAAACTTGACCCTCAAGTGCGGGCTATCGGAATTGGATCTAATGGTGTCTCTGCATAATGCCAAGCTGCCGAGTTACGGGCCGAGGGCTCCACAGGCCACTCTGATAGATGTTCTGGCAGTCCCTTGGGAATTCAGTCTGGAATACCTATTTCCTCCGTCTGCTCTCCTTCCACGAGTCATTGCTCGTATCAAGCAGGAGAGAGCATTGGTGATTCTCATAGTGTCGGCGTGGCCTTGCAGAATCTGGTAGCAGACCTAGTGGAAATGTCATCTCTTCCACCTTGGAGACTGCCTCTGAGGAAGGACCTTCTACTTCAGGGTCCCTTCCTTCATCAAAATCTTGTTTCTCTGAAGCTGGCTGCTTGGAGAATGAACGCTTAATATTATACAAGCATGGGTTTTCCGAGTAGTTAATTGAGACTATGATCCAGGGTTGCAAGCTGGTTACTAGGTTGATTATCATAAAATATGGCGTAAATATCATCTGTATTGGTGTGAATCCAATTGATACTCTTGGAGTAGAGTCAGGATTCATAAGATTTTGTATTTTGTTACATAAGCGTCTGGCGGATGCAACAGCTGTGCAATCCTTTTGTCAGGCCTTGGTCAGAATCAGGCCTGTGTTTAAGAACAAGGTCCATGGAGGAGTAACAGGTTTAAAGTTTTACAGCAGGCTCTGTTTGAGCCTATGCATTCCTTAGATATTAAGAGGTTATCTTGGAAGGTTTTGTTTTTTCCTGCTCTGAGAGTCTCGGAACTCTCTGCGCTGCAGTGCGATTCCCCTTACCTGATATTACATGTTTATAAGTGGTTCTTTGTACTAAGTTAGGTTTCTTTCCTAAGGTTGTTTCGGATAGGAATATTAATCAGAAAATTGTTCCTTCCCTATGTCCTAATCCTTCTTCTCACAAAGAATGTTTGTTACACAACCTGGATGTTGTGCATTCTCTGAAATTCTACTTGCAAGCGACTAAGGATTTTTGCCAGTCTCCTGCATTGATTGTTTTTCTGGGAAACGCAAAGGTCAGGAAGCTACAGTTACTTCTTTCTCTTTGGCTGAAGAGTATAATTCATTTGGCTTATGAGACTGCTGGACATCAACCTCCTGAGAGAATCACAGCTCATTCCACGATGGCGGTTCCCTCTTCCTTGCCTTTCAAAATGAAGCTTCTGTAGAACAGATTTACAAGGCTGCAATTTGGTCCTCTCTGCATACTTTTTCTAAATTTGATACTTTTACCTCGGCTGAGGCTTCTTTTGGGAGAAAGCTTCTTCAAGCAGTAGTGCCGTCTGTTTAGGTTACCTGTCTTGTCCCTCCCTAATCATGCGTCCTTAAGCTTGGGTATTGATTCCCAACAGTAAGTGTATTAATTAATACATTTTATCAGGTAAGCATAATTTTTGTTTTTGCATCAGTGCCCTCTGTTCTGCTTCTGTGGGGTAAATTCCCAGTTTAAATGTTTGAAATAAAAGGAAAAAAATGCATTTTCTGACACTGAGCTTTTACTTTCTATGGACCTTCTCAAGAGGAAGGGTATTTTTCCCTTCTACTTGAATGGCTTTATATAGGTAGGTAAAAGGGTATTACAAAATAATATACATTCACACACAAAAATTCTAGACATAATATATTAAAATTCATATTATTATAACCTTGGTGCCTAAATAATATAGATTTTATTAAAGACAGGAGGCAATTATTTTGCATCAAATCTTTACTGTTTCCCAAATAGCAAAATCACAAAATATAACACAAGTTATCAAGAACAGGAATGAGGCCAAATAGTCAATTATGCAGAAAAGGTTTTTTTTTTAAAAAAAAACAAAAAAACGTTTAAGGCCGGTCTGACGTTTTATTCCGGGCTTTAGCGCCATTCGGGCGGAAAAGAACGCCCTAACAAGTTTGACTGTCCTGAAGCCAACGGCGCTGTTCCAATGTAGGTAAAAGCTGTCAGAAAAAGGTTAAAACCTTTTTGGAGTTGCTCAAATGTGCCAATGCTTTAATTTGTAATGCTATTTGTGTCATTATTAAAGGGACATAAACCCCAATTTTTTTTCTTTAATGATTTTGAAAGAGCATGTAATTTTAAACAAGTTTCTAATGTTCTATTATCTAATTTGCTTCATTCTTTTAATATATTTTGCTGAAAATCATATAAAGATAGGCTCAGTAGCTACTGAATCATGAGAAAAAAAACATAATTTGTGTAAAAACTTACCTGATAAATTCTTTTCTTTCATATTGGCAAGAGTCCATGAGCTAGTGCCGTATGGGATATACAATCCTACCAAGAGGGGCAAAGTTTCCCAAACCTCAAAATGCCTATAAATACACCCTTCACCACACCCACAATTCAGTTTAACGAATAGCCAAGCAGTGGGGTGATAAAGAAAAGAGTAAAAAGCATCAACAAAGGAATTTGGAAATAATTGTGCTTTATAAAAAAAAAAAAAAAAAAATCATAACCACCATGAAAAAAGGTGGGCCTCATGGACTCTTGCAAATATGAAAGAAATTAATTTATCAGGTAAGTACTTACATAAATTATGTTTTCTTTCATGTAATTGGCAAGAGTCCATGAGCTAGTGACCCAAGATGTGGAACTCCACGCAAGAGTCACTAGAGAGGGAGGGATAAAATAAAAACAGTCATTTTGCTAAAAAAATAAATCCACAACCCAAATATAAGTTTATTCTCAAAAAAGAAAAACTTAAATCATAAGCAGAAGAATCAAACTGAAACAGCTGCCTGAAGAACTTTCCTACCAAAAACTGCTTCCGAAGAAGCAAACACATCAAAATGGTAGAATTTAGTAAATGTATGGAAAGAAGACCAAGTTGTTGCTTTGCAAATCTGATAAACTGAAGCTTCATTCTTAAAAGCCCAAGAAGTGGAAACTGATCTAGTAGAATGAGCTGTAATTCTCGGAGGCGGGGCTTTACCCAACTCCAAATAAGCTTGATGAATCAAAAGCTTTAACCACAATGTCAAAGAAACGACAGAAGCCTTCTGACCTTTCCTGGAACCAGAAAAGATAACAAATAGACTAGAAGTCTTCCTGAAATCTTTAGTGGCTTCAACATAATATTTCAGAGTTCTCACCACAGCCAAAGAATGTAAAGATCTCTCCAAAGAATTCTTAGTATTAGGACACAAAGAAGGGACAACAATTTCTCTATTAATGTTGTTAGAATTCACAACCTTAGGTAAGAATTTAAATGAAGTCCGCAAAACTGTCCGCAAGACCTCGCTAAATGCGGAGAGCAATACGCTCTCCACATTTAACATTGCACCAGCAGCTCACAAGAGCTGCTGGTGCAACGCCGCCCCCTGCTGACTCGCGGCCAATCGGCCGCCAGCAGGGAGCTGTCAATCAACCCGATCGTATTCGATCGGGTTGATTTCCGGCGGTTCCTGTCCGCCTGCTCAGAGCAGGCGGACAGGGTTATGAAGCAGCGGTCTTTAGACCGCTGCTTCATAACTTGTGTTTCTGGCGAGTCTGAAGACTCGCCAGAAACACGGCCCTTCAAGCTCCATACGGAGCTTGATAAATGGGCCTGATAGGCTCAAATGGAGGAGCCTGTAAAGCCTTCAAAACCAAATTAAGACTCCAAGGAGGAGAGATTGATTTAATGACAGGCTTGATACGAACCAAAGCCTGTACAAAACAATGAATATCAGAAAGTTTAGCATTTTTCCTGTGGAATAAAACAGAAAGAGCAGAGATTTGTCCTTTCAAGGAAACCTTTATCCAAACCATCCTGAAGAAACTGTAAAATTCTAGGAATTCTAAAAGAATGCCAAGAAAATTTATGAGAACACCATGAAATGTAAGTCTTCCAAACTCAATAATAAATCTTTATAGAAACAGATTTACGAGCCTGCAACATAGTATTAATCACTTAGTCAGAGAAACCTCAATGACTAAGCACTAAGCGTTCAATTTCCATACCTTCAAATTTAATGATCTGAGATTCTAATGGAAAAATGGACCTTGAGATAGGTCTGGCCTTAATGGAAGTGGCCAAGGTTAGCAACTGGACATCCGAACAAGATCCGCATACCAAAACCTGTGAGGCCATGCTGGAGCCACCAGCAGCACAAACAATTGCTCCATGATGATTTGGATATCACTCTTGGAAGTAGAACCAGAGACTGGAAAATATAAGCCGGTTGATAACACCAAGGAAGTGTCAACGTTTCTGTCTGAGGATCCCAGGACCTGGACAGCTACCTGGGAAGTTTTTTGTTTAGATGAGAAGCCATTAGATCTATTTCTGGAAGCTCCCATATCTGAACAATTTGAGAAAACACATCTGGGTGGAGAGACCATTCTCCCGGATGTAAAGTCTGACGACTGAGATAATCCGCTTCCCAATTGTCTATACCTGGGATATGAACTGCAGAAATTAGACAAGAGCTGGATTCCGCCCAAACAAGTATCCAAGATACTTCTTTCATAGCTTGAGGACTGTGAGTCCCACCCTGATGATTGACATATGCCACAGTTGTGATATTGTCTGTCTGAAAACAAATGAACGGTTCTCTCTTCAACAGAGGCCAAAACTGAAGAGCCCTGATAATTGCACGGAGTTCCAAAATATTTATTGGTAATCTCGCCTCTTGAGATTTCCAAACCCCTTGTGCTGTCAGAGATCCTCAAACAGCTCCCCAACCTGAAAGACTTGCATCTGTTGTGATCACAGTCCAGGTTGGACGAACGAAAGAGGCCCCTAAAATTATACGATGGTGATCTAACCACCAATTCAGAGAAAGTCGAACATTGGGATTTAAGAATATTAATTGTGATATCCTTGTATAATCCCTGCACCATTGATTCAGCATACAAAGCTGGAGAGGTCTCATATGAAAACGAGCAAAGGGGATCGCGTCTGATGCTGCAGTCATGAGACCTAAAACTTCCATGCACATAGCTACTGAAGGGAATGACTGAGACTGAAGGTTCTGACAGGCCGCAACCAATTTCAAACGTCTCTTGTCTGTTAGAGACAAAGTCATGGACACTGAATCTATCTGGAAACCTAAAAAGGTTACCTTTGAGGAATCAAATAACTTTTTTGAAAAGATTCTTGGAGCTGTTGCTAGGCCAAAAGGAAGAGAAACAAATTGGTAATGCTTGTCTAGAAAAGAGAATCTCAGGAACTGATAGTGATCCGGATGAATCGGAATATGAATATATGCATCCTGTATGTCTATTGTGGACATATAATGCCCTTGCTGAACAAAAGGCAGAATAGTCCTTATAGTCACCATCTTGAAAGTTGGTACTCTTACATATCGATTCAAAATCTTTAGATCCAGAACTGGTCTGAATTAATTTTCTTTCTTTGGGGCAATGAATAGATTTGAATAAAATCCCAGGCCCTGTTCCTGAAACGGAACTGGCATGATTACCCTTGATAACTCCAGGTCTGAAACACACTTCAGGAAAGCATGAGCCTTTACTGGGTTCGCTGGAATGCGTGAGAGAAAAAAAGCTTCTCACAGGTGGTCTTACTCTGAATCCTATTCTGTACCCCTGAGAGACAATACTCTGGATCAATTCGGTCCAAAATCATTGGATTCAAACATCTTTGAAAATTTTTAATCTGCCTCCTACCAGCTGAGCTGGAATGAGGGCTGCACCTTCATGCGGACTTGGGGGCTGGCTTTGATCTCTTAAATGGCTTGGATTTATTCCAATTTGAGGAAGGCTTCCAATTGAAAACAGAGTCCTTTAAGGAAGGATTAGATTTCTGTTACTTATTATGTCGAAAGGAACGAAAACGGTTAGAAGCTTTAGATTTGCCTTTAGGTTTTTTTATTCTGAGGGAAAAAACTCCCTTCCCCCCAGTGACAGTTGAAATTTTTGAATCCAACTGAGAACCAAATAATTTATTACCTTGGAAAGAAAGAAAAAGCAATCTGGACTTAGAAGTCGTATCAGCATTCCAAGATTTAAGCCACAAAGCTCTTCTAGCTAAAATCACTAAAGACACATATCTAACATCAATTTTGATGATATAAAAAATGGCATCACAAATCAAATTATTAGCATGTTGAATCAACTTAACAATGCTAGACAAATCATGATCCAATACTTGTTGCGCTAAAGTTTCCAACCAAAAAGTTGAAGCAGCTGCAACATCAGCCAAAAAAATTGCAGGCCTATGAAGATGACCTGAATATAAATAAGCCTTCCTTAGATAAGATTCAAGTTTCCTATCTAAAAGATCTTTAAAAGAAGCACTATCTTCTGTAGGAATAGTAGTACATTTAGCAAGAGTAGAGAGAGCCCCATCAACTTTTGGGATCTTTTCCCAAAACTCCAATCTAACTGCTGGCAAAGGATAAAAAAAATTTAAACCTTGAAGAAGGAATACAAGAAGTACCAGTCCTATTCCATTCCTTAGAAATCATATCAGAAATAGCATCAGGAACTGGAAAAACCTCTGGAATAACCACAGGAGGTTTATCAACAGAATTTAAACATTTACTAGTTTTAATATCAAGAGGACTAGTTTCCTCCATATCTAATGTAATCAACACTTCTTTTAATAAAGAATGAATATACTCCATTTTAAATAAATAAGAGGATTTGTCAGTGTCAATATTTGAGGCAGGATCTTCTGAATCAGATTCTCATCAGAGAAGGATAAATCAGTATGTTGCCGGTCATTTGAAATTTCATCAACTCTATGAGAAGTTTTAAAAGACCTTTTACGTTTATTAGAAGGCGGAATGGCAGACAAAGCCTTCTGAATAGAATCAGCAATAAAATATATATATTTACAGGTATATCTTGTGCATTAGATGTTGAGGGAACAGCAACAGGTAATGAACTACTACTGATGGATACATTTTCTGCATGTAAAAGTTTATCATAACAACTATTACAAACCACAGATGGAGGTATAATCTCCACAAGTTTACAACAAATGCACTTAGCTTTGGTAGAACTGTTATCAGGCAGCTGGGATCCAACAGTAAATTCTGAGACAGGATCAGAGTAAGAGAAAAAGCAAAATTATCAATTTCCTTATATGGCAGTTTCAGGAATGGGAAAAATGCAAACAGCATAGCCCTCTGATAGAGAAAAAAAGGGCAAGAGGCAAATAGGAATGGGGTCTTAAATAATGAAAATATTTGGCGCCAAGTATGATGCACAACAAACAGAAAAATAGTTTTTGGCGCCAAAAACGTCCGAAAATGACACACTCTCGTCATAGATGACGCAACCTTGTGAAGGACTCGGCGTCAACTAAGACGCTGGAAATGACGAATTTGCCTCAACGA
This sequence comes from Bombina bombina, assembly GCF_027579735.1. NCBI lineage: Eukaryota > Metazoa > Chordata > Amphibia > Anura > Bombinatoridae > Bombina > Bombina bombina. Next base: position 720,278,934 of record NC_069500.1, on the reverse strand, counting down.
ACGTAACTGCGCAAAAAAATCTCGCGCCAAGAATGATGCAATAAACTTTGCCATTTTGCGCCCTCGTGAGCCTAATTCTGCCCACGAATTTAAAAGACAGTAAATTTGAAAAAGAGACTATACCCCAGGTAAAAAATAAATTTTCATAAAAAAGCATTTCCCAGATATGAAACTGACAGTCTGCAAAAAGGAAATATACTGAAAACCTGAATCATGGCAAATATAAGTACAATACATATATTTAGAACTTTATATAAATACATAAAGTGCCAAACCATAGCTGAGAGTCTTAATGGGACAGTCAACCATAGAATTGTTATTGTTTTAAAAGATAGATAATCCCTTTATTACTCATTCCCCAGTTTTGCATAACCAACACAGTTATATTAATGTAATTTTTACCTTTGTGATTACCTTGTATCTAGGAACCTTCTTCCAGCCCCCTGATCACATGACTGTGACTGTTTATTATCTATTGTCTTAAATTTAGCATTGTTTTGTGCTAGATCTTAAATAACTTTCTGTGCCTGAACACAGTGTTATCTATATAGCCCACGTGTACTTTCTGTCTCTTTGTGTTGAAAAGAGATTTAAAAAGCCTGTGATAAGAGGCAGCCCGCAAAGGCTTAGAAATTAGCATATGAGCCTACCTATGTTTAGTTTAAACTAAGAATACCAAGAGAAAAAAAAGCAAATTTGATGATAAAAGTAAATTGGAAAGTCAATTAAAATTAAAAGTCCTATCTGAATAATGAAAGTTTAATTTATACTTGACTGTCCCTTTAAGTAATGAATACACACAGAGAGAAATGCACTCACAGGAACGAACAACCAGCTCAATACCATTGTTAGCCTGTTCTATGGTGATTTACCACCTGGGTGCAACTTCTTTTAGCCCAGCAATGCTTTTCACAAAGTAGAACTTTCCTGTAGTATATCAGTCTGATCCCGCCTATTACGGTCAGTCCAGCACCGAAATACCATGCAATTCCTCTCTGAACAAGGAACAAAGCAACCCCAGACGATCGTTTCGGCCTTCATTGGGCCTCGTCAGTGAGGTGTAGCAGTATTCCTCTAAGCACACTGAGCAAGGAGTCCACGTCTGGTTTCCCCTTTTTCCCATAGGGAGACTAAATACACACAGAGAGAAATGCACTCACAGGAACGAACAACCAGCTCAATACCATTGTTAGCCTGTTCTATGGTGATTTACCACCTGGGTGCAACTTCTTTTAGCCCAGCAATGCTTTTCACAAAGTAGAACTTTCCTGTAGTATATCAGTCTGATCCCGCCTATTACGGTCAGTCCAGCACCGAAATACCATGCAATTCCTCTCTGAACAAGGAACAAAGCAACCCCAGACGATCGTTTCGGCCTTCATTGGGCCTCGTCAGTGAGGTGTAGCAGTATTCCTCTAAGCACACTGAGCAAGGAGTCCACGTCTGGTTTCCCCTTTTTCCCATAGGGAGACTAAATACACACAGAGAGAAATGCACTCACAGGAACGAACAACCAGCTCAATACCATTGTTAGCCTGTTCTATGGTGATTTACCACCTGGGTGCAACTTCTTTTAGCCCAGCAATGCTTTTCACAAAGTAGAACTTTCCTGTAGTATATCAGTCTGATCCCGCCTATTACGGTCAGTTCAGCACCGAAATACCAGGCAATTCCTCTCTGAACAAAGAACAAAGCAACCCCAGACGATCGTTTCGGCCTTCATTGGGCCTCGTCAGTGAGGTGTAGCAGTATTCCTCTAAGCACACTGAGCAAGGAGTCCACGTCTGGTTTCCCCTTTTTCTCATAGGGAGACTAAATACACACAGAGAGAAATGCACTCACAGGAACGAACAACCAGCTCAATACCATTGTTAGCCTGTTCTATGGTGATTTACCACCTGGGTGCAACTTCTTTTAGCCCAGCAATGCTTTTCACAAAGTAGAACTTTCCTGTAGTATATCAGTCTGATCCCGCCTATTACGGTCAGTCCAGCACCGAAATACCAGGCAATTCCTCTCTGAACAAGGAACAAAGCAACCCCAGACGATCGTTTCGGCCTTCATTGGGCCTCGTCAGTGAGGTGTAGCAGTATTCCTCTAAGCACACTGAGCAAGGAGTCCACGTCTGGTTTCCCTTTTTCCCATAGGGAGACTAAATACACACAGAGAGAAATGCACTCACAGGAACGAACAACCAGCTCAATACCATTGTTAGCCTGTTTTATGGTGATTTACCACCTGGGTGCAACTTCTTTTAGCCCAGCAATGCTTTTCACAAAGCAGAACTTTCCTGTAGTATATCAGTCTGATCCCGCCTATTACGGTCAGTCCAGCACCGAAATACCAGGCAATTCCTCTCTGAACAATGAGCAAAGCAACCCCAGACAATCGTTTCGGCCTTCATTGGGCCTCGTCAGTGAGGTGTAGCAGTATTCCTCTAAGCACACTGAGCAAGGAGTCCACGTCTGGTTTCCCCTTTCTTTCATGTAATTAGCAAGAGTCCATGAGCTAGTGACATATGGGATATACATTCCTACCAGGAGGGGCAAAGTTTCCCAAACCTCAAAATGCCTATAAATACACCCCTCACCACACCCACAAATCAGTTTTACAAACTTTGCCTCCTGTGGAGGTGGTGAAGTAAGTTTGTGCTAGATTCTACGTTGATATGCGCTCCGCAGCAGGTTGGAGCCCGTTTTTCCTCTCAGCGTGCAGTGAATGTCAGAGGGATGTGAAGAGAGTATTGCCTATTTGAATTCAATGATCTCCTTCTACGGGGTCTATTTCATAGGTTCTCTGTTATCGGTCGTAGAGATTCATCTCTTACCTCCCTTTTCAGATCGACGATATACTCTTATATACCATTACCTCTACTTATTCTCGTTTCAGTACTGGTTTGGCTTTCTACTACATGTAGATGAGTGTCCTGGGGTAAGTAAGTCTTATTTTTGTGACACTCTAAGCTATGGTTGGGCACTTTTTATATAAAGTTCTAAATAATTGTGTTTAAACATTTATTTGCCTTGATTCAGGATGTTCAACATTCCTTTTTTCAGACAGTCAGTTTCATTATATGGGATAATGCATTTGAATAATCAATTTTTTTCTTACCTTAAAAATTTGACTTTTTTTCCTGTGGGCTGTTAGGCTCGCGGGGGCTGAAAATGCTTCATTTTATTGCGTCATTTCTGGCGCTGACTTTTTTGGCGCAAAAAAATATTTGTTATTTCCGGCGTCGTTCTTGTCACCGGAAGTTGCGTCATTTTTGACGTTTTTGCGCCAAAAGTGTCGGCGTTTCAGGATGTGGCGTCATTTTTGGCGCTAAAAGCATTTAGGCGCCAAATAATGTGGGCGTCTTTTTTGGCGCTAAAAAATATGGTCGTCATTATTGTCTCCACATTATTTAAGTCTTATTGTTTATTTGCTTCTGGTTGCTAGAAGCTTGTTCACTGGCATTTTTTCCCATTCCTGAAACTGTCATTTAAGGAATTTGATCAATTTTGCTTTATATGTTGTTTTTTCTATTACATATTGCAAGATGTCTCAGTTGGACGCTGAATCAGAAGCTACTTCTGGAAAATCGCTGCCTGATGTTGGATCTACCAAAGTTAAGTGTATTTGCTGTAAACTTGTGGTATCTGTTCCTCCAGCTGTTGTTTGTAATGAATGTCATGACAAACTTGTTAATGCAGATAATATTTCCTTTAGTAATGTTACATTACCTGTTGTTGTTCCATCAACATCTAATACTCAGAGTGTTCCTGTTAACATAAGAGATTTTGTTTCTAAATCCATTAAGAAGGCTATGTCTGTTATTCCTCCTTCTAGTAAACGGAAAAGGTCTTTTAAAACTTCTCATTTTTCAGATGAATTTTTAAATGAACATCATCATTCTGATTCCGATAATGTTTCCTCTGTTTCAGAGGATTCAGTTTCAGAGGTTGATGCTGATAAATCTTCATATTTATTCAAAATGGAATTTATTCGTTCTTTACTTAAAGAAGTCTTAATTGCATTAGAGATAGAGGAATCTGGTCCTCTTGATACTAAATCTAAACGTTTAAATAAGGTTTTTAAATCTCCTGTAGTTATTCCAGAAGTTTTTCCTGTCCCTGATGCTATTTCTGAAGTAATTTCCAGGGAATGGAATAATTTGGGTAATTTATTCAGTCCTTCTAAACGTTTTAAGCAATTATATCCTGTGCCAGCTGACAGATTAGAGTTTTGGGACAAAATCCCTAAGGTTGATGGGGCTATCTCTACTCTTGCTAAACATACTACTATTCCTACGGCAGATAGTACTTCTTTTAAGGATCCTTTAGATAGGAAAATTGAATCCTTTCTAAGAAAAGCTTACTTATGTTCAGGTAATCTTCTTAGACCTGCTATATCTTTAGCGGATGTTGCTGCAGCTTCAACTTTTTGGTTGGAAGCTTTAGCGCAACAAGTATCAGATCATAATTCTCATAGCATTGTTAATCTTCTTCAACATGCTAATAATTTTATTTGTGATGCCATCTTTGATATCATCAGGGTTGATGTCAGGTATATGTCTCTAGCTATTTTAGCTAGAAGAGCTTTATGGCTTAAAACTTGGAATGCTGATATGTCTTCTAAGTCAACTTTGCTTTCCCTTTCTTTCCAGGGTAATAAATTATTTGGTTCACAGTTGGATTCTATTATTTCAACTGTTACTGGAGGGAAAGGAACTTTTTTACCACAGGATAAAAAATCTAAAGGTAAATTTAGGTCTACTAATCGTTTTCGTTCCTTTCGTCACAATAAGGAACAAAAGCCTGATCCTTCCCCTACAGGAGCAGTATCAGTTTGGAAACCATCTCCAGTCTGGAATAAATCCAAGCCTTTTAGAAAGCCAAAGCCAGCTCCCAAGTCAACATGAAGGTGCGGCCCTCATTCCAGCTCAGCTGGTAGGGGGCAGATTACGATTTTTCAAAGAAATTTGGATCAATTCGATTCACAATCTTTGGATTCAGAACATTGTTTCACAAGGGTACAGAATAGGCTTCAAGATAAGGCCTCCTGCAAGAAGATTTTTTCTTTCCCGTGTCACAGTAAATCCAGTGAAGGCTCAAGCATTTCTGAAATGTGTTTCAGATCTAGAGTTGGCTGGAGTAATTATGCCAGTTCCAGTTCTGGAACAGGGGCTGGGGTTTTACTCAAATCTTTTCATTGTACCAAAGAAGGAGAATTCCTTCAGACCAGTTCTGGATTTAAAAATATTGAATCATTATGTAAGGATACCAACATTCAAGATGGTAACTATAAGGACTATTCTGCCTTTTGTTCAGCAAGGGCATTATATGTCCACAATAGATTTACAGGATGCATATCTGCATATTCCGATTCATCCAGATCACTATCAGTTTCTGAGATTCTCTTTCCTAGACAAGCATTACCAGTTTGTGGCTCTGCTGTTTGGCCTAGCAACAGCTCCAAGGATTTTTACAAAGGTTCTCGGTGCCCTTCTCTCTGTAATCAGAGAACAGGGTATTGTGGTATTTCCTTATTTGGACAATATCTTGGTACTTGCTCAGTCTTCACATTTAGCAGAATCTCATACGAATCAACTTGTATTGTTTCTTCGAGAACATGGTTGGAGGATCAATTTACCAAAAAGTTCATTGATTCCTCAGACAAGGGTAACCTTTTTAGGTTTCCAGATAGATTCAGTGTCCATGACTCTGTCTCTGGCAGACAAGAGACGTCTAAAATTGGTTTCAGCTTGCCGAAACCTTCAGTCTCAATCATTCCCTTCGGTAGCCTTATGCATGGAAATTCTAGGTCTTATGACTGCTGCATCGGACGCGATCCCCTTTGCTCGTTTTCACATGCGACCTCTTCAGCTCTGTATGCTGAACCAGTGGTGCAGGGATTATACAAAGATATCTCAATTAATATCTTTAAAACCGATTGTACGACAATCTCTGACGTGGTGGACAGACCACCATCGTTTAGTTTAGGGGGCTTCTTTTGTTCTTCCGACCTGGACTGTGATTTCAACAGATGCAAGTCTGACAGGTTGGGGAGCCGTTTGGGGGTCTCTGACAGCACAAGGGGTTTGGGAATCTCAGGAGGTGAGATTACCAATCAACATTTTGGAACTCCGTGCAATTTTCAGAGCTCTTCAGTCATGGCCTCTTCTAAAGAGAGAGTCGTTCATTTGTTTTCAGACGGACAATGTCACAACCGTGGCATATGTCAATCATCAAGGAGGGACTCACAGTCCTCTGGCTATGAAAGAAGTATTTTGAATACTGGTATGGGCGGAATCCAGCTCCTGTCTAATTTCTGTGGTTCATATCCCAGGTATAGACAATTGGGAAGTGGATTATCTCAGTCGCCAAACATTACATCCGGGCGAATGGTCTCTTCACCCAGAGGTATTTCTTCAGATTGTTCAAATGTGGGGACTTCCAGAAATAGATCTGATGGCTTCTCATCTAAACATGAAGCTTCCCAGGTATCTGTCCAGATCCAGGGATCCTCAAGCGGACGCAGTGGATGCATTGTCACTTCCTTGGAAGTATCATCCTGCCTATATCTTTCTGCCTCTAGTTCTTCTTCCAAGAGTGATTTCCAAGATTCTAAAGGAGTGTTCGTTTGTTCTGCTGGTGGCTCCAGCATGGCCTCACAGGTTTTGGTATGCGGATCTTGTCCGGATGGCCACTTGCCAACCGTGGACTCTTCCGTTAAGACCAGACCTTCTATCGCAAGGTCCTTTTTTCCATCAGGATCTCAAATCCTTAAATTTGAAGGTATGGAGATTGAACAATTGATTCTCAGTCATAGAGGTTTCTCTGACTCTATGATTAATACTATGTTACAGGCTCGTAAATCTGTATCTAGGAAGATATATTATCGAGTCTGGAAGATTTACATTTCTTGGTGTTTTTCTCATCATTTTTCTTGGCATTCTTTTAGAATTCCTAGAATTTTACAGTTTCTTCAGGATGGTTTGGATAAAGGTTTGTCTGCAAGTTCCTTGAAAGGACAAATCTCTGCTCTTTCTGTTCTTTTTCACAGAAAGATTGCTAGTCTTCCTGATATTCGTTGTTTTGTACAAGCTTTGGTTCGTATAAAACCTGTCATTAAGTCAATCTCTCCTCCGTGGAGTTTGAATTTGGTTCTGGGGGCTCTTCAAGCTCCTCCGTTTGAACCTATGCATTCGCTGGACATTAAATTACTTTCTTGGAAAGTTTTGTTTCTTTTGGCCATCTCTTCTGCTAGAAGAGTTTCTGAATTATCTGCTCTTTCTTGTGAGTCTCCTTTTATGATTTTTCATCAGGATAAGGCGGTGTTGCAAACTTCTTTTAAATTTTTACCTAAGGTTGTGAATTCTAACAACATTAGTAGAGAAATTGTGGTTCCTTCAACGTTGGAAATAATAGAATAAGGCTTACCAGCACTGGTAAGCCTTATTCTATTATTTCCAACGTTAAAGGACAATCTACACTATATTTGTTTTTGTTCTTTTTTCCACAGGTGGATCGTATTCGTTTATGTTTTTATATTAATAATTTTTTTTGGATCACTTCAAAATATGGCACTGTGATTGCAGACTGTTTATTCTTACCACACTATATATACTTTTTCTATTACACACTGGATATCTACTAATTCATTTTGGATTTATTCCTCACTTTTTCATCACTGGATTCTACAAGCACCTAGTTTTCTACACCACCTTCATCATCTTGATATTTTTTGTGAATTATTGTGGACTTTGACACAGTACATTTTTTGTGGACTTTGACACATTATTTATCTTTTGTGAATATATTTTTTTGGGGACCGTTACGGATTTTAACTTTTATATTTTTCACATAATTTTTCACATATTTTTACACTATTTTAAACAACTTTTCTACACCATCTTTTACATATTTTGAATAATAGGACCACCGCCATTGTTCTTATTGTTTTTTACTGTTGACCCATTCCTGAAATTGTTTTTTAATTGTTGTTGCATATCTGTATCCCCTGTTTTTATCACACATTGAATGTTTTATCCCCCACTCATGGATCCATGAAGTGTATTATATTGCAATACTATTGTTTTTATTGTTTTTATTTTTATTATTGATGAAGTGTATTACATTGCAATTCTTTATTGAAGTGTTCTTGTATTAAGTGGTTTCTGCGAGGAAGCACTTTTATTAAATCACATTATTTTAGCACGCTTCCGGTTCTTTGACCTTAGCCTCCTTAGGGTAGGCGCCTGGGTTCATTCCTTTTTCATAGAAAAGTACTTCAGGCAGCTGTTTCAGTTTGATTCTTCTGCTTATAATTTCAGTTTTTTTCATTATAAGATTTAAACTTTGTTTTGGGTGTGGATTTTTTTCAGCGGAATTGGCTGTCTTTATTTTATCCCTCCCTCTCTAGTGACTCTTGCGTGGAAGATCCACATCTTGGGTAGTCATTATCCCATACGTCACTAGCTCATGGACTCTTGCTAATTACATGAAAGAAAACATAATTTCTCCAACATAGGTGTGTCCGGTCCACGGCGTCATCCTTACTTGTGGGATATTCTCTTCCCCAACAGGAAATGGCAAAGAGCCCAGCAAATCTCTTCATTGTACCAAAGAAGGAGAATTCCTTCAGACCAGTTCTGGATCTAAAAATATTTAATCGTTATGTAAGGATACCAACATTCAAAATGGTAACTGTAAGGACTATCCTGCCTTTTGTTCAGCAAGGGCATTATATGTCTACAATAGATTTACAGGATGCATATCTGCATATTCCGATTCATCCAGATCACTATCAGTTTCTGAGATTCTCTTTCCTAGACAAGCATTACCAGTTTGTGGCTCTGCCGTTTGGCCTAGCTACAGCTCCAAGAATTTTTACAATGGTTCTCGGTGCCCTTCTGTCTGTAATCAGAGAACAGGGTATTGTGGTATTTCCTTATTTGGACGATATCTTGGTACTTGCTCAGTCTTCACATTTAGCAGAATCTCATACGAATCGACTTGTGTTGTTTCTTCAACATCATGGTTGGAGGATCAATTTACCAAAAAGTTCATTGATTCCTCAGACACAGGTAACCTTTTTAGGTTTCCAGATAGATTCAGTGTCCATGACTCTATCTTTGACAGACAAGAGACGTCTAAAATTGATATCAGCTTGTCGAAACCTTCAGTCACAATCATTCCCTTCGGTAGCCTTATGCATGGAAATTCTAGGTCTTATGACTGCTGCATCGGACGCGATCCCCTTTGCTCGTTTTCACATGCGGCCTCTTCAGCTCTGTATGCTGAACCAGTGGTGCAGGGATTACACAAAGATTTCTCAATTAATATCTTTAAAACCGATTGTACGACACTCTCTGACGTGGTGGACAGATCACCATCGTTTAGTTCAGGGGGCTTCTTTTGTTCTTCCGACCTGGACTGTAATTTCAACAGATGCAAGTCTTACAGGTTGGGGAGCTGTGTGGGGGTCTCTGACAGCACAAGGGGTTTGGGAATCTCAGGAGGTGAGATTACCGATCAATATTTTGGAACTCCGTGCAATTTTCAGAGCTCTTCAGTCTTGGCCTCTTCTAAAGAGAGAATCGTTCATTTGTTTTCAGACAGACAATGTCACAACTGTGGCATACATCAATCATCAAGGAGGGACTCACAGTCCTCTGGCTATGAAAGAAGTATCTCGAATTCTGGTATGGGCGGAATCCAGCTCCTGTCTAGTTTCTGTGGTTCATATCCCAGGTATAGACAATTGGGAAGCGGATTATCTCAGTCGCCAAACGTTACATCCGGGCGAATGGTCTCTTCACCCAGAGGTATTTCTTCAGATTGTTCAAATGTGGGGACTTCCAGAAATAGATTTGATGGCCTCTCATCTAAACAAGAAACTTCCCAGGTATCTGTCCAGATCCAGGGATCCTCAAGCGGTAGCAGTGGATGCATTGTCACTTCCTTGGAAGTATCATCCTGCCTATATCTTTCCGCCTCTAGTTCTTCTTCCAAGAGTAATCTCCAAGATTCTGAAGGAATGCTCGTTTGTTCTGCTGGTAGCTCCAGCATGGCCTCACAGGTTTTGGTATGTGGATCTTGTCCGGATGGCCTCCTGCCAACCGTGGACTCTTCCGTTAAGGCCAGACCTTCTGTCGCAAGGTCCTTTTTTCCATCAGGATCTCAAATCCTTAAATTTAAAGGTATGGAGATTGAACGCTTGATTCTTAGTCAAAGAGGTTTCTCTGACTCTGTGATTAATACTATGTTACAGGCTCGTAAATCTGTATCTAGGGAGATATATTATAGAGTCTGGAAGACTTATATTTCTTGGTGTCTTTCTCATCATTTTTCCTGGCATTCTTTTAGAATTCCGAGAATTTTACAGTTTCTTCAGGATGGTTTGGATAAAGGTTTGTCTGCAAGTTCCTTGAAAGGACAAATCTCTGCTCTTTCTGTTCTTTTTCACAGAAAGATTGCTAATCTTCCTTATATTCATTGTTTTGTACAAGCTTTGGTTCGTATAAAACCTGTCATTAAGTCAATTTCTCCTCCTTGGAGTTTGAATTTGGTTCTGAGGGCTCTTCAAGCTCCTCCGTTTGAACCTATGCATTCATTGGACATTAAATTACTTTCTTGGAAAGTTTTGTTCCTTTTGGCCATCTCTTCTGCCAGAAGAGTTTCTGAATTATCTGCTCTTTCTTGTGAGTCTCCTTTTATGATTTTTCACCAGGATAAGGCGGTGTTGCGAACTTCTTTTAAATTTTTACCTAAGGTTGTGAATTCCAACAACATTAGTAGAGAAATTGTGGTTCCTTCATTATGTCCTAATCCTAAGAATTCTAAGGAGAAATCATTGCATTCTTTGGATGTAGTTAGAGCTTTGAAATATTATGTTGAAGCTACTAAGAATTTCCGAAAGACTTCTAGTCTATTTGTTATCTTTTCCGGTTCTAGGAAAGGTCAGAAGGCCTCTGCCATTTCTTTGGCATCTTGGTTGAAATCTTTAATTCATCATGCTTATGTTGAGTCGGGTAAATCTCCGCTTCAAAGGATTACAGCTCATTCTACTAGGTCAGTTTCTACTTCCTGGGCGTTTAGGAATGAAGCTTCGGTTGATCAGATTTGCAAAGCAGCAACTTGGTCTTCTTTGCATACTTTTACTAAATTCTACCATTTTATTGTATTTTCTTCTTCTGAAGCTGTCTTTGGTAGAAAAGTACTTCAGGCAGCTGTTTCAGTTTGAATCTTCTGCTTATATTTTCAGTTTTTTTCTTTATAAGATTTAAACTTTATTTTTGGGTGTGGATTTTTTTCAGCGGAATTGGCTGTCTTTATTTTATCCCTCCCTCTCTAGTGACTCTTGCGTGGAAGATCCACATCTTGGGTAGTCATTATCCCATACGTCACTAGCTCATGGACTCTTGCTAATTACATGAAAGAAAACATAATTTATGTAAGAACTTACCTGATAAATTCATTTCTTTCATATTAGCAAGAGTCCATGAGGCCCACCCTTTTTTTGTGGTGGTTATGATTTTTTTGTATAAAGCACAATTATTCCAATTCCTTATATTTATGCTTCGCACTTTTTTCTTATCACCCCACTTCTTGGCTATTCGTTAAACTGATTTGTGGGTGTGGTGAGGGGTGTATTTATAGGCATTTTGAGGTTTGGGAAACTTTGCCCCTCCTGGTAGGAATGTATATCCCATACGTCACTAGCTCATGGACTCTTGCTAATATGAAAGAAATGAATTTATCAGGTAAGTTCTTACATAAATTATGTTTTATGTAAGAACTTACCTGATAAATTCATTTCTTTCATATTGGCAAGAGTCCATGAGCTAGTGACGTATGGGATATACAGTACAATCCTACCAGGAGAGGCTAAGTTTCCCAAACCTCAAAATGCCTATAAATACACCCCTCATCACACCCACAATTCAGTTTAACGAATAGCCAAGTAGTAGGGTGATAAAGAAAGGAGTAAAAAGCATCAAAAAGGAATTTGGAAATAATTGTGCTTTACACAAAAAAATCATAACCACCATAAAAAAGGGGTGGGCCTCATGGACCCTTGCCAATATGAAAGAAATTAATTTATCAGGTAAGTTCTTACATAAATTACGTTTTCTTTCATGTAATTGGCAAGAGTCCAAGAGCTAGTGATGTATAGGATAGCAATACCCAAGAAGTGGAACTCCACGCAAGTCACTAGAGAGGGAGGGATAAAATAAAAACAGCCATTTCGCTGATAAAAATGAATACACAACCCAAATATAAGTTTATTCTCATAAATAAAAGGAAAAACTTAAATAATAAGCAGAAGAATCAAACTGAAACAGATGCCTGAAGAACTTTTCTACCAAAAACTGCTTCCGAAGAAGCAAATACATCAAAATGGTAGACTTGTATGCAAAGAAGACCAAGTTGCTGCTTTGCAAACCTGATCAACTGAAGCTTCATTCTTAAAAGCCCAAGAAGTGGAAACTGATCTAGTAGAATGAGCTGTAATTCTCTGAGGCGGGGCCTACTCCAAATAAGCTTGTTGAATCAAAAGCTTTAACCATGATGCCAAAGAAACGGCAGAAGCCTTCTGACCTTTCCTGGAACCAGAAAAGAAAACAAATAGACTAGAAGTCTTCCTGAAATCTTTGTAGCTTCAACATAATATTTCAGAGCTCTCACCACATCCAAAGAATGTAAAGATCTCTCCAAAGAATTCTTAGGATCAGGACACAAAGAAGGGACAACAATTTCTCTATTAATGTTGTTAGAATTCACAACCTTAGGTAAGAATTTAAATGAAGTCAGCAATACTGCCTTATCCTGATGAAAAATCAGAAAAAGAGATTCACAAGAGAGAGCAAATCATTCAGAAACTCTTCTAACAGAAGAGATGGCCAAAAGGAACAACACTTTCAAAGAAAGTAGTTTAATGCCCAAAGAATGCATAGGCTCAAATGGAGGAGCCTGTAAAGCCTTCAAAACCAAATTAAGACTCCAAGGAGGAGACATTGATTTAATGACAGGCTTGATACAAACCAAAGCCTGTACAGAACAGTGAATATCAGGAAGTTTAGCAATTGTTCTGTGGAATAAAACAGAAAGAGCAGAGATTTGTCCTTTCATGAACTTGCAGACAAACCTTTATCCAAACCATCCTGAAGAAACTGTAAAATTCTAGGAATTCTAAAAGAATGCCAAGAGAATTTATGAGAGGAACACCATGAAATGTAAGTCTTCCAAACTCGATAATAAATCTTTCTAGAAACAGATTTACGAGCCTGCAACATAGTATTAACCACTATGAGATCCTGATGGAAAAACGGACCTTGAGACAGAAGGTCTGGTCTTAATGGAAGTGGCCAAGGTTGGCAACTGGATATCCGAACAAGATCTGCATACCAAAACCTATGAGGCCATGCTGGAGCCACCAGCATCACAAACAATTGTTCCATGATGATTTTGGAGATCACTCTTGGAAGAAGAACTAGAGGAGAGAAAATATAAGCAGGTTGATAACACCAAGGAAGTGTCAACGCATCCACTGCTTCTGCCTGAGGATCCCTGGACCTGGACAGGTACCTGGGAAGTTTCTTGTGTAGATGAGATGCCATCAGATCTATTTCTGGAAGACCCCACATCTGAACAATTTGAGAAAACACATCTGGGTGGAGAGACCACTCTCCCGGATGTAAAGTCTGACGACTGAGATAATCCGCTTCCCAATTGTCTATATCTGGGATATGAACAGCTGAAATTAGACAGGAGCTGGATTCCGCCCAAGCAAGTATCTGAGATACTTCTTTCATAGCTTGAGGACTGTGAGTCCCACCCTGATGATTGACATTTGCCACAGTTGTGATATTGTCTGTCTTTAAACAAATCAACGGTTCTCTCTTCAATAGTTCCAAAATATTTATTGGTAATCTCGCCTCTTGAGATTTCCAAACCCCTTGTGCTGTCAGAGATCCCCAAACAGCTCCCCAACCAGGTTGGACGAACTTAAGAGGCCCCTAGAACTATACGATGGTGATGTAACCACCAAGTCAGAGATAGTCGAACATTGGGATTTAAGGACATTAATTGTGATATCCTTGTATAATCCCTGCAACATTGGTTCAGCATACAAAGCTGGAGAGGTCTCATATGAAAACGAGCAAAGGGGATTGCGTCCGATGCTGCAGTCATGAGACCTAAAACTTCCATGCACATAGCTACTGAAGGGAATGACTGAGACTGAAGGTTCCGACAGGCTGCAACCAATTTCAAACGTCTCTTGTCCGTTAGAGACAAAGTCATGGACACTGAATCTATCTGGAAACCTAAAAAGATTACCCTTGACTGAGGAATCAAAGAACTTTTTGGTAAATTGATCCTCCATCCATGTTTTTAAAGAAACAACACTAGTTGATTCGTGTGAGATTCTGCAGAACGTAAAGACTGAGCAAGTACCAAGATATCGTCCAAATAAGGAAACACCGCAATACCCTGCTCTCTGATTACAGAGAGTAGGGCACCGAGAACCTTTGAACAGATTCTTGGAGCTGTCGCTAGGCCAAAAGGAAGAGCAAAAAATTGGTAATGCTTGTCTAGAAAAGAGAATCTCAGGAACTGATAGTGATCTGGATAAATCGGAATATGAAGATATGCATCCTGTAAGTCTATTGTGGACATATAATGCCCTTGCTGAACAAAAGGCAGAATAGTCCTTATAGTCACCATTTTGAAAGTTGGTACTCTTACATATCGATTCAAAATTTTTAGATCCAAAACTGGTCTGAATGAATTTTATTTCTTTGGGACAATGAATAGATTTGAATAAAACCCCAGACCCTGTTCCTGAAACGGAACTGGTATGAATACCCCTGATAACTCCAGGTCTGAAACACACTTCAGGAAAGCCTGAGCCTTTACTGGGTTTGCAGAGATGCGTGAGAGAAAAAAATCTTCTCACAGGCGGTCTTACTATGAATCCTATTCGGTACCCCTGAGAGACAATACTCTGAATCGATTGATTTTGGATCGAATTGATCCAAACATCTTTGAAAAATCTTAATCTGCCCCTACCAGCTGACTTGGGGGCTGGCTTTGATCTCTTAAATGGCTTGGATTTATTTCCAAATGGAAACAAATTCCTTGGGTGAGGGATTAGGTTTCTGTTCCTTATTTTGTCGAAAGGAACGGAAATGGTTAAAAGCTTTAGATTTACCCTTAGGTCTTTTATCCTGAGGCAGAAAATCTCCCTTCACCCCAGTAACAGTTGAAATTATTGAATCCAACTGAGAACTTATTACCTTGGAAAGAAAGAGATAGCAATCTGGACTTAGAAGTCATGTCAGCATTCCAAGATTTAAGCCACAAAGCTCTTCTAGCTAAAATAGCTAAAGACATAGATTTAACATCAATTTTGATTATATCAAAAATCGCATCACAAATAAAATTATTAGCATGTTGAATCAAGTTAACAATGCTAGACATATCATGATCCGATACTTGTTGCGCTAAAGTTTCCAACCAAAAAGTTGAAGCAGCTGCAACATCAGCCAAAGAAATTGCAGGTCTGAGAAGATGACCTGAATATAAATAGGCTTCCCTTAGATAAGATTAAAGTTTCCTTTCTAAAGGATCTTTAAAAGAAGTACTATCTTCCGTAGAAATAGTAGTATGTTTAGCAAGAGTAGAGATAGCCCCATCAACCTTGGGGATCTTTTCCCAAAACTCTAAAGAAACTGCTGGCAAAGGATACAAATTTTTTTATTTATTTTTTTTTTAAAGCAACTTTATTGAAGATATTATTTAAACAATACAATTGGTGGAGACACAGCTCCTAGTCAGTATTTTTTTTTTTTTTTTTTTATTGAGGTTTCAAGAAAAATGTTAGACGATCATAGGAAAAATATGATAAAGACATGAAAATAACAATCAATACAAAGTACTTTTTTATCTGATGAAACAACCCTTGTAGGTTGAGAAACGCGTCATAAAATATTAAAAGTCTTTTTTATTTGAAGTTGTCTGTGTTGTGGTTCATATATATCCACTGAACAACACACATAAGATCACTCCTTTGCAGCACCTGAAGTCCAGACATCAGGAGACAAACACCAAGTTGCAACCAGAGCAAGTGCCTTTGGAGCCTGACTCCTACAGTGTACTAGCCACTGTTAAGTGCTAGCCTGCTCTCTTGCACTGGTCACAGTACAGTGCCACACCATCTGGTAAGCATAAATATCTACCTTTATCTATACCTGCATTCCAGACGATATCACGCTATTGTGGCGCCCTCTTTCTATTCTTCTTCAACAGTTGTTCCAAACTCTCTGGGATCAAGAGGAGCAGCCTGATTCATCATCATCTCCTTCAAGAGGACATCTGTACCCCTTATTTACCACCAATATATGGACATTAAACAGGACTAATACGGTAGACCTGATCTACGATATTCAAAGTACAATAACTAGTTTTAAATTGTTTTTTTGTTTTCCTTTATAATATCAGCGCTCTTTTATATCCCTTTATTGGGATATTTTCACAAAGTATTGTCCGCTATTCCAGGACACAGGGCAGTGTCTGTGGAGTATATACATCAAATCTGAATTAAACCTCGTTTTTACATTTTAGCTTTTCCCCATTAAATAAAAGGCCACTCTTGGGCCTATACATTTTCATGTGACAAAGAGAAGAGGGACTAATAAATCTAAGGCCACTCTTGGACCATGATGATAATGCAACATTCTCAGCATTTTATTAAACTAGATACTATCGATGGCAGTAGGAGTACCATAACTTGCAGAGTTAACAGTATTATGTAATATGTAAAGGTCAGGTTATACAGGACATGTCAACGGAACATTAGATCAAAGAGTTAAGTCATATATATGTAGGTTCTATGGAGTGTGTAATATAACTCTATCCTATCCCTTAGCATTTCACTATGTATGCCACATAACGTGGATAGTGAGGTACCAATACTTAAAATATATAAAAGGGATTTGATATATGAGATATAAGAGCGCTTGCTCTGTATAACACTTTGGCATATTTTTATATCAAGGGGTATGGGCAACCCTGGGACATTACTAGCCTCACACATAAATAAATATAAAATACTGATGTGGACTTTGAGACTAACACATAAACCTGACCTAAACTGTATGGATGTAATCTCAACAACAAATGGAAGAATTTATATTCCTGTGTAGCAAGACACATCAATCTTAAAGTATCATACATCATAACCATAAACTTAATAGTCGGCAAGACACATACATTATCTCAAATAATACTGAGAGACAGTGCTGTTTTAAAATAGGTAAATAACTTATTATCTGAAGCTATAAGGAATTAACATAGGTGTCATGATATTTACTTCAGTACTATATAAATGCAAATAACTAACAAGGCACTAATGAGAAACAGGATACAGATACATATACTTGGTGCCAAATAAACATTCTGAAGGCAGGATCATCTTATCCAGTGTATAGACAAGGTCCCTGCTGTACTGCATAGGTTAACATAGCTCCAGTTTTAGCCTACTCCAGTTCAGACACAACTCAGTTCAGTGGTCACAGACTTAGTGGGACTACATGGATTTATAAGAAGCGACCTGTGAATATTTGTTAATATTGTTAGTGAATTTAAAAGTAAGGGCTTTCATAACATGGAGCATAAGCATATAATCAAGGCAAACTATAACCAACTAAATCCCATCCTTAAAGGAGCAACAAGTACATGCCATCTAAACATAATAGTTCAGCAGTCTTATGTGTTATTTGCGATAAAAAAATACTTTGGTTCTAAGCTGATTGGCACAGGAACCGCCACAACAGAAATGGTACCACTAAGAAAAACAAAAAAGAAAAATATAACAGTTTGAGTCGTTTCATAAAATTACTGTACCCTCTATACTGCTAAGGACAGCGTGCTGTCATAAGTGTTCATCCGATTCCAGCTTTAAACTGAAGCGTTGTAGCAGTTCCCAGCATTGGGTCACAGATCTTTTCCCAGCTGATTTTCACTTGGTCAATAGGAGAGTTGTCTGTATTCTTGCCAGGTTGCATTGACCCTGCAATCAGGAGACTGTGTGGCCAAGCCATGTCACCAGCATCAGAGGCCATTTTCAATTAAGGAGCTCCCAACGTGATCTGCATCTCGTTCCAGTGTGGTCTGGTCTAGGAAAGAATCAATTGGTGAGTGAGAGAAACAGCGGACCAATGATCGTTTACTTGTTGAAGTGTGGGAGCGGTTTCTCTCCCATGGCCACTTAAGACAACGGGCAGTTCTTCGCTGCTTACCGACTCCTCACTGGCAGCGGAAGATCCGCGGCCTGGGTCTTTTTGTGCAGGACCGTCAGCATTTGAATCCAGCCCATGTGAGGATTGGTGTAGTAGAGCCCCATCTCCGTGCACACACCGGGCAAGCCCACTAGCTGTGGTCTGGACGCCTTGTTGCATCGGCTGTTTAGTTGAGTATGAGGAAGGTTTATGTCCGCTGTCGTGGTGGTTAGGATCTGTGGTTTTCTTGACTCCCCAGTTAGTTTTAAGGGGAGGTTTCCCAATTTGTGTAGCTGTATCACTAATGATGTCGTTCTTGGAACCCGGGTCTACCACTCTCGCACCCCAGTCCCCACCTTCCAACAAGCTACGGTCACTCGGTGCGGAGGTATCTGATGTGGAGCATGCCTGGTCTCTCCGCTCAGAAGTGGTGAATATTTTCTTAGTAACCTCCAGGTTCACTTGTTGCGGGCTAGTAGTTGTAGTGTGGGCATCCCCTGATGCATAATCTGGGTGGATATTAAAGCAATTTTCAGCGAACCGGTGCAGCTTTGCAAAGTGTTCTTCTAATTATTCACATATAGCCTCTTCAAGCATATTTATGTTCACTGCCATACTGGGTCGATGCTTGATGTGTGTTGCAGTGATAATATCTGCCAATGAACAACTTCAAAGAAATAACTACACACTCAGGGCAAAGCAAGTTGTGGGGACGGTGTTGAGGCTTCTAATGTAGGGGAAGGCCTCAAATGTAATAGTCCGGTACTGAGGGCAATTAAGCCGCGTCTCGATCCAACACCCCTATTTCTCAGATCAGGCCACCAACAGCTAAGCCTCTCCACTATTTTAAATAGGGTATATCCAGTTCAGCTATACTGAAAATATTGATTTTGGAGAGAACTTAAGGAGCTGAAGCTCAGTGCGACCAGTAAGATGACCGCCGCCCCGAAGTCCCAGGATACAATTTTTTAAACCTTGAAGAAGGAATAAAAGAAGTACCAGGCCTATTCCATTCCTTAGAAATCATATCAGAAATAGCATCAGGAACTGGAAAAACCTCTGGAATAACCACAGGAGGTTTATAAACAGAATTTAAACGTTTACTAGTTTTAATATCAAGAGGACTAGTTTCCTCCATATCCAATGTAATCAACACTTTGTTTAACAAAGAACGAATATACTCCATTTTAAATAAATAAGAAGATTTGTCAGTGTCAATATCTGAGGCAGGATCTTCTGAACCAGATAGATCCCCATCAGAGAAAGATAATTCAGCATGTTGCCAGTCATTTGAAATTTCATCAACTTTATGAGAAGTTTTAAAAGACCTTTTACATTTATTAGAAGGCGGGATGGCAGACAAAGCCTTCTGAATGGATTTAGAAATAAATTATTTTAAATTTACAGGTATATATCTTGTGCATTAGATGTTGAGGGAACAGCAACAGGTAATGAACTACTACTGATGGATACATTCTCTGCATGTAAAAGTTTATCATGACAACTATTACAAACCACAGCAGGAGATAAAACCTCCACAAGTTTACAACAAATGCACTTAGCTTTGGTAGAACTGTTATCAGGGAGCAGGGTTCCAACAGTGATTTCTGAGACAGGATCAGATTGAGACATCTTGCAAATGTAAGAGAGAAAAACAACATATAAAACAAAATTATCAATTTCCTTATATGGCAGTTTCAGGAATGGGAAAAAATGCAAACAGCCTAGTCCTCTGATAGAGAAAAAAGGCAAGAGGCATATAGGAATGAGGTCCTAAATAATGAAAATATTTGGCGCCAAGTATGACGCACAACAAACAGAAAAATATTTTCTGGCGCCAAAAATGTCCGGAAATGACATACTCGCGTCACAGATGATGCAACCTTGTGAAGGACTCGGCGTTGACTAAGAAGCCAGAAATTACGATTTTGCATCAACGGACGTAACTTTGCACAAAAAAATCTAACGCTAAGAATGACGCAATAAACTTTGACATTTTGCGCCCTTGCAAGCCTAATTCTGCCGGCAAATTTAAAAGACAGTCAATTTGAAAAAGAGACTAAACCCCAGGTAAGAAATAATTTATCCTAAAAAAAGCATTTTCCAGATATGAAACTGACAGTCTGCAAAAGGAAATATACTGAAAACTGGAATCATGGCAAATATAAGTACAATACATATAGTTAGAACTTTATATTAATACATAAAGTGCCAAACCATAGCTGAGAGTGTCTTAAGTAATGAAAACATACTTACCAAAAGACACCCATCCACATATAGCAGATAGCCAAACCAGTACTGAAACGGTTTTCAGTAGCGGTAATGGAATATGAGAGTATATCGTCGATCTGAAAAGGGAGGTAGGAGATGAATCTCTACGACCGATAACAGAGAACCTATGAAATAGATCCCCGTGAGGAAAACCATTGCATTCAATAGGTGATACTCCCTTCACATCCCTCTGACATTCACTGTACTCTGAGAGGAATCTGGCTTCAAAATGCTGAGAAGCGCATATCAACGTAGAAATCTTAGCACAAACTTACTTCACCACCTCCATAGGAGGCAAAGTTTATAAAACTGAGTTGTGGACTCATTTACATGAAAGAAAAGGTTATCTCTTCCCTTCCTCCTTATTACTCTCTGGTGAATACAGGGAGTGCAGAATTATTAGGCAAGTTGTATTTTTGAGGATTAATTTTATTATTGAACAACAACCATGTTCTCAATGAACCCAAAAAACTCATTAATATCAAAGCTGAATAGTTTTGGAAGTAGTTTTTAGTTTGTTTTTAATTATAGCTATTTTAGGGGGATATCTGTGTGTGCAGGTGACTATTACTGTGCATAATTATTAGGCAACTTAACAAAAAACAAATATATACCCATTTCAATTATTTATTTTTACCAGTGAAACCAATATAACATCTCAACATTCACAAATATACATTTCTGACATTCAAAAACAAAACAAAAACAAATCAGTGACCAATATAGCCACCTTTCTTTACAAGGACACTCAAAAGCCTGTCATCCATGGATTCTGTCAGTGTTTTGATCTGTTCACCATCAACATTGCATGCAGCAGCAACCACAGCCTCCCAGACACTGTTCAGAGAGGTGTACTGTTTTCCCTCCTTGTAAATCTCACATTTGATGATGGACCACAGGTTCTCAATGGGGTTCAGATCAGGTGAACAAGGAGGCCATGTCATTAGATTTTCTTCTTTTATACACTTTCTTGCCAGCCACGCTGTGGAGTACTTGGACGCGTGTGATGGAGCATTGTCCTGCATAAAAATCATGTTTTTCTTGAAGGATGCAGACTTCTTCCTGTACCACTGCTTGAAGAAGGTGTCTTCCAGAAACTGGCAGTAGGACTGGGAGTTGAGCTTGACTCCATCCTCAACCCGAAAAGGCCCCACAAGCTCATCTTTGATGATACCAGCCCAAACCAGTACTCCACCTCCACCTTGCTGGCGTCTGAGTCGGACTGGAGCTCTCTGCCCTTTACCAATCCAGCCACGGGCCCATCCATCTGGCCCATCAAGACTCACTCTCATTTCATCAGTCCATAAAACCTTAGAAAAATCAGTCTTGAGATATTTATTGGCCCAGTCTTGACGTTTCAGCTTGTGTGTCTTGTTCAGTGGTGGTCGTCTTTCAGCCTTTCTTACCTTGGCCAAGTCTCTGAGTATTGCACACCTTGTGCTTTTGGGCACTCCAGTGATGTTGCAGCTCTGAAATATGGCCAAACTGGTGGCAAGTGGCATCTTGGCAGCTGCACGCTTGACTTTTCTCAGTTCATGGGCAGTTATTTTGCACCTTGGTTTTTCCACACGCTTCTTGCGACCCTGTTGACTATTTTGAATGAAACGCTTGATTGTTCGATGATCACGCTTCAGAAGTTTTGCAATTTTAAGAGTGCTGCATCCCTCTGCAAGATATCTCACTATTTTTGACTTTTCTGAGCCTGTCAAGTCCTTCTTTTGATCCATTTTGCCAAAGGAAAGGAAGTTGCCTAATAATTATGAACACCTGATATAGGGTGTTGATGTCATTAGACCACACCCCTTCTCATTACAGAGATGCACATCACCTAATATGCTTAATTGGTAGTAGGCTTTCGAGCCTATACAGCTTGGAGTAAGACAACATGCATAAAGATGATGATGTGGTCAAAATACTCATTTGCCTAATAATTCTGCACTCCCTGTAAAGAGTCAAGTAAAATTTGCTTAATTCCTCCATTTACTCTAAATTATCTGAAATTATTCCTGTTTAGAATTCAGAGACAACATTTGTTTTGATGTTCTTTGAACTTTTACCAAGGATGCCAAAAGTTACCCTGATCATCTGCCGAATCTATAAAGTTTACCTTTAAGCTTCCTGCTATATCCTTACTTGCTTGCTGAGATAGCTATAGATCCATTTCTTTTTTTATGCGCTAAATATTTCTTCATTCAGAAACCTGACCTATTCCCAAGGTAGTTACTATAAGAGACTGCCAGTTTCTCACTTACGGCTAGATTTAGAGTTTTGTCGGTAACGGCCCGCGTATCTAACGCTGGCTTTTTAAATATAATAAAGAGAAATTTACCTGTAAAATAAAAACTAACCTAAGTTACAATTACACCTAACACTACACTATACTTTAATACATTATTCCTATTTAAAACTAAATACTTACCTGTAAAATAAACCCTAAGATAGCTACAATGTAATTAATAATTACATTGTAGCTATTTTAGGATTTATATTTATTTTACAGGTAACTTTGTATTTATTTTAGCTAGTTAGAATAGTTATTAAATAGTTATTAACTATTTAATAACTACCTAGCTAAAAGAAATACAAAATTACCTGTAAAATAAATCCTAACCTAAGTTACAATTAAACCTAACACTACACTATCATTAAAATAATTAAATAAATTAACTACAAATAACTACAATTAAATACAATTACATAAACTAACTAAAGTACAAAAATAAAAAAAGCTAAGTTACAAAAAATAAAAAAAATAAGTTACAAACATTTAAAAAATATTACAACAATTTTAAGCTAATTACACCTAATCTAAGCCCCCTAATAAAATAACAAAGCCCCCCAAAATAAAAAAATGCCCTACCCTATTCTAAATTAAAAAAGTTCAAAGCTCTTTTACCTTACCTCCGATCATCCAATAGAATGCAAGCTCAATCTGATTGGCTGATTGGATCAGCCAATCGGATTGACCTTGAATCTGATTGGCTGATTCAATCAGCCAATCAGATTTTTCCTACCTTAATTCCGATTGGCTGATAGAATCCTATCAGCCAATCGGAATTCGAGGGACGCCATCTTGGATGACGTCCCTTAAAGGAGCCTTCATTCGTCGGTAGTCCGTCGGGGAAGAAGGATGTTCTGCGTCGGCGGAATGAAGATGGATCCTGAAGAAGAAGATTGAAGACCCCGCTTGGAAGATGACATCGCCCGGATGGAAGACTTCTTCAGCGCCGCTTGAAGGATCACTTCATCGGATGGAAGACTTCTTCAGCGCCCCTTGGAGGATCACTTCTGCCGCTCCGGATCTCCTCTTCGGTTCCATCGGTGGGTCGGCTGGCTGAAGACAACTCATGGTAGGGTGATCTTCAGGGGGGTAGTGTTAGGTTTATTTAAGGGGGGTTTGGGTTAGATTAGGGGTATGTGGGTGGTGGGTTGAAATGTTTGGGGGGGTATTGTATGTTTTTTTTTACAGGCAAAAGAGCTGAATTCTTTGGGGCATGCCCCGCAAAAGGCCCTTTTAAGGGCTGGTAAGGTAAAAGAGCTTTTCTATTTGTATTTTAGAATAGGGTAGGGCATTTTTTTATTTTGGGGGGGCTTTGTTATTTTATTAGGGGGCTTAGAGTAGGTGTAATTAGCTTAAAATTGTTATATTTTTCTAATGTCTGTAAATATTTTTTTATTTTTTGTAACTTAGTTCTTTTTTATTTTTTGTACTTTAGTTAGTTTATTTAATTGTATTTATTTGTAGGTATTGTATTTAATTAATTTATTGATAGTGTAGTGTTAGGTTTAATTGTAGATAATTGTAGGTATTTTATTTAATTAAATTATTGATAGTGTAGTGTTAGGTTTAATTGTAACTTAGGTTAGGATTTATTTTACAGGTAATTTTGTAATTATTTTAACTAGGTAGCTATTAAATAGTTTTAACTATTTAATAGCTATTGTACCTGGTTAAAATAAATACAAAGTTGCCTGTAAAATAAATATTAATCCTAAAATAGCTACAATATAATTATAATTTATATTGTAGCTATATTAGGGTTTATTTTACAGGTAAGTATTTAGCTTTAAATAGGAATAATTTATTTAATAAGAGTTCATTTATTTCGTTAGATTTAAATTATATTTAACTTAGGGGGGTGTTAGGGTTAGATTTAGCTTTAGGGGTTAATACATTTATTAGAGTAGCGGTGAGGTCCGGTCGGCAGATTAGGGGTTAATACTTGAAGTTAGGTGTCGGTGATGTTAGGGAGGGCAGATTAGGGGTTAATACTATTTATTATAGGGTTATTGAGGCGGGAGTGAGGCGGATTAGGGGTTAATACATTTATTATAGTAGCGGTGAGGTCCGGTCGGCAGATTACGGGTTAATAATTGTAGGTAGGTGGAGGCGACGTTGGGGGCGGCAGATTAGGGGTTAATAAATATAATATAGGGGTCGGCGGTGTTAGGGGCAGCAGATTAGAGGTTCATAGGGATAACGTAGGTTGCGGTGGTGTACGGAGCGGCAGATTAGGGGTTAAAAAAATTTAATAGAGTGGCGGCGATGTGGGGGGGCCTCGGTTCAGGGGTACATAGGTAGTTTATGGGTGTTAGTGTACTTTAGAGCACAGTAGTTAAGAGCTTTATGAACCGGCGTTAGCCCAGAAAGCTCTTAACTCCTGACTTTTTTCTGCGGCTGGAGTTTTGTCGTTAGATTTCTAACGCTCACTTCAGCCAAGACTCTAAATACCAGCGTTAGAAAGATCCCATTAAAAAGATAGGATACGCAAATGGCGTAGGGGGATCTGCGGTATGGAAAAGTCGCAGCTGCAAAGTGAGCGTTAGACCCTTTCCTGACTGACTCTAAATACCAGCGGTAGCCCAAAACCAGCGTTAGGAGCCTCTAACGCTGGTTTTGACGGCTAACGCCAAACTCTAAATCTAGCCGTTAGGTATTTAAATTGTTTCTGAATAGCCTTATTATGTTTAATTGCATAGGCAATGATCTCTCCTCTGATAACTGCCTTCCCTGTCTCCCAGAGTAATTAAAAATGACTGCTCCATGCCTCTATTCTTTGTTATTACTTATATATCCTTCCCATTTTTTTACTAATGAAGTCTTTAAATTGTTCAGAGCCATACAAACATTTGGGAAATTTAAATTCAGGAGGACCAAACTGCTTTTTGCTTAATTGAACTGTGAGGTTTACAGGGTCATGATCCAATATTACTATGTTGTTAATCTTAACGTCTTCTATTTGGATTACTATTTTCTTTGGAACAAAAAAAAAAAAAAAAAAATCCTTGAAAAGGATAAATGTACTTTTGAGAAGTATGTATATTCTCTTGGATACTTATACCCATACCTCCAAACCTCTACTAATTTTAGAGCTTTCATCAGAAAGTTACTTTTATATACTTTTTTATATTTCCCTCTATTGCCCATACCTCGTTTCTTGGACCCCAAACAATGACTACTTCTATCCACCTGAAAGTTAGGAGTGAGATTAAAATCGCCCCCAATAATCAGCTTTGCATCAATAAAATTAAGGAAGACTTTAACTTTCTAAATAGAGACTATTTGGATTTCTGCCTTTTTTTCAAGGTTAATTTATGTTCACAATAGTTTTATGGGATGCTTATCTTCATGTTCCTATTCTCAAGGACAATCATCAATTTCCTAGGTTTGCCTTTCTGGATTAGCATTTTCAGTTTGTTGCTCTATCATTTGGTCTGGGTAAAACTCCCAGAATATTTTTCAAGATGCTGGATACCATTCTGTCTGCAATAAGAACTCAGGGTATTGCAGTGTTTCCTTTTCTGGACGATATTTTGGTTCATGCTTCATCTTTTCATTTAGCAGATTTTCACACCAGCAGACTGTTATTGGAAAATTATTTTTTCCCAAAAGTTTGCTAGTTCCTCAGACTAAGCAAATATCAAGTGTCCACAGAATGTCATAAAATAACTCCTTTATTGGACATATTAAAATACATCCAATATTTCAGGCTTTTCAGCCCTTAATCATGCATTAAATGGTTGAAGCTGCTTGCATCTGTTTATATCAGAAAGCATCATACATTTAAAAACACAGGATACCAATTACTATTATTTTACTGATTTCTTATGCAATGTTGACATCTAGTGGTCACAGCATGTAATGCTTTTTTAAATTTGTTAAAGGCAGCTTTTAATCTCAAACCTTTAATCACTTAAAGGGATTTTTTTCATGTATGAAAACATTTTTTTTTCTGCATTATACTATAACACTTTTAAATTCCATTGAAGTAAGATCCTATATACACAGAGCACAGACTATAAAGACAAAAATTGTTTCTCTCCCTAAATCCGAAATTATTTTTCACATTGATTAAATAAAATGCAAACAGAACAATACAGGGAGTGCAGAATTATTAGGCAAATGAGTATTTTGACCACATCATCCTCTTTATGCATGTTGTCTTACTCCAAGCTGTATAGGCTTGAAAGCCTACTACCAATTAAGCATATTAGGTGATGTGCATCTCTGTAATGAGAAGGGGTGTGGTCTAATGACATCAACACCCTATATCAGGTGTGCATAATTATTAGGCAACTTCCTTTCCTTTGGCAAAATGCGTCAAAAGAAGGACTTGACAGGCTCAGAAAAGTCAAAAATAGTGAGATATCTTACAGAGGGATGCAGCACTCTTAAAATTGCAAAGCTTCTGAAGCGTGATCATCGAACAATCAAGCGTTTCATTCAAAATAGTCAACAGGTTCGCAAGATGCGTGTGGAAAAACCAAGGCGCAAAATAACTGCCCATGAACTGAGAAAAGTCAAGCGGGCAGCTGCCAAGATGCCACTTGCCACCAGTTTGCCCATATTTCAGAGCTTCAACATCACTGGAGTGCCCAAAAGCACAAGGTGTGCAATACTCAGAGACATGGCCAAGGTAAGAAAGGCTGAAAGACGACCACCACTGAACAAGACACACAAGCTGAAACGTCAAGACTGGGCCAAGAAATATCTCAAGACTGATTTTTCTAAAGTTTTATGGACTGATGAAATGAGAGTGAGTCTTGATGGGCCGATGGATGGGCCCGTGGCTGGATTGGTAAAGGGCAGAGAGCTCCAGTCCGACTCAGACGCCAGCAAGGTGGAGGTGGAGTACTGGTTTGGGCTGGTATCATCAAAGTTGAGCTTGTGGGGCCTTTTCGGGTTGAGGATGGAGTCAAGCTCAACTCCCAGTCCTACTGCCAGTTTCTGGAAGACACCTTCTTCAAGCAGTGGTACAGGAAGAAGTCTGCATCCTTCAAGAAAAACATGATTTTCATGCAGGACAATGCTCCATCACACGCGTCCAAGTACTTCACAGCGTGGCTGGCAAGAAAGGGTATAAAAGAAGAAAATCTAATGACATGGCCTCCTTGTTCACCTGATCTGAACCCCATTGAGAACCTGTGGTCCATCATCAAATGTGAGATTTACAAGGAGGGAAAACAGTACACCTCTCTGAACAGTGTCTGGGAGGCTGTGGTTGCTGCTGCACGCAATGTTGATGGTGAACAGATCAAAACACTGACAGAATCCATGGATGGCAGGCTTTTGAGTGTCCTTGCAAAGAAAGGTGGCTATATTAGTCACTGATTTGTTTTTGTTTTGATTTTGAATGTCAGAAATGTATATTTGTGAATGTTGAGATGTTATATTGGTTTCACTGGTAAAAATAAATAATTGAAATGGGTATATATTTGTTTTTTGTTAAGTTGCCTAATAATTATGCACAGTAATAGTCACCTGCACACACAGATATCCCCCTAAAATAGCTATAACTAAAAACAAACTAAAAACTAGTTCCAAAACTATTCAGCTTTGATATTAATGAGTTTTTTGGGTTCATTGAGAACATGGTTGTTGTTCAATAATAAAATTAATCCTCAAAAATACAACTTGCCTAATAATTCTGCACTCCCTGTACAAATCGCTGTTGATTTCTTTTGATAGCAGTGTGTCTAATTTGTGTATCCAAAAAAGTTCACTTTTGTTTGAGTAGTTTTTCTCTATCCCCCTCTAATCTAATACAAAAAAACATATGGATGAAATAAAAAATCCTCCATCAGCTAGATTACGCGTACGGAGTTTGGCGTTATGTTTGCAAAAGCAGCTTATGGCCCGTAACGCTGCTTTTTCCCTAACACTGCTATTACAAGTCTTGTAGGTATAGGTGTACCGCACACCTTTTTGGCCGTCACGCAACGTCAGTACCACACTTTTAAAAAAGTCCTTTTTCAATGGGACTCCCATAGCGCCGGTATTACGAGTTTGCCTGGGAGGCCAAAAAGTGAGCGGTACACCCTATAACCACAAGATCCGTACTGCCATCTGAAAGTCAGTATTTATGAGTTTTACTTTACAAAGCTGTAACATAAAACTCATAACTAAAATGTTAAAAAGTACACTAACACCCATAAACTACCTATTAACCCCTAAACCAAGGCCCTCCCACATCGCAAACACTATAATAAATTTATTAACCCCTAATTTGCCACTCCGGACATCACCACCAATATTTAAAATGTATTAACCCCTATTCATCCGCTCCCAGACATCGTCGCCACTATAATAAACCTATTAACCCCTAAACCGCCGCCCTCCCACATCGCAAACACTATAATAAATTTATTAATCCCTAATCTGCTGCTAAGGACATCGCCGCCACTATTAAAATGTATTAACCCCTATCCACAACTCCCTGACATCATCGCCACTATAATAAACCTATTAACCCCTAAATCGCCGCCCTCCCACATCGCAAAACAATATTTAATTTTACTCCTAATCTGCCGTCCGCCCACACCGCCGCTATAATAAACCTATTAACCCCTATACCGCAAGCCCCCCACAATGAAATATACTTAAACTATTAACCCCTAAACCTAACGGCCCCCTAAGGTTATATTAAAATTACAATTTCCCTATCTTAAATTAAAACTTACTGTCAAATTAAATAAATTAATTTTAAACTAACAATTAAACTAAGATAATTATTAAACTACAATTAAACTAACTACCAATTAAATTAAACTAAACTACACATTAAAAAAATCCTAATAAATTACAAAAAGTATCTAATTACAAAAAATAAAATAACTAAATTACAAAAAAAACAAACACTAAATTACGAAAAATAAGAACTAAATTATCAAAATTAAAAAAGAATTACTCCTAATCTAATAGCCCTATCAAAATAACTCCCCCCCCAAAATAAAAAAAAACCCTAGCCTATTTAAACTACCAATGGCCCTTAAAAGGCCATTTTGGGGGGCATTTCCCCAAAGAAATCAGCTCTTTTACCTGTAAAAAAAAATACAACCCCCCCACAAATAAAATAACTATCAAAAAAAAAACTAAGCTCCCCATTGCCCTGAAAAGGGCATTTGTATGGACATTGCCCTTAAAAGGGCATTTAGCTCTTTTACATGCCCAGACCCTAAATTAAAAATAAAACCCACCCAAAAAACCCTTAAATAAAACTAACGCTAACCCCCGACAATTCACTTACAGTTATTAAAGTCCCACTTGAAAGATCCATCCAACCGGCAAGAAGTCTTCATTCATACGGCCTCTTTGATCTTCATCCAGCCGGCAAAGTCCTCATCCAGGCGGCAAGAAGTTTTCATCCAGACGGCATCTTCTATCTTCATCCATCCAGCGCGGAGCGGGTCCATCCTGAACACATCCGGCACGAAGCATCCTCTTCATACGGTCGCCGCCGTAAACTGGAACTTCAATGCAAGTGGCGTCATCCAAGATGGCGTCCCTTGCATTCCTATTGCATCAGCCAATAGGATTTGAGCAGCTCTCATTCTATTGGCTGTTCCAATCAGCCAATAGGATGAGAGCTCAATCCTATTGGCTGATTGGAACAGCCAATAGGATGAGAGCTGCCCAAATCCTATTGGATGATTGGATCAGCCAATAGGATTTTAACAGCTCTAATCTTATTGGCTGATTGAAATCTTTCAGCCAATAGGAATGCAAGGGACGCCATCTTGGATGACGTCACTTGCACTGAAGTTCCACTTTACAATGGCGACCGTATGAAGAGGATGCTCTGCGCCGGATGTCTTCAGGATGGACCCACTCCCCGCCGGATGGATGAAGATAGAATATGCCGTCTGGATGAAGACTTCTTGCCACCTGGATGAGGACTTCACCAGCTGCATGAAGATCAAAGAGGCTGTCTGGATGAAGACTTCTTGCCGGCTGGATGGATACTTCAAGCGGGACTTCAATAACTGTATGTGGATCGTCGGGGGTTAGTGTTAGTTTTTTTGTGTGGGTTTTATTTTTAGTTTAGGGTCTGGGCATGTAAAAGAGCTAAATGCTCTTTTAAGGGCAATGCCCATACAAATGCCATTTTCAGGGCAATGGGGAGCTTAGGTTTTTTAGATATTTTATTTGTGGCGGTTGGTTGTGGGGATGGTGGGTTTTACTGTTGGGGGGGGGTTTGTATTTTTTTTTTACAAGTAAAAGAGCTAATTTCTTTGGAGCAATGTCCCACAAAAGGCCATTTTAAGAGCCATTGGTAGTTTATGTTGAAATAATTTTTATTTAGTTTTTCACAAATGGGTTAAACAAAAATCAAACATTCCATCGTTACACAGTCAATTACTTATCTTCAAGTTCTCTTCAGCAATACGTATCACATCAGTGTATAACGTATCATAGATAATCTGCGTTTCTCTCAACACTGTATTCTATCAAATTTCCACTAATCTGTAAACTCAAGGGTCCCAGCTCTCCCCCCTGCAATCTTAGGGTATGGCTTAGTTAGCCAACAAACCCCTTCTCAAAGAGGTCTCATGGTGCATAATGTATGGCTCCCATTGTAGTAGGAAACTCTCTGTTTTTCAGGAATTCTGCTGCTGCACTCGCCATGTTGTAGTGGTGTGAGATCTTTTGTTGTAATAGTTCAAAACTGGGAGGTGTTCCTTTTCAGAATTGGGTGATACCTAGTCTAACTATCGTACAAATCATCATAGCTAATTTGTTATTTTGTTTAGTGAGCCCCGGGATCGGGAAATGTAAAAACGCTTGTTCCATTGTCAATGTAACTCTCTTTGGGAATATTGCACTCAGTAAGTTAGATGTGTGTTCCTAGGTCTCCCTAAATTTTCTACACTCCCACCACATGTGTGGGTATGTCCCGTTCTCACCACATCCTCTGTAGCAGTATCTGGCCAATGGCACTCCCCCACCATCTGATCTTGTTGGGTATAAATACCATCTAAAAGCTACTTTAATGAAATTTTCCTTAAGTGTTACATTTTGTGAGAAGGTTAAACCATTAGCAAGATTCTCTGTCCAAGTCTTAATTGACCATACTTTACCAGTGTTGTGCTCCCATTTTGTCATAAGTTGAGATTTGTTTTCTATTGGGAATCAATTGAAAATAGTATGGCGATCAGAGAGGCATAGCGTTTCTAGTGTGGTGTTTGGGGGGTATCTCATTTCCTAAGATTTCTTGCGCTCTA
Source organism: Bombina bombina (assembly GCF_027579735.1). Taxonomy (NCBI): domain Eukaryota; kingdom Metazoa; phylum Chordata; class Amphibia; order Anura; family Bombinatoridae; genus Bombina; species Bombina bombina. Next base: position 720,246,896 of record NC_069500.1, on the reverse strand, counting down.
GATCTTAATTGCAAGTAGTGATACCAAATGTTCCTATCTTCACTGTCTAATGCTTGATATTGCTCATATGATATTATTTTGCCCTCCTTGTAACTGTCTGCTATTCTGTAGAGTCCCTTGTTGAACCATTTCTGCTGTATTCTTTTACCAATAGAGGTGTGGGTTATCAAAGGAGTTATCCTAGATCTCTTTTGAATTAGGGAGAATTTAGAGTTTAGCCTTTTCCATAGATGTAGAGTGTGTTGGATTGCAATGTAGTTGCATTTCCGAGGGGTTGTGGAAGCATCTGGGGACCATAGCTAGTTAGATAATGGTGTAGAGTCCATGACACTGGATTCAATATGAACCCATTGCGATGTGCTGTTAACTTTAAACCACTTGAGGGTTTGTGCTATTAGAGCCGAGTAATAATATGGAATCAAATTCGGAAGACCAACTCCCCCATCCTTTCTACTAGTGCACATAAGTTTTTTGTTATATAATATAACTACCACTATTAAAAGGATATATAATGGCCCGCGATCTCAACTATTGGTAAATGGCGAATTATCACAACATATAATATTGCAGAGAGAAATTTCTGGTGTCATTATACGTGGATGATCTCATGTTATTTTTGCAGGACACCAAGATAAGCATCCCAAAAAGTTTAGCGATTATTATTGACTTTAGTTTATTCACGGGATATAAAATCAACACGCAGAAGTCAGAGCTATTATGGGTTAATAAAACCACCCACAGTTTTAGGAATCACGGGTTAAGAGAAGTAAAGGATTTAAATTATTTTGGGATTAAAGACTGGTATAATCTTATCTTTGCAGAATTTTTCCAGAATATTGAAGGGAAACTGGGCAAATGGAATATTCATTATTTGTCAATATCGGCTAAAATCATGCTGATAAAAACAATTGTTTTTCCTAAATTATTGTTTTTGATACAAAATCTGCCACTATTTATTACTAAACAAGATGTCAAAAGGTATAACAGAGCCTGTGCGTTTTTCGTCTGGGGTAAGAAAAGACATCGAATAGCAATGGATAAACTTGCGCAAGAAAAGAGCTGTGGTGGTTTCGCATTATCGAATAAAGATAAATATAACGTAGTGTCAATAGTTAAATATGGTATAGACTGGCTCACTGAGGCGAATTATGTGTCGTATTTCGAGTTAGAAACAGAAATAATAAAGCCTTTTGATCTTAAAGCAATACTACATCAGGAGTATAGACAATTACCGAGCAATGTGAGCAACAGGCTAACCTTTGGTAACGTAGTGAAGGCTTGGCAAATTTATTGTCATTTTTTAGGTCAAGAATTTCGTCTTTCTAAATTTTTGCCGATTGTGGGCGCTCCGGATTTCCTGCCCAGGATAGATAATGTGGTTTTCAGAGAGTGGAAAACAAAAGGGATAATTTATTTCTCACAGTTAGTAGAATTAGATGGGCAAGTGCTCAAGACATATGAGGAAATTGCTAATCAGTACTCTCTACCGACAAAAATTTTTTATGCATATTTGCAGGTCAAAAGTTATTTAAAAAAGTTGTTACAAACACAGAGGATGGTTTGGGATCCGGGAATTGATTCCGGAGTGAAATTATACAAGATAGGCAAGAGAGCCATATCCTACTGGTATAGGATGTTACAAAAGAATTCTGGGAAAGAGCATCTAAACAAAATAAAAGAGACGTTGGGGAGACATTTGAGTATGTTACAGGTAGAGGAAATAGAAAAAAGTTTGAAGTTAGCTAATCGAGCAACAGTGCTAGTAAGCTGGAAAGAATCCCAGACAAAACTATTGAACAACTATTATTTAACGCCAATGCGGATGAGGAAATGGTCACAGAAAGGGCATGCAGGCAACTGTTTTAAATGCAACAGAGAAGGGGCTGATCTGATTCATTGTCTATGGGAATGTCCTAAAATTAGGCAATTTTGGAATAAAGTCCAGTATTGGATTAATAGACATTTGCAAGAGAAATGCACTATGCAATGGAGATACATACTTTTGCTGAAAGAAGGCGGTTTAAAAGCCGACAGACAACTAATAAATATGGGTATTCTAGCGGCTAGAATTTTGATATTTAGGAAATGGAGATCTTATGAAGCTCCTAGTCTATCTGAATTCATAAATAATATTAAACTGCAAATGTGTATAGAAAGACAATATTTAGTATCAGCCTCTGAAAAAGTGTTCAGAGCCTTCATTAATAAATGGAAGAGAACATTTTTATCGTGGCCTAGGCCAGTACAGACTCAATTTTTGGCCCCTATAAAAAATATGCCTTTCTTGATAATGATGGCGGCTGAGGAGGTGATCCCCCCCATTGGATATAAGTAATTACTAGTAGCACTGACCCCTCTTTCAATTTTTTTTTTTTTTCTCTTTATCTCATGGGTTGTTTTTTGGGTTGGGAGTAAAATTTAGTTAATAGCAACAAAATCCTGCTGGAATAATTGGTTATAGGGTAGGCAGGAAGACATTTCGCTTGTCGTTAAGAATAAGATGAAAGACAGACATAGGGCAAGATTATTTCTTTGTTTATTTTGAGAACGTGATGATGTAAATATAATAGTTGGAGTGGTGTCATAGGTATATATCACCACAATATAAGCAGCTGAGTCTTTTATGATAGGACGAACATAAAGTGTAAGATACAATCAACTCAAGATAGTTTTTGGGGTAGCAACTCTCCAAGAGCGGGTATAAGTGGATTTTATTTATATCTTGAGGTTTTTTCTCTTCTTTTTTTTTATCTCCTTTCATCTTTGCTTTCTTTGATGTTGTTTAATAATGCATTAGTCCTCTGCATGGTTGGAGGAGTAACTGACAGTACAGAGAGGTGGATAGAATAGTAATATTGATAAAGAGGAAGAAGATATTAGATTGGAGATGGTTCTTATGTTCTGGTTTAAAATAAGCAATTGTATTCTGTAATAGTATATATGATTGAATTATTATTTTGTAATATTGATAAAGAGGAAGAAGATATGAGATTGGACATGGTTCTTATGTTCTGGTTTAAAATAAGCAATTGTATTCTGTAATAGTATATATGATTGAATTATTATTTTGTAATCTCTGTATTAATGTGAAACTTAAAGGGACAGTCAAGGCCAAAAAAAACTTTTATTTTTCAAATAGGGCATGTAATTTTAAACAACTTTCCAATTTACTTTTATCAACAATTTTGCTTTGTTCTCTTGGTATTCTAGTTGAGAGCAAACCTAGGAAGGCACATATGATAATTTCTAAGCCCTTGAAGGCCGCCTCTAATCACATGCTTTTGTATTTGCTTTTCACAACAGGGGAGAGTAGTTCAGGTAAACCATATAGATAACATTGTGAGCACGCCCGTGGGTTGTGGCAGACACTGCACTAATTGGCTAAAATGCAAGTCAATAGATAATAACTAAAAGTCATGTGATTAGGGGCGGTCAGGAGATGCTTAGATACAAGATAGTCACAGCAGTAAAAAGTGTATTAATATAACTGTGTTGGTTATGCAAAACTGGGGAATGGGTAATACAGGGATTATCTATCTTTTTAAACAACAAAAATTCTGGTGTTGACTGTCCCTTTAATAAAAAGGAATTAAAAAAAAAAAAAAAAAGTTTTTTGTTGATTTTGGCTCTTTTGCCCTGCCATATAAATTTTAGAATATTAAGAAAAATAAGTGCAGTCCATATGTCAAATATTAAACAGCAAGATGCACAGCACGTCCCATAGGTATCAGGCATACACACATAATCAGTGTAGATAGGCACATAGCGAAAATGAAATAGCATAGCAACATCAAGGGTTCAACTGACTCACCACTCCAAGGAAGGCCAGCAAGTATACATCCGTCAGGGGCTCCACGATATTAGGCCACTAAGCCTCACCCCATTCACATACGGGTATAGATTCGACCCCCCTGGTCTCCGCTTGACTCTCCGTGGAAATCACCTGCGTCGGTGCATCCACTCATCCGTGGTTTCCAAACCAGTGTGTAGTTCCGTAGCACTTCTGGGTGACGTCAGGTACCCATGTGACTTGCGCCTGCTATGCCTCCATGTCTGACCGCTGCGTGCCTGCTCAATTCGTGACTCCTTTAGGGATCGGATCTCAAAGCTGGGGGAAACACTGTTACCACCAGATAGGAGGACTCCTCTTCCTCCCAAATAAACATAGAAAAAATAATTCCAAAACAGAGGATCCAAAAATAATAAAAAATAGTAGACTTTATTCAAAAGTTAAAAATGCATGGGCATCAAGGTGAAAGGGAAGAGCAGAAAAGCCGGTCTTACGCGTTTCGGCAAAAACACAGCCGTAATCATAGACCATAATAGCTTTCAGGTGTTACATACATATATACACATTACAAGTAACCCATTGGATAATAAAACAACACACCCTATTGAAGGGGAACAGCTAACAATACTGTAATAGAAACCACACATAGAAAACTAGGATTGAATAAATTTCATTTACAAAAAGAACATTCAAATTCATATGTGTTAAATATGCAAAAGAATAATAACAAAATTAAATACATAAATAAATAATTGATAACTATTACAGATATATATATATATATATATATATATATATATATATATATATATATATATATATATATATATATACATAAGAAACCGAAAAATGATACATGTATAAATAAATAAGCAAATGCAAATAGGTGGAAATGGTAATGGGAAAAAAAATAAATATATATATATATATATTTTACTATAGTCTGATATAAATGCTAGCAATAATTAATCCACAATATATACCTATGAATAGATACAGTAAATTGATTAATATACATAACAATTTAACCACCCAAATGCAAATGCAAAAATATACACAATTAATTAGGAAACCTTACTTATTAGAAACGTTCAACCTTATATTTCTTCCAATAATTTCAAAAGATATGTACATTACACACTTAGGTTTCCTAAAAAATAATCAGATCATTTTCAGAATTGAATCCATCTGGCATAAGTGTGCATAATTTGTGGATCCAATAGACTTCCTGCCTGGCCAAAATTGGCCACTTATCTCCACCTCTGGGAGGGCATCTAATACTTTCAATGGCATTCCACTCAAAATTGCACACATTGCAACCATGGACTAGAATAAAATGGCTTGCAAGATCAGAACAGTGAACCTTGTTCCTGATATACCCTAGGTGTTTATGTATCCGAGTACGAACATCACGGGAAGTCATACCCATGTACTGCAACTTATGATACGTGCAACCCACAAGGTATACCACAAACGAAGAGGAACAATTGATACATCCTCTAGTATCAAAAACTTGATTGGTCACATATGAATTGAATGAGCTGCCTGTCTTGATATATTCGCAGGCCTTACAATTCTTTCCACACTTATATGTGCCATTATGTCTCAGCCAAGAACTTTGGCTAGCAGGCTTGCGTAATGAGCTAGGTGAGACCAAATTGCCCAGAGTGAGGTTCCTCCTATATGTGAACCTACACCCTTTACTAACTACATCCTTGAGTAAGTCATCTCCATAAAGGATAGGTAAGTATTTCCTAATAATATTACAAACCATATAGTATTGATTTGAATATTTAGTAATAAAATTAGGTCTGTTATCACAGTTGTTATTCGAATTACTCAACCTATGGCTCCCCATAAGAAGACTATCCCTGTTTTTTTCCACAGTAGACTCATAAGCTTGATTGATAACCCTATCACTATAGCCACGACTATGTAGTCTCAACCTCAAATTTATACATTCAGACTTAAAGGCTCGATCGCTAGAGCAGATCCTTTTGGTCCTGAGATATTGGCCTTTAGCTATTCCCTGAAAAACATTTTCCGGATGGGAGCTTGATGAATAGAGTAAAGAGTTTCCTGCAATCGGTTTGCGATACAACTGGGTCTCAATTCTACTAGAACCCAGATCCATCATAAGTTCCACATCCAAAAAATGTATTTTGTTTTTTTGCCATTCGTAGGTGAACTGGATATCAGGCAAACACGAATTTAGATAGGTCACAAAATATTCAGCTGCTAATGGTGAAAAATCAGTAATGAAAATAAAATCATCTATAAATCTTTTGTAATTCAAAATCCTGTGGGAGAACACACATCCGTCACAAAGAGATATTTATGCTCAAACCAGCCCATAAATAGATTTGCATATGAGGGGGCGAATTTTGCCCCCATGGCCGTACCTCTTAACTGCAAGTAGTATGATCCCTCAAACAGGAAATAGTTGCACTCCAAAAGAAGCCGAATACTCCTAATGATAAATTCCTTGGTTTCCTCAGAATAATCAGTCAAAAGGTTTAAGAAAAAGGAAACAGCTTCCAAACCTAAACCATGGGGAATGGAGGTATACAACGCTACCACGTCCACAGTTAGCCAACTCCCATCTTCCATTACCTGTACAGACTCCAATAAAATAAGCAGATGAGTTGTATCCCTCACTGTCAATCCACTCTGACAGATGTTCAAATAAAGCACCTATCCCCGCAACGATGGGTCTGCCTTTAATATTTTCCAAACTTTTATGGGTCTTAGGCAAGTGGTGAAAGACGGGAGTAATCGGATTAGAAACATACAAAAAATCAAAGGTATCACTATCAATGATTCCAAAATGTAAACCATCATCAAGCAATGCTCTAACCCTACTTTGAAAAAATATGGTTGGATTCCTACTCAATTTCTTATAGGATGATTGGTCATCAAGTTTCATACTTTGGAGCTCCTAAGGCTTAAAGAACTAAGACTAAAACTTGATACGTGGATCATGAACAAATATGTTTCCCTCAATATGATTCCAAGGGGTTTAAGGGTTAAAATATTCCCCACTTTCGAGGTTCATGATAAAGAGTTTTATTGATGAATGGAATAGTATACTATCAGAATGTTCCATCAGACTTATGGTCATGTTAATTAAAGGGACAGTATACACTCATTTTCATATAACTGCATGTAATAGACACTACTATAAAGAATAAGATGCACAGATACTGATATAAAAATCCAGTCTAAAGAGCCGGAGGACGTCTCCCTTAAAAACATGCCTATATTCTTACTCACAGAAACATCCCAAATAAAGGACAGAATTGTTCTGATAGATTCAATAGGTTCTCCTTTTCATAACTGTTTTCCTTATTTCCAAATTCGACAAGCAATTATGAATAACCCTCGTAAAAATGACTGTCTTCGCATGCTTACCCCTTTTGAGAGACTATGCACTGCAAAAGACATCCAAAAATCCTACCTCTCTCTCACACATAAACTTTTAAGGGTTTTACATACATTCAAACTACCCTCCGACACCTCCAAGTAGGAGGCTGAGCTTCGGGTTCAGCTCCCAAAAGACACCTGTTACAATGTTTTCGCACTGTCCACTCCTCTTCAACTTCACTGACCTTGACTGAACTTAACTATAAAATTATTTCACGTTGGTATCTCACGCCCCAAAAATTAAATGAAATATATCCAGGAGCTAACTCCAGTTGTTGGAGACGTTGTGGTGAAACGGGCACACTCTCTAACATATGGTGGTCCTGCAACAAATTGTCTATTTTTTGGGCTCAAATTGAGTGTTGCATCAACCTTACATTGAGCACGCAGATATCCCTTTCAGCAACTATGATTTTACTAAATCAAATCCCTAAATTGCAGTGTGTCTACCGTAGGAAACTCCTTCAAATGATGCTCACATGTGCCAAATGTATTATCCCTCGACTATGGAAGCAGGTTCTCTCCCCTACTTATGATCAATGGGTGGCAGAAGTCACATATATATTATCCCTAGAGAAGAGACATTATTGCTTTGTAGGTAAGAAAGATTTTATACTAGATATAATTTTCCTATGGGAGCAAAGAGCATCATAAAACTGCAATGATAGCCCTTCTTTACGATTATAAACAATAGGTCCTATAAACGTTCAAGGTGTGTGCTCCTGTCTCTAAATGGACTGGGTGCAAGGGAATTATACTATACTATATTATCCTATATCTCTATTTTTATTATGTACTTTCCTCCTAATCCCAATAGCCCCCTACCTGAACCCCCCATTCCCCCCCTCCTATCACCCCTTCCCCTCTTGTTCTTTTACAGAAATGGTCAGTAAGATGTTGCAATGACTTAATGTAGTTGAAAAATATTCACTGATCTTTGTTATCCATTTATTTGTTTATGTTAATTACAAAAATGTCAATAAAAACTTACTTAAAAAAAAAAAAAATCCAGTATAAAATGGTTTAAAAACGTACTTAGAATCTTTCAGTTTAGCTCTGTTGAAAAGGTAGTTGGAAAGCCCACTGCAAGTGGGAAATAAGACACTCCCCCCCCTTCTCTTACATATGAAAAGACCCTTTACACAAACAGGAGCAAGCTGGAGAAGGTAGCTGACGGTATTCAAATAAAACTTTGGGGCTTGGTTAGGAGTCTGAAAATCAGAGCAATGATATTTAAAAATAAGCAAAATTATACATTTTTAACAAAAACAAACTTTATGGGCTTTATAAATAGATCATCTACGAAACATTTATGCAAAGAAAAAATGAGTGTATAATGGCCCTTTAAGTATAAATCTGAGCAATTAACTATTGTCAGGAATGAAATTGTTACTATACAGCAGGAGCTAAATGGGCATCAGTTAGATGCTGCGTATGGTGATTATGATAAGATGTTACAGGAGGTGATTTAAACTAACAAAAATGAAATTATACAAACTAAACATGTGAAATTTTTGCGTGACCAGAAAGACTATTCCACAGGTAATGTTTTTCTATGGTATAGAGTACATAGACATAGGCAAGTCTGGCAGAATCAAGGGGGTGATGGTGAATCTGACACTGTGAGTACTGAGGGTACTAAAGGTAATAAACGTAGGAAGTGGAGAAGAAGGTCTAAAAATAAAAATAAGAAAAGGGTAACTTTTAAAGAGAGTAACAATGTGAGTACAGATGAGGACTCTCTATCTAATTTTTCTACCTCCTATGAGGAAGGCTCTAATTCAGAGAATGATAGTGAGGAAATATGCCATCCTAATAGTACCACCAGTAATATAGTGATTGATAGACAACAGGTGATTTCACAGGATGTAACTAGTTTAATACAACCGAGAGTAAAAAGTACTACACCTGTTACACATTTAGTGAACCCTAATTCTGCAAAAAATACAGGTACCTTACCTAAAAAGTTAAACAAAGATACCAATCATGATAAAGGTCACAATATATCTAATAGCCAGTTCAGTTACAACACTAATATGGCTGAAAACAGTGTTTCAGATAACCACACTGTGGGACCCCCTTTGGGTCAGGTTTTTCGATCGGCTCTGAAAGCCAAGGGAGGTGGTGGGTCAGAACATGCAGGGGGCATGAACAGATATGCCTTCAGGGATAACATTGTTATTAATGTTTCTTCTTGTGCTCTCAATGAATCTGAAATCAAGGTACTTAATAAAGGTTTGGGCTTTTGCCCATCTAGGAAATTTGATTTTTTTTTAGACTATTCTGGATCTTAATAGGTTTATTAGGAACCTTACTCTATGCAGACATTTTAAAGATTCTGATAATGTAAATGATTTTGATAGGGGTGACCCTGATGTTATAGTGCTGGTTCCCTTTTTCAATTTAGAGACATGTGTGATCTAGCATCATTGCAGGAGTTGGAAAAAGAACAACTTGCTGATACTATAGCTATATCTCAGTGTCCCCCCAAGTTTAAGAATAAATCAAAGTTTTACCTGGTTCAGTCAAGGGGAAAAGCACTGGAAAGTTTCCATAAGAGGGTCGTAGAGGACCTAAAGGATTTGGATAAGTCTGTCAGAGAGAGTCATTCTAATTTAACACGTAATGAGAAAGAGGCTATAATTTCACTTCAAAACAACTTATCTATAGTGATAAAAAATTCAGACAAGGGTGGCAGTATTGTCATTATAGATAGACATGTGTACATAACTGAGGCATTACGTCAACTTGATGACCAATCATCCTATAAGAAATTGAGTAGGCTTAGAGCATTGCTTGATGACGGTTTACATTTTGGAATCATTGATAATGATACTTTTGATTTCTTTGTATGTTTCTAATCCGATTACTCCCGTCTTTCACCACTTGCCTAAGACCCATAAAAGTTTTGAAAATATTAAAGACAGACCCATCGTTGTGGGGATAGGTTCTTTATTTGAACATCTGTCAGAGTGGATTGACAGTATCCTCCAACCATTGGTAATGTCTCTTCCCAGCTTTTTAAGGGATACAACTCATCTGCTTAATATTTTGGAGTCTGTACAGGTGGTGGAAGATGGGAGTTGTCTAACTCTGGACGTGGTAGCGTTGTATACCTCCATTCCCCATGGTTTAGGTTTGGAAGCTGTTTCCTTTTTCTTAAACCTTTTGACTGATTATTCTGAAGAAACCAAGGAATTTATCATTAGGAGTATTCAGCTTCTTTTGGAGTGTAACTATTTCCTGTTTGAGGGATCATACTACTTGCAGTTAAGAGGTACGGCCATGGGGGCAAAATTCGCCCACTCATGTGCAAATCAATTTATGGGCTGGTTTGAGTATAAATATCTCTTTGTGACGGGTGTGTGTTCTCCCACAGGATTTTGAGTTACAAAAGATTTATAGATGATCTTATTCATTACTGATTTTTCACCATTAGAAGCTGAATCTTTTGTGACCTATCTAAATTCGTGTTTGCCTGATATCCAGTTCACCTACGAATGGCAAAAAAAAATAAATACATTTTTTGGATGTGGAACTTATGATGGATCTGGGTTCTGGTAGAATTGAGACCCAGTTGTATCGCAAACCGATTGCAGGAAACTCTTTACTCCATTCATCAAACTCCCATCCGAAACATGTTTTTCAGGGAATAGCTAAAGGCCAATGTCTCAGGACCAAAAGGATCTGCTCTAGCGATCGAGCCTTTAAGTCTGAATGTATAAATTTGAGGTTGAGACTACGTAGTCGTGGCTATATTGATAGGGTTATCAATCAAGCTTATGAGTCTACTGTGGAAAGAGACAGGAATAGTCTTCTTATGGGGAGCCATAGGTTGAGTAATTTGAATAACAACTGTAATAACAGACCTAATTGTATTACTAAATATTCAAATCAATACTATATGGTTTGTAATATTATTAGGAAATACTTACCTATCCTTTATGGAGATGACTTACTCAAGGATGTAGTTAGTAAAGGGTGTAGGTTCACATATAGGAGGAACCTCACTCTGGGCAATTTGGTCTCACCAAGCTCATTACGCAAGCCTGCTTGCCAAAGTTCTTGGCTGAGACATAATGGCACATATAAGTGTGGAGAGAATTGTAAGGCCTGTGAATATATCAAGACAGGCAGCTCATTCAATTCATATGTGACCAATCAAGTTTTTGATACTAGAGGATGTAACAATTGTTCCTCTTCGTTCGTGGTATACCTTGTGGGTTGCACGTATCATAAGTTGCAGTACGTGGGTATGACTACCAGTGATGTTTGTACTCAGATACGTGAACACCTAGGGTATATCAGGAACAAGGTTCACTGTTCTGATCTTGCAAGTCATTTTATTCTAGTCCATGGTGGCAATGTGTGCAATTTTGAGTGGAATGCCATTGAAAGTATTAGATGCCCTCCTAGAGGTGGAGATAAGTGGCCAATTTTGGCCAGGCAGGAAGTCTATTGGATCCACAAATTATGCACACTTACGCCAGATGGATTCAATTCTGAAAATGATCTGATTATTTTTTGGGAAACCTAAGTGTGTAATGTACATATCTTTTGAAATTATTTGAAGAAATATAAAGTTGTATGTTTCTAATAAGTAAGGTTTCCTAATTAATTGTGTACATTTTTGCATTTGCGTGGTTAAATTGTTATGTATATTAATCAATTTACTGTATCTATTCATAGGTATATATTGTGGATTAATTATTGCTAGCATTTATATCAAACTATAGTAAAATATATATATATTTTTTCCCCATTACCATTTCCACCTATTTGCATTTGCTTATTTATTTATACATGTATCATTTTTCGGTTTCTTATGTATATATATATATATATATATATATATATATATATATATATATATATATATATATATATATATATATATCTGTAATAGTTATAAATTATTTATTTATGTATTTAATTTTGTTATTATTCTTTTGCATATTTAACACATCTAAATTTGAATGTTCTTTTTGTAAATGAAATTTATTTAATCCTAGTTTTCTATGTGTGGTTTCTATTACAGTATTGTTAACTGTTCCCCTTCAATAGGGTATTTAAGGTAATAGAGGGTGTGTTGTTTTATTATCCAATGGGTTACTTGTAATGTGTATATATGTATGTAACACCTGAAAGCTATTATGGTCTATGATTACGGCTGTGTTTTTGCCGACTTTTCTGCTCTTCCCTTTCACCCTGATGCCCATGTATTTTTAACTTTTGAATAAAGTCTACTATTTTTTTATTATTTTTGGATCCTCTGTTTTGGAATGATTTTTTCTAAATTTTAGAATATCTCTTTGGAGTTTGTGTAACTCAGAATGTGGAATTGATATAGGTAAGGATCTGAAGAGATACAGCAGTTTGGGGAGCAAGGACATTTTTTGTGGATATAATTCTCCCATAGAGGGATATTTTAAGTTTTATCCATTTCGCTATTAAACCTCTAATAAGCTTGAACATAGGTACATAGTTTGTCTGATACAAATAATAATGATAATAATGATAATTATTTAATCGCTTCTTTAGTTAAGAGTTTGTCTAATTCCTCATTTTTTACTATTAGCAGATAAATTATTACTTGTGTCGGGTTTTGAATGGACTGTAGCCGTAGCAGATTTACCTCCGATTTTAATTCGATCAATTTGGCTTCCTGGAGTTTGCGTTGTTTGCTTGATTCCGCCATCAAAAGACCCCTTGCATAAGCCTTCAGGGCCCCCCATTCATGAATCGGATTGGGAGTGGAATTTTTGTTAATAGTGATACATTTTGCAATTTTTTGTTTTAAGTTATCTAAAATGACATTATCTTGAAGTATACTTGTGTTTAATGTCCAGGATTTAGATCTCTGCGGGTTGATCAGACTAGGGTAATAACTACTATGGAATGGTCTGACCAGGAACAGTTCAGAATTGCGGCCTTGGCTAATAGAGGTATAAGAATTTGACTCAGGAATATATAGTCGATTCTGGAGTGTGTTTTATGCATTGGGGAGTAGTATGTATAATCACGAACACCTTTGTTAAGCGAGCGCCAACTATCTGTTAGGTTATGGTCTAGAGAGAAGTCGTGGAGTATTTTTTTTAGTTGTAGTAGTTTGTAATATTTCCTGCACTGTTCTGTCTAGTCTATCATCCATAGTGATATTAAAGTCACCCCCTACAATGGTTTTGTATCTTTTCCATAGAGTTAGTTGTCTTGTTTTTTTTTTTTATATATATTTTATTTTTATTTTTTTTAAATTCTTTTTATTAGTCAGGAACAAATACGACAGGAACAATCAGAACAATCAGATGCAAGGTCATTGGCAAATGCAAGCTACAAGATAACAAATACATCATGATGATACAGGTTCCCGGAGCAAGACATGGTGGGGTGTGTTAACAAAGTTTTATTCCATGATGAATAGTAGGTCGTACATCCGAGAATGATTCAATTAACCCTGGTGCATCTGAATAAGAGTCTCTTCATAATCACAGGTTAAAGTCCGTCATATCTTCCCTGATTTTACAAAATTTTCTTTCTTTTAATTATCAAACATCTAAACAGTGTATAACATTATATAACATACTAACAACAAAGCCTTAAATTTACCCTGAGATTACCCTTCATGGAAGAGGGGCAGGGGAAGAAGGGGGGGGGGGAAGAGCGGAGAGAGAGAGAGAGAGAGAGAGAGAGGGAAAAGAAAAAAAAAAGGGGGGAATATTAAAAAAGCATAATCTCTGTTGGGAGAGTCGCGCCGCTGGCACGCTCATTAGGGGGGTCAGGTTGCACCAATGATGCATCACCACCCTCTCCAATATTGAGCGAGGGTAGTATTTCGGAGTGTAAGAACGATTTTAGGATTTGGTCTTTCAGGTCCCTGTGAAGGGTATTTATAAGCGGACACCATTTTTCCAAAACGGCCTTAGTCTACACATTGTATCTAAGCGTGCATCATATTGCTCTATGTATAGCTGTCTAATTAGTAAACGTTTAAACTGAGCTATAGTTGGAGGATGTTTGGAGGTCCATCTAGACAAGACGCACTTCCTCGCCAGCAACATGCATAATGTTAGTATCTGGTGGTGTCGTTTATGTGCGTCGCCTCACTTAAAGAGGTAAATCTCCGCTGTTGTTATCTCTATCTCTATATGGAACGTGGTTGTAACCCAGTATTGCATATGGCCCCAGAAGCGTCTGATAATCGGGCAGGCAAAACAATAATGTAGGAAAGAAGGGGATACACTGCTACATTTAATGCATCGGTTGGGGTACCGATCACTTCATTTAGATAGTCTATGAGGTGTGATATAATCTCTGTGAAGTAGTCTGACCTGCGCCTCCCTGAGAGTAATCGCAAGTGTAGCCCGTCTTGCAAGGTCTAGGCTGTCTGTTAAGTCTTGTACCGTCACCGCCGTTGAAAGGTCCGCGACCAGTCTCGTCAGCATGTTGGTTTGGATTAGAGTCTCTGTTTGTCTCACCATGCGGGTGTAGAAGTGCGAGAGAGAAAATCTCCCCACCTGAAATAGTGTCTGCGCTATGGCGAAAGGCGAAGGGTCCAAGAAACCAGCGTTGGTTGTCTGTAGGGACGTTGCATAGTGTCGCAGTTGGAGATATGCATAGAAATGCCGATGCGGGATCCGGTATTTAGCCTGTAGCTCCTGAATAGAGCGTATAGTGCGAAGCAGAGGGTCCAAAACATCCCCTAAAACTCTGATACCGAGGGTTTTCCATATGAGAAATGGTTCATGCTCACTTCCTGCTGGGAAATCCGCATTCCCGGCAATAGGTATGTATCTAGGGGGAGGACTGGCCACCCCCAAGAACTTGTGAATCATTTGCCATGCTTTCAGCGGGTCTCAATATAGTACACTAAAGGCAATTGCAGGTGGCAGGGACGATAATTTTGCATACGGAAGGTAGGCCGGCTTCAGAGGCGCGAGAATTGCTTCCTCCAGAGTCGGCTCGGAGAAGTGATTCGTAGTTAGTTGCCAGTCAGTTACCAGTCTGGCCAGCGCCGCCCAATTGTAAAGTTTTAGATTTGGAAGACCCAGGCCTCCCCCCTGGAATGGGAGGTGTAGTTTGTCTGTAGCAATCCGTGATTTGCCACCCCTCCATATGAATCGGGATACTGCATGGGAGAGGATCTTTAAATCCCTTTTTGTAATCAGAAATGGCAACATAAGTAGGGGATACAAAATCTTGGGTAAGATCGTCATTTTAGTCAGACTGATACGACCAGATAAGCCCAAGGGGAGGTTAGCCCAGTTCATCAGCAAGGAGACCAGCTCCGAACACTTGGAAGATATATTTAGATCATACATTTTAGACGGGTCCCGGTGCAATTTAATACCCAGGTAGGTGAGTCCTCCCGATATCTCCACAAACGGATAGGAGTGATTCACATTCTGGTGTCTCTGCAGCCACAAAATCTCTGACTTTGCGGCGTTTATTCTGTAGCCCGAGAAGGTGCCGAAGTCCGCAATTGTGCGTAGTATATGGGATATATGCGCGGAAGGCGTATCCACAAAGAGCAGCATGTCATCGGCGTATAACGCCAAGTGCAGGGAAACCCCTTTTATCGTTATTCCTGGAAAAATTTGCCGCAGCTTCAAAGCCAAGGGCTCCAATGCTATGTTAAAAAGCAACGGTGACAGAGGGCACCCTTGTCTGGTGCCTCTCTGTAACTGAAAATCTGATGAAAAGAGCCCATTCACCATAACCCGTGCTGTCGGGTGTTGATACATTTTGTTTATGATCTCTAGAAATGGACCCCTGAAGCCGAATTTGTACATGGAATCTACTAGGTGAGGCCACTCCACCCTGTTGAAGGCCTTCTCTGCATCCAAGGATAGCAGGAAGGCCTCCGATCTGACCCCTCAGATCTCTCCTGACCCTTTATCCAATAGTGCTCTATTACTTGCAGCACCCTACGGAGATTCACCATCGACGAGCGTTTGAACACGAAACCAGTTTGATCAGGGTGTATAATGTCTGGAAGGACTACTTTTAGTCTGTTCGCTAGAATCTTCATGAACAGTTTGTAGTCCGTGTTCAGCAGCGATATTGGCCTGTAAGACCCTGGTAAGGAGAGATCTTTCCCTGGCTTGGGAATAAGTGTAATCTGAGCCACCGTGAAATTATTGGAGGGAGATGCTTCCGTATGTAGGAGAGCATTGTACAAATTGGTCAAAGTGGGTGTGATTTGGGGTTGAAGCAACTTATAGAATTCAGCCGGTAGGCCGTCAGGGCCCGACGCCTTGCCCGTCGGCAGAGACCTTAGAGTAGATGTCAACTCCTCCACAGTTATGGGGGCATTGAGTGCATCACTCTGCTCTTGTGTTATTTGAGGGAGTTGCATTGATTGCCAAAACTGAGCCTGGACACCCTCCGGGGCTCTGTCTTGGTTTGTGTATAATTCTGCGAAAAACTGTGCAAAGCATTGTGCTATGTCAGCTGATTTAGTGTGTGTCACGCCTCGTGATCTAATTGCTGCTATGTTGGTCCTAGATTAAACACACCAAATAAACAGTGGCACTACTCTGGCTTTTCCTCTAGTGATATGTATATGTGTGCATAGAAAATCTATGTAGTTCAATCAGTGACTATTACGAGGAAATGGTGCTTGTGCATAAATATCAATTCAAACACAAAGGAAACTTGATATATAGTATACCAAGGTTCCCAAAGTATGCACTTCTAGCACTCTGGGCCCTGAACTGGAGGACGGAAAATCCCAACAGGATTATTAAAATATAACCTTTATTGTTAAAATTAAAAACCTTGATAGGTTATGACACATACAATTAAAAAACACTCCAGTACCCTGGTCCGTGTAGTAAATATTCGGTCAGATCACAGAAAGTGATAATTAGGCCAGTGTAATATTAAAGTAATGAGTGATCTAAATTATGACCCACAGTATTCGCTAGTTTGTATCTCTTCAATAGTTTGCTACAATTAAGCCAGAACAAAATATGTAGTCAGGGTAAATAATGATCTGAAAACCAGTATCAATGTGATAAACTTGAATGATTGATCTTCAAGCTCAAGATAGTAAATGATATGTATATATCTAATTAAATAGTTACTAAATTATATTGGTAAGTCCAATGTAACTATGGTCCATATACATATTGGTAGTGAGCTGAAAATTATGTTAAGTTTGTTTATATTTATGCTTGTATCTGAACATCAGTTAAATACGAGGGTATTAAGTATGCCAATATTGTGTCCAAGATCACTTGCTATTTAGCAGAAATAATCACGCTGTCAGTTTATAGCTGGTTATTTAAGGATAGCTGACTGCAGTCACTTTATTATTTAATAAAACATGTGCAATGGTATGACTGTTATTCAAACACCCAGATTCCTATGTATAGTTGAAAAGCTATAAAACGACTAGTTTAAGATTAAATCTGTATGGATATGTTATCTATATTACTAGGATCTCGATATAGATTCACCATATATTCAAGGAATAAATCCAGTTAATGAAATAGGTCAACCTGGACTGAGTGTGCGGTAATAGAATATGTTAGTCTGTCTAGCTAGTGCCACCAAATTACATTAGGTATACTAGAACTTACATACAGACAATAAGTACCTTGATTAGGTATATCAATACATTACAAGCCTCTAGTATAGAATTAAGCTGAGTTTGGCGTAGCATAAGCCGTATTCGATTAGTGTCAGCCAGCTTGTTATTGCAGATCATATGTCAAGTATCGAAGTTATATACAGATTAACTAGGTTCTTATAACTTGGTTAATACAGAAATTGTGGTAGTGCTGTAGACTAAGTCTGGCGTGACCCAGGTTAGTAATAAAATTACTGATATTAGGTCAGTTATTACCTGCTTCTTTTAATATAAGGGCAAAGTATTGATATGGTGAATAACTGGTTAATTCTATCACAGTAATCGCTTCACAGTTTGCACTATCCAGCATAACCCAAAAAGTATATAAGTGGGTATTATCAATAGCACTGCTAGTATTATGGGTACAATTCAAACTCAGTCTGGCGCAATCCAGACTGAATTTCTGATTATTAGTTCACAGAGAATCCGTGTGACAAGTACTGCAGATCTCCTGTAGTTTGGCACTCCTTCAGTATATCTTACATTTATGGGACATCTATGTGTATATATATACGAACTATGTTAATGGTTAGACTAAGTCTGGCACAACCCAGGCTATATTATCATTGATATTACCAGTTAAGTTCTGTTATTAAAATTCAAGATGAATCAACACAGCAAATGCTGTGCTTCACAGGCTGATCACACTAAATCAGTATGACAAGTGCTGCAGATCTCCCGCAGTGTAACACTCATTCAATCATTCTTACACTCGTTGTTTGGCATACTGGTTATATGTATATGAACCAAAATACTGGTTCGGCTAAGTCTGGCACAACCCAGGCTGTGAGATTTTATCATTACCAGTTAACTATTATTGTCTGTGATCCAAATGAA
Source organism: Bombina bombina (assembly GCF_027579735.1). Lineage (NCBI taxonomy): Eukaryota > Metazoa > Chordata > Amphibia > Anura > Bombinatoridae > Bombina > Bombina bombina. The sequence goes on along the minus strand of NC_069500.1, from coordinate 720,228,213 downwards.
TCAGTATTGCGAGTCCTGAGCTTCACAGGCTATGCAACATTCATACATCAATTTTACCATTTGTCAAACAATATTCTTAATTAGATTCTGTATTAGCAGTACAATTAATTAGGTATAACAAAGTTCAGTTAGAGTTAGATACTAGAATTTCAGCTCGATATAGCTATACAAATCATAGCTACAATGTGAACCATGTTCACTAGTCTGAAAAGACCCTGACAGTCTAATGATTACGATGGTATTCAAAGTACAACTAGCGGCACATAGGTACAGGGTACTGGGCAATTAAAATGAACACAAGAGAATGAGTGTGAACTCGTTCAGCACTCTCCCCTGACGCGTTTCGCCCGATAGGGCTTTATCAAAGGCAGCGAGCCGCCGATTTTGTGGGGATTTAAACCCTGTGGAACCGGAAGTCCCGCCCACGCTCCAATTTGATTGGAGCCGGAATCGTGTATGTGTATATTGATAGACCGTTATGTAGACCAATGTCTTCGTCGGATTGTCGTTCTTAGAATATCAGCATGATAATAGTACTAAACAACCAATGATGTTTCTGTATTATTACCAAATATAATTATATTATGGAAGCTTAGATCATCTGTTTTGTGTATATTCATATACTGATAGATCGTTATGCAGACTACTGATTTCATAGAATTGTATATTCTTAGAATGTTGGCGTAAAAATAGCACTGAGCATCCTCTGATGTTTTTGTAATATTGACCAATACTATTACACATAGGAAGCTTTGATCATCTATTTCAAGTTATCTTTGAGTCAACTGATATCTATGCATTTATTGAATAAAGAATTGTAATTCCCAGTGTGACACTATTGATTTCGGCATATAGCAAGAATTCATTAGTTTTATATATATCCACATAGCTTTATTCGTGGTTCCAATATAGATTGTTCTATGCCAGTTTGTTCATCTTAGTGTTTAACTATCATGAATACCATGTATACCTATATGTGCATAAAATTATACAGTTGGCTGTATTTTTATACTTAATATTGAGATGCCTTGCATTTAATGGTGCTAGCATCAATTCCTCCTATCAGATTTATGGTCATACGTTATTATAAAACATCTTACTTATCTTAATATGTTTAGTTGTATCAATTATAGAGTGATACGTATTGTAGAGTGAGATATGTTATTATTTCCCAAGGGGATATGTGCTTGGTGAATGTGCTTTAAATCCGTTGATTGAAGTGTAATCGCCTGTGTTGTGCGAACAGTGGATTTGTAACTTCTGTGAAAAATAGGAGAAAGTGCGACAGTATATAGAGATGTTGAAAGTGCTCATCTCTATTTCCAAATATGTGTGTTGCCTATTTAATGTGCATGCGTGGTATAAGAGTGAAAAATAAATTATATATTCAATCTGCCGGCGCAGATCAGTGAAAACATCAATACATAAATAAATAATATGTGTGTGTTAAAAATACTTAATGCATGTGTGGTGTGGTGGTACGTGCTCAGATACTAACTAAAAAGTGCTGGTGAGGACAAACTGTCTGAGTGGACACAAATTTTGTCCATTCAGGTGTAACAAAAACTTGGGTATGGATCACCTTTATCCCCTGGTCCTTTCCCTAAGAGAGGATAAATCCCCTCTACCATTGTTCAAAGAGCATCTTGTGTTATTGAAATTATGATTATATGATTTTGTTCTTCAGTGCATGTATTTGTTATATTATTACTGTATATTCATGTAGTCTGTTTCTATAACCTATGTTTTCATAAGAATATTACATTAAAAGTGTATATTTCTTTTGTATATGTATTTTTCTATTCATCAACATATACATTGGTTCATATTTTATATTCAAGTTATGTTTCAAGATCCACAGTTAAATTAGGATATGAATTATTAAATATTCACTAACAATATGTCCATGTCTAGTTTTTGATTGAGCAGTTTTTACCACTCTTAGTGAATGGATAATAAAATACTTTTACAGATTCCCATTTTACAGAAGGAATATATAGATTGGGAGTAAACCATAGTCTGAATTTTGCTCTATGTTCATTACACAACATTATATAGTTGTTTATAGATAAACATAAAGATTGTTCTGTTCATTTAGACCCCAGGGTTGGACAGAATTAAGTAGGTAGATCCATTGGCTTTCAGATTTTAGTAATGCCGTCTCTAGATCTCCTCCCCTGAATCCTAGGCTTACTTTTTCAATGCCTCAACATAGTAGATCTCTCTGGTTGGAATTGTGATATTTTAAGAAATGCGCAGCTACACTAGTTAAGGTCTTTAATTCCTCTTTATCTTTAGCTGCATTTTTGATATTTCTAAGATGTTCAAGAAGCCTTATTCTCAATTTCCTAGTGGTCATCCCCACATAATACTGATTACAAGTGCATTGAAGTACATATACTACACTTTCAGTGTTACAGCTGATATATCTCTTAATTTTGTGTTTCTTGCCAAACCTGTCCTCTATCTCTGTGGTGTTTTTCATGAAGATACAGGTGCTACAATTACCACATTTGTGGGCTCCTGGACTAAAGGAAGAAATAGTTATTTTCCTTTGAAAATGACTAGTAGTTACAATGTCTTTGATATTTTTAGTTCTTCTGAACCCAAAAGAGGGAGTTGTTCCCAACGTTGATTTGAGTACCGGATCAGTCATTAAAATATTCCAGTGTTTTTTGATTATGCTCATAATTTGAGGGGTTTGCGAATTGTGAGTTAAGATCAGTCTTGGGATTTGAGAGCTAGTCTTATTATGTCTTTTGTGTAGTAGATTGCTTCTAGGTGTTAATCGGGCTTTGTGTTTCGCCTTTTTGATGGATCTTTTACTGTACCCTCTTTTGAGTAATCTTGCCTCCAAATCTAGTGCTCTTGCCTCAAAGGTTTGTATTTCAGAACAATTTCTGCGGAGTCTCAGGAATTCTCCTGTAGGTAGGCTTTTCATTGTGCCTGGTGCATGAGCACTGGTACTGTGTAACAGACTGTTTGTGGCAGTAGGTTTCCTGAATAGGTCAGTACTGATGATTCCATCAGTGTTCTTACGAATGGTAATATCCAAGAAATTTATCTGAACTAAACTCTCTTCGTGTGTTAGTTTAATATTTAATTGGTTGTTGTTCAGATGTGTAAGGAATTCTAGTAATTCAGAATGGGTGCCTTCCCAGATGAAGAATATATAATCTATAAATCTAATCCATAAAGGTATTAGATCTATAAATTTTTGATTCTCGTCAGTGAATACAAATTCGGTTTCCCACCACCCGAGGAACAGGTTGGCATATGTGGGCGCACACGTCGTGCCCATAGCTGTTCCCCGGGTTTGCAAGTAGAATTGCCCATCAAATGTAAAGAAATTATAATTCAAAACCATTTCAAGTAATTTAAGGATAAAGTTGTCATGTTCTTCGCCTTCTTCTGAGTTTTTCTCCAGGAAATATTTTACCACTTGTAGACCTTGTTTATGGTTTATAGATGTGTAGAGGGATTCCACGTCCGTGGTTACGAGCCATGTTGTTTCATTGAGTGCTAGATGTTCCAGCCTTTGTAGGACATAACCTATCAAGGTTTTTAATTTTAACAATAAAGGTTATATGTTGGTCCTAGATGTCTGCGGTCTTGTCAGAGACGCAAGCATTTTACCTGCTCTGCTCCCGAACCTGTAATATCTACCCGCAGTCTTCAGTAGCCCAGATGCGGTTTGTTGTTTCAGAAAGGCCTCCAGCTCTGCTTTACTCGCTATATATGTCTCATAGTTTGTTTTTGTCTTAGCTTGTAAGTAAGATTGGTAAGTCAGTCCCAACTGTCTCTGCAGGGATCTATATTTATATTGTGTGTTATGCCGCAGTTTCGAGACATAAGAGATTATGGCCCCCGCAGACACCGCTTTGGCCGTGTCCCAGAAGAGCTGTGTGTCATCTACATGAGCAGCGTTGTCTGTGACAAAGTCTGTCCAAGTGTGTCGCAAGAATCTAGAGAATGCCTCTGAAGTAGATAAATATGTAGGGAATCTAAGGATGTTCCTGTTGGACCACGGCCCCCGGGTTCCCAGTGTTAGCTCCACAGGTGCATGATCTGATAGCAGGATGTCGTGTATTTTACACCTATGAATGTGGGTGATTAAGTTACAGGCCGTCATGAAAAGGTCAATTCTGGATAGTGTGTGTTTAGCTTTGGACAAGCATGTATAATCTTTTCCTTCTGGGTTCTGCAACCTCCAGATGTCACAGACCCAGGGATAGGCACGAGCCAAGGCTGTGGCGGACATTTTCTAAAGTAAAGACCTTTAGTGAAGGACACCAAGGTACATTTACAATTAAAACTATTATTTTATAGTGCTGAATTTTATTATACTGATGCAGATACCACTGATCCTATAACCAGCCCTTGTCTGGCTATACACATGTGCCATTGTCACTACTGTATCTTTGTATGGAGCTGTGTGTTATTATACAGATGCAGATACACATCCAGTATTTCACTCAGGCTTTATTTATTCCATATCACCCAATATTGCTAGCAGTCTCTTGACAAGCCACTAATTTTATTCACACTAAATATTTTCCCTTTCCTATTATTTAATCAGAAAGAAAAGATAAACTAAGGTTATGATTCACAACCTTACTATATCTTTTCTTTCTATTTAAATACTACTTATAATAAACCTCAGGTGCTGGGTAAAGTGCTTTACCTTTGCATATAAAGCTCCAGGGACACAGTGGCAGCTTGCTTCTTGAATCTTCCCTCTCTGTCTCACTCAGAGTCATTTTCTGGTACTAAGCGGCATCATGTGGGAGTGGCCACAACCCTGAAAAACGTGGCGCCGCGTGTGTTAAGGAGAAGTCAGGACCAGTATTCATCTGTCTTACTCCTCCCTCCCCACAGCAAAATGGGCGGCGGACACTGCAAGGGCCAGTCACGGACACCAGTGTCCGTGTACGGACACCTTGCCTATCCCTGCACAGACCCCCAGGTCGGCCTCCAACATACCAAAGATTTTTGTTTCATATCTCGCTTTGTAGTTTGATTTGGGGTCCCGAAAAGAGTGTGGTTCCAGCCAAAGTCTGTCCAAAGTGTGTGTGGGTGAAATATTAAAGTCCCCCCCAATTATCAGGTTTGAGCCTATATGTGGAGCTAGGTGTCGTGCCAAGTCAGTCCAAAAACCCATCGCTCTATGATTAGGGGCATAGAGATTACAAAATACATATCTCTCTGAATTTACCACAGCCTGTACTATCATATATCTACCGTCCCTATCAAAATAGGAATTGTCCACCTTGACTGAGACTTTCTTTCCTAATGCAATGACCAAGCCGCGACTGGCACTAGTATGTGAGAGGAATACTACATGTCCTACCCAGTCCCTCTGTAACTTTTGATGCTCTATGTCTGTTAGGTGGGTCTCTTGTAATAAGGCAACGTCAGTACCCAGTTTTCTAAGATGTGTGAGAATTGCCTTACGCTTTATAGGGGAGTGAATACCTCCCACATTCCAGGTCACTACTTTTAGAGACATGTCAAACTATAATAAGCATACCAGCAATGAGAGAGAAAAAAAAAAAAAAGGGGTTGAAAAAGAGGGGAAAGGGAAAGGACAAGGACGGGGTACCAACACAGTAATATAACATATAACAAAGCAGCACTCGACCTATAAGAAGGCATAGGTCCAATATAAAATGTATAGGATGATGTAATACACACATGATGTAGTGAACTAGTTTAGGTACAGCAGCAGTCAACATAATGTGGGTCTCTACCTCAGTGAAACCTAATCGTTCTAGACCAGACTCTAGGGGCAGAATAGGGGATTGTACCATGGGAAGCAAGGGCGCCAGGTTGCCGGGCGTATGTATATTGGCAGGCATACATGTTAGGGATATGTGTGCTACCAGTAAGTACCCTGGAGCAGTTACAGTAGCAGCATTTTCCAGCAAAAATTAAGATAACCGCTCTATGAGGTGTTATAAGGTTGCGCCAGTGACTGTTTGCTTTCTGAGGTGTGGGCCGTCTGTATGTTAACCCACCCAATGGTCTGATACTATCCCCAGTGATTATCCCCGTATAGTGCAGTGTTGCATAATTAAACCCAAATTGTTGGACCTTTAACCCAACTAAGCCACATGATGGCAGCCTCTGATACCTTCTAAGCGTAGGCAGTTTACCAAACCACAAAAATAACAGGTAAAACAGGCAAAACATATCATTATCTATGGTAAAATGCAGAATTAATAACAAATACATAAAAGAAAGTGGTGTGCACATGATATCACAGCCTAGATTGAATATGGTAGTGGTCAATAGCCCATGCAAGCGGGATTGGGGGTGAGAGTGAGTCCTCCTCCCGATGATACCTAGCCGTACCATATCAGCACCGAGGGGCGGGGTGGGTGATTGTACCAAGGATGTTGGGGGCACCAGACTACCAAACATGTTGTATGGGGGGGTGTACAGACTAATGGTGACATTGGAGGTGGCTGATACACCAGTGCCTTTATAGCAGTGGAATTTTCTAGCCAAAATTAAAGTGAACACTATGTATGGTATTATAGGGTGAGTCCAGTAAGTGCCTGTGTGCTGGGTCATGGGCCATCTATGTGTAATCCCGCCAAGTAGTCTGTGAGTATTGCCTATGATTAGCCCCGTACCTTGAGGAGTTGGATGCTTAACCATAAGTGATTGAGGTGTTAACCGGACAGTATTACATGATGACAACAGTGAGAACCTTCTGCATATAAATAACTTATCAAACAAAACAAATAATAAATATAACCAACAAAACATTACAATATCAGTATTCAACATTACCCAAGAGGCATCGTCCAGCCTCTTACCGGAGTCCAGAAGCCCCTCAGGGCAATAGTCCCCTCCGTTCTCCAAGGGAGTAAAGCAAAAAACAGATTCAGCCATTTCCTAGCCTTTGAGGCCTACGGCAGAGAAAGAGAAATATAAAAGAGCAGAAATAAAGGAGACTCTTCAAGTTGGTGGACATTGATTTTGATTTTCAGTGGCCAAGTAGCTTCTCACAGCCTGAGGTGAGTGAAAGATCTTGACGCCATATTGGGTTTGAAGACGTAGCTTTGCAGGAAACAGCAGTGCCACTTGCCTTCCCTGTTCATGTAGCTGGGTACATATTGGGGCAAATTCCTTCCTCTGTCTGGAGACATCCATAGAAAAGTCCTGGAATAGGAGTAATTTTGAACCTTCATACAAAAGTTCTTTATGAGTGCGGTAGGCCCTTAGGATTTTCAGCTTTTCTTGAAAGTTTAGACACTTGAATATGACCTGCCTAGGTCTTGCTCCTGTCTGATCCAAGGCTCTCTCTGGACCCACACGATGGGCCCTCTCCACATCTATGGGTAGTATATCAGGGTGTATGCCCAGCATCCTCGGCAATTTGAGTGCCGTGAATTCAAGCAGGTCTTTGCCTTTGATGGACTCTGGGACTCCCACAATGCGCAAATTGTTCTGACGGCTTCTATTCTCCAAGTCGTCTATACGATCTTGGAGTGTTTGAGTTTTCTTTACCAGTTGCTTGATTGTAGTAGCTGAGGCGACTTGTCTGTCTTCCACATCAGAAATGCGGGTTTCAGCTTGGGTGAGTCGGGAGGAAAACTGTTGCACCTCGCTTGTAAGCGTGTCTACGCAGAGAGTCCATTTTGGGGAGAAAAAAAGATTTCAATTCTTGTAAGAGAGAAGATTGTGAGTCAGGGTTTAAGACCCCTCCATGATCCGAGAAGGTCGAGGTTTCTGGTTGTAATTCAGCAGATTGTTTCAGCCTCTTTTCATTGGTTTTTGATCTGTGAGTCATGCTAGATTTGGTAGCAGGGGACAGCTTAAAAAAGTACTTATCCACTTTCATTAGAGTGGGGAGGGTAGGGGATCTTTATAGATGCCAACGAGTCAGGCACAGTGTGTGCAGGTTCAAACCCACACCTGCAGTGTTGAATGGATTTGTGCAGGCAGATATCTCTTTAACCTGCGCAGTTTATTAGCTATAGGCCAGAGTGCCGGTGGACAAATATGCTGATGTACCCACCAAGAAGTGATGTCTGGAGGTTTATTTCGGTAGATTATACTTAGAACCTCTGCGGTTTGCTTGGAGAACAAGGATACATAAGTGCTTATGGGTTGCTTGTTAGTTGCTTGTGGGTCACGTGTGTATTTTCTATTACAACACAGTTCTAAAGTGTAAGTGCTGCAGCGTGGGTCTAACTGACTGGTGCAGATTGAAAGAAAAAGAAATTGATGTTTGCAGAGTCCACGTGGCATCTATAAAGTCCCAGGCAGAATATTATGCTAGAAAAGTTGCCCACGCAGTTTCTCTTAATCCCCTTTACAGTGAAGTGCGTGTAAGCTCCAATTCAGAATGGTTACATTACCCGGTTCCTTGTCTGACCCCCTCCTCTCCCCGCGAGGTAGTGGATGTAGCTTGGTCAATGCTGCTTGTCACTAGATGTTTCCCCACCGCATCCAGCGTGGTATTTACTGTGATCTGCGTCTGAGGGAACTCCAGGATGGCGCCGGTTGGTGATGGCGTCTAACAGTTTGTGGCCTCCGGCTGCCGGAGCGGGTGAAATATGCTCCGCGCACAATTTTAGACAGCTGGCACTTTGCCTCTCCTGTAAGTCCAGCAAGTCTGGCGTGCGGGACTCGGCAGTAAAATGCCCGATTTTGACTCAGTTATGTCCCGACCAGCGGAGCTCTGTGAGGAGTCGACTGCTCGCTTGGTCCGCCCACCGGAAGTCATATATATTTTATTAATCCAACAGGGTATAAAAATACAGTATAAGAAATAAATAGCCACGCAGGGCAAAAGGAAAAGAATGGAAAAACAAAACGAACATAAAAAAAATCATTGGATACCTCATAACACACAGGAAATAAATAGCCATACAAGGCCTCATAACATAACTAAGGTATCAATATAACAATCTTAACCCAATTTCGGTTTGAAAATGTTTTCTCTTACCCAAACCCAAAAGAATAAAACAAACAAATAAGAACTAACATATACACTGTTGGAGATTTCCATATTTTAGAGAAGAAGGAAAAAAAAAGGGGAGAAAAGAAAAAAAAGGGAAAAGGAGAAACAGTTCCCCCTTTCTTCCCGCCTACGACTCCTTCTTCCTTATAAAAATCTGATTTCTAATCTTACGATGTTAGCTCATCTTGCCTCACCAAGTATCTGAGAAATTTAGCCAAATATCCAGGCTGGGGCAAAAATTCTCTTAATGTCAAATACTGAAAGGCCTCAGAGCTATGTAGGAGCAAAGTAAGCATATATTGAGTTGATAAAGGGAATACGAGAATAATTTTAAGCCAGTTTGAGAAAAAAGTATGTACTGCTTTAATAAAGATGGATAAGGAAGGGGCTTCTTTATTTTTCCAATTCTTCAAAATTAGATTGCATCCTATCATAATACAAGTGTCAATCGAATTAGTTTCCTGTCTAAATGGTCGAGTATGTAAAAAAATGATATCCTTTGGGTTTATCAAAATTTGGGATTCTAAAGATTTATTTAACCAGAAAGAAACCTTTTTCCAAAATTGGTTTATTTTTGGGCAGGACCAAAAGCAGTGTGTGATGAGAGCAGGATGTGATGTCACTAGTTTGGGGGCGGGGCTTAGGTCCGGTGTCTGTGTCGCAGTTAGTTTAGTACAATCAACCTGACTAGATGTGTATTGCTATGCTCTGCAATAAAATAGAGTTGTACCATCATTCCTGTGTCCTGCATATGTCCTGCATCTCATGACATGGTGTCAGAAGTTCTGGACTCCGCTTCTGTTCCTGATCGATTGCAATGTCAAAGTTTACCCCACCTGAGCCTTTTGACTTCTCTCAGCCTGCAGCTTGGCCCACATGGCGTCAGCGGTTTCAGCGCTTCAGGATTGCTTCCAAACTGAAAAAGGAGAGTGGTGAAGTACAAGTTAATTCTCTTTTATACTCTATGGGGAAAGATGTGGAGCCAGTGTTCAATGCTTTTACTTTCCAAGAAGGGGAAGAATTTAACTTTGATATAGTTATGGATAAAATCAGTGCCCACTTTGTGCCCAAAAGAAATGTGATTCATGAGAGAGCTTGTTTTCACAAACGTAATCAGCGTGTGGGAGAATCTGTGGAGTCATTTGTACGCAGCCTGTATGAACTAGCTGAATTCTGTGAGTTTGGTGTTGCTAAAGAAGAGTAAATCAGAGACAGAATAGTTATTGGAATTGCAGATGCTGAAGTCTCACTGAAGCTGCAGTTAGAGCCTGATTTAACGTTAGATGGGGCTATTAGGATGGCCCGCCAGAGTGAACTGGTGAAAAAGCAAAGTGCTGATCTGAGGTCTGAGAGTATTGTGGATGAAGTGCAACAGTCTAGGAAAACTGCTAGTGAAAGGAACAGTGTGAGCGGTAGATCTAAAATACTGGAAAGGCCTAGAAGTGGATGGGCGCAACATGCCCGATGCACACGGTGCTACCGGGCCCATGATCAGAGTGTTATATGCCCGGCCAGAGATAAAAGATGCAGAAAATGTAACAGAATGGGCCATTTTGAAGTGGTGTGTAAAACTGAATACATTAAGGAGATGCAGGTGGACGGTGACCAGGAGGGTCAGGAAGTGTTTTTTGTGGGGTCCGTTGTGGAACGGCCAAGCTTAGAGGAAGATTGGAAAGTTACTTTTACTGTAATGGGAGACAAAGTTGATTTTAAGATTGACACAGGAGCAGATATCACTGTAATGTCTTTTGCTGAATTTATGAAATTGCCTCGACAGCCCCAGCTGGCGAAGGTTACTACAAATGTCCATAGTCCTGGTGGCCGCATTGATTGTGTGGGGAAATTTCTTGTCAGCTGTGAGTACAAGCAAAGAAAGTTCACCATGTGGGTGCATGTGATTCGAGGCCAGTGTGTTAACAATTTATTGAGCAGAAAAGCAGCCTGCGACTTGGGCCTCGTGGCCAGAGGGAATGAGATTTCCGAAGATATGTTTGGCGAATTGGGCCTACTGAATTGCAAACCAGTCCGTATAGCACTTAAAAGTGACGCAGTCCCATACAGTATTTCTACTCCTTGTAGAATTCTGTTCCCGCTCATGCCTCAAGTGGAGAAAGAGCTTATGCGCATGAAGTCTATGGGGGTTATTGAAGAGGTTGTTGAAGCGACTGATTGGTGTGCCCCCATTGTTCCAGTTGCAAAGAAAAACGGAAAGGTGCGCATCTGTGTGGACCTGAAAAGGTTGAATGAGGCGGTGAAGAGAGAGATTTGTGCTGCCGACATTAGAAGATATAGCTCCGAAGTTGGCTGGGGCGAAGTTCTTTTCCACATTAGACGCTTCTAGCGGCTTTTGGCAGATCCCCCTGGATCCAAAGTGCCGCAAACTGACTACCTTTATCACACCGGTAGGTCGGTTCTGCTTCTGCAGACTCCCCTTTGGGATATCCTCCGCTCCTGAAATCTTTCAAAGGGAAATGAGTTCTCTCCTGAGTGACCACGTGGGCACAGCTGTCGTCATGGACGACATTCTTGTGTATGGGTCTACAGTGGAGGAGCATGATCAGCGTTTGAGTTGTGTGCTACAGGCTATCAAAGAGTCTGGGCTGAAGCTGAATAAAGAAAAATGTAATTTTAGGAAAACGGAATTATGCTATTTTGGGCATATCATCAACGGGGATGGCATCAAGCCAGACCCGGAGAAAATTTGTGCTATTGAACAGATGAAAAGCCCCTCTAATGTACATGAGCTGAGACAGATATTGGGCCTTGTAAATTACGTGGGCAAGTTTCTTCCAGATTTATCAACAGTTTTACACCCTATCACAGAGTTGCTTAAGAAAGACGTTGCCTGGGTCTGGGGACCTTCACAAGAAAAAGCTTTCCTGCATGCCAAGTCCCTGCTGGGGTCTGCCCCAGTGCTGGGGTTCTACGACCCTTCAAAAAAGACTGTGGTTAGTGCCGATGCAAGCAGTTATGGGTTGGGGGCTGCACTCCTGCAGCTGAACGGAAATAAACTACAGCCCATCGCCTACTGTTCCCGCACACTGACGGCTGCGGAGTCAAAATACGCTCAAATTGAGAAAGAGTGCCTGGCTGCAGTTTGGGCCTGTGAGCGCTTCCAGCGCTATCTAGTGGGTTTGGAGAAATTTAGTCTGAAAACTGACCACAAACCACTAGTCCCTCTAATCAACTCTTATGACATTGACAAAACACCCTTGAGATGCCAGAGACTTTTAATGAGACTGCTCAGGTTCAATGTTCAGGCAGTGCATGTGCCGGGGAAACAACTGGTTGTGGCGGATACACTATCCAGGCTCCCGCTGGCTGCTGCTGAAGAATCCTCCACAGAATCGGATGTGAAAGTGTATGTTGATTCAGTTCTGGCCTCTAAGTCCATTTCTTCAAGAAAACTGGAAGAGATAAAGAAAGAGACATATTTGGACACAGATCTGCAAGAAGTTATAAGGTACATAAAAGAAGGCTGGCCCGAGAGCCGGGCAGCCTGGATGTCTTTAAATGCTTACCAGCCAGAGAGTTCGCAGCTCACGGAGCTGGAGGGGTTGGTGCTGTTCCAAGACCGCATTGTAATTCCTGTCAGCATGAGGAAGGAGATGTTAAACAGGATTCACAATGGCCACTTAGGCATTACAAAGTGCAGAGAAAGGGCAGCTACAGCTGTGTGGTGGCCTGGGATCAGCTCCGACAATGCAAATCACGTGTCTAAATGTGCCTTTTGCCGGGAACGCCGGCCTACTCAGAGAAGGGAGCCCTTGATTTCTACTCCGCTGCCTGCGGGGCTGTGGCAGAAAATAGCTGCTGATATGTGTGAACTGCACGGGAAAAAGTTTCTTGTTGTGATCGACTACTATTCCAGGTATTTGGAATTTGCACCCCTGAATGATATCACAAGTCAGGCCGTTATCATTCGCCTGAAGAGCTTGTTCGCCCGCTGGGGCATTCCAATGGAGCTGGTGAGTGATAATGGTATGCAGTTCGCTTCTACAGAGTTCAGTGCTTTCAGCAGGGAATATGACTTTGTACATTCCACATCAAGTCCACATTATCCGCAGGCCAACGGAATGGCTGAAAGGGCAGTTCAAACAACAAAATTCATTCTAAAGCAATCTGAGCCGTACCTAGCCCTCTTGTCATACAGGGTGACGCCCATTCAAGCCACCGGGTTTAGCCCAGCACAGCTGATGCTAGGAAGCCAGATTCGCACCACTTTACCCTCAGTGGGTGTCTTCAAGCCGCCTGGCCCTGTTCCTCGGGACGAAGTCCTTAGGAGGGATGAAGAGGCCAAAAAGGGTTATCGTTTCTTCTACGACAGGAGACATTCTGTCAGGCCCTTACAGGAACTGAAAGCGGGCCAAAGTGTCAGAATTAAACTGGACGATGAGAAGAAATGGAAGACGCCTGCTACGGTAGTTGGCCGCTCTACAGGTCTTATACAGTCCTTACTGAGGGAGGGACCGTTACACGCCGTAACCGAAGACATCTTCAGCCTGTACCTGAGAGTCTGGAACTGGATTCCTCAGTACCACCGCCGGTGGGATCCCCTGTTCTAAGAGAGGTGCCTTCCCCTCAGCAAGATCACAGCGGGGATATGTCTTTGCCTCCAGCAGACTCTAATTCACCACCTTCTGTATCAGAGGACAGTTCATGCAAAGTTACATCAAGCGGAAGAGTGGTGAAACTTCCGGCCCGATATAGGGACTGACTTTAGCTAGAACAGTGACCGGAAGTATGGGCAGAATAATCCCATGGTCACTGTGGACTAGGGTAGTCTACCCCGATGTCCAAGTCAGGATGTAATTTATTTGTTTATGTTTTCTAACCTATTTGTTCATATAATGTTCTAAAAAAAAAAAAAATGTTGTTGTATACTCTGTTCGTATACCTTGTTGTTTGTTATATGCAAATGTATGCTTCGCCTTTGAAAAAGGGGAAGATGTGATGAGATCAGGATGTGATGTCACTAGTTTGGGGGCGGGGCTTAGGTCCGGTGTCTGTGTCGCAGTTAGTTTAGTACAATCAACCTGACTAGATGTGTATTGCTATGCTCTGCAATAAAATAGAGTTGTACCATCATTGCTGTGTCCTGCATATGTCCTGCATCTCATGACACAGTGTAAAACATCTGCTTGGAGGAAATTACACTTAGAACATGATATGTTCTCATCAATCTTCCATTTAACCTTTGCAGTGTAATATAAACATTGTTTAATAGTTTAATATGTAATTCCTTCCATGTATTGGAAATTGGTGCTTTCCTGATCCAATTAATACTATTTTTAAGCTCCCTAACCTCAAGATCAGGAAAATAGTTCAACCAATTAACATGAAGTTTATAAAGAAAGTCCTTGCCGTGTTTAATTAACCCTTTAATGACTACAGCACTTTTCCATTTTCTGTCCGTTTGGGACCAAGGCTATTTTTACATTTTTGCGGTGTTTGTGTTTAGCTGTAATTTTCCTCTTACTCATTTACTGTACTCACACATATTATATAACGTTTTTCTCGCCATTAAATGCACTTTCTAAAAATACCATTATTTTCATCATACCTTATAATTTACTATAAAAATTTATATAAAATATGAGGAAAAAATGGAAAAAAACACACTTTTTTAACTTTGACCCCCAAAATCTGTTATACATCTACAACCACCAAAAAAAAACCATGCTAAATAGTTTCTAAATTTTGTCCTGAGTTTAGAAATACCCAATGTTTACATGTTCTATGCTTTTTTTTGCAAGTTATAGGGCAATAAATACAAGTAGCACTTTGCTATTTCCAAACCACTTTTTTTCAAAATTAGCGCTAGTTACATTGGAACACTAATATATTTCAGGAATCCCTGAATATCCATTGACATGTATATATTTTTTTTTAGAAGACATCCCAAAGTATTGATCTAGGCCGCCAATTTTGGTATATTTCATGCCACCATTTCACCGCCAAATGCGATCAAATACAAAAAATCGTTCACTTTTTCACAATTTTTTCACAAACTTTCGGTTTCTCACTGAAATTATTTACAAACAGCTAGTGCAATTATGGCATAAATGGTTATAAATTCTTCTCTGGGATCCCCTTTGTTCAGAAATAGCAGACATATATGGCTTTGGTGTTGCTTTTTGGTAATTAGAAGGCCGCTAAATGCCACTGTGCACCACACGTGTATTATGCCCAGCAGCAAAGGGGTTAATTAGGGAGCATGTAGGGAGCTTTTTGGGGTAATTTTAGCTTTAGTGTAGGGTAGTAGACAACCCCAAGTATTGATCTAGGCCCATTTTGGTATATTTCATGCCACCATTTCACCGCCAAATGCGATCAAATAAAAAAAAAACGTTACATTTTTCACAATGTTAGGTTTCTCACTGAAATCATTTACAAACAGCTTGTGCAATTATGGCACAAATGGTAGTAAATGCTTCTCTGGGATCCCCTTTGTTCAGAAATAGCAGACATATATGGCTTTGGCATTGCATTTTGGTAATTAGAAGGCCGCTAAATGCCGCTGCGCACCACAAGTGTATTATGCCCAGCAGTGCAGGGGTTAATTAGGGAGCTTGTAGGGAGCTTGTATGGTTCATTTTAGCTTTAGTGTAGTGTAGTAGACAACCCAAAGTATTGATCTAGGCCCATTTTGGTATATTTCATGCCACCATTTCACTGCCAAATGCGATCAAATTAAAAAAAAAAACAAATGGTTGTAAATGCTTCTCTGGGATCCCCTTTGTTCAGAAATAGCAGACATATATGACTTTGGCGTTGCTTTCTGGTAATTAGAAGGCCGCTAAATGCTGCTGCGCATCACACGTGTATTATGGCTAGCAGTGAAGGGGTTAATTAGATAGTTTGTAGGGAGCTTGCAGGGTTAATTTTAGCTTTAGTGTAGAGATCAGCCTCCCACCTGACACATCAGACCCCCTGATCCCTCCCAAACAGCTCCCTTCCCTCCCCCACCCCACAATTGTCCCCACCATCTTAAGTACTGGCAGAAAGTCTGCCAATACTAAAATAAAAGTTTTTTTTAATTTTTTTTTTAACTTTTTTTTAGCATATTTACATATGCTGCGGTTTAGCATCCCCCTTAGCCCCCAATCTCCCTGATCCCCCCCAAAACAGCTCTCTAACCCTCCCCATCTGCCTTATTGGAGGTCATCTTGGGTACTGGCAGCTGTCTGCCAGTACCCAGATTGCAAAAAAAAGGGCTTTTTTTTTTTTCTTTTTTTTTTCTGTAGTGTAGCTTCCCCCCCACCACAGACCAACATCCATCGCCTCACTGATCTTTTATTTTTACATTTTAATCTCCTTTTTTTAAACATTTTTATTAAAGCTTTTTCAGTAGTGTAGCGGTTCCCACCCGCTCCCTCCCTGTGCACGTGCGTGCATCCATCCGTGCGTGCCCCGGGCCATCCCCGCCCACGATTCCGCCCCCTCCACATGACCAGGGCCATCGATGGCCGCCACCCGCCTCCCAAGTCTGCTCCCACCGATACCGGCCATCGATGTCCGGTGCAGAGAGGGCCACAGAGTGGCTCTCTCTGCATCGGATGGCCATACAAGGTTATTGCAGTGATGCCTCCATATCGAGGCATCACTGCAATAACCGGAAAGCAGCTGGAAGCAAGCAGGATCGCTTCCAGTTGCTTTCCACACCGAGGATGTGCAGGGTACGTCCTCAGGCGTTAACTGCCTTTTTTTGAGGACGTACCCTGCACATCCTCGGTCGTTAAGGGGTTAAACATATTTTATATAAAAAAGAAGATGAGTAACAACCTTTTTGATATAGTCTAATGTAATCCCCCAATTCTCCTAAGTCCCCTGACCCTTGTATAATTTCTATATTATCAGCAATGAAATGCCTAATTTGAAGATAGGCAAAAAAAGATATATTAGAAATATATTCACGAGAAATAGCTTCAAAGGTCTTAATCTGATTATTGCTATCTAAAATTTGGTTTAGGAACACTAGTCCATTCTGTTCCCAAGATCTAAAGACCTGTGAATTCAGACCAGGAAAAAAGTTGGGATTTCCGATAATTGTAAGAAAGGGGGAAAATTGATAGTTTATTCCTAGTGTAGTACATAGCATCTGCAGGCAATAATTGTGTTCTTTATTATAAACATATTATGGATATTTACTGGAAATTGTTTTGTTTTTTTGCAGTGCAATACTGCTTTGAGTGAGAAAGGGAATATTAAGTTTTCTTCAATATCAGTATATGTTAAATAATTTTCTTTGGTAAGCCAATCTACTGCATATCTAGCTAAAGTAATAATATTATAACATTTAATATCTGGGAAGGAAGCTCCACTGAAATCCGTAAGTTGAGATAACTTCTGTATTGATAATAGGTGTCTCTTCTCCGCCCATATAAAGGAAGCACATGCTCTATCAAAGGAATCAATATCTTTCTTAGGTATACATAACGGTACATGTTGTATTATATATAATAATTGAGGTAATAGGATAATTTTAATGAGCATTATTTTCCCTGAGAAAGATATGGGAAATGGTTGCCATCTATGTAGTTTAGTTTGTGCCTTAACAAAAAAATTGGTATAATTTAATTTGTACCAATTTTTTGGATTCTTATCATTTCTACTTCTCTGAATGGATGATGATGGTAGCTATTCTTATGTTTATGTAACCATAACATTTCTGTTTTAGATATATTAATTCTGTATCCAGATATTGAGCTAAAGAGATTGAAAATCTGAAGACATAAAGGAATACTATTTTTTGTGTTTTTAAGAAATAGTAAAAGATCATCTGCATATAGAGAACGTATTAACTCCTTGTTACCTATTTTAATTCCCTTTAATTCTTGTCTGAAAAATATAGCCAGAGGTTCTAGGGCAAGATTGAATAAGAGAGGGGAAAGTGGGCATCATTGTTTCGTTCCTTTGTTTAAAGTTAGATTTGCAGTAAGGGAACCATTTACCATAATTGATGAGACAGGGTGATTATATATTGCTTTGACAAAAGAAATAAAGTGGCCTGAAAACCTAAAATTCTAAAGCAAAGAATATAAGTAGTCCCATATCACGGAATCGAATGCTTTTTCTGCGTCTTCTGTTAAAATTGCAAAATCTTTATCTCCCATTCCTCTCTTTTTATGTAAATCATTCCAGAATAAATCCAACAAAAAAGCAACTTTCCTAGAAATTTTTAATCGGGGATCTTGCTGTCATGAATTCAGATTGGTCCTCATGGATAATCAGATTAAGAGCTTCTTTAAGTCTTTTTGCCACAATAGAAGTAAGTATTTTATAGTCTACGTTTAGTAGTGAAATTGGTCTGCAAGTACCTAAATCTGTAGGATTTTTATCTTTCTTTAAAATTAATGTAATCAAGGAAGCAGTAAATATCTTTGAAATTGGTTGATTCTTGATATAATAATATTATTATATAATTGATTTAAAACCTCTATAATATCTTTTTTTAATATTTTAAAGAACTCTGCAGGAATCTGATCTGGACCCGGTGCTTTGTTTAATTTAGTGGTATCGATCGCTTCTTTAATTTCTTCTATTGTTATTGGAGTATTTAACTTCTCTAGAAGATCTAGTGGAATATTAGGAAGTTTTATCTTCTGCCAAAATTGTTTTTTATTCTCAGCCTCTACTTCTCTTGGTGAATATATTTTTTTATAATATTCAAAAAAAGCATTTTTGATGCTCATCAAGTCTGTGTGGGTTTTGTTAATTTCTATAATTTTTTCAATAGTATTATTTTTTTTCCTCACTTTGTATAGATTGGCTAAATATTTAGCCGATTTACCAGTTTGACCTCTATGCCTTGAATTTAATCTCAGTTCTTCCATTTTATTTTTTTGGGTTAAAAAGATATCTCTCTCTTGTCTTAAAGAAATATATTTATTTCAGAGTATACTATTAGGTGAGGCTATATAGATTCTATAAGCTTTCCTGACTTGATTTGAGAGTTGTAACTCCCGAGCTTTCTTCTTTTGTATTATCATATATATCAAATAACTGGTTCTTTATAGCTTTAATTTCACCTCTAATATATGCTTTGGCTGTTTCTCAAAATATTTCAGATTTTTCATAATAGGCATGATTAAATTTTTTGTATTCTCTCCATTTCTGAGTTAACCAATTTGAAATTGGACATTATTTATTAAAATTTTAGGGAAGAAAAAATTAGATACTTGTCTGTGCATAACTGTTCTAAAAGGAATCTCTAATGAGATAATAGCATGGTCAGATATAAGTATATTGTTAATTTCAGTTTTAGTTTCTTGCATAAGGATGAGTTCAGATATTAAAAAGTAGTCAATACGGGAGAGAGATCTATACGTTTTGGACTCACATGTATATTCTTTGGCATCCGGGTGTTGGTTCCACCAAATATCATGTAGTTTTAGATTTAGAAATTTGTTTACATATATTAGTTTTTTGAGAAACATATCTTAACTCATTTTGACCAATTCTATCTATCACTGGACAGGGAATCAGATTAAAATCCCCTCCTGCTATTATATTTTGCCCGATATACTTACGCCTAGATTTAGAGTTTGGCGTTAGCCGTCAAAAGCAGCATTAAGGGGTCCTAACGCTGCTTTTGGCCGCCCGCTGGTATTTAGAGTCAGCCAGGAAAGGGTCTAACGCTCACTTTCAAGCCGCGACTTTTCCATACCGCAGATCCCCTTACGCCAATTGCGTATCCTATCTTTTCAATGGGATCTTCCTAACGCTGGTATTTAGAGTCTTGGCTGAAGTGAGCGGTAGAGCCTCTACCAACAAGACTCCAGCCGCAGAAAAAAGTCAGTAGTTAAGAGCTTTCTGGGCTAACGCCGGTTTATAAAGCTCTTAACTACTGTGCTCTAAAGTACACTAACACCCATAAACTACCTATGTACCCCTAAACCGAGGCCCCCCCACATCGCCGCCACTATAATACATTTTTTTAACCACTAATCTGCCGACCGCACATCGCCGCCACCTACATTATCCCTATGAACCCCTAATATGCTGCCCCTAACATCGCCGACACCTACATAATATTTATTAACACCTAATCTGCCCCCCCAACGTCACCGCTACCTACCTACACTTATTAACCCCTAATCTGCCGACCAGACCTCGCCGCTACTCTAATAAATGTATTAACCCCTAAAGCTAAGTCTAATCCTAACCCTAACACCCCGTAAGTTAAATATAATTTTAATCTAACAAAATAAATTAAATATTATTAACTAAAGTATTCCTATTTAAAACTAAATACTTACCTGTAAAATAAACCCTAAAATAGCTACAATATAACGAATAATTACATTGTAGCTATTTTAGGATTTATATTTATTTTACAGGCAACTTTGTATTTATTTTAACTAGGTACAATAGCTATTGAGCTCACATTCTATTGGCTGATCGGAACAGCCAATAGAATGCGAGCTCAATCTGATTGGCTGATTGGATCAGCCAATCCGATTGAACTTAAATCTGATTGGCTGATTCAATCAGCAAATCAGATTTTTCCTACCTTAATTCCGATTGGCTGATAGAATCCTATCAGCCAATCGGAATTCGAGGGACGCCATCTTGGATGACGTCACTTAAAGGAACCTTCATTCGTTGTCTAGTCGTCATTGAAGAAGGATGTTCTGCGCCGGAGGTCTTGAAGATGGAGCCGCTCCTCGTTGGATGGATGAAGATAGAAGATGCCACTTGGATGAAGATGTCTGCCGGTCCGGATGTCCTCTTCTGCCCGGATAGGATGAAGACTTCTGCCTCTCCGGATGTCTTCTTTTGGTCCATCGATGCCCGGCTGGATGAACACGGCTCAGGGTAGGGAGATCTTCAGGGGGGTAGTGTTAGGTTTATTAAGGGGGGTTTGGGTTAGAGTAGGGGTATGTGGGTGGTGGGTTGTAATGTTGGGGGGTGGTATTGTGTTTTTTTTTTTACAGGCAAGAGAGCTGATTTCTTTGGGGCATGCCCCGCAAAAAGCCCTTTTAAGGGCTGGTAAGGTAATAGAGCTGTTAACTTTTTTAATTTAGATTAGGGTAGGGAATTTTTTTTTATTTTGGGGGGCTTTGTTATTTTATTAGGGGGCTTAGAGTAGGTGTAATTAGCTTAAAATTCTTGTAATCTTTTTTTATTTTTTGTAATTTAGTGTTTGTTTTTTTTGGTAATTTAGTTTATTTAATTGTAGGTAATTGTAGGTACTTGTAGTTAATTGATTTAATTTATTTATTGATAGTGTAGTGTTAGGTTTAATTGTAACTTAGGTTAGGATTTATTTTACAGGTAATTTGGTAATTATTTTAGCTAGGTAGCTATTAAATAGTAAATAACTATTTAATAGTTATTGTACCTAGTTAAAATAAATACAAAGTTGCCTGTAAAATAAATATAAATCCTAAAATAGCTACAATGTAATTATTCGTTATATTGTAGCTATATTAGGGTTTATTTTACAGATAAGTATTTAGTTTTAAATAGGAATACTTTAGTTAATAATATTTAATTTATTTCGTTAGATTAAAATTATATTTAATTTAGGGGGGGTGTTAGGGTTAGGGTTAGACTTAGCTTTAGGGGTTAATACATTTATTAGAGTAGCGGCGAGGTCTGGTCAGCAGATTAGGGGTTAATACTTGAAGTTAGGTAGCGGCGATGTTAGGGAGGGCAGATTAGGGGTTAATACTATTTATTATAGGGTTTGCGAGGCGGGAGTGCGGCAGTTTAGGGGTTAATAACTTTATTAGAGTAGCGGCGAGGTCCGGTCGGCAGATTAGGGGTTAATAAGTGTAGGTAGGTAGCGGCGATGTTAGGGGGGGCAGATTATGGGTTAATAAATATAATATAGGGGTCGGCGATGTTAGGGGCAGCAGATTAGGGGTACATAGGTATAATGTAGGTTGCGGCAGTGTCCGGAGCGGCAGATTAGGGGTTAATAGTGTAATGCCGGTGTCAGCGATAGCGGGGGCGGCAGATTAGGGGTTAATAAGTGTAAGGTTAGGGGTGTTTAGACTCGGGGTACATGTTAGGGTGTTAGGTGCAGACTTAGAAACTGTTTCCCCATAGGAAACAATGGGGCTGCGTTAGGAGCTTAAATGGACAGTAAACCTTAAAAATAATGTTATATAATTCTGCCATTAGACACAGTGCAGCTCGCTCCCGCTCTGTCTGACAGCGGGAGCGAGCTGCACTGTGTCTAATGGCGCGGTCGGGCCGGGCTGTGACTATACAGCTGGCCCGATGCGCTCAGTAAAAACAACAGACCCGCTCAGCAGAGTACAGAGAGCGGGTCTGTAAAACAGCAGTATTTTTACAAAATAAAAAGGCAATATTATGATTTACAAAGTTTGGCTAATATAATGTTATATAATTCTGCACTATGTGCAGAATTATATAACATTATTTTTAAGGTTTACTGTCCCTTTAACGCTGCTTTTTTGCAGGTGTTAGGTTTTTTTTCTGCCCAAACTGCCCCATTGTTTCCTATGGGGGAATCGTGCACGAGCACGTTTTTCCAGCTAGCCGCTACCGTAAGCAACGCTGGTATTGAGGGTTGAAGTGGCGGTAAATTATGCTCTACGCTCCCTTTTTGGAGCCTAACGCAGCCCTTCAGAGAACTCTAAATACCAGCGTTGTCTTAAGGGTGCGCTGGAAAAAAAAGCAGCGTTAGCTACGCGGGTCTTTACCGACAAAACTCTAAATCTAGCCGTTAGAGGTAAAAAATAATTTTATGCCAAAATTCTTGTTCTACTTTATTCGGTCCATATATATTATATAATATAAATTTGATACCTTGAATTTCTAATTCTACTAGAATCCATCTATCTTCTGGATCTATCTCAGTGCTTAAAATATTGTAAGTAAGGTTTTTATTAAATAAAATTGCAACACCTCTTTTCCTGTATTTGCATGAGGAGGCCACTACTTCCCCAACCCATTTTGATTTTAGTTTGTCTATTTCCTTATTTTTAAGGTGTGTTTCCTGAATAAACACTATATCTGGATTGTTTTCCAAGTTGTTTTAATATTAGTTTTCTTTTGATTGGGGACGTAATACCTCCTACGTTCCAAGATAGGTATTTAATATAATTCTTCATTTAAAAAAAAAAAAAATTAGGAAAAAGGTGGTGGGGGAAGAGGGGGGGGGGGGAGAGAAAACCAGGAAAAATTTAAAAATAAATAAATAAATAAATAATTTTTAATAAAACCTTGCAACCAAAAGCTCTGTCATCCTGGAAGAGCCAAAATACATTATAGATACCTTGAAAACTATAATTAAGCATTATAAGCCATGATAGATATGGCCTATTATTATCCCTATCCCTACTAACCAAGAGAAATATTTTTCTGTTGAAAATATTCTTTAATTTCATCAATTTTAGAGAATGAAAAAGTGGCGCCATCTTCACTTATAATAATTTTGGCAGGGTAAATGAGCCTAGCTTTTATACCCACATTAATTAATTTTGTGCAATATGGTGCCATAGATTTTCTTTTAGCTGAAACTTCCACTGAAAAATCCTGAAAGAGTAAAACCTTGTGTTCACCAATCAATAGATCCACTTTTTTCTGTATAGACTTTTCATGTTCATTTTATCTTGGTCATTTAAGAATCTAATTAGGATAGGTCTAGCTGTTCTATATCCTGAAGATTGTGTTTTGGGGGTACCTAGTCTATGTGCCCTTTCTACTGCTAGGGGGAGACTCTGTTGTTGTATGCCAAGGGCCTGAGGTAACACTGTGGCAGCAAAATATAATAGATCTGAAAATTCTGAGTTCTCAGGAAGGTCGATGATTTTTAAATTATTACGTCTGGAACGATTTTCTAAGTCATCGACTTTGTCTTGTAAATTCCTAATAATTTTCTCTTGTGAGTTTATAGTCTGCTCTTGTATATTTAGTCTATCTTCTGCCTCAGAGATTCTGTCTCCTGCTTCATTTAATCTATTAGCGAACTGTTGTAGCTCAGTGGTTAAAGCCGATATTTGAGTTTTCATTAGATCAAATTGGGGTAGGAAAAGATCCGATAGCTGAGCAACTAATGGTTGTAGATCTTTTTTATGTGTTAATACTTCGTTTGATATGTCAACACCTGTCTCAGAGAGGCAATTTTTCTTTTCCCTAGTTTTAGCAGGCATGATGGGAGAATGTATTTTAGTATGTGTAATACATTTTTCCATGTGCATCAAGTGATATAAATGTTACTCCTTAAAGAGTGAAGTGAAATAAAGAAAAAAAAAAGAAATGAGAAATAAGTGAAAAGGTGAAAATTAAACTAGTGTACGACTCTATTATCTAAAGAGTCCTATTATAAAGTGAACTAGTGTTAAAGCCCGTGTACACGGGCCAAATTTTTTTTTTTTTTTTTTTTTGTTATTCAAAAAAATAACATAAGATATAAACATTAAAGTAGACATAAAGTCATATTTTTATTTTTAGTAAATTAAATTAAAATAAAGTTTAATTTGTACATGAATAATATTGTTGCTCTAAATAATACAAAATTACTTCTAACTAATTAAAAATACACAACTTATTTGTTTATTTAAAGTATATTTCTTTATAAACAATGTTTTTTGTATAAATTTTATCACTGTTTGGTAATATCTTTCCATGCTTTGAACTTTGAAGTATCTTAATATTCCTACTTTGTCTAACGTTTGACCTTGTGATTTGTTGATGGTCATTGCAAATGCAAGTTTGATTGGAAACTGTCTCCTTCGTAAAATTAATGGTAGTTCAGTGTTGGCAGGGGCTAAATCTATTCTCGGAATAAACACCATTTGTTTTTTTGCTGTTCCTGTGAGTACTTCTGCAATTAATAGATTTGGCTTAAGATCTTTAACTATCAATCTTGTTCCATTGCACAGACCTTTTTTTGTGTTCAGATTTCTGAGCAACATAATAATACTTCCCAATTTTATTTTTAACTTATGAAGAGGCATTCCTGATGGAGCTAATTCGTTTAGAAACTCTATGGGATAGTTTTGTGCATCTTCATCTGTCTGATCATCAATTGAATCTGAACTCAGATATATTTTTTCATCACCATCGAGTATATTTAATACATGCTCATTGATTTGATCAACATGACAATTTTTCGTACACAAAATGGCCTTTTTTGAAAAACTGTGAAGATCAGATGGAAGAATTTTTTTTCCAAAAATTTCAGATATGATACAATCATTGCATATTAATTTGGAAGGGATCTCAACTAAATCCTCAGGAAGGCCCTCTGAATTATTTAATGAACCCTGTCCTAATTTTAGTAGCCAATTGCTAAATTCTGGATCCACTGAACGCACATTATTCTTCAATTTTAAAATGTTAAATTTATCCCAGTGATCATAGAACTTTATAGTAGCTTCCACAATAGCAGTTCTATTGCAATGAGGAAGAACTGGGAGTGTTTGTCTGAAGTCTCCACCAAGGAGTATAACTTTTCCACCAAATGGCTTATTGTTCTGCATAATTTCCTGAAGAAGGTTATTTACACATTTTAGAGCTATACCGGGTGTCATTGAGGCCTCATCCCAAATAATCAATTTAGCATTACGTATGAACTCTGCATCTTTTGAAGTCATTCTCATATTTGATGTTGATGTTTCCAGTAATGGAATTGGAAGCTTAAACTGTGAATGGTAAGTTCTGCCACCATCAAGGAGATTAGCTGCTATTCCTGTAGAGGCAACAGGAAGAACTCCATCTGTGCGTCCACGTAAAGTACTCAATAATGTTTTATATAAATAAGTCTTGCCACTTCCACCAGGTCCATCAATAAAAAAACATCTGTGTGGTAAATTTTCATTATCAATTGCAGACATTACATTGTCAAATGCAGCTTTTTGCTCGATGTTTAATGCTTCTTGAAGTTGTGCTCCAACTTGGGCTTCCAAGTGTGTAACATAGTTGAATTGCATTTCTGGAATGAAGTTTGATGGATTGGGTAGTCCAAAATATTCACAACGTTTACTATGCAATATGAGAACATTTTGAATATCTGTTAATGCCAAATTTTTGCAACTTTTGCAATCATCAATGTGGTCTTCATGACGTGAATAATCTTCATAAAGATCATGTTTGTATTTTTCAAAGAGTTGTGGGACATTAGGTGGGACAACAAATATACACAAATAAGCAAACAGTTCCCTCATTTGTTTAGGCATCTGTTGAGATGCTGATTCGTTAAGTGTAAGATCCCATGTAGCGTCTTCATCTAAAAGTGAAAGCTTTTGGGCAGCTTCTTTGAATGTGTGACAAACTTGTCCATTAACAGTTCGTAAGTCCTTAAAGGATATTGCTCCTTTTAAGTGCAAGAGCAATAACCTCAAACAAAATCTCTCCAAATCTGATGAAATATTTACATTATACAATCTGCCAATTGTTGTATCTGCTCCTCTTTGTCTTGGATTCCACTTACGTTTTTTTACATCAAATACAAAATGTTGAGGAATGTCAGAGTAAAAAAGTTCACGTGCCGCATTATTATCCACATTCAACTTAAAGTATGCTGTCAAAGTGGTATCCCTGTCTTGTGCCTTTTCTGCAGCTAATTGTACGTTTTCATTATGGAAATATACATCTTGTTCGCCTGGAAGATGAACTTGAAGTCTTATTATTGTATGTGTTTGATGGTGCATCAAAAAACCATACAACCTCCAAACAGCTTCAGGAGCACTGACATATCTTGTGTCCAAAAAATTTTGAATTTCATCATGCTGTAGTGTATTATGTTCCTTAATGGAAATATTTGCACAATCGTAACCTTTATATACATATTTGAAGAGATATTTAACACTTTTAACAGAAACACAACTCTCTACATTTATATGGCAGTTGTATTTCAAGCAGAAGTATGGGCTATATGGAACTACCCATGAGTTGTCAATTTTTTTCCCTTTGACAATTACAGTGGTGTCATTTTTTTGTCTACGATATCGCGGATATCCATCAACATTAATTAAAGTTTCTTTTTGAAAATTTTTTGGAAAATTCTTGCTGCAATTACCATCAACCATGCATGGAGAATTTAAATTATGTTCTCCACATGGACCGTGTATCATATGCTTTATTACAATAGCATGTAGTCTTGGATAAATCTGTTCATCAGGAATTTCAGCTGATATAAAAGTGTCAATGGTTTCAGCATCATTTGGCTTGTCTTCGGCTTTCAATATTAAAAGGATATGAGCATGTGGTAATCCTCTTTTTTGAAACTCTATTACATGCACTTTTGCGCAAGGACTTCCAAGAACATGTTTGTTCAAGATATCATTCAAAAGAGAATTTAATTTGAGATTGAAAACTCTTGCTACCAAATCTGGTCTGAACTCCACTGCTTGACCTTCTAATAGGTTATCAAGTATCTCAGGCCATTTAGGGTTGCAGGTCATGGTGATGAAGTAATCCGGTTTTCCATATTTTCTAACAATGGCCATAGCATCATGGTAGTTTTGGGCCATATTTCGTGGACTTCCCTGAAAAGATGATGGCAAAATAACTGCTTTTCCAGGCATCAGGCCCTGTGCAGCAGCCTCACTTTGAATGTAATCCATTAATCCTGTATATTTTTCAATGGGAAGATTAGATTGATTTTGACGGATATAGTTGAGTCTGTTGGCCTCAGTCCTGACATAAGCATCAACAAAGTACTGCTGCGTCAACTTGCCAGCACTAAGGAAAGGATTGAATTGATCCCTAATTGAAATTCTGTAAGAGTAGTATTTCATTTGGCTAACTCTTATCCTTGGATTGGTGGTTACTCTTCTTTGTACATCACTAATTGATGTTGGCCTGTAGTTAAGAGCAATATTGGAACCCCAACTTTGGTCCCCATATGGAAACAACAAAGGATACAGCAATGGTTCAAGATTAGGATCTAAAACACTTATTCTTTCAGTTTTTTTTGTTTGATCTGTAGATCGGCAATGAATAAGAAGGTCACGTTCAAGAGGAGGTTCACCATCAGAATTTTGGAAAATAACAGCAACCTCATTAACTCTTTGTACGTTATATCTTCGGTAATCTGATGTTCTGTCCTGCAGAATTACCATTGAAACTTTAGAATTTTGAACTCCATTTAAAGATGCTTCATGGATGCATTCTTGCTCTACCTCATAGAGCATTTTACATGCTTTTGCAAAAGGGTTATACTGAGACATATATGAACTTAACTCCCTCAAAAGTTCAATGTGACATCCTGAATTTTCTTTTAGTGCTGCTCGTTGGTCCGCAGCTTCCTCAGGACTCAAAATGTAGAGTTGTGCAAATTTGCGTTGATCATCATTTTCTGGATGCAAAGCACCAGATCGGTGATAAATTTGGCCATTTATTCTAAAACAGTATGGGCCATATCCTGGAGGTGGTGCAATGTTTGCTCCCATTGATGCAAACGCCAATGCACTATTTATAGAACGGATATTTTGCATAAAATTCTTTGAATGTGTGTGTTGTCCAGTCATTAGTTGTTGGATCAGTGGTGAAATTTGTATATGAGGTAATGTTATTTTTCCTTTATTGCAGCATTTATTAAAAAGCTTATCGCTTGGTTGTTCCTCTGGAAAATGCTTTGCCATGCAAAATTTGCAATAAACATTAAGTTGACCACATGTGTGCATCGGGACATTGTCTTCATTAAATAATGAATGGTTGATGTTAGTACTATTTTTTTTTTTTTTTCTACGTGCAGCAGAACGTGATCTTTGCATGTCCAGTTGGAGACATTTTTCCTGAGCAGTCATATTGGCCCTACAAATCCGTTTTTTTGAAGAATCCTTTTTGCGTAGAGTTACCCTTTGTTGTTCAGTCATATGTGTCCGTCGTATACGTTGAGTTTCTTTTCTTCTGCGTTTAACGTTTTCTGCATCTTCCTGTGTTAAAATTCTTTTAGGAGGCATTCTTCTATTTTTATTTTTATGCAGCACTCTTTAGTTTGTTTTAAAGACTCTTTTTTTTTTTTATGCACTTCTTTGTAGTCACTTTTTTTTATGCAGTATATATGTTTTTTAAGGTTTATTCTTATTAGGCACTCTTTATTGCCTTTTTTATGCTGTATATATGTTTTTTTAAATCGGTTTGTTATAATGCTGCTTATGTAGTATTAGGCACTCTTTATTGCCTTTTTTATGTTGTATATATGTTTTTTTTTTTATAAATTTGTTATAATGCTGCTTATGTAGTATTAGGCACTCTTTATTGCCTTTTTTATGCTGTTTATGCAGTGTCTTTATTTGTTTTAGGCAGTCTTTTAGGCACTCTCTTTGTTATATCGGCAGTGTTTATTTTGTATTAGGCAATGTTAGGCAAATTTTTTTTTTTTAGACAATCTTTATTTTGTTTAACAAAGTCTTAGGCACTCTTTACTTTGTTTTATACACTTTTTATTTTGTTTTTGGCAGTGTTATTTTTTTTTAATGCAGTCTTAGGCACTCTTTATTTTGTTGTAGACATTAGGCGTGTTTATGCTGCTTATGTAGTATTAGGCACTCTTTATTGCCTTTTTTATGCTGTTTATTGCTGTCTCTTTATTTGTTTTAGGCAGTCTCTTTATTTCCCTTTTTTTTTAGGCACTCTCTTTTTTTAATATCGACAGTCTTTATTTTTTTAGATAGTCTTTATTTTGTATTAGGCAAATTTGTTTTTTTTAGACAATACACTTTTTCTTTTGTTTTTGGCAGTTTTATTTTGTTTTCATGCAGTCTTAGTCACTCTTTATTAGGCGTGTTTGTCACTCTTTACTTTGTTTTAAACACTCTAGGACTATGCACTTTTTTTATACACTTTTTTTTTATGCAGTATATATGTTTTTTTATGGTTTATAGTATTAGGCACTCTTTATGGGGTTTTTTATACAGTATATATATAATGCTGCTTATGAGTAACTTTGTTTTTTGCAGTCTTAATTTTTGTTCATGCAGTCTTAGGCACTCTTTATTTTGTTGTAGACATTAGGCGTGTTTGTCACTCTTTACTTTGTTTTAAACACTCTTTTTTTTGTATTATGTCCTTTTTTTAAGACACTTTTTTTATGCAGTATATATGTTTTTATATCTTTTGTTAAAAAGGTTGATTAAAATTCAGCTTATGTAGTATTAGGCACTCTTTATTGCCTTTTTTATGCAGTATATATGTGTTTTTTTCAAAGATTTTATTATAATGCTGCTTATGTAGTATTAGGCTCTTTTTTTGCCTTTTTTATTCTGTATATATGTTTTTTTAAAAATGTTTCTTATAATGCTGCTTATGTAGTATTAAGCACTCTTTTTTTCCTTTTTTATGCAGTATATATGTTTTTTTTTTTTTCAAAGGGTTTATTATAATGCTGCTTATGTAGTATTAGGCGCTCTTTATTTCCTTTTTTTTTTTTATTTGTATAGAGACTTTTTATATGTGCAGTGCAGCACTATTTTTTCTTTTAAAGTAATATAGTTATGTTATATGTGCTGTGCAGCACAGTATTGAGCTCTTTTATGAGCTTATGACTAAAATATTTATTTTCTATGTGCTGTTAGCACAATGTTGTGCTCTTTTATGAGCCTATTAATCCTTTTTTATTTTTAAAACCTAAAATTTATTTTTTGATCCTATTAAGGTTTTTTTTTTTTTTAAAACTACTATGTGCTGTTAGCACAGTGTTGGTCTCTTTATGAGGCTATTTTTCTTTTTTTTTTGTATGTTCTGTTAGCACAGTGTTGTGCTCTTGTAAGAGGCTATTATTCCTTTTTTTTGTATGTTCTGTGTATATTTTTTTTTTTTTTAAATAAGCATATATTTTTTTTGTATGTGGTTTTTTTTTTTTTTTAGTATGTTTAGCACATACCTAAGTCCTGAGTGCTCGGTTTTTTCTTTTAGTATGTGCTATTTTGCACATAAGCAAATGTGAGGTATTTTTTTTTAGTATGTACAAATTTTTAAACTAAAGAGCAAATGTTTTCCTGAGGGACTATTTTTTTGAACATTTTTTTTTTTTAAACTAAAATTTTTAAACTAAAGAGCAAATTTTTTCCTGAGGGACTTTTTTTTTCAAAATTTTTTTTTTTAAACTAAAATTTTTAAACTAAAGAGCAAATGTTTTTAGTATGTACAAATTTTTAAACTAAAGAGCAAATGTTTGCTTTCAAATAAATGCGCAGCATAAGTCCTGAGGTAATTTTTTTCCTGAGGGCATAAAATTTCAAGACCCAATTATTTTAAACTAAAGTAAAGAGTTTCAAGACCCAATTCTTTTAAATTAAAGTAAAGAGGTTTTTGTTTTTTGCTTAATTTTTTTTTTTTTTTGCGGAGCTTTGAAATGAAGACCTTTCTCAGTGCCAGTGCAATAGAAATGCGCAATGTATTATGGCTCGCGACGCTTTTAACGGCTAGTTGCGTGCGCGTGGGTTCGCGTGCGCATGCGCAAGTGGGTTGTCAATGGCTAGGGCGTGCGCATGCGCAAGTGGGTTGTCAATGGCTAGGGCTTCGCGTGCGCGTGGGTTGTCAATGGCTATGGCTTCACGGGTTCACGTGCGCGTGCGGGGGGCTCAAAGTGTGCGTGCGCAGCAAGGGGGGTCAATGGGCTCAAATCAGTTTGTGTCAGTTTGTGAGTGTGGGCTCAAATCAGTTTGTGAGTGTGCGGTAAGGTTCACAAACAATAGGGCTCAAATCTGGGGCTCAAATCAGTTTGTGTCAGTTTGTGAGTGTGGGCTCAAATCAGTTTGTGAGTGTGCGGTAAGGTTCACAAACAATAGGGCTCAAATCTGGGGCTCAAATCAGTTTTGAGAGTGTGCGGTAAGGCGCGTGCGGGGTGCTAACAAACAATGCTAAGTGGGTTGCGCGTGCGAACAGCTGGCCAAGGGTGCGCGTGCAGCGGCAAGAGTTTGTCTGAACTGCGCATGACGGCTTCAGACAAACTCTTGTCTTTTATAATATAGGATAATGTGTTCTGAGTGCTCAAGCCCTAAAATTCCATACAGACGTATATGTACACATATGTATGTGTATATATATATATATATATATATATATATATATGTGTGTGTGTGTGTATGGATATATACAAGTGTGTATATGTAAAGATGTGATTTATTACATTATCCCTTAAATTAAGTATATAAAAAAAGGGAAAAAAAACAGTTTGCCTAATACAGAATGAAGAACAACAGGCGTTTGTGGAAACTCTAGTAATCCAAGGAAAAGTATCAATTAGGATCTTAGGGTAGGAATAGTTGTATATATCAATGCAAGTTTAAGCCTATAAACATTAATTTAAAGCTTAATTCAATAATCATAGTCAGTTTCATATCCTAACCATATCATATCCTAACCACCAAAAATATCCCATTACTTATTCAACCAACGATAGGGACATATCTAATAGCTCTCTTCTTAAATACATACATATAAAAATATGGCCAACATTTATAGCCCACCGGCTAAGGATGATGTAATATATTTTGTTTTGTTTTTTTGTCCCCCCCCCCCCCAGTAAGCTCCCTTCTTCCTTTTCTCTCCCCTTCCTCTCCTCAAAATAAATCTTTTTACCAAAATATAAGTCCTGTGTTTAAAGTCCACATCCAATTGTAGCATTTACAGCAACTTAAAGGGACATTAAACACCTGATAAAAATTGCTGAAACCTACTTTTTCTTATTAAAAAAAATAAAGTAATCACTGCTGCCTATTTTATCTGTTCCTCTTAGCCCAAACTTTTGAAGGAGATTGTTTTAAAATACAGTGTTGAGGCAGTACTTGATTTCCTATGTAAGCTGCCATATTGTAGCGTGCGTTACAGGGCTCAGTAGTCACATGGTCATGATGCAGTCATGTGATACACACACCATATTATCTATGCATACACAGTACTTAGAGGAAGGAATCACATCTCTCCCTGCAGCGTGTGAGCTGCAGTGTCTGAAAAGTTATTTCTCAGTGAGGGTATAAATATATTTCATTTCCCAGTTAATGTATATAAAACATGTTATGCAGAAATTTAAATAAAATACTTATAACTACTGTGTTTATGTTTTTAACTCCCCCCCCCCCCCCCCCCCCACACACACACAGGTTTTTTTCTCTCCTCAAACTCTGTTTGTAAACTTTTATGCTCAGTAAGCACTAAGCAGAGCCGGTTTCTGTGTTATTATAGTAACTACTGACTGCTCTGGGAGGGAGGGGGAGAGGGAGGAGGAAGCTCCCATATCATTTGTTCAAAATACGTCTTCTTTTCATGACCTCTCCTCCTGAATGTAAATCACTAAGGACTGACACTCAGCATAAGACGTTTAGCAAGGATCGTATGCATTATCTAGCAGTGTCATCACACTGCTAGATAATCTATACGATCCTTGCTAAACGTCTCCTTATGCTGGGTGTCAGTCCTTAGTGATTTACATTCAGGAGGAGAGGTCATGAAAAGAAGACGTATTTTGAACAAATGATATGGGAGCTTCCTCCTCCCTCTCCCCCTCCCTCCTAGAGCAGTCAGTAGTTACTATAATAACACAGAGACCGGCTCTGCTTAGTGCTTAGGGCTAGATTTATCATAGCTGAGGTGTACAGGGGCACGTATACGCGCCCCTGTACGCCTCAGCTCGCCTGTGGCGGGGCGAAATTACCCGTAGGTAATTAACATTGCACACAAGCGCAATTTTGCACTCGCGTGCAATCCCGCCCCCTGCCCGCGCACAACCAATCACGCGCGGGCAGGAGCTGTCAATCTCCTCGGTCGGACTCGAATTTCGCCAGTTCAGAGGTGGCGAGGAGTTTAGGGAAGCAGCGGTCTGGTGACCCTGCTTGTTAAATTGCGGCGAGCAAGTTCTTGTGAGAACTTGCTGCCGTAAGGGCTTAATAAATCTAGCCCTAACTGAGCATAAAACTTTACAGACAGAGTTTGAGGAGAGAAAAAAACCTGTGTGTGGGGGGGGGGGGGGAGTTAAAAACATAAACACAGTAGTTATAAGTATTTTATTTAAATTTCTGCATAACATGTTTTATATACATTAACTGGGAAATGAAATATATTTATACCCTCACTGAGAAATAACTTCAGACACTGCAGCTCACACGCTGCAGGGAGAGATGTGATTCCTTCCTCTAAGTACTGTGTATGCATAGATAATATGGTGTGTGTATCACATGACTGCATCATGACCATGTGACTACTGAGCCCTGTAACGCATGCTACAATATGGCAGCTTACATAGGAAATCAAGCACTGCCTCAACACTGTATTTTAAAACAATCTCCTTCAAAAGTTTGGGCTAAGAGGAACAGATAAAATAGGCAGCAGTGATTACTTTATTTTTTTAATAAGAAAAAGTAGGTTTTTG
Source organism: Bombina bombina (assembly GCF_027579735.1). Taxonomy (NCBI): domain Eukaryota; kingdom Metazoa; phylum Chordata; class Amphibia; order Anura; family Bombinatoridae; genus Bombina; species Bombina bombina. Next base: position 720,193,939 of record NC_069500.1, on the reverse strand, counting down.
GGATTATTAGAAGTCAGGTGTTAAGGGTCCCTTTAAGGAGACAATATAACAATCAGAGCTTTATCTTGAGTTCAAACATATGCCTCTTTTATTTTCTTTTTCTTGATTCCAGGATAAAAGCTTGAAGTGTAGGTCTGGGCATTCCACCTACTCATATACTAGGAATAACTTGAGATGATTCCAATGATGATACTCAGCCACTTAAGTTATTAATGACATCTCATCCGTACATATGTTTTTGGGGGGAGAGAGAAAAAACAAACAGAATACCTTGTGTAGATCGAGGACCTTTATGATAGCACCCCCCAGATTGAAGGCTTTCCCAGAACACTCATCAATTGATAGTGTAGTAGACAATCTTCAGCTTTTAGGAAAGAGCTGTGTGGGAATTCTGTACATATAACCCTTGAGAGATATCGACCAACTTCTGATTATTTCCGTAGCATTAACAGTTACAATTCCCTCGGACCGCTGCAAAGGAAGCTTCTATGATAATCCGGAAATCACACAGCCGCGTTTACTCTCTCTTCCAAGAGTTTTTTCCTCTGGCGTTAGTTAACACCCGGCGGCAGTACCTTTTATCCCGACTTCTCCAGGTAAGTCACGGAGCCTTGTTTTGCTCTCGAATCCGGATGGTGCTTCCTTCGGCTGTAATTAGCAGCATGCAGCAAATCTTGATTTTCTGCTTCACCGAGCTTCCAGCTTCCCCCACACTCAACACACCTTTCAGGTCCCTTTTCACCTCTCTGTCAAGGAGAATGGGTGGTGTAGGATAGGTAGCGTCTTCCACTATCAGAGTGTGTAACGTCGATACTTCTGGTTGTGGCCTAGGCGAACAGGCCTTCTGCGGCTTGACGTGGCTTCATGATTGGTCAAATGGACCGCTTGTCCTAGGGCACAAAATGAAGTTTCTGAACCACAACGGACAAAACACCTTGGGCGAGAGAGACTAGCGAGCTCTTTGTGCAGCACACCAGAGACCTGTGCTGCTAGCTTCACCCACCAGAAGCCAGTTGTCTTGTTAATCTTGTGATGAAGGCGGCTTGTTGGTCATTAGGAGCATATACATTAACTAATAGGACAGGTGTATTTTGTATGAAACCCTTAATTATTAGGAACCTACCTTCCTTATCTCTTGTTACTGAATCTTCTTTAAAATTCAGTGACGAGTGAATTAAGACTGAAACACCACATTTCTTTTTTGGGCCTATAGCATGATACTGTGTGGGGTATGATTTATCCCAATATCTCGGGGTATATGATCTCGTAAAATGTGTTACTATGTGTGCGTTTAGTGCTTTGTACTCTGAGATAGCTTTTTATCTCTTGATATCAGAGTTCAATCCTCTGACATTGTGTGAGATTATTTTTATAGACATGGTAAATCTTGAGAGAAAATCTTGCCAGTACGATACCTGAAGTTGAGGGTGAGCAAGAGACCTAGTGAGGAGCACTCTCCCCCTGCAACCGCCACATCCGGCGGAGAGCCGAGACTCCTAACAACCAGGGAAGAAACATTGTGGGCAAAGATAACCTCTACCCTTGGACTTTGCATAAATGGAGAACTTTTACTCTGAACAAAAAGAAAACATTTTTGAATATGTGACAGTAGGTTGAACAAAACCAGACAGAACTTGACTTTACCGGCATGTTCAATTGACATAAAGAATAAACTAATAACTATTAGAATAGCAATAATACTGACGTATATATGTTTGAGAGAATACATTAGACAACACATCAATCTGGTTTCATGTCTAGCATGAACAATTCTTGACATTAGGTGATGCATAGGGTAAAGGAAGGGGGGGGTGAGAGAGTTAATGGGGGGAGTGGTGGGGAGGGTGAGGTCCTGAGAAAATTAGGGTGACTTTTCGCAAAGAGTAGGATTACAATAATATATAGAAATATATGTAGGTTTGGAACAGCAGTCCAGAACTATAAACAACAGTAGAAGACGAAAGGTTGCCCCTCCATTTTGAGGCATTCCACTCCTCAGGGGGTAAGTCCCGGTAAATCAGATTCATCTTACTTAACTTTATCTTCAGGCTGTTGAGATATCCTCGTCACTTGGTGGCGCTGTCTCAATGGTATTACTGAGGTTAGGTTTTTGCTTCTTTGCTTTCCCAGTTTTCCCCACTGGGATCCATTCTCTGTGGAAGTTTTTCCTTTGAGAGCTAGAAGTTGTGGGTGTGACCGGTGTTTCTGTGGGGATCTGTAGACTCTCAAGCAAAGCCATTCCTTCTTCTACAGTAGAGCAGACGTAATTACTATTCTGGTGGGTGAAGGCCAACTTGAAGGGGAAGTTCCACCTATATTTTATGTGTACTTTGGTAAGTGCTGCCATTATAGGTCTCATATCCCTCCTTTTCTGCAGCGTGATTGGAGCAAGATCAGTGAATATTTGGATGGTGTGACCTTCATACTTGATGGTATTCTGAGCTCTGGCAGCTTTCCTTATCAGTTCTTTCACATGGTAGTAGTGAAGTTTAGTGATGATATCTCTATTTGAATTTTGCTGTGGCCTTGTGAGGGCTCTATGTACCCGGTCCATTAACAGAAGGTTGGGTTCAATTACTGGAACTATTTGGTGGAAGAGGTCAGAGATGGTTTCTTCTAAGTTTTTGAAGGATTCTAGGAGGTTTCTAATTCGCAGGTTAGATCTGCGCGATCTATTTTCCAGATCCTCAATCTGGTCCTCCAGTTTGCTAATATAAGCTGTGTTTTCTTGAATAGAGTTTCGGAGTAGGGGAATTTCTTCTGTCACATTATCCAATTTCTCTTCGATTTCTGCTGTTCTGCCCCCTATTTCTCTGATGTCCTGACATATCTCTAACATAGCTGATTTAAATTATTCTTGAAATAGAGACTTTATTTGGGTCAAAAGTTCCTTCTTAGAACTATCTGGATTGGCGCCACTGAAGTCATCAGAGGAGCCCGCCGAGGGGCTTGCCATAGTGGATGGGCAGCTTTTATCTCGGCCTTTTTGTTTTGATTGAGACATTGACAGGCACTCTTTAACAGTTTGAGATTTATTTTTCATTTTGTCCGGTCTATTCGGTCGCAGGGGTTAAGCTCTTAATGTGACCTTGTCCGAGTATCAGGATGCTGGGGTATGCTGTTTATTGCTCTTGGGTGATTCTCAGGATCTGGGGGAAGGTGAGGGGAGGTTATTTAATGAATATTGTTCATGTCTGGTGCTCCTCGCATAGCTGTGAGTTCAAGTTAGCCAGGTTCGTTGTGGTCTGTTTTTTTAGTTCTCCCCTATGCTGGCATCAGACCCATTTTTATTTCCTAATGGGGAGGTGTATGACTTAGAGGATAGAATTGAGGATCGTTGTCTGCCAATGTGTGCTCAAAGTCTTCTTCGTCTAGTGACTTGTAGACCCTTTATGGAGTTTCCCTAAGCACTCCTGTACCGCTGCTACCATGTTGAGCTGTCCAGGAAGGGAACAAAGTCTTGTGGAGGTCTAGAAAGGAGACTTTATCTTAAGTTAGTGACCTATTGGCATGAGTGGCTTTGAACTTCCTTGGGATCTTGGAAATTAGGCATTAAGCCCCTGCTCATATGTTGAGCTTATATGTTATAGGTGACCCTTTTGCTATCGAGAATGCAAAGGAAAATGGTGCCTTTTCTCGCCTTGCAGAAATATGTTGAGGGACCGTTCTTTATTGCAGGATTCATGTAGGTAAGTTCTTGTTGCCTCTGACTCTAGAGCATAATTGAGCCTTAAGTGTGTCAGTGACCACAGATTATGAGGAGAGGTACTATAGGTCCAGAAGGCAAAGGTTAAATCTATTATTGCTTTTGCCAAGTATATGGTAAGATCCTGCTCCAGGGCTAGTTATGTAATCCCAGGAGCTATTTAATACATAAGGAATAAGGCTCTAGCAGTGTAAGTACAGCAGGATATAGGGTGTTTATACAGGTCCCTGTGTCTAATTTTCACACCACTTCTTGTATCAGAGCTGTGGTTATCAAAGGAAGTGTATGGATAAAAAATTGGCCCACTGCCCCAAAAACATGTACTCACAAGGATGGGCTATGATCTGGGTAGCCTAGAGATAAACTTGTCTGGGGGCAGACTACGTGGCACACTCCTTGGGGTAGCTTAGCTATTTGCTCTGTGCCTTATTAATTCAGCTTCCCCTACCCCTACTCCTATCTAGGCTACCAGCCTTTTTGTAAACGGTAGCAATATAATTCAGCTTCTCCCAAATTCAAAGCACAAGTCTCTGTGGGTCCCTGAGTGGGTATCTGGGCCAAGGGGGGTATCAGTATAGGGCAGGGTTTGCGCAGTCTGTTAGGTACTGCGTGATCTGCAGCGTGGGTGCTAGTATAGGGCAGGGTTTGTGCTGTCTGTTAGGTACTGCGTGATCTGCAGCGTGGGTGCTAGTATAGGGCAGGGTTTGTGCTGTCTGTTAGGTACTGCGTGATCTGCAGCGTGGGTGCTAGTTTTCATGCACTTACTTGAAGCAGGCCTCAGGATGGGCCAAAATGGCCGCTGTTCGCGTCACTACACTCTCACTTCGGCGCACCCCTCCCCCAACCAGATGATCCTAGATACTGCTCTTTCTGTAAAGCTCCCACCTCAGTAGGTAAGGGCAGATGCGTCAGGACAGCGCTAGTTCCGTTGTCTATATATTCCGGACCTGCAAGTCCTGGAGTACCGCCCTCTCTTTTAGGTCTCTGGAATGTGAAATGTGTTGGGTAAGGTCTGTTGCCCTCAGGATGGTCTCTGTGGGTCCCTGAGTGGGTATCTGGGCCAAGGGGGGGTATCAGTATAGGGCAGGGTTTGTGCTGTCTGTTAGGTACTGTGTAAGGGCAGATGCGTCAGGACAGCGCTAGTTCCGTTGTCTATATATTCCGGACCTGCAAGTCCTGGAGTACCGACCTCTCTTTTAGGTCTCTTGAATGTGAAATGTGTCGGGTAAGGTCTGTTGCCCTCAGGATGGTCTCTGTGGGTCCCTGAGTGGGTATCTGGGCCAAGGGGGGGTATCAGTATAGGGCAGGGTTTATGCTGTCTGTTAGGTACTGCGTGATCTGCAGCGTGGGTGCTAATTTTCATGCACTTACTTGAAGCAGGCCTCAGGATGGGCCAAAATGGCCGCTGTTCGCTTCAACACACTCTCACTTTGGCGCACCCCTCCCCCAACCAGATGATCCTAGATACTGCTCTTTCTGTAAAGCTCCCACCTCAGTAGGTAAGGGCAGATGCGTCAGGACAGCGCTAGTTCCGTTGTCTATATATTCCGGACCTGCAAGCTTTGGAGTACCGACCTCTCTTTTAGGTCTCTGGAATGTGAAATGTATTGGGTAAGGTCTGTTGCCCTCAGGATGGTTCTAACTGCTGCTGACAGTAACTGCTAGACCCGGAGCGGAGCCCGACCCTCCGGTGTCTAGCTGATGGTGGTGGTGATCAGTCTCGGAGCTTAAGTCAGGAATGGATGGCAGGCTACTCCGTGTCAGTCAGTGAGCCCTGCTAATTCAACTCCCGCTCGATGGCTACCTCCAAGTTCTACACTTCTTGTGACCCAGCTGGTGTAGTCTCTTGACCAGTATATTAATTTGGCCACTGAAGTTTGATTTTTAGTCACTTTTAATAATATTTTATATTTAGTTGGCAGGAGCTCTCAGCAAGTGCGACCGTGCAGTTCAGCGCCATTGGTAGTTTATTGTAGGATAGTTTTTTTTATTGGGGGGCATTTTTATTTTGATAGGGCTATTAGGTGTAATTCTTTTTTATTTTTGATAATTTGTTTCTTATTTTTTGTAATTTAGTGTTTGTTTTCTTATGTAATTTAGTTATTTTTATTTTTAGTAATTTTAGTGTTTATTTTTTTGTAATTTTAGGTTTTAGTGTAAGGCAGGGTTTTATTTCACAGGTAAGTTTGTATTTATTTTAACTAGGTAGTTATTAAATAGTTAATAACTATTTACTAACTAATCTACCTACTATTAGTTATATTGTAGCTAGCTTACGTTTTATTTCACAGGTAAGTAAGTATTTAGTTTTAAATAGGTATTTTTTAGTTAATAATCGTAACTTTAGTTTAGCTCTATTTAAATTATGTTAAAGTTAGGGGGGTTAGGGTTAGGTTTAGGGGTTAATATAGTTTAAATTAGCTTGTTGCAATGTGGGGGGGCTTGCGGTTTAGGGGTTAATAGGCTTATTTAGTTAATAATTGTAAATTTAATTTAGCTATATTTTTATTATGTTAAAGTTAGTGGGTGTTAGGGTTAGGCTTAGGGTTACGTTAGGGTTAGGTTTAGGGGTTAATGGATTTATTTAGTGGTAGTGATGTGGGAGGCCAGAAGTTTAGGGGTTAATAACTTTACTATAGTGGTGGCGACATCGGGAGCGGCAGATTAGGGGTTAATAACATTATGTAGGTGGCGGCAATGTTGGGGGCAGCAGATTAGGGGTGTTTAGACTTGGGGTTTATGTTAGGGTGTTAGGTTTAAACATTATTTTTCCCCATAGACATCAATGGGGCTGCATTACGGAGCTTTTGTTTCTGCAATCGCAGGTGTTAGGCTTTTTATTTGCCGGCTCTCCCCATTGATGTCTATGGGGAAATCGTGCAAGAGCACGTCAAAGCAAGCCTGCTTTTTCAAAACCTGTAATACCAGTGCTATAGGGAGGTGAAATAACGCCGCTTTTGTGGTGGTCGTTAAAATCCCTATAGCGCTCAAAACTTGTAATCTAGCTGTATGAAAATTAAATGAACAAAGTCCATTATAGTCCAGGATACTTTCTGTATCCCAATACTGCCCATATATTGATAATATCTCAAGGATCATTAAGATGCATTGGCATAAGGGTCATGATAAATATTGCTAACAGGTAATAAATGGACCCCTTTAATATATTAGTGATCCATCTAGTGCCCGGTAATCTAATGTACTAATAATTGAAGCACCAAGAAAATTTAGTAGATTATAGCCAGTACAAACCTATTTTAAGCTAATTACTCCAAATACTGTGTCATAAATGAAGAATTCACTCCAGAGATTGCAGAAAAAAGGGGGCTTTATAAATCACCTTTAAAGGGACAGTCTACACCAGAATTTTTATTGTTTTAAAAGATAGATAATCCCTTTATTACCAATTCCCCAGTTTTGCATAACCAACACAGTTATAATAATATACCTTTAACCTCTGTGATTATCTTGTATCTAAGCCTCTGCAAACTGCCCCTTTATTTCAATTCTTTTGACAGACTTGCAGTCTAGCCAATCAGTGCCTGCTCCCAGATAGCTTCACGTGCACGAGCACAGTGTTATCTATATGAAATACGTGAACTAACACCCTCTAGTGGTGAAAAACTGTTAAAATGCATTCTGAAAAGAGGTGGCCTTCAAGATCTAAGAAATTAGCATATGAACCTCCTAGGTTAAGCTTTCAACTAAGAATACCAAGAGAACAAAGCAAAATTGGTGATAAAAGTAAATTGGAAAATTGTTTAAAATGACATGCTCTATCTGAATCATGAAAGTTTAAATTGACCTAGACTGTCCCTTTAAATACCATTCACAATTCATGTCATATAGTCAAGAGCATACACTTATGCACTGCGGGGTACCCCAATATTAAGTTATACTAACACACTGTGAAGGCAACTCCATAGACCTGGTCTTCACAAATCTCTGTGCTGTTTCCAACTCCCTTAACTTCCCCTTTCCTCTCTCTGACCACCATCTACTAACTTTCTCTCTTACTCTACCTGCTACATCTTTGCAAGCCCCTAAAAACTGCTACCTTACAGGAATTTAAATGACTTGGATCTCACAGACTTTCCACTCAACTGAGTCCTCTGCTCTCTGACATTTCATCCCTCTCTTGTCCAAACCTTGTGACTATACAGTATAATTCGGCACAAAAATCAACACTTGATAAAACTGCACCCTCCACTCTTCGATGTACATCAATCACTCAACGGCAACCGTGGCACACTAAACAGACCAGATTACGATGCTCACTGGCTGCTGAACGGCAGTGGAGGAAATCACGCACCTGTGCTGATTTCCAACATTATAAATTCACTCTTAAGTCCTACAACTCTGCGCTCAGCCTGGCCAAACAAGTCTATTTCTCCTCCCTTGTGTCATCTCACGCATCCAACCCCAGAAAACTGTTCTCAACCTTTAACTCCCTTCTACGTCCGCCTGCCCCCCCCACCCACTACCAACCTCACTGCTCAAATTATTGCTGATCACTTCAAAAATAAAATTGACACCATTAGAAAAGAGATCTGTACCTCACACCCCTCAAACCCAGCAATCCTACCCACCCCTTCTATTAACAAAAATGTATGCTACTTCCCGCCTGTAACAGAGGAAGAAGTCTCTGCACTCCTATCCTTGGCTCATCTCATAATCTGCCCACTTGACCCTATTCCTTCACAACGTATGCCCTCTCTCTCTGCTTCACTAACCCCTACCCTAACTTATCTCTTTAACCAATCTCTCACCGCTGGCACTTTTCCTGACACATTCAAGCATGCGTCAATCATACCAATCCTTACTTCCCTTTGCTTCAAAATTATTGGAACAACTAGTCTATAATCGGCTAACTCAATTTCTCACAACTAACTCCTTAGTTGATCCGCTACAATCTGGTTTCCGCCCTAAACACTCAACAGAAACCGCTCTTACTAAAGTAACAAATGACCTGTTATCAGCTAAACCAAAAGGCCATTACTCCTTACTAATTCTTCTTGACCTGTCCGCAGCTTTTGACACAGTTGACCATCCTCTCCTCCTAAAAATACTACATTCATTTGGCATCTGAGACACAGCTCTCTCCTGGTTTGCATCATATCTGTCAAACCGCTCATTTTCAGTTTCCTTTAACAACATATCTTGTGATCCCATGCCTCTCTCAGTTGGAGTACCACAAGGCTCTGTCTTGGGCCCCTTGCTTTTCTCTCTTTATACATCCTGCCTTGGAAAACTTATAGCCTCCTTTGGATTCCAGTACCACCTATATGCTGATGATACCCAAATCTATCTTTCCTCTCCTGATATATCTCCCTCTTTACTCAACCAGATTTCTGACTCCCTTTCTGCAATTTTCTCTTGGATGTCTTCAAACTATCTCAAACTCAATCTGTCCAAAACTGAGCTGCTTCTTATCCCCCCCTCTTCGAGACATCCAACACCTGACATTTCTCTGATGGTTGGAGACTCAATTCTCAACACCTCACCCCAGGTCCGCTGCCTTGGGGTCACACTAGACTCAGAACTCACATTCAACCCACATATACAAGCGCTTACCAAATACTGCCATTCACACCTACGCAACATTTCCAGAATTCGTCCCTTCCTTACTCAAAAAACACAAAAATTCTTATTCATTCCATCATTTTGTCACACATTGATTATTGCAATCTACTCCTAAAACCGCCTCTCCTCCCTCCAATCTATCATGAATGCTTCTGCTAGACTCATCCACCTAAGTCAACGATCTACATCAGCTGCCCCGCTCTGCCAGTTTCTACACTGGCTCCCCATACACTCCAGAATACAATTTAAAGTATTAGCCCTAACCTACAAAGCACTCAACAGTCTAACTCCCAACTATATTTCCTCTCTCATCGTGAAATATTCCCTATCCCGTCCTCTTCGATCAACCTCTGACCTACGTCTCTACACTCCTGTTATCCTGTCTACTTCCCACTCCCGCCTCCCTGCCCTCTGGAACTCTCTATCCCGCTCCATTAGACTGTCTCCAACCTTGTATAGCTTCAGACGCTCCTTGAAAACTCACCTATTCAGAGAGGCTTACCATCTCTCCTCCATCCCACATCCGAACCAAACTAATACATGTACATGAACTGCCTGACTCACTGCTGCAAATACAACCGATGTAACAAGCTACCCCAACCTTATGTCTCTGCACCCTAAACCTATAGACTGTGAGCTCTCCGGAGCAGGGCCCTCTTTGTCATTGTATACCCCTATCACTGTACCCAGTGCCACGGAATTTGGCGGCGCTATACAAATAAATGATAATATTGTGTAACTACGGTTAATAACATAACATATTGGGAACATATAATTCACCTTGGATATACAAAGTTGCACAAATCACAGCATATACGACTTATAACCTTCCGGATTACATAGAGTATGTTAGGACACCTGTCCATATATCATTGTGGTGCATTTGATGTACATGCACCCGCCTAATATAAAGTCTTCAACTTAGATTGTCTCCATATAAACACCCAATGGAAATTAAAGGATGTATTTGTGCTGTATTTGCCACACATTAGCACATCAAAGATACCAAGCTTCCTCAAAGCTGCTGCAAGATAGAGAGTCACAATGTAATCAAATTAGCTCACCGGATCACTCTTCCAATCCTCCCAGAGTACTCTCCTGCAGTAACTCACCAGACCGGAAACCAGTACGGTCCATCTGAGACTTTAACCTGCTTTATCCACAGATCCTCCAAAAGCAGTCGGCTGTCCATGCCGTCAACCTGAATAGTTGGGTACTGCTTGTGGATCCTCTTTCCGTTGTATATCACAAGGAGGGATTCCTTGATACTTGTGTCATACCGCTTTCAATGCAACAGTGTTTCAATGCTCCAAACACTAGTTTGCTGTTAGCCACGCTGAACTTCTGAGGGGCATGGCCATTACGCTACGCGCGTTTCACCTGGCAAGTCTGTTAGGCTTTCTCAAGCGTACTGATTAGCATAGGTTATACTCCTGCCTTATATTCACAGGGATCAATCCAATTACTATTGGTGAAATGGGTATAAACACTTTGTGAATGCGTATTTTATATTCTAACAATTTATAATCTAATCTTAACACATATAACAAATTAGTTATGAGTGAGAGTTTGATTCCATAAACAAAAATACTAAAGTCTAATATAAGAACTTAGTTTACGTAAATTTCTGCAGTTACTGTCCTTATTATTGTTTAACAAAAGGACTTAAATTGCCCATATTACTACACTTGCTATCCTTAATTTTCAATAATCTACAGTGAAGTATTTGTATTTTTATTATTAATCCATGAGAAATGGTGCATAATTAATTTCCTCATTAAGACGCTGAGGCTGTAAGGAATTCATGTTGTAAATCCATTTACACTCAGCCTTTAGTAATAATCTATCAATGTCACCTCCTCTGGATTTTAGATTAATTAATTCTAGACCCATCTATCTAAAATCTAAATCACTACTACCATGACACTCAAAGAAGTGTCTTGCTACTCCACTGGTTTTAACTCTTTCCTTCAAGATGTCCCTACGGTGTTCTTTAATTCTTTCGTGTAGCTCCCTATACGTTTTCCCAATATAGAATTTTGGGCATGAACAGGAGACAAGATAGACAACCCCCTCCCTCTTACATGTAATATGTCCTTTTATAGAAAAGGTTTTACCTTCAGTGTTAGAGACCTTATTGCCTCTAATCATAAATTTACAAATAATGTATTTACCACAGGTAAAGGAACCATTGTTTTAATCTAAAATCCAGAGGAGGTGACATCGATAGATTATTACTAAAGGCCAAGTGTAAATGGATTTACAACATGAATTCCTTACAGCCTCTGGGTTTTAATGAGGAAATTAATTGAGTATAGCCTATGCAAATCAGTATGCTTGAGAAAGCCTAACAGACTTGCCAGGTAAAACGCGCGTAGCGTAATGGCTAGGCCCCTCAGAAGTTCAGCATGGCTAACAGCAAACTAGTGTTTGGAGCATTGAAACACTGATGCATTCAAAGCTGTATGACACAAGTATCAAGGAATCCCTCCTTGTGATATACAACGGAAAGAGGATCCACAAGCAGTACCCAACTATTCAGGTTGACGGCATGGACAGCCGACTGCTTTAGGAAGATCTGTGGATAAAGCACGTTAAAGTCTAAGGCGGACCGTACTGGTTTCAGGTCTGGTGAGTTACTGCAGGAGAGTGCTCTGGGAGGATTGGAAAAGTGATTTGGTGAGCTAATTTGATTACATTGCGATTCTCTATCTTGCAACAGCTTTGAGGAAGCTTGGTATCTTTGACGTGCTAATTTTTGGCAAATACAGCACAAATACATACTTTAATTTCCATTGGGTGTTTATATGGATGGACTATCTAAGTTGAACACTTTATATTAGGCGGGTGCATGTACATCAAATGGCACCACAATATTATATGGACAGGTGTCCTAACATACTCTATGTAATCCGGAAGGTTATAAGTCGTTAATGCTGTGATTTGTGCAACTTTGTATATCCAAGGTGAATTATATGTTCTCAATATGTTATGGTATTAACCGTAGTTACGCATTAGTATAACTTAATATTGGGGAACCCGCAGTGCATAAGTGTATGCTTTTACTATATGACATGAATTGTAAATGGTATTTAAAGGTGATTTATAAAGCCCCCTTTTTTTCTCCAATCTCTAGAGTGAATTCTTCATTTATAACACAGTATTTGGAGTAATTAGCTTAAAATATGTTTGAGCTAGCTATAATCTACTAAATTTTCTTGGTGCTTCAATTATTAGTACATTAGATTACTGGGCACTAGATGGATCACTAATATATTAACGGGGTCCAATTATTACCTGTTAGCAATATTTATCATGACCCTCAGCTGGTATGTCTTTATAATTCATTTCTGAACAGGGATCAGTTCTTTCTTTGGTACCGTGCTGTGGGTTTAATTTTACTGAAGTCATAGGAAGAAATCAGCTCCTGAGATTGTGGGGATAATGGCTGGTATTGATGATAAGGAGTGGCAGTTTGACCTCCATGAGACTTTTTCATTAGCAACAGAACAAACCACACCTGCAATAGGTGATGGATCTATTTACCATGACTATAAGGTACATAAAAATAATCTAATTAAACAATTGAAACTTAAATAGGAAATATCTAATATACAAAGATATTTAGATAACAAGATGATCCCAAGAGGATTGATATTGAGGAAAAGACCAGGAAAAAATTAAAGTAACCCCTTCACAGAAAATGTTAAAACTAAACGGGAAAAACACCTCTCTGACTACTCTTTTAATATAATTAAATTGATTTTGAATGAAAATCAATTGAAACTTGATGTAGTCATTAAACAAATTGAGGAATCAGAAAAAATATTTGAAAAATGGAGTGGAAAGGAGGAATTTTAAAGGTTAAAAGAGGAAATGACTATGGAGACTAAGGCCTAGATTTGGAGTTTGGCGGTAGATGGGCTGTTAACGCTCCGCAGGCTTTTTTCTGGCCGCACCATAAATTTAACTCTGGTATCGAGAGTTCAAAAAAATGCTGCGTTAGGCTCCAAAAAAGGAGCGTAGAGCATTTTTACCGCAAATGCAACTCTCGATACCAGAGTTGCTTACGGACGCGGCCAGCCTCAAAAACGTGCTTGTGCACGATTCCCCCATAGGAAACAATGGGGCTGTTTGAGCTGAAAAAAAACCTAACACCTGCAAAAAAGCAGCGTTCAGCTCCTAACGCAGCCCCATTGTTTTCTATGGGGAAACACTTCCTACGTCTGCACCTAACACTCTAACATGTACCCCGAGTCTAAACACCCCTAACCTTATACTTATTAACCCCTAATCTGCCGCCCCCGCTATCGCTGACCCCTGCATTATATTATTAACCCCTAATCTTCCGCTCCGTAAACCGCCGCTACCTACGTTATCCCTATGTACCCCTAATCTGCTGCCCCAAACACCGCCGACCCCTATATTATATTTATTAACCCCTAACCTGCCCCCCACAACGTCGCCGCCAGCTACTTACAATAATTAACCCCTAATCTTCCGACCGCAAAGCGCCGCCACCTACGTTATCCTTATGTACCCCTAATCTGCTGCCCCTAACACCGCCGACCCCTATATTATATTTATTAACCCCTAATCTGCCCCCCACAACGTCGCCGACACCTGCCTACACTTATTAACCCCTAATCTGCCGAGCGGACCTGAGCGCTACTATAATAAAGTTATTAACCCCTAATCCGCCTCACTAACCCTATCATAAATAGTATTAACCCCTAATCTGCCCTCCCTAACATCGCCGACACCTAACTTCAATTATTAACCCCTAATCTGACGACCGGAGCTCACCGCTATTCTAATAAATGTATTAACCCCTAAAGCTAAGTCTAACCCTAACACTAACACCCCCTAACTTAAATATAATTTAAATCTAACGAAATAAATTAACTCTTATTAAATAACTTATTCCTATTTAAAGCTAAATACTTACCTGTAAAAAAAAATCCTAATATAACTACAATATAAATTATAATTATATTGTAGCAATTTTAGGATTAATATTTATTTTACAGGCAACTTGGTAATTATTTTAACCAGGTACAATAGCTATTAAATAGTTAAGAACTATTTAATAGTTACCTAGTTAAAATAATAACAAAATTACCTGTAAAATAAATCCTATCCTAAGTTATAATTAAACCTAACACTACCCTATCAATAAATTAATTAAATAAACTACCTACAATTACCTACAATTAACCTAACACTACACTATCAATAAATAAATTAAATACAATTCCTACAAATAACTACAATTACATAAACTAACTAAAGTACAAAAAATAAAAAAGAACTAAGTTACAAAAAATAAAAAAATATTTACAAACATAAGAAAAATATTACAACAATTTTAAACTAATTACACCTACTCTAAGCCCCCTAATAAAATAACAAAGACCCCCAAAATAAAAAAATGCCCTACCCTATTCTAAATTAATACATTTAAAAGCTCTTTTACCTTACCAGCCCTGAACAGGGCCCTTTGCGGGGCATGCCCCAAGAAAATCAGCTCTTTTGCCTGTAAAAATAAACACCACCCACATACCCCTAATCTAACCCAAACCCCCCTTAAATAAACCTAACACTAAGCCCCTGAAGATCTTCCTACCTTGTCTTCACCATACCAGGTTCACCGATCGGTCCAGAAGAGCTCCTCCGATGTCCTGATCCAAGCCCAAGCGGGGGGCTGAAGAGGTCCATGATCCAGCTGAAGTCTTCATCCAAGCGGGGCAGAAGAGTTCTTCCATCCGATTGAAGTCTTCATCCAAGCGGCATCCATCCGGAGCGAAGCGGCAGCATCCTGAAGACCTCCACCGCGGAACATCCATCCTGGCCGACGACTGAACGACGAATGACGGTTCCTTTAAATGACGTCATCCAAGATGGCGTCCCTCGAATTCCGATTGGCTGATAGGATTCTATCAGCCAATCGGAATTAAGGTAGGAATATTCTGATTGGCTGATGGAATCAGCCAATCAGAATCAAGTTCAATCCGATTGGCTGATCCAATCAGCCAATCAGATTGAGCTTGCATTCTATTGGCTGATCGGAACAGCCAATAGAATGCGAGCTCAATCTGATTGGCTGATTGGATCAGCCAATAGGATTGAACTTGATTCTGATTGGCTGATTCCATCAGCCAATCAGAATATTCCTACCTTAATTACGATTGGCTGATAGAATCCTATCAGCCAATCGGAATTCGAGGGACGCCATCTTGGATGACGTCCCTTAAAGGAACCCTCATTCGTCGGGAGACGCCGGAAGAAGAGGATGGATCCGCGTCGGCTGCTTTAAGATGGACCCGCTCCGCACCGGATGGAAGAAGATCGAAGATGCCGCTTGGAGAAGATGTTTGCCGGTCCGGATGTCCTCTTCTTGCCGGATAGGAGGAAGACTTTGGAGCCTCTTCTGGACCTCTTCAGCACCGGATGCCAGGACGGATCGGTGATACCTGGATGGTGAAGACAAGGTAGGAAGATCTTCAGGGGCTTAGTGTTAGGTTTATTTAAGGGGGGTTTGGGTTAGATTAGGGGTATGTGGGTGGTGGGTTGTAATGTTGGGGGGGGTATTGTATGTTTTTTTTTACAGGCAAAAGAGCTGATTTTCTTGGGGCATGCCCCGCAAAGGGCCCTGTTCAGGGCTGGTAAGGTAAAAGAGCTTTTAACTCAATTAATTTAGAATAGGGTAGGGCATTTTTTTATTTTGGGGGTCTTTGTTATTTTATTAGGGGGCTTAGAGTAGGTGTAATTAGTTTAAAATTGTTGTAATATTTTTCTTATGTTTGTAAATATTTTTTTATTTTTTGTAACTTAGTTCTTTTTTATTTTTTGTACTTTAGTTAGTTTATGTAATTGTAGTTATTTGTAGCATTTGTATTTAATTTATTTATTGATAGTGTAGTGTTAGGTTAATTGTAGGTAATTGTAGGTAGTTTATTTAATTAATTTATTGATAGGGTAGTGTTAGGTTTAATTATAACTTAGGTTAGGATTTATTTTACAGGTAAATTTGTTATTATTTTAACTAGGTAACTATTAAATAGTTCTTAACTATTTAATAGCTATTGTACCTGGTTAAAATAATTAGAAAGTTGCCTGTAAAATAAATATTAATCCTAAAATAGCTATAATATAATTATAATTTATATTGTAGCTATATTAGGATTTATTTTACAGGTAAGTATTTAGCTTTAAATAGGAATAATTTATTTAATAAGAGTTAATTTATTTTGTTAGATTTAAATTATATTTAAGTTAGGGGGGTGTTAGTGTTAGGGTTAGACTTAGCTTTAGGGGTTAATACATTTATTAGAATAGCGGTGAGCTCCGGTCATCAGATTAGGGGTTAATAATTGAAGTTAGGTGTCGGCGATGTTAGGGAGGGCAGATTAGGGGTTAATACTATTTATGATAGGGTTAGTGAGGCGGATTAGGGGTTAATTACTTTATTATAGTAGCGCTCAGGTCCGCTCGGCAGATTAGGGGTTAATAAGTGTAGGCAGGTGTCGGCGACGTTGAGGGGGGCAGATTAGGGGTTAATAAATATAATATAGGGGTCGGCGGTGTTAGGGGCAGCAGATTAGGGTACATAAGGATAACGTAGGTGGCGGTGCTTTGCGGTCGGCAGATTAGGGGTTAATTATTGTAAGTAGCTGGCGGCGAAGTTGTGGGGGGCAGGTTAGGGGTTAATAAATGTAATACAGGGGTCGGCGGTGTTAGGGGCAGCAGATTAGGGGTACATAAGTATAACGTAGGTGGCGGTCGGCAGATTAGGGGTTAAAAATTTTTTAATCGAGTGGCGGCGATGTGGGGGGACCTCGGTTTAGGGGTACATAGGTAGTTTATGGGTGTTAGTGTACTTTAGGGTACAGTAGTTAAGAGCTTTATGAACCGGCGTTAGCCCAGAAAGCTCTTAACTCCTGCTATTTTCCTGCGGCTGGAGTTTTGTCGTTAGAGCTCTAACGCTCACTTCAGAAACGACTCTAAATACCAGCGTTAGGAAGATCCCATTGAAAAGATAGGATACGCAATTGACGTAAGGGGATCTGCGGTATGGAAAAGTCGCGGCTGAAAAGTGAGCGTTAGACCCTTTAATCACTGACTCCAAATACCGGCGGTAGCCTAAAACCAGCGTTAGGAGCCTCTAACGCTGGTTTTCACGGCTACCGCCGAACTCTAAATCTAGGCCTAAGACAATTACAGGAAGAGACTAAAACCGGAAAAAGGAGGACATTTTTACGTGACCTATTAGATTACAAAGAGGACAAGGTCTATGAGTATGCAGGTAGAAATTCATCTGGATCATCTGAATTCTATTGGTCAGACAAAGATTATTACAGTAATAGGGGAAGACGACCACGTAGAAGGGGTCATTTTTTAGGACAGAGGTGACAAGTCATCCAAACAAAAGAAGGAGAGGGGGCAGAAAACACAAACAAAGACAATGGAGAGAGAGGGGGGTATGCACTACGGAGCTCGCAAACAGTGGAGAAATAGCCATAGAAATTAAAAATTCAATGGAGGTGGTCAATTTATCTAAAAAAACTCTGAATGAGAATCATTTAAATCTATTGAAAAAAGGACTAACTTTTTGTCTGAATAATAAAGCTGATACATTTTTAATTACGAAAGATCTCCATATGTTTACGAGACGTGTAGTACAAAAGAAAATGTATGCTAACAAACGGGATATAACTAAGTTAGATATGCATGATCAAAAAACATTACAAGAATTAGCGACACTTTTAAATGAAAGCGAAGGTGGGGAAAATATTGAATCAACTATAATTGGGTACAGTAACCTCAAACCTAAATCGGCATACATGCCCTCCCTCTTAATGGTCTCCAATGTAGCAAATTTTGTAAAATTAGTGAACATAGATATTAAGAACTTAGATGAGTCATCAGACAGAGTTGATAATTTGGAGACCACTGAGAGGCAGGCATTAATGGATTTGATAAATGATACAAAGGTGGTAATAAAGCCATCGGATAAGGGAGGAAATGTGGTAATATTAGATTATCAAGATTACATGACTGAATGTAAAAGCCAACTACAAGTAGGCAGTCAATATGAAACATTGAGATATGATCCAACATTAATATACAAAGAAACCCTTGACCAATTGTTAAAGGAAGCACTCAGTGAGGGGTGTATCAATAATAATGAGTTAAAATTTATGACTACTAATTTTCTGGTAATCCCTACATTTTACACCATACCTAAGCTTCATAAAAATATCACCCCTCCCCCAGGCAGGCCAATAGTTTCTGGGCAACAAGGGCTATGTGAAAATATTGGAAAATATATTAAATGGTGTCTGAGGCCATTTCTGTTAATTTTTGATAGTCAACACTCTGTGTATATAGGATCTTGCTTCAATGCCTAAATAGAATTTGAAAGTGTAATATAATGCAGAAAAAAAATGTTTTTATACATGAAAAAATCCCTTTAAATGATTAAAGGTTTGAGGTGAAAAGTTGCATTTAACAAATTTTAATAAGCATTACAGGCTTATTACTAGATGGCAATGTTGCATTAGAAATCAGTACAAAAAATTGGTAAATGGTATTCTGTGTTTTTAAATGTATGATGCTTTGTGATATAAATAGAAGCAAACAACTTCAACCAATGTATGCATGATTAAGGGCTAAAAGGCATGAAACATGTATTTTCATCTGTCTCAATAAAGGAGTTATTTTATGACAAGGTGCTGTGGACAGTTGATATTTGCTTTGATATTTAGAGGTCTGCACTAGAACGTCTGCTAGAGTGTTGCTGGGAAATATTTTGCGTTACTCAGATTAAGAGTATTGTTTCTGGGGGTTCAGATAGATCTGTCAATGAGAGACTAATGGAAACTGAATCTAAGGAAAATAAAGCTTGTGTCTCCCTGTCTAAATCTTCAGTCTCTTTCTTCTGCCTCAGTTGTTCTTTGCATGGAGGTGTTAGGTCTCATTTTGCGGCTTCAGATGCTATTCTGTTTGTTTGCTTCCTCATGAGGTCTCTTCAGCTTTGTGTGCTTAGGCAGTGATGCAGGGGTTTTACTCTGCTATCTCAAGGCTTCATCTAGATTTCAGAACAAGCTAGTTACTGCCTTGGTGAATGAATCATTAGCTTATTACGCAGGGGGCTTCTTTTGTTCATACTACATGATCTGTATTCTCTACTGATGCAAGTGTTTCAGGATGAGGGCCATCTGTGGGTCTCAGAAAGTGCAAGGGTTTTTTGGTTTCCTCTGGGTCAAGGTTTCCTATTAATGGCCTCTGTTGGAAAGGGAGTCTTATCTCTGATTTCAGCAGTAGCACTTGTCAATCATCAAGGTGGAACTCTCAGTTCACTAGCCATGAGGTATGTATTCCAAATTCTTTCCTGGGCAGAGGTCAATTGTTAAATTTCTCCTGTTCATTTACTTGGAATGAACAACTGGGAAACAGATTTTCTTAGTTGTTAATCCTTGCATCCAGGAGAGTGGCCTCTTCATCTGAATGTCTTTAGTCAGATAGTGGATCTTTCGGGTCTCCTAGAGATAGATCTGGTCTCTCGGTTTAATCTCTAACTTTCCATGTACTGAGCGAGGTCCATAGATCATCAAGCAGTGTTTGTGGATGCCCTGGTAGTTATGTGGTCATTTTAACTAGCTTCTGTTTTGTTCTACCTTTGGTTCTTTTTCCCAGGGTGGTTGCCTAAATCTGACTAGAGGGAGCATCAGTAAGTTTAATTGCTCTGGCTTGGTCTCACAGAGTTTGGTATGCAGATCTAGTTTAGATGTCCAGTTGTCCTCTTTGGTCTCTTCATTTGTATCCAGACTGTCTGTTTTTTCATACAGGTTTCAAATCTTGAAGGCATGGAGGTTGAGCAAATAGCTCTGAAGCAGAGAGGGTTCTCTGATTCTGTTATTGAGATTCTGATACAGGTTTGTGAGCCTGTGTCCAGAAAGTTTTATTCCTAGTTTTTGCAGGATGGTTTGGATATGTTTATTTCCGCCAGTTCTTTAGAAGGGTCAGAGCCGGTTGTTAAACCAATTTTCACCACCTAGGAGACTTATCTTGGTTTTGCATTTGCATAAGATTTTGTTTATTTTGCCTATTTCCTCTGTTAGAAGAGTTTTTGAGTTATGTGCTCTCATGTGATATTCTTTGTCTTATTTTTTTAAGGATAAGGCAGTTTTAAGGACTAAAACTAATTATGCTTACCTGATAATTTTCTTTTCTTCTGACAGGGAGAGTCCACAACTGCATTCATTACTTTTGGGAAATACAGAACCTGGCCACCAGGAGGAGGCAAAGACACCCCAGCCAAAGGCTTAAATACCTCCTCCATTTCCCTTATCCCCCAGTCATTCTGCCGAGGGAACAAGGAACGGTAGGAGAAATATTAGGGTGAAAAAGGTGCCAGAAGAAACAAAAAGAAATTTATGGCCGCCCCAAAGAAAAAACACGGGCGGGGAGCTGTGGACTCTTCCCGTCAGAAGAAAAGAAAATTATCAGGTAAGCATAATTTAAGTTTTTCTTCTTAAACGGGGAGAGTCCACAGCTGCATACATTACTTTTGGGAAAACAATACCCAAGCTATAGAGGACACTGAATGCAAAATGGGCGAGAACAAGAGGCGGCCCATTCTGAAAGAACCACAGCCTGAAATTACCCAACCACCCGACAAAAAAACTGCTTCACCAGAAGCAGAAGGAACAAAAATGGAAAGGACCAAGTAACAGCCCATCAGTTAAAACCAATAAAGGCCCCTGCTAACGACCGCTCAGATCACTAGATTCAACCAAGCACAAAGGCCTCCGAGGAGACAAAGTCCAAAAGGACCACCAGACAAACAACAAGGGCAAAAAGAACCCCAAGTATAGCTCCTAGAGCACAAACCAAGGTTGCAACAGGAGAAAGCCACGTAGAGAACGCACCCTACCGACCGAGCAGAGTGAAGGGAGGAAAAATCCCAGATCCCTAACTGCATGGAGTCCAAGGGACCAATGAAAATGCCCCAACCCTAGCAATCTAGAGGGACAAAGGTAGACCCCTTCCCTTACACAGAGTATAAACCCGCACTCAGGATGGAGTGATCGAGGGATAAAAACTACCCCCGGGAGCCACAAAAAAACAGCCCCATAACATCTTATTATGTTCCAGAGGAAGTCACAGGCTTCCCTAAAGAGGACTAAGAGGATGCAAGCTGCCAACACTAGCTAATCTAATCAAAAGGCTAGTATACTGCACCAGGACTCTCACAGAGAAAAAAAAACTACAAAGAAGTGCAGAGCAAATGCTTCCCAGAAACAAAAAACAGGGAAGTAAGGACATAACCCAAAAGCCAGCAGAGGAAGGCAACCTGCTGAGGTAAGGAAACACAGCAAAGCCTCCCACCCAAGGAAGGCCCACAAAACCTATTGATGATATGGCTGGAAAACAAGATAAAACACAGAGCGCAACCCACTCTAAGTGTAAAATCATTTAATATCAAACAAAAAAACGTGTAAATCGCACGTACAGT
Source organism: Bombina bombina (assembly GCF_027579735.1). Lineage (NCBI taxonomy): Eukaryota > Metazoa > Chordata > Amphibia > Anura > Bombinatoridae > Bombina > Bombina bombina. Next base: position 720,172,130 of record NC_069500.1, on the reverse strand, counting down.
GTAACAGAGTAAAAATGGCACAATAAACAAATCCCAGATTGTATCACCAAATGTCAGGGGTGTGATGTCCGTCACCTCGTAGCTAAAAATCCCCAAAACGGCCGTGTGCGAATTCAGCTTGTGCCGAGGGATACTCCAAATGGCATTGATAACAGAAAAGCTGGGAGACGCGTTTCCTCAGGCTACGACCTGACTTTTTCAAGAGGATGTTTGGAGTGACGTCACTTCAGTCTTTTAAACAGTCCCGGTAAGGCGCGCCTGTCAAAGGAGTCATCTCATTGGTTATGACTCATCAATGATGTTTAGGTAAGTCTTGCACGTTAAAAATAAACTAAGAGTCCTTTCTGAGTAGGCTATAAATACATAAAAGACGGAGTATCAATACAGTGACACTTGACAGTATAGTTATTAAACAAAAAATGCTATATTTAAAATCACATATTAATACATTTTGAAAAGAGTGATAGAAAAACTATTAAAATATACCATAGCAAAGTATAAAAGGTAACGTAGAATATGGATACTTTCTAATTGAATAGGATCCTAGTAGAGCCTTGACACTTAAACTAAATGACCAAAATTTTTGACAAAAGTTTTTTGGCTAATAAGGGCACATGCATAATGTAAATCTGACACGGATGGCGTTTTGGTGATTTTTAAATACGAGGTGACGGACATCACACCCCTGACATTTGGTGATACAATCTGGGATTTGTTTATTGTGCCATTTTTACTCTGTTACACTGTACGTGCGATTTACACGTTTTTTTGTTTGATATTAAATGATTTTACACTTAGAGTGGGTTGCGCTCTGTGTTTTATCTTGTTTTCCAGCCACTTCCTAAAGACCAGGATCGCAGCCCTGTGTCATCACTTGGAGCGGCACCCACCATTCTCAACACTATTGGGAAGTATTGTTACCTTCTCTAAACTTATTTTATGAATAGTGATTTGATTTTCGTGTTACGTAATAACAGTATTACACATTCCTCTGTATAGGACCATTGTTCTACTTAAATATTCTATTGTTCAAACCTTCCATTGTTTATAAATTATATCTCAATTGATATACCATATTATATATTGCTTTACCTATTAGGCAATTTTCACTTAGACCATTTACATGGTTTTTTGATTTACTATTTGCCTTTAATAGAGAAGCGCTGCTGATTTGGGTTTTACCTATTTCTGTTTGTATTGATGATATGCGGTCAAGGCTCAACAGAGCAGTTGGAACCCCTTCAAGGCAAACGGACCCAGCACCAAGCGACTGGCAATGTCCAAAAGGACAAGGGAATTAAAATTCCCTGAACAACCCAGACCCTTAGGAATGAAAAGGATGGGATCCAGATGCCCCAAGGATAAGTACGGGTCCAGACCCCAGACCCAGCTCCCTTCCCGAAGAGAAGGGACACTTCCAAATAGAAGACCCTATTCTGAAAACAGAAATGGCATGACACCAGAAAACCAGCTGATATCCTGCACACGAGGCAGGGAAGACCTCACAGAACAGAGGAAGAAAATACCTCCGGGACAACAGGTGAATACTGTGGTATGCCCAATCCTCCCCAAAGGGAGGGGGAACACAAACATAGCAGCTCACCCGCCCACAGGCATGGAGTGTAAAGCTGTAGACGGGCGGTAAAAAGCCAATACCGATTGTCATCCGGCTAATATAGCCGGCCCAGTAGAAATGTCCAATTCTCCATTAAGACAAGAAAACCGGACACCCAGACCCAGAGCAGCTTCAAAACTAATAACCCCAGAGGAACCAACGGGTTACCCCATCCGGAGAAGACCTTGCACCACAGGTGATGCAATCACAGCCACATCCAAGGGTCCTTGGACACTGAACGCTCGCATAAGTATCCCAGAGACAGAGAGCTTAACCTCCAGTTTGAGAAGATAAATAGTCTACAAAGATCCACTCAGGATCAACCTCTCGGAAACCCCTGCAGCTCGAGGAATGTACGATGAACGAGCATCCTAAACTCCTGGCGAGCGACAGATCAAACCAAAAAGCCTGAGCAGGGGCAACCACAAGAAAAAAAATAGCCAACACAAGCTCCAGGGCTCCAAAATTATGGTAGCAGATGAGATACCATAGGGGGAAAGAAAAAGGCCAGATGACCAGAAAACCAGCCCCAAGAAAGGGAAAAAGAGGCATAGACAACCTCGACCCTTTAAGGAAGAAGTACCGTCGCCAATGGATTAAAAAAGGACAATCCAAGAAAAATACCAATAACAATCGCCACCTAAACCTGGTACCACAGATTTTTAAGGAGTCATCTGAACTTCCAACCATGTTGGGAAGGAGAAAATGCTAGCTCCCGAGCCAAAGGACCTCAGGAACCCCCAAAGTAAAAAAGGACAATCCAAGAAAAATACTAATAGAGGAGACGAATAATCGCCACCTAATCCTGGTACCACAGATTTTCAAGGAGTCATCTGAACTTCCAACCCTGTTGGGAAGGAGAAAATGCTAGCTCCCGAGCCAAAGGACCTCAGGAACCCCCAAAGTAAGCCTTAGCAGGATCAGAACTCGGTAACCCCACCAGATATCAAGAATAGGACATTGAGGACTAAGCACAAATCCCTCTGATGCCCAACCCAAAGCAATAAACGAGGACCAGCTTGACGTCTAGGAATGAAAGGCCTCCTATAACATAGAAAACCAAGAAAGCGAACTCTCCACTAGAGTAAGCAACTCAGCACTGCAACCGGGCCAGCCGGTTACAACGGGTACCACGTGGTAGATACGGACCTCAAGGAACAGAAAAACTAGTGCCCAACCAGAACCAACCTGATACATTGGGCACCCTAGAACTTGTCCAAGGTCACAGAAAAGTCGAAGCCCTAGTAGGGAAAGACAAAATAAACAATAGACATAATGTCCTAACACTATTTATGTAACTTCCAAAGTGACCACAAAATCGCTAGTATAAAATCCCAGAGAAAAAAATGTTTTACAAAAGAAAAAACTATAACAGACATGAGCCTTTTCAAAAGGAAATAAAATACATCCTAACTGAATCAAAGTAAATGAGGGCAGCACCCGCAGGTGAATGCCCAAGAAAAACGGACACACTAACAGGACCAGCCGGTCAGAAACCCATTTCTTCCAAAGCTCAGAACTGGAATAAGATACCTCAAAAAAGGAAAAGATTGAGACAACAAGGAGATTGACTTCATGCCCCTTCGTCTAACCCTGCTTGCTGTCTGGAATGGAAGACAGCACTGCCAAAACATGCCTCAGCAGGACACGAAGCACGCCAGTCTATAATGAAAGGCAAGACTTTCCTCCGCTGGGGCAACTGATGACCCTGGTCCCCGAGGGTTGGACCCCTGAAGCCTCAGAGGAAACCGCTTCCCCAGAGGGCTGATCTGATCCAGACGATCCCATGCCTGATGAGCCCTGGTTAACGGAACACGGACAGTATCCACCTGGAAGATGAAAATGCGCCAATGCCATAGATATGGCTATGCGGAACCATGCTGTAACTTCTGGAGGAAACAAGCTGACTTCCGGAGAGGGGGTAATGGCATTTGGGACACCTGCTTGCGTAGCAAGAGAAGGTTCTAGGGTGCGTACCTTGCGGGATATGGGATCCTCAGGGGCGGATGGCTTGGCGGACTCTAAGTTCCCCAATTCAGGAGACAAGAGCACTCTAAAGTGGCATTCAGAACATAACTGATGGGCATGGATTACCCGGGCCATTTCATACTTTTCGCAAGAAGAAGAATCTGAATCAGAGACTTGGTTATTGAAATTATGGATAAAAAATAAATGGCACCTTACACCCCCCAATGGCTGGGGCACTCACCACCTCCTTTGACCCCGACAACTAGCAAAACAGACTCTTTCCGTCTCCTCCTGGTCAGGAATACAGAAATGGAGAACAGAAAACGTGATCAGGCCGGTCACAAGGTGCACTGTGTAGGCCAAAGAAAAGCATGCCAGTCCACAAAGACCGCCCAGCCTGACAAAAAGGCCAGTAGGTTCCGAAATAGCCACGAGCCCAAGCATCACTACACATTAGAAGACAGAATCACATAACAAACATGATTAAAGTCCGCCCTGTTCAATAACCACCCTCAAGAGATATTAACCCTTCATTTCATAAAGATAAAAGGAGTCCCACTGAGACCCTCTCTTCTTTTACATTACATTATCATATTGAAAGTAAAATGAAACGATCTTACCGGAATCTACGCTGTGGAACAGGAACACGGCCCTTTAAGTGTGAAAGATAGTAGCATCACTTCTGACATGGACTTGAGTGAAGAAGGCAGGCAGCGAAACTCGTCAATGCTGATTGCCTATGGAGCTGTTAATATGAGTCGGGATGGTTTCATAGAAATACTCTTCCTGCATCTCCAGACTTTAACTTTCATCCAAGCTCTCACTGAGAGGCTGACAGGACTACTTAAAACTCCAGTCCGATTCCGAAGAGTACTACCCTCCATAAGAGACTTATTGAATCTTCTGACACTTCTCTGTCAACCTCCTGTGACGAAAGGCAAAGAATGACTGGGGGATGAGTGAAGTGGGGAAGGTATTTAAGCCTTTGGCTGGGGTGTCTTTGCCTCCTCCTGGTGGCCAGGTTCTGTATTTCCCAAAAGTAATGAATGCAGCTTGGCTAGGGAAATAGTCCCTTCTTTGTGTCTTGATTCCTACCTAAATTGTTCAGAGAGTTTCTTTTGCATATTTTGGATGTTGTTAAAGCATTAAAATATTATGTTGACACTACTATAGTTTCCAGACAAACTTCTAGCGTGTTTGTGCTCTTTTCTATTTCCACTAAAAGACAGAAAGCTTCTGCCATTTCTTTGTCTTCTTGGTTGGGACTTCTGATCCATAAGGCTTTTGCCTTTAGTTAGCCTCCACATTAACAGATTACTGCTCATTCTACTAGATCAGTTGCTATTTTAGGAATGAGGCTTCAGTTTTCCACATTTGCAATGCAGCTACTTGGTCTTCTTTGTAAGTTTTTTCTAAATTCTACAATTTTTATCTTTTTGCTTCTACTAAGGCTGTCTTTGGTAGTTAATTCCATCATGAAGTTGTCTAAGGATTATTCATTGCATGTTGGTTATTTTTTTATTGCATGGTTTTGCCTCTTTTTGGGTTGTGGATTTAGTTTTTAATTGAAAAAAAAAAAGATGTTTCTTAAATCCTACCCTTTGTGTTTCATTATTCATGGACTCCACTGCTTGGATATTAGTTCCCAGGAGTAATGGATTGTGGACTCTCACCCCCTGTATGAAAGAGAACATAATTTATGCTTACCAGATAAATTTATTTCTTTCATGGTGGTGAGAGTCAATGAGACCCCACCATTTTTTTTTCTGGTATTGTTTTTTCTTGCGCACATCTTTTTTTTGCATTTATTTATTTCCTAACTCTTTTGCTTGGCTATAGGTTAGATTGAGGTGCCTGTGAGGTGGGAGGGTTTTTATAGAGCTCTTGGGGTTTAGGAATCTTTGCCTCCTCCTAGTGGCAGGGAAGAGTAATTCCCAGGAGTAATGGAATGTTGACTCTCACCATCATGAAAGAAATTAATTTATAAGGTAAGCATAAATTATGTTTTTTTCCACGGAAGGTACAGGAGGGAAAATATTAGCCTCCTGTCTTTAATAAAATCTAGATTATTTAGGCACCAAAGTTATAATAATCTGAAATTTATAACAAGAGAGACATGAAATAGACTTGAGGGAAAGTAGAGGCAGATGACCAATCTGCTGCTGCCAACAAATCCTATAAATTATAGCTCACCAGAAAGGTGTTTAACTGTAACACCCCAAATGAATGAGCCCCAAAAGTAAAATTTATGCTTACCTAAAAAAGTAATTTCCTTTTTGGCTGCGAGGGTCCACAAAAACTTTCAAAACCTATAGGAGATATTTCACCTGGCCACCAAGAGGAGGTAAAGACACCCCAAACAGAACATTGAAATATCCTTCCCACTTCCCCTACTTCCCCAGTAATTCAAGCTGAGGATAAGGGAAAGTAGAGAGATGAGGGGTATAGAGGTGCCAAGGCTGCCACCACTACACTTAATCAGGGAAGGTTCGTGGACCCTCACTGCCAAGAAAGAAATTAATTTATCAGGTAAGCATACATTTTATTTTCCTTCTAGTGGCAGTGAGGGTCCCCGAAAACATTCATAACCTATGGGAAATCAATACCTAAGTTGAAGAGTAGACGAATGTTGGGGAGGGAAAGAAGGGAAGGCAGTCCTAAAAAAAAAATAGGCACCACCCCTCGAAGAACCCTTTTTCTCAAATGATGTCTCCGCAGAGACAAGAAACCCTTCTCCATTATGCAACAACCTCTCTTTGGAAAAAGCCTGTTTAGAGCACAAAGACAACAACACATCTTCCCAGATGAAGATGAGGGAAAAGGATACCCTAGACAAAAACCCAGGTTTGAGCTCAATACCGCCTTATCAGAATGAAACAAGCAGCAAGACCTGATACATAGGAGAGCTGACAATTAAGACTCTCTGTGAACAGAGGAATTAGGGAACAACAAGATCTTCTTCCAAGTGAGCTATTCTACAGCAACAGAATGCATAGGCTCAAATGGAACCTGAAGAAAAAAACTCTATGGAACAGAAACAGGCCTGTAAAACATTGAAAACAGACTTAAATCTAACCAAAGTCCAAACTAACTCCTATACATCTGCGAAACGCGTCAACATTTGGAGTCAATGAAACTAAAAAGAATAACAACTGACCCTCAAGGAAACTGGAAGACAGGCAAAAGGCTTGCGTGACTGTAAAGATGAATAAACACCCTGTCGAAGGATACACTCTGAAACAAAATGAGTTGTACAATTTCCATGCAGACAGCTTCAGAATATCTAGCTTTAGATAGAAGAACTGGTAGTGCTCTAGAGGGACCAACCTCTTAGGCAATCTTCATCAAGGAGGAGATGACCTTCCCACATTGGCGCACTGATTTCATTTTTGTTTTGTATGAAGACCTTCCCACTAGGCCTGCATGCTAAGCCCTGCATGGAGGAGCCAAAAAAAATGCTGAAATTTTCTTCTGTTTGATCCGAGTTACCACTCGAACACCAGCATGGTCAGAAGAAACAGATACTCTAGATTGAAGAATCAGGGACTACCTATGTGTCCACTAGCTCCGCCTGATGGTATCTAGAACTCAACCCAAAACTTGGAAATATGATATAGATGCGGGAAGCCATCAGGTCTATCTCTAAACACCCCAACATGAGGGTGATCTCTCAAAAGATCTCCTGATTAACCAACCATTCCCCTGAGAGCAAAATCTATCAGAAAATCCGCTTCTCAGGTTTTCGAAAAGTGGAGATCCTTGAAGCGGATTTGAACTCTGAATCTTCAGCTTGCATAGCATATAAGGTAACCACTAAGCCATGGAAAAAGGCACACCTGGATAGTGGATGAATGACATCAGACATGACAAGCCTTCGCCCATTGAGAATGCAGGATACCTACCTCCTGCTGCACCAGAGAGTATCACATTCCACCCTGATGACAAAACCACAGATGAGATGGAGTCCAATTAGACAGAAATAATGGGCACAACGAAAACTGAGACCAAGACTACGATTAAGGGAAGAGACACTTCTTCGGGCGACAGAATCCCTCAGAGAGCCTTTCCCCTCGCCCCATGACATGCTAGCAATTAAAAAAAAACTCACCCGGAATGGATGTAGAAAACACATTCCCTGAGGAAAAGAATAGCAATACTGACACCAGTCAAGATACTCTCACAATTACCTGAGCCCAATCCACTGACTGAGCATACATAATAGAAGAGGTTTCATCAGAAAGCGAGCAACGTAATGCTAGCAGAAGCCGCAACCAGAGACCTACCAACCTCCATTCATTAAATCACTGAAGGCCAAGGAGAAGAAAAAGACAAACAACAGGCAGTCACATCTTTTAAACACAGCAATCCCCTTTAAAAGGGTAGAATGCAGCAAATAAGAACACTTCTGGACAGCTGCTTTGAGTATTTTGACTCACATCAGCAGAAGATAGGTTTATCCCTAAGATTCCCTTTGATCAATGGGATATACCCGCATGCAGAAAAAGTCCAGAAATACCACTTTCAAAATTGGTTGAGAGCATCAGTACCCAGAAAAATATTCCAGAGAAACTCTCTGAGAGAGCTGACACTAGAGATAAGGAAGGTGAAAAAAGAAAGCGGATCCCATCCAGGTGCTTAAAAAGTGATGACTTTATTTCAATTTACATATCCATAGTAAAAACAGCCTTTACAGTCTGTGAAGCTTCAGAGACACACATATATAACATGGGAGCTGCTGAGAGGTTCGGTCTTACGCGTTTCGGCGGGTCCTGACCGCCTTAATCATAGACCATCATGGACATGTCACTCTGCTATGGGTTACACCTAATATTACAGTACATAATACTAGTCTAATACACAGCACATCCCACCTAACACATACCAAACTTCCGAATTTACGAATCGAATCCGAACCGAATACATCCAAATTTATTTGAATCCAAATGAATCCGAACGAATCCGAAACAAATGTATTCGAATGTATCCGAATCCGAATCAATCCGAAAACGAAATTAGAAAACATCCAAATCGATCCAAAACGAACCGAAACAATTTTTTTCGCCGCGCACAAGTCTATAATTAGGTACAAAACATTGGCATGTCTGCAAACCACAGTAATTTGATTTCAATATAATAAATGAGTACAATCAAACTGTGGTACTTCTACATATAATAAATCTGTACCTTCAAACAGAGACCCTAGATTTAGAGTTTTGTCGGTAAAGACCCACGGTGCTAACGCTCCTTTTTTTTTTTAAGACAACGCTGGTATTTAGAGTTGTCTGAATGGCTGCGTTAGCCTCAGAAAAGGGAGCGTTGAGCATAATTTAGCTCCACTTCAACCCTCAATACCAGCGCTGCTTACGGTAGCGGTAAGCTGGAAAAACGATGGGGCTGAGCTGGCTGCAAAAAAACCTAACACCTGCAAAAAAGCAGCGTTCAGCTCCTAACGCAGCCCCATTGTTTCCTATGGGGAAACACTCTCTAAGTCTACACCTAACACCCTAACATGAACCCCGAGTCTAAACACCCCTAACCTTACACTTATTAACCCCTAATCTGCCTGCCCCAACATCGCTGACACCTGCATTTTATTATTAACCCCTAATCTGCCGCTCCGGACACCGCCGCAACCTACATTATCCCTATGAACCCTTAATCTGCTGCCCCTAACATCGACGATACCTATATTATAGTTATTACCCCCTAATCTGCCCCCCCAATGTCACCGCCACCTACCCACACTTATTAACCCCTAATCTGCCGACCGGACCTCGCCGCCAATATAATAAATGTATTAACCCCTAAACCGCCACACTCCCGCCTCGCAAACACTATAATTGTATTAACCCCTAATCTGCCCTCCCTAACATCGCCGCCACCTACCTACAATTAGTAACCCCTAATCTTCCTGATGAAGAATTCGGCTCGGCTGGGTGAAGACGACTCAAGGTAGGGAGATCTTCAGGGCGTTAGTGTTAGGTTTATTTAAGGGGGGTTTGGGTGGGTTAGAGTAGGGGTATGTGGGTGGTGGGTTTTAATGTTGGGGGGTTGTATTTTTTTTACAGGTAAAAGAGCTGATTACTTTGGGGCAATGCCCTGCAAAAAGCCCTTTTAAGGGCTGGTAAAAGAGCTGATTAGTTTGTAATTTAGAATAGAGTAGGGCATTTTATTATTTTTTTTTTGGGGGGGGGGGTTATTTTATTAGGGGGCTTAGATTAGGTTTAATTAGTTTAAACTTATTGTAATTTTTTTTATTTTCTGTAATTTAGTGTTTGTTTTGTGTTATAGTGTTTTTTTTGTATTATAGATTAGTTTATTTAATTGTATTTTAGTTTAGCTAATTGTAGGTAATTTATTTAATTAATTTATTGATAGTGTAGTGTTAGGTGTATTTGTAACTTAGGTTAGGATTTATTTTACAGGTCATTTTGTAATTATTTTAACTAGGTAGCTATTAAATAGTTATTAACTATTTAATAGCCATTGTACCTAGTTAAAATAAATACAAAGTTGCCTGTAAAATAAATATAAATGCTAAAATAGCTACAATGTAACTATTAGTTATATTGTAGCTATATTAGGGTTTATTTTATAGGTAAGTATTTTGTTTTAAATAGGAATAATTTTTTTAATTATAGTAAATTTATTTAGATTAATTTAAATTATATTTAAAGGGACAGTATACACTCATTTTCATATAACTGCATGTAATAGACACTACTATAAAGAATAAGATGCACAGATACTGATATAAAAATTCAGTATAAAACTGTTTAAAAACTTACTTAGAAGCTGTCAGTTTGGCTCTGTTGAAAAGGTAGCTGGAAAGCCCACTGCAAGTGGCAAATAAGACACTCCCCCCCTCCCCCTTCTTTTGCATATGAAAAGACCCTTTACACAAACAAAAGCAAGCTGGAGAAGGTAGCTGACAGTATTCACATAAAACTTTGGGGCTTGGTTAGGAGTCTCAAAATCAGAGCAATGTTATTTAAAAATAAGCAAAACTATACATTTATTTTAAAAAAAAACTTTATGGGCTATATAAATAGATCATCTACAAAACATTTATGCAAAGAGAAAATGAGTGTATAATGTCCCTTTAACTTAGGGGGGTGTTAGGGTTAGACTTAGGTTTAGGGGTTAGAGATATGTTTAACAATGGAGATAATGAAAATATTTTACATTACAATCTTATGAACATTAAACAATATCTCAGATGGATTTTCAAAGAGATATTCGCATATAGATCTCAAGATATCTAGACATATACATATTTATATACATATCTCGCTATAGATAGAAATATATCTGTCCAAAAATTATCACATATATAGAGAAAAATGTATTTATAAATTAATAGAACATTTTCCGTTACGAAAACATTTTCACAATATGAAATTATCGCATTTTCATGTACACTTTGAGAAGAATTACGTCAAGGGCTTTTTGCGCAACATATTAGAGTTTTTGTGTGATTTTATTTTTTCTTCTTTATTGACTTCTATGGGGAATAGGTAAACACCCACGTGATTTGGCTGTTTGCATTACACGGCTTAACGTGCACGCAAAATAAGTTATTTCTTAACTTGTAATAGCTCCACAACCCGAAAAAAGCCATAACGCGCACTGAGTTTTCCCAACTGATTTGCAGTGCGACTTGTAATCTTGCCCTAATGATATCTAAAATCTTTAGGGCTGAGCCACATTATATATGTAACAAAGTGCGCACCTAACTGTATCGCCCAGCGGCTGGATATTTTTGTAAAATGCAGCATTCCAATACACAGTCTACCGGAGATTAAAAAAAGGCACTAGCCATCGAAAAATCGATCCAGTTCCAATCTCCATGCACCATCTACAGTTTTGCATTATGAGATCACACTGTACCCCCACTTACTATTGGCACAAGTCTGAAAAGGCGAATGCTATAATAGGGAATTTCCCTTAGTAAAGGCTTCTGCTCTAGAGATTCGGTCCTGCATAGACGACCTATCTAGCTATGCTGACAGACCTTAAAGGTGCGGCACGGCAGCTACACAATGAGTTTAATTAAATAGGAGGCCGCTGCTGAGAAAACCACATCAACCACTCTTCCTGCTTCAACTAGGAGTGCCTAAATAAAGGTGTCCAAAGCTGCACATCTAATAATGCCAACAGACAATTCCAGGTCTGGCAGAAAATCCTGTAGCTGACAGGGACCTGTGGTACAAAGGAAAATCAGTGTAAATAACATTGGTTTCCTGAAGAGAGGATAGCATAAGTATACTGGAAGAAGGCATGGGAAACTTCTGTGCGACATCAAGAGCTAACATTCACCAGAACTCTTACTAAGAGAATTACATGGCTGCTAACAATTTCCTAGCACTTTCTTGCAGGAAACAATCCATTAAGAAACAAAGAAATTAATCTTCAGCAGATCATCTATCTCTGCCATTCTCCTAGTAGACAAGGCCAAGAATTACTGGGGAGATAGGGGAAGTGGGAGGCATATTTCAATGTTCTGTTTGGGGTGTCTTTGCCCCCTCCTGGTGGCCAGGTGAAGTATTTCCCATAGGTTATGAATGTTTTTGTGGACCCTCACTGCCATTAGAAGGAAAGAGGGATCTAGCCCCACCTCAGACATAAGCCATCTAATCTGCCTAGCCAAAGTAGGGGTAGACACTAATCTATGAGCAAGAAAGTTAGAAATGAGCAAAGGCCCTGAATAGGAACAATGAAAAAGCTCAATCTTGGGAAAGATAAGCTTTGAGACAAAGGGCAACACATAATTAAGGCTCAACCAGAAAATATGGATAAAATAAGGCTTTTGACAACTTGGTCATACGTGAAATGGAAAAAGAAATTCCCTGTGGACATCCAAAGCTTTAATATCTGAGACCCCCTCGAAAAGGACACAGGGCAGAAAAGCAAGGTCAACTTAGCGGAAAGTTGTTTGAGGGAAAGTGAAGAATTTTAAAGGACAACTTCTGAAGAAATAAAGTATAAGTCTGACATCCAAAAGCATTAGACCAAAGAATGTCTACCTGCTGGAATGCCTTCAAACGGAGGATGAACAGCTGAAGCAGGAAAGACTGACTGTACAATATGCTTTCTATCAAGAATAAAGCTTCACAATCATATGAGGAGAGGCAGAAAAAGGATAGCCCTTCCCATGCACCAACATACTCAGACTGCCCAGGCCAAAGCTTTATATTTTCAAATACAATCCAATTACAAGATAACCAATCAAAGTTAAATTGGCTTCAGCCAGAATGTACTGGGCATGGACGAAAATCCTGCACTTCCTGCAGAAATGATAAAACTGCAAAGTAAAATCTGACAGTCTTCTATCTTGTCTCACATAATCGATTGATATACTGGATGGCTGAGACGTTGTCCATCTTCAGGATGATACAACAATCTATTGACAGTTTTATGAAGCTGTGAACAGCAAAGGAGCCAGCTAATAGTTCCCAGCAGTTGATGCGAAGGCTGGCCTTCTGATCTGTCCAAGGACCTCCAGTGGAAACAATCTGACAGGAGCTCCCTAGCCTAACAGGCTGGACTCTATCATCTAGAAAATCTCCTTGCCTCCTTATGATGGAGCCACCATGACATCACACATTTGTCTTTTCTGGTATCAGGTGGAAATGCTGTTATTTCACAAATGTCAGATAGCTGGAATTATTGGCTCAGAGGCCCAGCTTACCAAATACTCATACTAAAATACTACAAGTTCAAACACACAGTAGCAAAGTAGGAGACAAGGATAAGAGTGATATGACCAAACTTGGAAACAAAACACTCTTTCAAAATGCTTAAATCACTAACCTACAATACAAAAGAAAAAAATAAATATTGCAAGACAAACTAAAAAGTACTGTACAGACTCAATGCATAACAAAAACAAGCACTCGATAAGTCGACCAGCTGAGGATGATATGATTCCTTCAGCAAGGGAGTTCACAGATGCAGATGTCCGAAAAGGAGTGGTGAGCCCAAAACGAACCCTGCAAACTGATTGCTGCATACACTTCATTCTCCACAAAAACACTCAGATCGTCAGATTGTATAAAACAGAATAATAATTTAATTAAAATGTATAAAAAGAAATAAAAGTACATTACTCTCATAATGGCAAAATACCACCCATAATCAAAATAGCAATGGGCATTTTTTAGAAAAAGGCCAATTCCATCAGAATCAAAGAAGAAAGAGAAGACTTTCAGAAAGAGGGGATGTAGAGGAGGAAGAACAGAGAGAAATAATACATTTGACAAGAACTCACCCATAGAGAGCATTAAGGATGAAATAAATAGTAAGGGTATTTATAATCTCATTAACTTCAAATTAAATAACACTCACATAGAATCTTAAGTAATGGATTATCTTTTGCTCCCATACAAAGATTAGACAAATTCAACACATACATAGACACCAATAAATTTGTATGAAACTTGACTCTAAATTTCTTAAAAATACCCTTTGAAAAAGATGTAAATCAGAAAAATATAGAAAAAGAGCTTTCAGAAAGATGATAATGGGTATATACATTCAAACTTAAAAAATAAATACAAATTTTACCCAAAACACGAAAAAGGCAATTATACAGGGACATTTGAAAAATTAATTATGGAAGACAAAAGCAATATTATTTAGAATAAGAAAATACCTTATAACCTTACTCGACAACAAAGATCCCTTATTAAAAAACTTGAAAAAAATAATGAAATTGTGATTCATCTTGGATAAAAATAAATATAATGAAATGGTTAATATATTTTTGGACGATAGCCATACCTAAAAAAGTAAAAAGTACCCCAACTCAAGTCTAATTAATATTTTTAAGACATTACTTAGGAAAAGCAAAAACAAAAAGGATTATTAATGAAAAAGATTATAATTACCTTTATCTTGAATTTCCGAGAATACCTGTCCTTACCAAAAAATATAAAAATGTTTAGAATCCCCCCCGGAAGACCCATCATTATCAGGGATCAATTCCCTTACAGCTAATCTATCAGCATATATAGACAAGTTTCACATGCAATGTTACTTCGCTCTATACAGGTATAAAATACACTGATGGACTAGACTCAATTAGGTTCTTTTTAGAAAAAGACCAAGAAATATAAAAAGAACAAAAAGATTTTTATCTTAAAAGGAATCAATATGATTCTGACTCATAACAATTTTATGTATGATGGAACATTCCATGAACAAGTTTGCAGAACAGCCATGGGGACAAAAGTTGCCCTGAGCTACGCAAACTTGTTCATGGGTAATTCAAACAATGAACAAGTGCGCATGGGCACGAAACGCGTCTGCTTGGAGATCAGCTCTAACACCTGATTGTTGTCTCTGCTGGCTCTTTCTGTTGGGATGTGTTATTTGGCATCCGTTTTTAAAGAATAAAATTTGGAACCTTTTTTTGCAACAAGCTTTGCCTGGAGTTTCTTGCCTTCACCCCCTCAGAGGGTGCTACGTTTATCCTAGGATCTGTGCGCTATAACTCCACTCTGTGTTATTTGTGTTCATGGCTAATTGGGAGGAAACATTTTTGACACACACTATTTATAAAGATCACTTTATCTTATATAAGAGATATATAGACAATCTGTTCTTCATTTGAGAACGATCGATAAGTGAGTTATCCCTTTGCCTTATAGAAATGAATGAAAATAACGGTTATTTAATATTTACATATGAATATGATAAAAAAGTGCATTATCTAGACTTAGAGATAGAAAATACCACTATTAACACAAGGACCTACTTTAAAAAGGTAGACACGAACAATTATATACACTCTAGTAGCTGCCATCTAGAGAGATGGAAACAAAATATCCCTAAAAGACAAAAAGGAGGGGGACTTCCGGTGGGCGGAGCTACGGACCGGCAGCGCAGAGAAGGAGCTCCACATATCGAGCTCTGTAAAAAGCTGTTATTCTGCTGCCGGTCACTCTTACCCACACATTAGCCTTGCTGGGGGACCATCTTGACACCAGCCCCAACCGGCCAAGTAGTGTGAAGGGCCGAAAATCGCACTTACCCCTGGAAGCATTGAAAGTGCGCAACGAAGAGCAAATCGCAGGCGACATCTTGGAATGCGGCCTCACCTGCCTTAATACCAACAAAGGCTCATCAAGGGCTGTAGTCCCCATCAATGAGGAAAGCGGAGAGGAGGGTGAGTGAGAGGAGGCCACCTGGCCGGACATATTACATAAGTATCCCTCACAATACACATCCCTGGTTTACCACATAGAAGGGGAAGAAAACTGAGGAGGTAAATACATAAGAGGAAAACAATTGTGGGAACTATACAGAAGCATACCCAATAGGCAGCCATAAACATTCTGAATCTGCTATGAGGTGCTTTGGAAGTCTTTAATCTGCTGTTACTCTATACACTGCTCCTTGAGAAAGAGACACTGCAAAGGGATAAGCTGGGGAGAGGACACAGGAGTGGTGCAAAGTTTCAGGTACCGGTGTGAAAGTGTTAAAAGACACCTCAGGCAACAATATACATAACTGGCCAGTGTGAGAGGAAGACTGAAAGCACAGGAGACATTTGTTTTGCTTGCCTGCTTTATTTTAATACAGCATTATTGAGTGCAATATCGTTACAAAAACTTGCTGAAACTTTTGGGACTTTATCTCTCATATTTGCTAACATCCCAGTGTTGGGGCAGGTCATACAACGTTTTAGAGGTTGACTCATAGCATAATCAAGCCCTTTTACTTTTGGGAGAGAGCCTGATCCTGAAGTGCTGCTGTGTTACAAGCAAGGCCTGCAAGACTAAATCACACTATAACCTGCTACATTGGTTTTAGTTATCTATAAAACTACAAGCCTTCCCACACATCTCATCAGTTGTCCTTCAACTTTAACTCAACACCTAGTGGTGTAAATTCATAAGCCCAAATATTCATTTGAACTTTGTTATTATATTCTCATCATCTTCTGTACTTCATATGAAGGTTAATAAATACTCCAAGCCTCTTTCTAATACATTGGAGGGCAAGATGACTTCAAAGTCTAAACAAACAGACAGGAGGCAGCGACACACCACAGAAACGCAGATTGAAAACCCTCCCTCTCCAATCTCTTCTCACTTACCAATGGCTGATTCTACAAACCTCCTGCATGAATTAAAATCTTTTTTTCTGCCTAAGATGGAATCCCTCCAAGCGGGCATGGACACCCTAAACCAGCGAAGTGCGCCAATTTTCTACAAGGATGAATCAGGCGGAGCAGAGGATTTCAGATATGGAAGATTGTCAAAATAATACTTCTACCTCCCTTAGACAACTGCTACGTCAAAACCAAGCGCTACAAGATAAGGTTCACAGCACTAACATTTCCTAGACTCTTAGGCATAGATCCTGACTGTCTTCCACTGGACGTGGAAAGAGCTCATTGTATCGGCCCCGACAACGGCCTCTCCACTACCACAGCCACCAGACCCCGTCAGGTTATATTTAAATGTCTAAAATACCATGAAAAACTCACTTTGCTAAGGGCCTACAGGTCACACAATGCAGATGTTCTCTACGAGGGGAAAAAACTTCTGCTATTCCAGGACTTCTCAGCGGAAGTATCCAAAATGCGCAAAGAATTTGCCCCTTATTGCTCCCAACTATATGAGGAGGGCAGACATGTTGCGCTTCTCTACCCCGCCAAGCTCAGACTGCAAACTCCCAAGGGCGCCAAGTTCTTCCGCTCCCCTAAGGAACTGAAAGCCTATCTAGAAATGGAAAAGCAACCAGCTGATTCATAGAACTTGCCGCGTCTCATATACTTACAAGACTTTTTAGGATGAAAGGTTCTGGACAATGGTGTCAAAAGACACAAGAGGCGTTAATAGCCGAAGACCTCTTCATTTTTGTCGTGGCTATTCTTTGGAAAGTCATTCTTCAAGACGCTGTACTGTCTCAGGAGTGGGTCCTATTGAGAGCTCACCTCCTCACTCCTAGGACTATTACGTCACCAGGAAATAAGTTATTTGAAGCTATCGTTTATTATGTTTTTTCCTCATGTTTTTCCATATTTTGCAATATTTGCGGTATTGTTTATATGCTCTGCCTAGCTAATATCAAGATTTACTTCCTAACCCTATGTTATTATGTAATGATTGAACTTTGCAAATTGTCACATCAGAAACACCCCTCGCTCATATGTCTTAAAATTATCGTGCGTACTAACCATTCTTTTTTTTTTAAAGAGGACATGTTGGCTATGCTCGGCGGATCGGCTGACTGGAGACTGACATTTAAACCACTGATGAATATCCTATATCGACTACCTCCCAACAACGATGTCTGTGAGTCCTCTCTCCCATTACACCACATAATATGGCACATGCATATCATAATCTTATTCCCTCATTCCTTTTCTCTTGACACCCTGCAAGACAGCACTTGGGCCTCCAACCCCAATATTACATTACCCCCTCACAATCAAACACATCCGCTGCCCTTATTTCTCTACCAGCCAATCACATGACCATAAATCTTAATGTAGTCTCTTGGAATGTGGGGGGAATAACTTCTCCAGCTAAGAGGAGTAAAATTCTTCAATACCTCAATTCCATACATGCAGACATTGAATTATTGCAGGAAACGCACCTCACTGCAGAAGAACATGAAAAATTAAAGATTAGATGGGTAGGGCAAATTTTTTACTCTCCATCAGAAGGAAGAAAATGTGGGGTAGCAATTTTAGTACGGAAAAATCTACCAGTGTCCTTCTCCAACACAAAAATTGATAAACAAGGACGTTACATCTTTACATCACTCCTTATTAACACACGTACTTTTCAGTTATGTAACGTTTACGGCCCCAACCACTCTGACCAGGTTTTTTGGTCATCTTTACAATCACTCATAGCTCAACACTCCGATTCACCAGTAATAGTGGGAGGGGACTTTAATATGGCGCAAGCATCCCCAGTGGACAGATTCTATGACCCATCCCGTCCCAATACAAAGAAGGGAACCCACCACAAACACAAAAAGGAAATACAAATAATATCTATGTTTAGAGATGGATTGGGACTACATGACCTCTGGAGATCTCAACATCCAGACCATAGGGACTACACTTGTGTCTCTAAGACACATCACACTTTCTCACGCATAGACTATTTCCTTACCTCTCCTCAAATCGCACCCAACATATTAGATACATCTATCCTTCCAATCACGATATCAGATCACGCCCCCATAAGACTAACGCTCCAACCTCTTAAAGTTAAATCTCCTCAAAAGACCTGGAGGTTCCCCTCCTACTTGTATACTAATGCGGACTTCCGACAGCAGTTGAAGGCCTTTTGGTTAGAATACATTTTTGCCAATGACCGACATAGAGCCAACCATGGCTTATTCTGGCATGCCTCCAAGGCAGTTATCAGGGGCAAGATCACAGCATACACTGCGCATTATTTTAAATCCCAAAAAAAGTCACTACGCAACTTCTCTCTGACTTGACATAGCTTACAACACCTACTTAGATAGCCCTACGGAAACGAACCGTCAGAAATACTATGATGCTAAGAAGGAAAGGGACACACTTTTGCATATTCTTGACCACAAGTTCAACCTACACTGACAGGGCAGGTTCTATCGTCATGGTAACAAGGCCGGCAGACTTTTAGCAAATTTGTTGAGACTATAAGATTCTTAGCACCAACATAGCCCCAATTTTAGCCACCACCTATACTAGTTATCTCTTGGGGAAATCCACACCAGATGCGAGATTTACAGACCCAACATCTGCATTCTCCCAAAGCCGAATAGAGACCACACACTTCCCTCCTCATACAGACCAATTTCATTGCTCAACAGCGATTATAAATTATATACCAAAATTCTGGCAGACAGACAGGTTTCATCAAACACCGTACCTCAGTGATCAATATTAGAAAAACACTTGCTGTTATATCCCATTACAATAATTTACATTACACTGACCCTCAGAGACCCAGTGTTGATGCTTGCCTTCTCGCTATCGACGCCGAAAAGGCATTTGATAGAATAGAGTGGGACCATCTTTATACCTCCTTAGGAAAGTTTGGCATATCTGGAAATTTTCTCAACGCGCTCCAACAATTATATGCATTACCTTCAGCTTCTGCAATCATTAATGGTCAGGTGTCTCCCCTGTTCCACCTGGAAAGAGGAACCAGGCAGGGATGTCCCTTGTCCCTGTTGCTCTTCAATTTGGCAATAGAACCGTTAGCGTGCTATATCCGCCAGTGCAGTGAAGGTTTAAAAATTCATAGGCAGACCTTACATTTGTCTTTATATGCTGACGACCTTCTCCTATATGTCCCCAACCCGCATACTAATGTACCCAAACTATTACACATTTTAGGCAAATTCGGGGATGTTTCCGGCTACAAAATAAACATAGATAAATCCGAATTAACATGGCTCCTTAACTCCAAAAAAACCCAACTGCAAGCCACTGACATGAAAGTCACCACAGGAACCTTCACATACTTAGGGATCCACCTACACACTGACACAAGTAAATTGTACCACCTAAATATAGGTAAGATTATAACCCTTATTCAAAATCAGATGAAAGTCTGGAAAAATCTGCCTTTATCCCTCACGGGTAGAATTAATCTTTTAAAAATGATTATTTTACCAAAATTGCTTTATCCCCTCCAGATGCTCCCTATCCTGCTGACAAAGCGAGACCTAAATAGTTTAACAACCTTATTTGGTGCATTCGTCTGGCAACATGGGAAGCCGAGAATTAGCAGGCTCCATCTCGCAATGCCAGTTAATTCTGGTGGATTTAGTCTTCCCAATCTTAGGTGGTATAACTGGGCATCTTTGACCAAAGTGGTGGTGGGTTGGCTGACCCAGTCAGACTATTTTTCCCCTCCAGTGGAACGCGAGCTATTAGCACCTATACATCCTGCCAAACACATCACTATCAACTCTTCCTCCACACATAAAACATAACATACTATTTAGGGATCCACTAAGGGCTTGGGCCAAACTTTGCAAAACATGGGGGATGGAATTTGTATTTAGTAAATATTTACCTCTCCAAGGAAACCCTAATTTTATCCCAGGATGTACTACAGCTGTTTTTAAGCACTGGGAATGCCAGGGACTAACAATGGTCGCGCAGTTGATTAATCCTACGACACATCAGGTGCTCCCTTTTTCTGACCTACAAGCACAGTACACCCTCCCTGCCACGCACAGATTTGCTTATTTCCAAAGTCGGCACTATGTTCAAAACCTCTTGACTGAGGGATTAGATTCATTGGACATAACTAAGATTGCAACTCTCTGTAACCTAGCTTCGCAGGGAACACACTCTATCACCCCTATCTATAAGCTTATAGTTACACATAATGAGTCACAGACAATGCAGGATATCATATCTAAATGGCAGGGACAGAAGATTCCTGAGGTCACACAAGAACACGTCACGCATAGCATATCAGCAGTCAGGGCAGCCACCCTGTCCTCGAACCTCCGCGAAACGCAAATAAAATTTCTGCACCAGGCGTACATAACTCCCAAAATCCGATCCAAATGGGTTCGGGATGCAGTGAACGAGTGCTCTAAGTGTTCAGCCCCTACTCCAGATTTGATACATCTGGTGTGGGATTGTCCTAAAATGCAGAGGTTCTGGGGCAAAGTCAAATTCTGGTTGTCGAAAGTACTCAGAACTAGTTTTAACCGCAACTAACGTACTCTTCTTTCAAGACATTTTCCCTACCACATAATCACCAAAAATTCTTTAACATAGTGGTACTATTGTCCAGGAAATTAATTCTACAATACTGGGCCAAGAATAGGGAACCCCCTTTCAAAAAATTGACGCATGCATTATACCAGCAGTTTCTGATAGAACACGCAGACACACAAAGTGACCGTGACGTTAGAATAAAAACATTCATAAACAAGTGGGACCCATACATACTACATTTACCGAGAGGCCTAAGGGAAAAACTGTTACGCCCCTTACAATTAAGAAAATATAGAAAGAGAAAAGGAAAATATAAAAAAGATTAATAGACAAATTACATTGAGATATAGGACTTCCAACCCAGTAGAAACAGTTAAATGTGATAATAAAATGTTTAACATTCCCTTTATCACACAATACAGTTAGGATAATTATTTTAGAAAAAAATATTAAAAAAAACATTGGAATATCCTGACATATGACCCTGACTTAGGCACCAAATAAACCAAGATTTATATATAGAAAGACTGGAATTTTAAAATGAATGCTAGCCCCAACTATGAATAAAGGTGTGAATCAGAGGAAAACCGAGAAATGAGTTCTGGGCGAAGAAAGTTTTCTATCCATGTAAAATTTGTAAAGCGTGTAGACATACTGTAAAAATGAAAACATTCAAGTTTACCTACACGGTAAAATAATATAATATTAGAAATATCATTAGGTGTATGGATATGAAGGCTATATACTTGATAGAATGCAAGAAATGTGGAATTCAGTATACAGGGGAAACTGAAAGAACCATTAGAGAACGCCTAAAACATATTTTGTAAAAAGAACACTCTGAGGATGAAAGAAATTTAGAATTCCCGGTACCCAAACATTTTAGAATGTGTAAAAACAGTAACTTGAAATATTTTAATTTCACGGCAATTGAAAAAAATTATAAAAGATGAGGAAATCAGGCAAACAATTTATTAAAGGCAGAAGCCAGATGGATTTTTCATTTACAGACATTACACCCAAATGGGTAAATCTGAACTTTAGCCTGAATTGTTTTCTACAGGAAAGCTGATTAACACATATACTTATTTTAAAAAGGGACTTTAAAAGTAATATATTGATATTTCAAGGTAATCTATTTTCCACATTTATTATATATTTTACTTGAGGATTTATACCATACAAGCTATATCTGATATAGGCGGAGTCTCCCAACCAGACTCCAAAGTTAAGAGTAAAAAGAAATGCCAAGATACAGCGCTACACTACCCTCAGATGAGGGTTGAGTTGCTAAAGATGGTGTCCACGACTAGGAATGTGTATACATAAAGGTTAATATATAATATTGTATTACACAAAGAATATATATAAAACCATGTGAAAAAAAAGTACTTAAAAGGTAAAAGATTGAAAAATTAAAAAATATATATATATAGGATGCAATATTAAAATGTATTAAACAGACATTTTATTAACATAAACTGATAGTTAAAAATACAGT
Source organism: Bombina bombina (assembly GCF_027579735.1). Lineage (NCBI taxonomy): Eukaryota > Metazoa > Chordata > Amphibia > Anura > Bombinatoridae > Bombina > Bombina bombina. The sequence goes on along the minus strand of NC_069500.1, from coordinate 720,149,345 downwards.
TAAAAATAGGTTCAACAATCTAATGGATTGTCCCATACAATGTCCAAGAAGTTATGTCCTATGTAACATACAAGTGGTTAAGTCCCATACCAAAATGTCCAAAGCAAATGTTCAAAGTTAATATCCAAACAATAGTGTCCAAAAAAATGATAATGTGTCCAAAGTTGGTGTAAAAATCAAAAAGGTGAAAAAATGTAAAAAATATAAAATATTAAAAATAATTTGTGAAAAGATGAAAACTGAATAAAAATATATAAAAAGGGGCGTGTCTCTGGGCAGCACCTTAAGTGGTAGCAAAATTAGTAGCTCTGTGTGGATCACTGATATTTTGCCGATAGCCAGTGAAAGAATTGATCACCCAGCCATATTATCCTAATATATGAAATCTACAGGTCACTCTGATTTGGTAGATATAACTTTATTCTTTTCTCCACCTTTGCAAGCTAATCCGGAGCGTTGAGGCCTACGGCAAACTCTTCACTGAGAGGCTCTCAACACCCCCCCCGGTAATACTACAGGCCGGGTAAGCAGTGCACAGACACTGAAAACATATTCTACAGAGGGAACTATCTCTCATGATATCCTAGCTACTTGTAAGTTTCTATAGGCAACGGACTAGTCGGTAAAGAGAAGAAAACAACGGGAAGGAAAAAGGGGGGAAAAAAATAATTAAAGATGGAAGCCCTAGACAAATGGGAAAGGTCTGTGACGCAGCTCATAGAGGAACACTACCGGAGCCTGGAGGCTGAGCTGCGGAAACTTTTCATGAGTCCGGCAGTAACAGAGATCTTTTCGAGTGCACATAGAGAGAGAGCTGTGCCCCCTGAGCTGAGGAAGGTGGAATCCGTTAGCTCCGGTGAAAATAAAGATGCCCAGTGGCAGTACTTAATATCGGCTGAAGCCCGACTTGACAATGTGCTACAAAAGGAAGAAGCTGAGGACCAGACTCGCTGCTCCACTCCCACACTGTCTGACAAATGGGAATTACTGCCTCTTAACTGTCTGTCCGCAGCTGGATCCGGAACTGGAGATGAGATGGGCAAGGATCCCCTGACTGCTCGAGAGACTTTGGGCCATGCGACAGCAAGACGCTGTGTCACTGTGAGCCCCCCACTGGACTTAGAGATCTGGAGAGGAGCCAGCTTGAAAAACGCATCAGCAAAACAAGTACGGGCTCAAATTAAACTTACTTCTACGGCATACAATTACCACTGCCTGCTTTCCCATAATAGATCGCCCATCATCGCCACCGGAGCTGGGGAGGAGAAAGGTGGAGAGATCCCGGTATCCCAAAATACTCAGGGCAAAGCAGTAGTGGGACACTTGCAAACAATAGGAACTTGGAGCCTGCGCTACTTATGCCTAGGACTGTATGATAATCTAGGTCTTCCACAAGATACCCGACACGGGATAGGTTAAAGGGAGCTGAGGTTAAAGCCCTGCATGTGAGACTTATCCTCGAGACTGCTGAGTGGTTAATACCTTGGGGAGTCCCGCTGAATAACGCAGGACTATACTTTTGGGCAACTCATAGTCCAGGGCTGCTATGTTTTATAGCCCAGTGATTTTACGTCCAGACTTTAATACCCTCATGCATTTAACCTAGGTTTTTAGTACACTATTACTTTAGACAAGGGCATTAAAGTATACTAGATAGCCATTAGTATCACACAAATGTCTAACATCTGTTATAGTAAATATGTAGGGTATGGAGAGCGCTTAATGTTTTGGGCTTATATGTTTCTATCATGTATATATGTGTATAGTATAGTAATTGTTAGCCACACCCAGGGAATTTGTATTTGTATTTTATTACTCTAGACAAGAGACTTAACATATTTCTGTTTTCCACTTGAAGTACATAATTACTAGTCTTTTATAGGGAATGTGCTAAGTACATAATTACTAGCCTTTTATAGGGAATAAGTTCTATATGTATCCTATAACCTAGGTGTCTTCCACCTACAGGCATCCAGCATCATATCTTGCTTCTATAGCTCAGACAGGCAATCTTGGCAGGGAGATAGACAACTTTTTAGTAAAATAATACACCGACTGCTGCCATTATCTATAGTCTCCTGTTAGATTAGTTTAGTTTATTATAGTGAGGTGCTTTAAGCAACATCTCACTCAGTTGCCCAAAATGCTAGTTTAACCCCTCTAAAGAAAATATAAACACTCTATGCAATTCCCTCTAGTCCTATGGCTCCACGTTGAACTCAGATGTGGGCGTGACTTCATCTGATATAGTTTTCTTATTCAATACTTACATTATTAAAAAAGGGCAATAGCTCATATGTTTGGTAAATCCTCCTATTGACCAATTATATTCCCACGAAACCACCTCTCAATATAGAGAAGCCCTGAAATCTTATACACATGAGACCATATTATCTAATGTTTATGGGGTAGAGTTAATTATATAAAAATAGCTACAAGTTTATAAATTCCTGGCGCTTGTGTCCGCTCTACACAATCAATATTTATGACTACTTTTAGCCCATCTGATTTCATGTTACATAATCGTGTTGATGGTTCCCATATAAATGTTTATACTAGACTATTTAATCAAGTTTGATTTTCGCTGACTACTACAACTTAAGTATATGTTTTATACATATAAAAAATCCCCCCCCCCAGAAAATCATAAAAATCTGAGGTATTCCTTTTGAGATCCAAGAGAGGTCTCCTTATTTCAGTTTACCTTCCTCTATTCGTATCATCTTTGGTCATTTGAGGTCCATGAGTGGCCTGACTTTGATTTGGAAGGTTTCACTTCCTGCAGGCAGCCAGGCAATAGGTTTCAATACCGGTTACTTACTTTGTTAAGCATACTTACTGTATATTGTTTTTATTATAATCACTTATGGAATATGTTATATATGTGGCATTATACTGTAATTTTTTTTTTGCTTTCATATTGTATGCCTGATTCTATTACCTCAATAAAAATATTAAAAAAAAAAATATATATATATATATAAAAAATATATATGAGTTGTGATCAGCAACCCATATGGAAGGTATATATTATATGTGATAGTGAATGAATATCGTGAGATGTACACCTAAAAAGTGTGTATAAAAATGTGTTTAAATAAAAGGGTGTGATAAAAAATGTGTCATAAAAAAGGATTCAAAATCCTGGTGAAATAAATAAAGTTCAAATAGCTCCAAAAAAATGTGTATATAATTCCAAGTACTCCAAAATGTGAGTGTATAAAGTGCTGGGTTGATGTTCCTCTTCTTAAAAGGTTATCAAATGTAATGGGATATCCTCCTGTACCTAAAAAAGTGTACAGAAAATAGACATAGTGCAATAAAATCACTTTAGAATGGCAACAACAGTATTCTACTCACCAGATATATTCTGAGCTGCAATACCAGTGTATAGCCAACGCGTTTCGGTCCTCAGGGACCTTTCTCAAGACTGGTAGCAGCTGTCTGGCTTCTACACCTTAAGTGTGTTTTGATAGCCAATGGGATGGTTTGTGGAAATTGCGCCTAAAATTCGCGCCAAAAATTTGCGGTAAAATTTGTGGTTTAAATTCTCATTTAAAATACATTTCCAGAAATTAATAATTATATTGTCCCCTATTTCTATTATGTCAAAAATGAGTACATTGAGTTTTAGGTAAAAATTGAGTTTTAGGTAAAAATTGTCCATTCTCCTTAGTGTCCGCTCACCGGATGTTTATACCGGATGTTAGGGCCCACCGGAAGTGACGTTTATTTGCAGACCGGAAGTGACACGCTTAATGCGAGTGACATCCGGAAGGAGAAAAAAATATATATCATGTGTATTTGCCGGTGGAAGTGCCAACTCATTTTGGCATATTGGGGTTATAGTATATTGACTTGGCAAAATGCAAAGTTGCCTATATGAGTGTAAATATATGTAATGGTATTTTTCTTTGTAGTTGTGTTACTACATGAAAAACAATCTCTATGTGAATAAGTTATAAAAAGATAAAAGGATAAAAAATATATGACATATGAATAAAAATTGGTATTGGTATTTAAAGCTCAGAATGTCTGGTATAGAATAAAAATACAAATATCTGGTATAGAATAAAAATACAAATACAATATATAAAATATAGCTGCAAGCAGCAATAGAGGTGGCCAGCGCATCATTTTTGCAATGCCATATAAGTAGTTATGTCACAAAATAAAGCTATATAACAACTATTTACATTTCTAACATAAGCATTCGGAAAAAAAACACATTTTCGAAATGTTTACGTTTTTTAAAATGGCTGCCACACCATATAACCTATACTTTCAACATGAACAAATGTAACTCTAGGTGACAATATTTGGTTATACAGCAAATTTCACAGTTTTAACATAAGCGGTTGGAAAGAAAACACAGTTTCAAATTTTTTGTGTAAACCAATATAGCTGCCACAGCTTGTGACTAATTCCTTCAACATGAACAACTGTGACTCTAGGTCACAATATAAGACTGTACAGCAAATTTCACAGTTCTTATATAAGCGGTTGCAGAGAAAATAGACTTTCAAAATTTTTGCGTAAACCAAGATGGCTGCCCGATCGTAAGATATACAGCCTCTATATTATGCACAATAATGCTCACTATAGATATCAATAAACATGGCAAAAATAAAGCATTTTTGTAGAACGGTTTTTGTTTTATTATGAATTGAAATATATCGTTAAGCAATTTTGAACAATTCAAAATGGCTGCCAAACCACATGACGTATCAACTTCTCTTGAACAAATCTGAATGTTAGTCATAAGATAACTCTATAAACAAAATTTCAAGTCTGTCCCATAAGCGGTTTCGGAGAAGAAGATTTTTTATAGTTTTTAAAAATGGCGCATACAAAACAAAATGGCCGCCAAGCTATGCAATGTATGGCTTTCAAATTGCACATACTAATGCTCACTATAGACCTCTACAATTTGCAGAAGTTTCATGAAAATTTGCAAATGTTTTATTTCACGAAGGCAACTGCGCAATGCGAATTTTAACTGCAATATTGTCTTTAAGGGTTATGACTATGTGTAATCATGTGTCTATTACACTGTAATATTGTTAAATATTGTATAACTAATGTATAAAGTGCAAAATTACGCAATTAAATGGCGATAAAAAGGTTAATGTCTCACAGCAGCCATGTTGATTATGGAAAAATCGCAATTTTAACAAACTTGGTAGAGGACCTTGCAAGGAGCATACGTGCAAAATTGCGCTTTATTGCACTAAGCGGTTTAAGAGAAGATGTTTAAAGATTTTTGCAAAATGCAAGATGGTTGCTACATCATGTGACCAAATCACTTCTGTTGAGCAATGGAAAATCTAGGTCATAGCATCACTAAGCTCAGCAAGTTTCAAAGTTGCAACATAAGCAGTTCCATCATGTGACTGATTCTCTCCTAATGAGCAATTATGAATCTAGGTAACAATATAAGATCGTACAGCAAATTTCACAGTTCTTACATAAGTGGTTGCAGAGAAAATAGACTTTCGAAATTTTTGCGTAAACCAAGATGGCTGCCCGATCGTAAGATATACAGCCTCCATATTACGCACCATAGTGCTCACTATAGATGTCAATAAACATGGCAAAAATAAAGCATTTTTGTAAAACGGTTTTTGTTTTATTATTAATTTAAATATATCGTTAAGCAATTTTGAACAATTCAAAATGGCTGCCAAACCACATGACGTATCAACTTCTCTTGAACAAATCTGAATGTTAGTCATAAGATAACTCTATAAACAAAATTTCAAGTCTGTCCCATAAGCGGTTTCGGAGAAGAAGATTTTTATAGTTTTTAAAAATGGCGCATACGAAACAAAATGGCCGCCAAGCTATGCAATGTATGGCTTTCCAATTGCACATACTAATGCTCACTATAGACCTCTACAATTTGCAGAAGTTTCATGAAAATTTGCAAATGTTTTATTTCACGAAGGCGATTGCGCAATGCAAATTTTAACTGCAATATTGTCTTTAAGGGCTATGACTATGTGTAATCATGTGTCTATTACACTGTAATATTGTTAAATATTGTAAAACTAATGTATAAAGTGCAAAATTGCGCAATTAAATGGCGATAAAAAGGTTAAAGTCTCACAGCAGCCATGTTGATTATGGAAAAATCGCAATTTTAACAAACTTGGTAGAGGACCTTGCAAGGAGCATATGTGCAAAATTGCGCGTCATTGCACTAAGCGGTTTAGGAGAAGAAGATGTTTGAATTTTTTCGCAAAATGCAAGATGGCTACCACATCATGTGACCAAGGCACTTCTCTTGAGCAATAGCAATTTCAGGTCATAGTAGCACTAAGCACAGCGAGTTTCAAAGTTGTAACATAAGCAGTTCCAGAGCTAAAGATTTTTAAGCGTTTGTCGAAATTTGTCGCAAAAAGCAATATGGCTGCCAGAGCATGTGACCTAGGAGCTTAATTTTGCATGAGATGTAGCACAGCAATAGGCTGTACCAGCATACCTGATTTTAAGAGCTTTGCAAAAACAGTTAAGCAGTTATGGGCAATTGAATACAAAGCTTGGCGGAATAAAAAGAATAATAATAATAATAATAATCCGAACAATAACAATAGGTTGTCCTGCAACTTTGTTGCTGGCCACCTAAAAATTGTAAGATACAAATAAGGGCATATGGATATCCATATGTTGTGGGTAAAAAATTAATTTATAAAAATATATATAAAAAAGTTATATAAAACCGTTATGTTGGAGTTATATATTTAATTATGTGAACAGAGGTAGAAATTACTTAAAACAGGAGTCAGTATTTTATTGCATAGTAGTGTGTTTAGAACCTATTACTGTCAATAATATTTCTATCATGAGGATCTCGATGTCCTATATAGTTTCAGGAGTCTGCCAATAGGTTTGGGGTAGCTTATAAGTACAAATATATAAATATCTAAAAATTATATTGTAAAAGCTTTTTGAAACCTTGATTTTTAAAAAAAAGGTTTTTGACCCCAAAGAAACCTTTTAAAACTTTTTTAAAAAACATTTAAAAATCGCTTTGGTTTTAAGATTTCTTTAATTTTTAATTTTCTTTTAAAATGATTGGTTGAGAGTGGTGCTTGTGTTTGAAACAGTCTACTTTCTTCCCATCTTTCCATCTTTCCTGATTTTCTGGTGTCTTTTGGAGAGTTGGGAGTGTGAGAGAGTTTGTTTTTTGTTTCTCTTATAATAGGTGGAATATTTCCGTATTGCTGTTAAGACCTTTGGGAAAGATGCAGTCTAGCAGGAAGATCCACTTTGATTCTACTCTCAGAAGTTGTTTTTCAAAATCCCCTCCTCTCCAATTTTTGGTGGGTCTACTAATGCCCATATATTTGAACGTTTTGTTGATTCCTTTATGTTTTTCTTTAAAATGTTTGTATAGTGGAAAATCTTCCTTTCCCCATTTTATCTGTAAAAGATGCTCGTGGATTCTATCTCGCAGTTTCCTAGAGGTTTGCCCTACATATTGTAGTCCGCATCCACATTCAATTAGATATATGATGCCTGAATCCTGGCATCTGATCATCTCTTTCATATTAAAAGACTCCTGTGTTATATTGGATTTGAATATGTTACTCTTCTTGCCATGTTCGCAAGCCTTGCATGTCAGGCAAGGAAAGAAACCTTTAAGTGGTTTCCCATGTAGATCTTTCATTGTGGTTTTCCTAGTTACTTTGGGGACACTAGGAGCGATCATTGTTTTAATGTTTTTTTTTTTTCTGTAAATGAATGTTGGGGATTCCTTTAGATCTTTCCCAATTATATTGTCCTCTTTCAGAAAGTGCCAGTGCTTCTTTATTATCTTTTCGATTAGAAACCTATTTTCGCTGTATTCAGAGATGAAAGGTACCTGTATGGTAATGTCCCTTTCTGGAGTCTTGTCCTTATTTTTGTATTTCAGCATAGACCCTCTATACATTTTCTCCACTTTTTCAATCGTTCTGTTTATGGTTTCCGCATCGTATCCTCTGTCCACGAATCTTTCTTTTAGGATTTTTGACTGTTCTTTCCATTTTCCTCTGTCCGAACAATTCTTTCTGATCCTCATTAACTGTCCTTTCGGGATGTTTGATTTCCATCTGTGGGGGTGGTGACAACTGGTCTGATGGATATTATTGCTACAGTCCACATCCTTAAAGTACGTAGAAGTAGACACTCTTCCTTCTTTTATCGTTATGTCTAAGTCCAGAAAGTGAATATTTTTCTTACTTATCTCGTATGTGAATTTCAAGTTCATGGTGTTATTATTCATCAAATTAATAGTGTGTTGGAGGTCTTCCACAGAACCTCTCCATATAATGAGGATGTCATCTATGTATCTTTTGTATAGGACCAGGTCTGCGCCTGCTGGGCAGGAGTCCCAAAAGAGGTTCTCCCATTTACCCATGTATAAGTTGGCGTAGCTAGGCGCAAACCTGGTCCCCATGGCTGTTCCGCATATCTGGTTGTAGAACACTCCTCTGTCGTTGAAGTAATTATGACTGAGGATATAGGAGATACCCTCCACAACAAACTCCCTTTGTTCCTGACTCAATTCTCTGTCCTTGTTCATGAAGTACTCCACTGCTTCTAAACCCAAATCGTGTGGGATACTCGTATAAAGAGCAGTGACATCACAGGTAGCTAATATGTATCGGTCGTCCCATTCTAGACTATTGAGTAGGTTCAGGACTTCTGTGGAGTCCTTAAGATAGGAAGGTAGTTGTTGTACATGTTTCTGAAGTCTTCTATCGATGTATTCTGATAGGTTGCAGGTGATGGAGCCAATACCGGATATGATCGGCCTTCCGGGGGGGTTATCCAACCTTTTGTGTATTTTAGGAAGGTAATAGAATACAGGTATCCTTGGATGTTTCATAGATATATACCTGTATTCCTGATTGTTGATAATACCTTTCCTTTTTGCTAAAAGAAGTATGGAGTCCAGCTCTTCTTTATATCTTCTTGTGGGATCTGAGTTTAGGACCTCATAGGTCTCAAAATCTCCCCAAATCCTGTCTGATTCTTTGTTGTAATCTATTTTGTTTAGGATTACAATGCCCCCTCCCTTGTCAGCCGATTCTCATTATATGGAGAGGTTCTGTGGAAGACCTCCAACACACTATTAATGTGATGAATAATAACACCATGAACTTGAAATTCACGTACGAGATAAGTAAGAAAAATATTCACTTTCTGGACTTAGACATAACGATAAAAGAAGGAAGAGTGTCTACTTCTACGTACTTTAAGGATGTGGACTGTAGCAATTATATCCATCAGACCAGTTGTCACCACCACCACAGATGGAAATCAAACATCCCGAAAGGACAGTTAATGAGGATCAGAAAGAATTGTTCGGACAGAGGAAAATGGAAAGAACAGTCAAAAATCCTAAAAGAAAGATTCGTGGACAGAGGATACGATGCGGAAACCATAAACAGAACGATTGAAAAAGTGGAGAAAATGGATAGAGGGTCTATGCTGAAATACAAAAATAAGGACAAGACTCCAGAAAGGGACATTACCATACAGGTACCTTTCATCTCTGAATACAGCGAAAATAGGTTTCTAATCGAAAAGATAATAAAGAAGCACTGGCACTTTCTGAAAGAGGACAATATAATTGGGAAAGATCTAAAGGAATCCCCAACATTCATTTACAGAAAAACAAAAAACATTAAAACAATGATCGCTCCTAGTGTCCCCAAAGTAACTAGGAAAACCACAATGAAAGATCTACATGGGAAACCACTTAAAGGTTTCTTTCCTTGCCTGACATGCAAGGCTTGCGAACATGGCAAGAAGAGTAACATATTCAAATCCAATATAACACAGGAGTCTTTTAATATGAAAGAGATGATCAGATGCCAGGATTCAGGCATCATATATCTAATTGAATGTGGATGCGGACTACAATATGTAGGGCAAACCTCTAGGAAACTGTGAGATAGAATCCACGAGCATCTTTTACAGATAAAATGGGGAAAGGAAGATTTTCCACTATACAAACATTTTAAAGAAAAACATAAAGGAATCAACAAAACGTTCAAATATATGGGCATTAGTAGACCCACCAAAAATTGGAGAGGAGGGGATTTTGAAAAACAACTTCTGAGAGTAGAATCAAAGTGGATCTTCCTGCTAGACTGCATCTTTCCCAAAGGTCTTAACAGCAATACGGAAATATTCCACCTATTATAAGAGAAACAAAAAACAAACTCTCTCACACTCCCAACTCTCCAAAAGACACCAGAAAATCAGGAAAGATGGAAAGATGGGAAGAAAGTAGACTGTTTCAAACACAAGCACCACTCTCAACCAATCATTTTAAAAGAAAATTAAAAATTAAAGAAATCTTAAAACCAAAGCGATTTTTAAATGTTTTTTAAAAAAGTTTTGAAAGGTTTCTTTGGGGTCAAAAACCTTTTTTAAAAAATCAAGGTTTCAAAAAGCTTTTACAATATAATTTTTAGATATTTATATATTTGTACTTATAAGCTACCCCCAAACCTATTGGCAGACTCCTGAAACTATATAGGACATCGAGATCCTCATGATAGAAATATTATTGACAGTAATAGGTTCTAAACACACTACTATGCAATAAAATACCGACTCCTGTTTTAAGTAATTTCTACCTCTGTTCACATAATTAAATATATAACTCCAACATAACGGTTTTATATAACTTTTTTATATATATTTTTATAAATTAATTTTTTACCCACAACATATAGATATCCATATGCCCTTATTTGTATCTTACAATTTTTTATATATTGTATTTGTATTTTTATTCTATACCAGATATTTGTATTTTTATTCTATACCAGACATTCTGAGCTTTAAATACCAATACCAATTTTTATTCATATGTCATATATTTTTTATCCTTTTATCTTTTTATAACTTATTCACATAGAGATTGTTTTTCATGTAGTAACACAACTACAAGGAAAAATACCATTACATATATTTACACTCATATAGGCAACTTTGCATTTTGCCAAGTCAATATACTATAACCCCAATATGCCAAAATGAGTTGGCACTTCCACCGGCAAATACACATGATATATATTTTTTTCTCCTTCCGGATGTCACACGCATTAAGCGTGTCACTTCCGGTCTGCAAATAAACGTCACTTCCGGTGGGCCCTAACATCCGGTATAAACATCCGGTGAGCGGACACTAAGGAGAATGGACAATTTTTACCTAAAACTCAATTTTTACCTAAAACTCAATGTACTCATATTTGACATAATAGAAATGGGGGACAATATAATTATTAATTTCTGGAAATGTATTTTAAATGAGAATTTAAACCACAAATTTTAGGCGCAAATTTTTGGCGCGAATTTTAGGCGCAATTTCCACAAACCATCCCATTGGCTATCAAAACACACTTAAGGTGTAGAAGCCAGACAGCTGCTACCAGTCTTGAGAAAGGTCCCTGAGGACCGAAACGCGTTGGCTATACACTGGTATTGCAGCTCAGAATATATCTGGTGAGTAGAATACTGTTGTTGCCATTCTAAAGTGATTTTATTGCACTATGTCTATTTTCTGTACACTTTTTTAGGTACAGGAGGATATCCCATTACATTTGATAACATTTTAAGAAGAGGAACATCAACCCAGCACTTTATACACTCACATTTTGGAGTACTTGGAATTATATACACATTTTTTGGAGCTATTTGGACTTTATTTATTTCACCAGGATTTTGAATCCTTTTTTATGACACATTTTTTATGACACATTTTTTATCACACCCTTTTATTTAAACACATTTTTATACACACTTTTTAGGTATACACCTCACGATATTCATTCACTATCACATATAATATATACCTTCCATATGGGTTGCTGATCACAACTCATATATATTTTTTATATATTTTTATTCAGTTTTCATCTTTTCACAAATTATTTTTAATATTTTATATTTTTTACATTTTTTCACCTTTTTGATTTTTACACCAACTTTGGACACATTATCATTTTTTTGGACACTATTGTTTGGATATTAACTTTGAACATTTGCTTTGGACATTTTGGTATGGGACTTAACCACTTGTATGTTACATAGGACATAACTTCTTGGACATTGTATGGGACAATCCATTAGATTGTTGAACCTATTTTTAACTGTATTTTTAACTATCAGTTTATGTTAATAAAATGTCTGTTTAATACATTTTAATATTGCATCCTATATATATATTTTTTAATTTTTCAATCTTTTACCTTTTAAGTACTTTTTTTCACATGGTTTTATATATATTCTTTGTGTAATACAATATTATATATTAACCTTTATGTATACACATTCCTAGTCGTGGACACCATCTTTAGCAACTCAACCCTCTTCTGAGGGTAGTGTAGCGCTGTATCTTGGCATTTCTTTTTACACTTAAAAAAACATTCCCACACTTTAAAAAAAAATAATTCCCATACATTTAAAAATCATTTCCATAGATTTTAAAAATCATTTCCATAGATTGTATTAAATTGATGTAATGTAATTACATGTATTCAGTTTTGAGAATATTAGTTGTTTTTATAGAATATATACTGACCGACTAAATTAAGGTTATATGATGTTAAAGGGACATAATACTCATATGCTAAATCACTTGAAACTGATGTAGTATAACTGTAAAAAGCTGACAGGAAAATATCACCTGAGCATCTCTATATAAAAAAGGAAGATATTTTACCTCACAATCTCCTCAGCTCAGCAGCGTAAGTTCTGTGTAAAAAGTTATACTTCACGTGCTCCCAGCTGCAGGTAAAAATAAAAAAAAAATGAAGAAATGAACAGCAGCCAATCAGCATCAGCAGTGCTGAGGTCATGAACTCTTACTGTGATCTCATGAGATTTGACTTAGCTCTCATGAGATTTCATAGTAAGCTTCCATTACCTGATTGGTGAAATAATATGAGAGTTCACAAGGCTCATCCCCTAAGCTGTCCTAGGACAGACACACTAAAATGCTGCTTAGAAATCCTTTACAATAGGAGGTGGCTACTGAGGAACTTTTGAGGTAAAATATCTTTCTTTTTTACATAGAGATGTTCAGGTGATATTTTTTAGTCAGCTTTTTACAGCTATGCTGCTTCACTTTCAAGTGTTTAAAAATTTGGGTATTATGGCCCTTTAAAGGACACAGGCCTAGATTTAGAGTTTGGCGGTAGCCGTCAAAACCAGCGTTAGAGGCTCCTAACGCTGGTTTTTACCGCCCTCTGGTATTTGGAGTCAGTAAGGAAAGGGTCTAACGCTCACTTTGCAGCCGCGACTTTTCCATACCGCAGATCCCCCTACGCCATTTGCGTATCCTATCTTTTCAATGGGATCTTTCTAACGCCGGTATTTAGAGTCGTGGCTGAAGTGAGCATTAGAAATCTAACGACAAAACTCCAGCCGCAGAAAAAAGTCAGGAGTTAAGAGCTTTCTGGGCTAACGCAGGTTTATAAAGCTCTTAACTACTGTGCTCTAAAGTACACTAACACCCATAAACTACCTATGTACCCCTAAACCGAGGCCCCCCCACACCGCCGCCACTCTAATAAAAATGTTTAACCCCTAATCTGCCGCTCCGTACACCGCCGCAACCTACATTATCCCTATGTACCCCTAATCTGCACACCTATATTATATTTATTAACCTCTAATCTGCCCCCCCAACGTTGGCGCCACCTACCTACACTTATTAACCCCTAATCTGCCGGCCGGACCGCACCGCTACTATAATAAAGTTATTAACCCCTAATCCGCTTCACTCCCGCCTCAATAACCCTATAATAAATAGTATTAACCCCTAATCTGCCCTCCCTAACATCGCCGACACCTAACTTCAAGCATTAACCCCTAATCTGCCGACCGGAGCTCACCGCTACTCTAATAAATTTTTTAACCCCTAAAGCTAACTCTAACCCTAACCCTAACACCCCCCTAAATTAAATATAATTTTTATCTAACAAAATAAATTAACTCTTATTAAATAAATTATTCCTATTTAAAGCTAAATACTTACCTGTAAAATAAACCCTAATATAGCTACAATATAAATTATAATTATATTGTAGCTATTTTAGGATTAATATTTATTTTACAGGCAACTTTGTATTTATTTTAACCAGGTACAATAGCTATTAAATAGTTAATAACTATTTAATAGCTACCTAGTTAAAATAATTACAAAATTACCTGTAAAATAAATCCTAACCTAAGTTACAATTAAACCTAACACTACACTATCAATAAATTAATTAAATAAAATACCTACAATTATCTACAATTAAACCTAACACTACACTATCAATAAATTAATTAAATACAATACCTACAAATAAATACAATTAAATAAACTAACTAAAGTACAAAAATAAAAAAGAACTAAGTTACAAAAAATAAAAAAATATTTACAAACAGAAAAATATTACAACAATTTAAAACTAATTACACCTACTCTAAGCCCCCTAATAAAATAACAAAGACCCCCAAAATAAAAAAATGCCCTACCCTATTCTAAAATTAAAATAGAAAAGCTCTTTTACCTTACCAGCCCTGAAAAGGGCCCTTTGCGGGGCATGCCCCAAAGAATTCAGCTCTTTTGCCTGTAAAAAAAAAACATACAATACCCCCCCCCAACATTACAACCCACCACCCACATACCCCTAATCTAACCCAAACCCCCCTTAAATAAACCTAACACTAAGCCCCTGAAGATCTCCCTACCTTGTCTTCACCACGCCGGGTTCACCGAACCCTCCAGAAGAGCTCCTCCGATGTCTTGATCCAAGCCCAAGCGGGGGGGCTGAAGATGTCCATGATCCGACTGAAGTCTTCATCCAAACGGGAGCTGAAGAGGTCCATGATCGGGCTGAAGTCTTCATCCAAGCGGGAGCTGAAGAGGTCCATGATCGGGCTGAAGTCTTCTATCAAGCGGCATCTTCAATCTTCTTTCTTCCGGATCCATGTTCATCCCGCCGACGTGGAACATCCATCTTCACCGACGACTTCCCGACGAATGACGGTTCCTTTAAGGGACGTCATCCAAGATGGCGTCCCTCGAATTCCGATTGGCTGATAGGATTCTATCAGCCAATCGGAATTAAGGTAAGAAAATTCTGATTGGCTGATTGAATCAGCCAATCAGAATCAAGTTCAATCCGATTGGCTGATCCGATCAGCCAATCAGATTGAGCTCGCATTCTATTGGCTGATCGGAACAGCCGCTTGGGCTTGGATCAAGACATCGGAGGAGCTCTTCTGGATCGATCGGTGAACCCGGCATGGTGAAGATAAGGTAGGAAGATCTTCAGGGGCTTAGTGTTAGGTTTATTTAAGGGGGGTTTGGGTTAGATTACGGGTATGTGGGTGGTGGGTTGTAATGTTGGGGGGGTATTGTATGTTTTTTTTTACAGGCAAAAGAGCTGAATTCTTTGGGGCATGCCCCGCAAAGGGCCCTTTTCAGGGCTGGTAAGGTAATGAGCTTTTCTATTTTAATTTTAGAATAGGGTAGGGAATTTTTTTATTTTGGGGGTCTTTGTTATTTTATTAGGGGGCTTAGAGTAGGTGTAATTAGTTTAAAATTGTTGTAATATTTTTCTAATGTTTGTAAATATTTTTTTATTTTTTTGTAACTTAGTTCTTTTTTATTTTTTGTACTTTAGTTAGTTTATTTCATTGTATTTATTTGTAGGTATTGTATTTAATTAATTTATTGATAGTGTAGTGTTAGGTTTAATTGTAGATAATTGTAGGTAGTTTATTTAATTAATTTATTGATAGTGTAGGGTTAGGTTTAATTGTAACTTAGGTTAGGATTTATTTTACAGGTAATTTTGTAATTATTTTAACTAGGTAACTATTAAATAGTTATTAACTATTTAATAGCTATTGTACCTGGTTAAAATAATTACAAAGTTGCCTGTAAAATAAATATTAATCCTAAAATAGCTACAATATAATTATAATTTATATTGTAGCTATATTAGGGTTTATTTTACAGGTAAGTATTTAGCTTTAAATAGGAATAATTTATTTAATAAGAGTTAATTTATTTCGTTAGATTTAAATTATATTTAATTTAGGGGGTGTTAGGGTTAGACTTAGCTTTAGGGGTTAATACACTTATTAGAGTAGCGATGAGATCCGGTCGGCAAATTAGGGGTTAATTATTGTAGGTAGGTGGAGGCGACGTTGGGGGCGGTAGATTAGGGGTTAATAAATATAATATAGGGGTCGGCGGTGTTAGGGGCAGCAGATTAGAGGTACATAGGTATAATGTAGGTTGCGGGGGTGTACGGAGCGGCAGATTAGGGGTTAATAATAATATGCAGGGGTCAGCGATAGCGGGGGTGGCATATTAGGGGTTAATAAATATAACATAGGGGTCGGCAGTGTTAGGGGCAGCAGATTAGGGGTACATAGGTATAATGTAGGTTGCGGGGGTGTACGGAGCGGCAGATTAGGGGTTAATAATAATAATATGCAGGGGTCAGCGATAGCGGGGGCGGCAGATTAGGGGTTAATAAATATAACATAGGGGTCGGCGGTGTTAGGGGCAGCAGATTAGGGGTGCATAGGTATAATGTAGGTTGCGGGGGTGTACGGAGCGGCAGATTAGGGGTTAATAAGTGTAAGGTTAGGGGTGTTTAGACTCGGGGTACATGTTAGGGTGTTAGGTGCAGACTTAGGAAGTGTTTCCGCTTTTTTCAGCTCAAACTGCACCATTGTTTTCTATGGGGGAATCGTGCACGAGCACGTTTTTGAAACTGGCCGCGTCCGTAAGCAACGCTGGTATTTAGAGTTGCAGTGGTGGTAAATATGCTCTACGCTCCCTTTTTTGGAGCCTAACGCAGCCCTTCTGTGAACTCTAAATACCAGCGGTATTTAAAAGGTGCGGGGGAAAAAAAGCACGCGTAGCTAACGCACCCCTTTGGCCGCAGAACTCTAAATCTAGCCGACAGTTTGCTAGATTTGGGCATATTTTAATGTTTCATGCAATATACGGACTGATAAAAAGTATAAAAGAAAGCACATACAACCTGGATTAACCATAAAAGTAAGGAATCTTTAGTTGACAAAACAGAAACTATCGGCTAGATTACAAGTTTTGCATTAGGGTTAAAAAGCAGCGTTAAGTGGTCCCAACGGTGCTTTTTAATGCCCACTGGTATTACGAGTCTTGCAGGTACAGGTGTACCGCTCACTTTTTTGTCCAGACTCGGAAATACCGCAAATCCATTTACGTCAATTGTGTATCCTATATTTTCAATGGGACTTGCATAGCGCCGGTATTACGAGTCTAACCAAAAGTGAGCGGTACACCCTCTCCTGTCAAGCTTGGTACAGCATTTAAAAGTCACTAGTTAAGAGTTTTACACTACAACGCCGTAGCATAAAACTCTTAACTAAAGTGCTAAAAAGTACACTAACACCCATAAACTACCTATTAACCCCTAAACCGAGGCCCTCCACATCGCAAACACTAAAATAAAATTTTGAACCCCTAATCTGCCGAACCGGACATCACCGCCACTATAATAAATATATTAACCCCTAAACCGCCGCACTCCCGCATCGCAAACACTATTTAAATATTATTAACCCCTAATCTGCCGGCCCTAATATCGCCGCCACCTACCAACATTTATTAACCCCTAATCTGCCGCCCCCAACGTCGCCGCCACTATATTAAATGTATTAACCCCTAAATCTAAGTCTAACCCTAACAACCCCTAACTTAAATATAATTACAATAAATCTAAATAAAATTACTATAAATAGCTAAATTATTCCTATTTAAAACTAAATACTTACCTATAAAATAAACCCTAAGCTAGCTACAATATAACTAATAGTTACATTGTAGCTAGCTTAGGGTTTAATTTTATTTTACAGGCAAGTTTGTATTTATTTTAACTAGGTTCAATAGTTATTAAATAGTTATTAACTATTTAATAGCTACCTAGTTAAAATAAATACAAATTTACCTGTAAAATAAAACCTAACCTAAGTTACAATTACACCTAAAACTACACTATAATTAAATTAATTACCTAAACTAAATACAATTAATTACAATTTAAAAAAAATTATCTAAAGTACGAAACCCCCCACTAAATTACAGAAAATAATAAAATAATTACAAGAATTTAAAACTAATTACACCTACTCTAATCCCCCTAACAAAATAAAAAAGCCCCCCAAAATAAAAAAAGCCCTACCCTACACTAAATTACAAATATCCCTTAAAGGGCCTTTTGCGGGGCATTGCCACAAAGTAATCAGCTATTTTACCTGAAAAAAAAAATACAATTCCCCTCCAACATTAAAACCCACCACCCACACAATCAACCCTACTCTAAAACCCACCCAATCCCCCTTAAAAAAATCTAACACTAATCCTTTGAAGATCACCCTACCATGAGACATCTTCACCCAACCGGGCAGAAGTGGTCCTCCAGACAGGCAGAAGTCTTCATCCAACCGGGCAGAAGAAGTCCTCCAGACGGCATCTTCTATCTTCATCCATCCGGCGCGGAGCAGGTCCATCTTCAAGACATCCGACGCAGAGCATCCTCTTCATCCGACAGCCGACGACTGAATGAAGGTTCCTTTAAGTGATGTCATCCAAGATGGCGTCCCTTCAATTCCAATTGGCTGATAGAATTCTATCAGCCAATCAGAATTAAGGTAGAAAAAATCCTATTAGCTGATGCAATCAGCCAATAGGATTGAAGTTCAATCCTATTGGCTGATTGCATCAGCCAATAGGATTTTTTCTACCTTAATTCCGATTGGCTGATAGAATTCTATCAGCCAATCGGAATTGAAGGGATGCCATCTTGGATGACGTCACTTAAAAGAACCTTCATTCAGTCGTCGACCGTTGGATGTCTTGAAGATGGACCCGCTCCTCGCCGGATGGATGAAGATAGAAGATGCCATCTAGATGAAGACTTCTGCCCATCTGGAGGACATCTTCTGCCCGGCTTGGATGAAGACTTCTGTCCGTCTGGAGGACCACTTCTGCCCGGTTGGGTGAAGACGTCTAACTGTAGGGTGATCTTCAGGGGGTTAGTGTTAGTTTTTTTTTAAGGGGGTATTGGGTGGGTTTTAGAGTAGGGTTGGTTGTGTGGGTGGTGGGTTTTAATGTTGGGGGGGTATTTGTACTTTTTTTTACAGGTAAAAGAGCTGATTACTCTGGGGCAATTCCCAGCAAAAGGCCCTTTTAAGGGCTATTTGTAATTTAGTGAAGGGTAGGGCTTTTTTATTTTGGGGGGCTTTTTTATTTTGTTAGGGGGATTAGAGTAGGTGTAATTAGTTTAAAAATCTTGTAATTATTTTATTATTTTCTGTAATTTAGTGGGGGGGGTTTCCGTACTTTAGATAATTCTTTTAAATTGTAATTAATTGTATTTAGTTTAGGTAATTAATTTAATTATAGTGTAGTGTTAGGTGTAATTGTAACTTAGGTTAGGTTTTATTTTACAGGTAAATTTG
Organism: Bombina bombina; assembly: GCF_027579735.1. Taxonomy (NCBI): domain Eukaryota; kingdom Metazoa; phylum Chordata; class Amphibia; order Anura; family Bombinatoridae; genus Bombina; species Bombina bombina. Next base: position 720,129,821 of record NC_069500.1, on the reverse strand, counting down.
TCTTTATTTTAACTAAGTAGTTATTAAATAGTTAATAACTATTTAATAACTATTGTACCTAGTTAAAATAAATACAAAGTTGCCTGTAAAATAAAAATAAACCCTAAGCTAGCTACAATGTAACTATTAGTTATATTGTAGCTAGCTTAGGGTTTATTTTATAGGTATTTAGTTTTAAATATGAATTATTTAGTTAATTATAGTAATTTTATTTAGATTTATTTAAATTATATTTAAGTTAGGGGGTGTTAGGGTTAGACTTAGGTTTAGGGGTTAATAACTTTATTATACAGGGAGTGCAGAATTATTAGGCAAATTAGTATTTTGACCACATCATCCTCTTTATGCATGTTGTCTTACTCCAAGCCGTATAGGCTCGAAAGCCTACTACCAATTAAGCATATTAGGTGATGTGCATCTCTGTAATGAGAAGGGGTGTGGTCTAATGACATCAACACCCTATATCAGGTGTGCATAATTATTAGGCAACTTCCTTTCCTTTGGCAAAATGGGTCAAAAGAAGGACTTGACAGGCTCAGAAAAGTAAAAAATAGTGAGATATCTTGCAGAGGGATGCAGCACTCTTAAAATTGCAAAGCTTCTGAAGCGTGATCATCGAACAATCAAGCGTTTCATTCAAAATAGTCAACAGGGTCGCAAGAAGCGTGTGGAAAAACCAAGGCGCAAAATAACTGCCCATGAACTGAGAAAAGTCAAGCGTGCAGCTGCCAAAATGCCACTTGCCACCAGTTTGGCCATATTTCAGAGCTGCAACATCACTGGAGTGCCCAAAAGCACAAGGTGTGCAATACTTAGAGACATGGCCAAGGTAAGAAAGGCTGAAAGACGACCACCACTGAACAAGACACACAAGCTGAAACGTCAAGACTGGGCCAAGAAATATCTCAAGACTGATTTTTCTAAGGTTTTATGGACTGATGAAATGAGAGTGAGTCTTGATGGGCCAGATGGATGGGCCCGTGGCTGGATTGGTAAAGGGCAGAGAGCTCCAGTCCGACTCAGACGCCAGCAAGGTGGAGGTGGAGTACTGGTTTGGGCTGGTATCATCAAAGATGAGCTTGTGGGGCCTTTTCGGGTTGAGGATGGAGTCAAGCTCAACTCCCAGTCCTACTGCCAGTTTCTGGAAGACACCTTCTTCAAGCAGTGGTACAGGAAGAAGTCTGCATCCTTCAAGAAAAACATGATTTTCATGCAGGACAATGCTCCATCACACGCGTCCAAGTACTCCACAGCGTGGCTGGCAAGAAAGGCTATAAAAGAATAAAATCTAATGACATGGCCTCCTTGTTCACCTGATCTGAACCCCATTGAGAACCTGTGGTCCATCATCAAATATGAGATTTACAAGGAGGGAAAACAGTACACCTCTCTGAACAGTGTCTGGGAGGCTGGGGTTGCTGCTGCACGCAATGTTGATGGTGAACAGATCAAAACACTGACAGAATCCATGGATGGCAGGCTTTTGAGTGTCCTTGCAAAGAAAGGTGGCTATATTGGTCACTGATTTGTTTTTGTTTTGTTTTTGAATGTCAGAAATGTATATTTGTGAATGTTGAGATGTTATATTGGTTTAACTGGTAAAAATAAATAATTGAAATGGGTATATATTTGTTTCTTGTTAAGTTGCCTAATAATTATGCACAGTAATAGTCACCTGCACACACAGATATCCCCCTAAAATAGCTAAAACTAAAAACAAACTAAAAACTACTTCCAAAAATATTCAGCTGTGATATTAATGAGTTTTTTGGGTTCATTGAGAACATGGTTGTTGTTCAATAATAAAATTAATCCTCAAAAATACAACTTGCCTAATAATTCTGCACTCCCTGTAGTGGCGGCGACGTTGTGGGCGGCAGATTAGGGGTTAATAAATGTATTTAGGTTGCAGCAACATTGGGGGCGGCAGATTAGGGGTTAATAAATATAATGTAGATGTCGGCGATGTTGGGGGCAGCAGATTAGGGGTTCATAAGTATAATGTAGGTGGCAGCGGTGTCCGGAGCGGCAGATTATGGGTTAATAATATAATGTAGGTGTCAGCGATGTCGGGGGCGGCAGATTAGGGGTTAATAAGTGTAAAATGAGGGGTGTTTAGACTTGGGGTTCATGTTAGGGTGTTATGTGTAGACATAAAAAGTATTTCCCCTTAGGAATCAATGGGGCTGCATTTGGAGCTTTACGCTGCTTTTTTGCAGGTGTTAGGTTTTTTTTCAGCCGGCTCTCCCTCATTGATTTCTATGAGGAAATCGTACACGAGCACGTTACACCAGCTTACCGCTGACTTAAGCAGCGCTGGTATTGAGGTGAGATGTGGAGCTAAATTTTGCTCTTCACTCACTTTTTTGCGGTTAACGCCGGGTTTCTAAAAACCCGTAATACCTGCGCTGTCTGTAAGTGAGCGGTGAGCATAAACGGCTCGTTAGCACCGCACCCCTCCTAACGCAAAACTCGTAATCTAGGTGTATGACATTAAATCCTTGTGATCCCATGGTATAAATAGAGAGAATCTAGAAACAGTGTTCAGCTGAAAAAGGCTGCTTCAGACAGCTGAAACGCGTTGTTGGCCTGGAACACTGTGCTACAACATTGTACTGATCCTCTCTTTCACTACTTTTAACCATCCAAATTCCCGTAGAGCTGTAGAGCCAGAGGAGTGCACCTGGAGACTATTCCGCAGCAATCAAATGAATGCCAGCAGTAGTAAGGGGTGAGTCAGAAGCGCTGTCTCCAAGATAGGTCTATGAGGACACACGACAAAAAGTAGGTGACTTGGTATTTGCCGTTTTTTATACAGCTTCACAGAACTTTTCCCCTGTGTGGATTATAACTTTCATTGGAAATATAAGTAGTACGTTTGAAATAAGGAACTGAAGATATCGATGGGCTCAATTAGTGACAGTGTTTTTAGCCGATCGAAAAGCCTCCTCCTGGAGTTGGATTTTATTTTATTAACATAACTGTGCATATAGTATGTATCCTAAAGTGTAAAGACGTCTTTTTATAAAGTTTGCTTGGTTGGCCAACCTTATTTATTCGTTTATTTATTCTAGACATCATTTTAAACATTGTAACATAAATCAATTTCAAAGTATATATTTATGTTTACTATTAAAAGGTATAAACTGATATAAATATTTATATAATCTCCATCTGTAATAGGTTTAAACTTAGAGCGTTTTTATCTTCTCATCACTCATTTTTTTAATTTTGTCTACTAGCTGTAGAATTTGTGTTTAGACATATTTAGATATTTTAGTTCAGCTTTTCATAGTTTTTGATACAGTTGAACATTATAATAATTATATCTTGATACAATAACTCCACATATATCTCATGTTATTCATATATTCCATCTTGGTTGATGGTCAAACTCAAATATTGATGTGTTATTAAAAAGGGTTCACAAAAAAATAATTTTAATTAAGATGGAATTAAAGGGACAGTAAATGCAAAAAATAATGTTACATAATTCTGCACTATGTGCAGAATTATGTAACATTATCTTAGCAAAAGGTTTACAAATCTAAAGATTTTACCCCTGAAAGTTGAACTTACCTAGTCTTCTCTCCAGGATCTTCTGATCATGTCTGCTTTTTCAAAAGCACTTCACAGTCGCGCTGTCTAATCACAATGAGCCCGATCGCGCTATTGAACTGAATGTACAGCGCGCCCCCGCGAAGCGCTTTTGAAAAAGCAGACACAATCAGAAGATCCTGGAGAGAAGACTAGATAAGTTCAACTTTCAGGGATAGAATCTTTAAAATCTTTAGCTTTGTAAAACTGTCGCTAAGATATCAATACATAATTCTGCACTATGTGCAGAATTATGTAACATTGTTTGCATGTACTGTCCCTTTAATGCTAGCCATTCATAAATGTGAACTTTATCAGAAGGAGTGGAATTCAGTTTGCTATAAAAGTGCACATTCATTCACACAAAGAAGGGGCTACATGTATGATGGGGCAACTGGTATAAAGACTCACAGGCACAAAAGAGGATAATGAAGAGCAGACTACTGTTTCTGTTCAGCAGTGTGTATGATAGATGACCTTAGCCAGTGCATACAAAATGTGACATTGATTTATTTGAAGAATGGAAAGAAAGAGAGGGAGATACTAGAGGTAATGAAAGATTGGTTATTTAAACTGAAACTTGAAGAAAGAACCAATACTGTTAATAAGTATTTTGTTCAGATCAAATCTAGTTTGCCTTGTCACATATGTAATTGTAAGGTAATTCCTGTAACCTGACTTTATCTGGTAACAATAATGCTAGGTTAGTCAGTAAATGTGATAATAAAACAGTTTTCTCTGCTTTGTCGTGTTTATTATCTCACCTAAACTCTGACACCTATACAAACAATTTAAACACAGTTATTAATTGCATAGCACATCTGAAAATGTTTCCACAGAAACCCTCAACTAACGTATCCACAATAGCAGTGGTTTCTGGGTAAGTATAGATATTACATTTATTTACCAGTTTTTTCTTATGCATTTGGTTGAAATAAACACCCACTATACCTTACATAAAGTGTTTGCAAGAATAGAATTGTTTATCATGTGTTTACTCAGGAGCAAAAAAAAACCCTGTAGAGATAGATTTTTTTTCAACCTACTCCCAAAGTATTCACTAAGCAAATGCAGACCCAATAATCTGCTTACCTATACCATACCTACCAACTGTCACTGATTTTTTTAGGATTGGTTCATAGGTCTGCCTGCTCTCCATCTGCAGCGCACGCACACGCACACACATATATATATATATATATATATATGGGTCAAGTCCTAAAAACTCACCAATGTCATACCGCCGGCCCTGCTCCTACCGGCCGTTGCCTTGGCAGAATCTGGTTATTGTGCCATGCAGGGTGGTGACATCATCACCGTGTGTCATGATTGCTACTCTGCTCATGTCCTGTACACCTGTGCCTCCACCTGGGTGTGAGCACGGTATGGCCTCAGGCAATGTTTGCTCTGGGGGGGGGGGGGGCATTATTGGAGGAAGCCGGATTCTTCATTGCTGACGTATGAAGAGAGGTTTTGTGAGCTGCTCTGGCTGTGAAGAGGAGAGAGGTAAGTTTTTAAACAAAATGACTGCTTTGTAAACTATGATGAATGAAAGTGTCCCGGTTTTTAACAGTATTTTTAGAAACAGTGCTTTCATTCATCAAAGTTGACTGTTACTTTAAAGATATGAAATCTGCAATGAGTATTGGTAAAAGTAAGGAAATGTGCCAAATTCTTTATAACACAATTTAATATCTCTAAGGATTTTAGGTTTAATTCTACACGATCCACCATTGTAGTTCCCATATATTATATATGATGGCAAAGTGTTCATTAAATACTGGCAACTAGGTTGCAAAAATAAAAAAAAACATAAATAATGCTTACCAGATCATTTCCTTTCCTTCTGTATGAGGAGAGTCCATGGGTTCATTCCTTACTTGTGGGAAATACAGAACCTGGCCACCAGGAGGAGGCAAAGACACCCCAGCCAAAGGCTTAAATACATCCCCCACTTCCCTCATCCCCCAGTCATTCTGCCGAGGGAACATGGAACAGTAGGAGAAATATCAGGGTATAAATCGTGCCAGAAGAACAAAACCAAATTTAAGTCCGCCCAATGGAGAATTCGGGCGGGGGCCGTGGACTCTCCTCATACAGAAGGAAATTAAATGATCTGGTAAGCATAATTTATGTTTTCTTTCTTAATATGAGGAGAGTCCACAGCTTCATTCCTTACTTGTAGGAAACCTATACCCAAGCTCTAGAGGACACTGAATGAAAAATGAGAGGGTAAAAAGAGAGGCAGACCTTGTTCTGAGGGCACCACAGCCTACAAAACCCTTCCTCCCAAAAGCTGCTTCTGCCGAAGCAAAAATGTCAAATATGTAAAATCTTGAAAAAGTATATAAGGAAGACCAGGCAGTAGCCCTACAATCTAATCCATAGAGGCCTCATACTCAAAGGACCCGAGAGGACACCACAGCTCCAGTTGAATGAGCCTTCATCCTCTGAGGAGGCTTGTGTCCCGCTGGCTCATAAGCTAAGCAAGTAATGCTCCTCAACCAGAAAAACAAAGAAGTGGACGAGGCTTCCTGCCCCTTACGCTTCCCAGAATAGACACGAACAAGGAAAAAGTCTGATGAAACACCCTTGTAGTCTGAAGATAAAACTTCAAGGCCCGAATTAAAGAAAACTTCCACAGCAGGATTCAAACTCTAAGCCTTCAGCTTGCTAGGCAGGGTAGTTATCCCTTAGGCCACTAAGTCCTGCCCACATCCAAGTTATGAAATAACCGCTCCTTCAAAAAAAAAAAAAAAGATTAGGACACAAGGAAGGAACCACAATCTCTTGATTGATGTTGTGATCTGAAACAACCATAGGAAGAAAACTTAACCCAGTACGAAAAACAGCCTTAGCCGCATGAAAAACTAGGTAAGGAAACTCACAATGCAAGGCTCAGAAACTGCACGCCGAAGCAATAGTCAGTAGAAAAAGAACCTTCCAAGACAGAAAATTTTAAGTCAACATCCTGCATAAGCCCAAATGGAGCCTTCTGCAAAACTTAGAACAAGATATAAACTCCAAGAGGTGCATTAGATCTAAACACAGGCCTGATCTAGTCAAAGCCTGAACCAAAGACTGGACATTTGGAAGCTCTGTGGGCCTCTCGAGCAGTAAAACAGATAGGGCGGAAATCTGTCGCCTAAGGGAGCCAACCGAAAAGGCCCTTCTCCAGAGCATCCCGGAGAAAGAAAGGATCCTGGAAAACCTGGTCTTATGCCAGGGGAATCCCCGCTCTTCATACCAGAAAAAATAGGTCCTGCACCTCTTATGATGGATGCAACGATACAATGGCTTATGAGCTAAAACGAGAGTATCAACAATCCTTTCAGAAAAAAACTCTCATGGCTAAGACTAAGCATTTAATTCCATGCAGTCAGCCTCAGAGAATCCAGATAGTGATGAACACAAGGACCCTGCTCCAGCAAATCCCTGTAACAAGGTCCATGGAGGCGAAGCCCCTAAACTGCGATACAACTCTTAGATATAAACGGAGCAAACCGTCACACAGACGCCTGCTTCTGCTAGAATCAGACCATCCACAACAAAGCGTGACATGGCTGAAAGAGAAGAAGGTTAAAAAGAAACCTCTAAAGAATGCTAGATGACTAGCATATTCTGGATGAAAAGGCCGGAGCCCCACCTGGGTTCAAACCCACCTTCTGCTACAGAAGCAGTGGAGCAAACACTGACGTCTTGAAATCTTGATCGTCTTCCCCATCAGATACAAACAGTCGAGCAGGGAATGATGGTAGGTGACATCTGATCCTGAGGAGTACGCTCATAGAGAGGGTCGCTGGCAATGAGCCAAAGTGGGCCTCCGCCCACCATCAAACACGAGACCCCCCCACCTGTTTTGCAGGAGAAACTCACCTTCTCCAAAAGAAGATCTCCTCACTGAGAGGTCCCGTCTGGTATGAACCCAGAAGACCAAATCCTCCAAGAAGAATGCTCGCTGAGGAAACAAAGGAATAATTGGAAGAAAACTCCCAACCCACTGACCTCCCTAGGACACTGTCTCCCATGGACAAGGAAGCAACAAAGTCAAAACCGCCCCGGAAGAGCTTAAGAGAAAAAATTCTCAGAACAGGGAGATCTGAACGGAACACTGGGGTAGATTTCCCCAACCGGTATTTCATGTAAGTCTCTTAAGACAGATACACCAACTCCATGCCGAAGTCTTGGCCTCGGCTGTGTATATCACTCTCCACCCCCCGTCAATGAAGACCAGAAGGGGGACTGGAGGGCATAGCCCGAAGGGTAAATTTCGCAAGATGTCAGGAAAAAAGACACACAAAAAAACTTCTATTAGAAGGTGAAGGTAAGAAACCCATAAAAGGCAAGACCCGGGAACTACTGTAAAATCTGTAAGCAGGATACTGCCACCTTAACCCTCAGATCCCAAGAAGGAAACCTAGGATCAGAATGAAGTTTACTGTAAGATACGGTTCCTAAGAACCGGATTTGTTCAAAAAGGATGAACAAGGAAAGACATCCTTCTTTCAATCCAAAGGAAGGGGGAACCTTACATTCTTCAAAAGAAAAGAACTAATAAGCTCTGCTTAAAAATCATAGAACCCAATTAGGACAGGAAGACCACCACCTATTAGGGCATGCACCAACAGTGGAGGAAAATATTCCCACAGTGCGATAGATACCAGGACAATGACTCCAAAGGTCACGTGACAAACTTTCCTTTCTCTGAGAAGACAATTGCCCAGAAAGAAGCCTAGTTCCGGCCTCTAGGACCCCTAGATCTATATGATCCAGTATCAAGCACCCATCCCAGATAATACCTAAACAGTACCAGCCTGTTAACAATGATAGATGGGCCTGCTGTACCTGGACCAGAAATCTAGAAAATAACTCCTTCTCTTGTACAGAAAGAAAGAGCCAACCCAACTAGTATCCACAACAGGTCCTGCCTGTCATCTAGGATACAACATATCTGCTGGAACAATCCAAGGAGAAAATGAAACTCTTAAGTTCCAGGAAAGCTAGAACAACTGAATAATCAAATTAAAGAAATTAAGCTCTGAGGCTTAAAATGTTCTCAAAATCAAACAGAAATCTATAAGCTTCCACCGAAAGTTTCCAACAATCTCGACCATTAAAGTTGATAGTACCAAAAACCCCATGTGACGAAACGTCTTTCTAAGAAGAGTTTCTATAACAACCCAGAGCTCTAAAAAAACAAAAATCTATCCGGAATGGAATAGCAAAGTAAAAGAAAACAGGCAAACGCCATGAAAAAGGTCCTGCCCGTCATACGACACAATCCCCCATATAGCTTGGAACTGGGATTCTAAATAAACAATAAAACAAAAAGTAAAACAAGACGACAAGGAATAGGATCCCATCCTCCCCTCATCTAGGTAAGATCGTTATCAGATTTAGAGGACTGAGATTCAACTGATGGGTCAGTACTGGGATCGTCTAACATTGCCAAAACCTCTCTCAGGAGTAAACACAGGCATGCAAATCTAAATCTAAAAGCTAAGTCCTCCGCAGTCGGAGGACCCAAGTCAGCAGACTCCGAGCCTGGAGGTTCTTCCTCTGAAGCCTCAGAAGGAACCGCATCCCCAGGTGACTGATCGGACACAATCGTTATTTTACACAAATGTCCTTAGGCATGAGAGCCTGGATTACCCCTTTGCTTACGCGTAGCAGGAATAGGTAACATTGCTAAGGCCGTAGAGATGGCCATGCGGAACTGCGTAGTAACCTCTGGTGGAAACAAATGCCTTACAGACGAAGGAGGATCGGAACTTGGGAAAACTGCATATGTAGGAACAGAATCTAGGGAACACACCTCACTGGACGAAGAATCCTCAGAGGCGGATTGGCTTAGTCGTCTCTAACATCCCAACATTGGTCGATGAGAACACCCTATTGCGGCATACCGAACATAATTGAGATGGCTGGATTACCTGCGCCTCCTCACAATATACACTGGTATCCAATTCTGTATTGGAGGGATCACCCTCTAAAATAACAGAATCCTCCATAACTCATCTATATCAAATTATAGAAAAGGAAAAACAACTGGAACCTTATACCCTCAATGGCTGGGTCACTTACCACCTCCTATGACCCAGACAGATAGAGAAGATGTTCCTCTCAGCAGACACCCGGTCAGGAATCGGAAGTGGGAAGGAAAAAAAACGTGACCACTCCCGGTCACATGGTGCTCATGCAGGACCTTGCCCTGTTAAGGAAAAAGTGTGCCATCTTAATATAAAGAAACTGTGCAGCTCCCAAAATGAAAAAACCCTGTATGTTCCGTATCAGCCTAAGAGCCCAAACGTTCTTACATATAAGCAGTCGAAATCACATGGCAAATATGATTAAAAATCCCCAATGTTTTCTCCACAAATCAAGTGGGGTTTATCCCCTCCCGTGAGGTGCGAGATAATACCCATAAGGTCATACAACTCATCACGCATGCACACGTCAACTCAGTGCCGCTGGCACTCGTGTCAACGGACGGGGAAAAGGCGTTTGACCAAGTCAACTGGCTGTTCATGCGTCTCACCCTGCAAAAGATGGGACTCGGTCAGCACCTTATTAACTGAATATTATCCTTATACTCTTTGCCAAATGCGAGGGTTCGAGTAAATGGCATGTTTTCTAAAACATTCCAGATTGCCAACGGCACGAGGCAGGGATGTCCACTCTCACCCCTCATATTTGTACTCACAATGGAAGTCCTGGCTTGCAAAATTCTTCCAATGTTAACATCAAAGGCATCAGGATAGGGCACAGAGAACACAAGTTAGCAATGTATGCTGATGATGATGTTTTGTTTACTCTGATCGACATCATCCCATCTCTACAGGCATGTATGGCAGAGATAGAGGCATATAGCAGGGTGTCCAATTTCCTTTTAAATCTTACAAAGTCGGAGATACTGAATATTACAGAATCGGTTAATGTTATGAATGCCTTACAGTTACAGTGTCCACTTAGGATTGCACAGAGCCAATTAAAATATCTAGGTATTACCTTGGCCCCCTCTGTCACAGAACAGTCAACTTAAACTACAAATGTATTAGAGATGACTTAGCAAACTGGAAAAATAAAACTATATCTTGGCTAGGGTGCATACATGTAGTAAAAATGAACATTCTATCAAGGATGTTATACATAATGCAGACTATCCCCCTTGCATTAGCATCCCACTATATCTACCAAATACAATCTGCAATTGAATCCTACATCTGGAATGGTCTGAGACCGAGAGTTTGTAAAAGAACCATCTATCTCCCCAGAAGTAGGGGGAGCTTGGGAGTCCCCCTGCTCGATGTGTACCGCAAAGCCATTGGCTTGCAGAGACTAGTAGAGCTATGGCATTGCCATGCCGATAAAGCATGGATAGAAATAGATAACGAGATCCTACAGAGGGGAAATGTGGGCTCGCTCACTTGGGTATCTCCAGTGCACCGACCCAGACAGTTACAGATTTATCCACTGCTCAAGGACGTCTTTCAAGATTGGGACAGGGTGGTCTGTCTGGAGAGCCGCATCTCAACTGCTCATTTGCCTAACACTCCAGTGCGTGAGAACCCAGATGTGGGCATAGCAATCAGAGCGCACATTCCGGGCTCCAACTATCCGCTATCCGAAGCAATCATAGCAAACGCCCTTCACCAGAGGAAAATGCGGACCCAAGGTGAATTGGCTGAGTGGGATGCCTGGCTGTTCTCCTCCTGGTTACGAGTGACTCAATTCCACCATTTCTTTCACACGCACAAAGCGAAAGTCTCCTTAACAATACAAAAAGGAGACCTCCGGGCATACCCCGCCACTTGATCTCAATCATCTACAGGATGTTGATCGTAAAAGATGAAACTGTACTCCCAACATATGCGGAGGCATGGAACAGGGACCTGGGACTGGAGATTGACACCAAAACTTGGATTAAAATATTTGACAAACCCGAAAAAGCATCGGTCTCATCGAGGCTCCAGGAGATGCATTATAAATTCATGAGTCACTGGTATCTGACTCCACAAAGATTGAAAAGAATCTACCCCAACACCGGCAGGGAGTGCTGGAGAGGGGGCGGGGAAGAGGGGACCCTCTTGTACGTCTGGTGGACATGCCCATTTTGGGATAACGTATTCAGAGAGAGTAGCAGACTCCTGAATATCATTATACCCCCCTAACCTGCACTATTTAATATATCATAACCTTCACAAAATGAATGTGGAGGCCAAACAATGCCTATTCCTCCTAATGCTGATTAGTGTCAAATGTCCCATACCCAAACACTGGAAGACGCAACGAGTCCCGAGTTTGGAGGAATGGAGGGCTCGGACTGGGGACCTGCTTGGGCTGGAGAGATATCATTACCTGAAACATGGCAAATTGGTTACACATGAATACATTCAATTAATATGGGAGGGCAGAGGCCCTTAGACGCTGTCTGGGAGCTTATGGACCTGATACACCTGATCGGTGACCTTCACGAGTGTGCAAGCCTAGAGACCTATAAGGCTCTGTAGATGATTGACTTTTTGTAAGATCTAACCCCTTTTTTTCTTCTCTCCTCCCCAATATACTCCTCCCCCCTCCCCTTCTTCTTCACCCCCCCCCCCTTGCTTTAGTTTCTGACTTTTTTTTCTGTTGGCACCCGAATCAGGCCTCCAAGGTTCCCTGTTGAGTGAGTAACTAATAGGGATGTAAGAAAATATTGCTAAGCTATATTGTTAAGCCAGGCTTGATTGGGTGCCTATGTCATATTGCATCTAAGTATTATACCCCCAAAAAAATTGTTCGTACTGTAGTATGGACACAGTTGCAAGCTTCATGATAATTGTGTCAACTTACCTCAGCCTCATCAAAAGAATTTTAGAAGTAATATGAGGCATAGTTTAGAACAGCGCAAATACATAGTTGTGTAAACATGATTTATTAATTTTGATGTAATGAGCTGTAATGCTACGTGTTTGTATGTTAGAACAGGTGATGAATAAAGTTCTGGTACCTAGTATCCACTATTGTAGGACCACTCAGCCTCACACCAAACCTTGGATTCACACAGATCTAACTTATAGGAATCCAGTTATGCTCATTGAACTGAGGGTCACTATTGCAGGGTACAGAGTGAATTCTGAGCTGTCACGCAACCAGTATATATGATAGATAGATATCAACAGATAAATAAGATAGAAATGTATCTACTGATAGATATGATTAATATTCCACAAGGTAACAAGTGTATATAAATATGATAGAAGAGTCACACATACACAGTAGGCAGATAACATATATAGAAGTCACACAGACTGAGTCATGCAAAATGCCATAATGTAGCAAAGGGCAGAGAGTATAATCCCCAAATGTAATTGGAGTGGTATGCTAGACTTGTAATGTTTGGGGATGAGTGAGTATGGAGACAATATAAGGTACAAAGCACAATCACAGTATTAATTAGTTGAAGCTGATAACAAAACCTTGTCCAAAGTTGTTGATGTAGTTACTGTATATAGATGCAACAGTTGAGGTGATGGTGTTAGACAGATACAGTTATATTGGGATATGCAGATAGTAGATGATATAGCAGGCTGAAGTATTAATAAGCAAAAACAGTCTCTTAGGTTAGTTCAAATTGAAACAGCAAGCGTTATAATGTCATGCAGAGTTCCGGAGATAGTATGCAATGATTATAGCAGGTAAAGATATTTTGCAGTATGAAGGTTGCAAACAGTCAATTAGTGTAGCGGTATTAGGTTAACAAGCATGAGAGACATTCAGATATCCAGACAAGGTAGATAATTTATACAGACCAAATCCAAGTTGTATTACTGGAACAGAGAGTCAGCAGATGCTGGAGAGACCGTTACCCTTTGGAGGAGAGACAGAGCACGGTACACGCGCTGAGAAAACGCTGAGATGCCGGGTGTGACGTCATACACACCCGGAGTAGCACAACGGGGAAACTTTAGCTGAACTTTTGGTTCCGGTATGGCTGCAGATAGCAGATTCAGGTAGACCAGCACAGAGCAGCTGAGGATGGCAGTAGTCAGCAGAGTTTCACAGGAACAGGTAAGAAATCCCCCTAGACAGAGGAATGGGCTAGGTTTCTTAGGCAGGAGTCACTTAGAGCAACTGATACAAATTACCAAGCAGGGAGCATAGAGAGGAGGGGCCTTAAATAGGGTAAGAGGAGTGAGAGTTAAAGGGACAGGCTTGTAATGATGAAATCCCTGACATGAGCATTGTTGTTTATTGACCATCTGTTATGTACAGCTGTCTAATTTTGTTGAATAAAGCTTGTTGGAAGAAAAAAAAATCCCCACGGTTTAAACCCCCCCCTCAGGAGATATTAACCCTTGATTCCATAAAGATAAAGGAGTCCCACTGTGAGCCTGTCTTCTATCGTTATACATGTGTAAAATAATGAAACAATCTTACTGGAATCTATGCCATGGAACAGTGACACGGTCCTTCAAGTTTGACAGATTGTAGCAGCGCTTCTGACATGGACTTGAGTGAAGAAAGCAAGCAGCGAAACTCGTCAACGCTGATTGCTTAAGGAGCTGTTAATATGAGTCTGGATGGATTCGCAGAAAGATTCTCCCTGCATCTCCAAACTCTAACTTTCATCAATGCTCTCACTGAGAGGCTGACAAGACTACTTAAAACTCCAGTCCCATCTCGCAGAGTACTACCCTCCATAAGGAACTACTCTAAAATCTCCTGACACTTCTCTGCCAACCTCCTGTGCCGAATGGCAAAGAATCACTGGGGGATGAGGGAAGTGGGAGAGGTATTTAAGCCTTTAGCTGGGGTGTCTTTGCCTCCTCCTGGTGGCCAGTTTCTGTATTTCCCACAAGTAAGGAATTAAGCCGTGGACTCTCCTCAAATTAAGAAGGAAAAAATTGATCTGGTATTTAGCAAATAGCCTCAGTAATCTGCCTATCTACCCCACTGGTAATCAACAGTGCTACTCCAGCCTTATTTATGCCCTCCTGCAAACTATCTGTGGGATGGATTATCCCTTATAGCTACTGCTGGGAGACCAATGGCCCCTCCGCTCTTCACCCTGATTCGGCCCAAGGCCACTATGGCCAAACATCTATTTTCCTAGACTACCATATTTTGCAAAGAGTCCTACTCCATTGTACACAAAACTCTACATGCAGGCAACTAGAAGTATGAGGAGAGTGCAAATACCACTTCGAGAATAATATATATTTATACTATTCTATATTATAGTGTGTGTGCATGTATGTGGGTGTTTGTACATGCAAACAGGTGTATAATATGTATTAATACTTTCCCCTTCTGGTGAACCGCAGCCGTCCCACAGTCTCTCCCAAGGTCTGTGTGAATAGATCAGGTGTGCTAGCTGGAGGCGCTGGTTCAGCTTGTATCAGTCGTTGGTATCTTCCTTTCCTTCCTCGGTTGTATAACTCTAGGTGCAAAATAGTGGTGCTGAAATATCTGACAATACACCATACAAAGGTGAATATCTACTCACAGTGTATATTGCAGGTTACCGGCTCCTTCCCAATATGAAAAGACAATATCACAGATTCAGTAAAAAAGTTTGTCTTTATTTGGCTCAACGCATAAGCGTTTCAACGGTCCCAGCCGTCTTTCTCAAGAGCAATAAAAGTGCTTTACAAACCAAAGCATACCTTTCCGCTGCACAGGCGGCCTTTAAATACATGTCAGTTACGCTACCTGCTTCCCCATTGGAGGAGAGCAGGTTTACACCCGATTCAAAATTTCAATTGTAAATTTAAAATAAACATCTAAAATAACATAAAAAACAATATTCATTATATTAGAAACTATAAGTTTGTTTTAAAATATAAAATTTCTGTAGATATCATCATTTTTGCCGGTTTTGTAGTTCCCTTTCAGGTAGTTTTCTGTTTCAAGTTCTCTTTCAGGTCCGGGATGTCAGTGAAGATCACATGTTATAGGTTGTCCAATGAAATTCAGTTTCTGGTATAGTGATGTTTTGTAGTTCCCTTTCAGGTAGTTCTCTATTTTAGGTTCCCATTCAGGTCTGATATGTCAGTGGGTATCACATGTTATCGAATGTCCAATGAAAAACAGTTTCTGATTTTCTCAAAATAAAAAGACATAAGTGTTATTCACAGATACAAAGTTTCTTATATGAATTCTGCTTATCCAAATATTTAGAGGAGGTAGAATAAATTGCCACTTAGAAGTTTGTTATAAGTTGGAATAGATACTTTTCATAATTAAACATTCATATTAAAAATAGACTTCTATACTTATTGAATGTTAAATATTGACTCAGTGACTTGTGTGTTGCATATAATTTCTTGAAATTAAGTGTGAGAATTATATTCTTTTGTACAATATCTGTATATATAAACATGTGTATATATAAACATTAAGTGTGATGATATAACATGAACTGTCTGTATAAATACATGTTTATTTTGCCCCCCTTTCTTGTACTAATGTTTTTCAGTATTCACTTTACACAAATTTTACTGGTTTATTCGGGCCCCAATTTTGTTAGGAACACATTATAGATTATCATCTATTTTGCCCCCCTTTCATATGTTGAAGGTTTTTAAGACAAAAACAGCTTATTTTTTTGTGTGTGTGTGTGTGTGTCTCAACAAGAACACAAAATGTTACTGATTTATTTAGGTCCAATATTTTCACCTTTTGAATTTATCATTTATTTTGCCCCCCCTTTCATATGTTAAGAGTTTTTTAGACAAAGGCAGCAATTTTTGTGTCCTTATTTAGACCCCATTGGGCATATGTTCTAAGTGTATGTATCCATTTTAATTCTCTTTGGTCTAGTTGTTTTGCCAGATTACCACCCCTCCAATGAAGTTCAACCTTCTCAATTCCTATCCATAGAAAGGATTCTTTTGTGAAATGTTCACAATTGTTGCAGTGTAGCGGCACTCCGTGGTCATCATGATTCTTTTCTATTTTATTTTGATGTTCCATGATTCTTGTTTTTAAAAATCTGGACGTTTGTCCTAAATACTGGATTTTGCAGCCACATTGCAACAAATATATCACATTTTTACTTTTGCAAGTAATGAATTCTTTTATTTCAAATTTTTTTCCCGTAACTGTGGAGTCAAATGTTTTGTGTGTTCTTCTGGTGTAGTTACAACCTTTGCATTTGCCGCAAGTGAAGAAGCCTGTCATGTTACTTATTTGTAAAGGTTTTTTTGGGGGCTATGCCTTTTATGAGTGAGGGAGCTAATTTTTGTTTCAAATTTTGTCCTTTTCTGAAGATAACTGTGGGCTTAGCTGGAATTATAGGTCCTAGATATTCATCCTCCTTTATAAAAACAAGAATCATGGAACATCAAAATAAAATAGAAAAGAATCATGATGACCACGGAGTGCCGCTACACTGCAACAATTGTGAACATTTCACAAAAGAATCCTTTCTATGGATAGGAATTGAGAAGGTTGAACTTCATTGGAGGGGTGGTAATCTGGCAAAACAACTAGACCAAAGAGAATTAAAATGGATACATACACTTAGAACATATGCCCAATGGGGTCTAAATAAGGACACAAAAATTGCTGCCTTTGTCTAAAAAACTCTTAACATATGAAAGGGGGGGGGGCAAAATAAATGATAAATTCAAAAGGTGAAAATATGGGACCTAAATAAATCAGTAACATTTTTTGTTCTTGTTGAGACACACACACACACACAAAAATAAGCTGTTTTTGTCTTAAAAACCTTCAACATATGAAAGGGGGGCAAAATAGATGATAATCTATAATGTGTTCCTAACAAAATTGGGGCCCGAATAAACCAGTAAAATTTGTGTAAAGTGAATACTGAAAAACATTAGTACAAGAAAGGGGGCAAAATAAACATGTATTTATACAGACAGTTCATGTTATATCATCACACTTAATGTTTATATATACACATGTTTATATATACAGATATTGTACAAAAGAATATAATTCTCACACTTAATTTCAAGAAATTATATGCAACACACAAGTCGCTGAGTCAATATTTAACATTCAATAAGTATAGAAGTCTATTTTTAATATGAATGTTTAATTATGAAAAGTATCTATTCCAACTTATAACAAACTTCTAAGTGGCAATTTATTCTACCTCCTCTAAATATTTGGATAAGCAGAATTCATATAAGAAACTTTGTATCTGTGAATAACACTTACGTCTTTTTATTTTGAGAAAATCAGAAACTGTTTTTCATTGGACATTCGATAACATGTGATACCCACTGACATATCAGACCTGAATGGGAACCTAAAATAGAGAACTACCTGAAAGGGAACTACAAAACATCACTATACCAGAAACTGAATTTCATTGGACAACCTATAACATGTGATCTTCACTGACATCCCGGACCTGAAAGAGAACTTGAAACAGAAAACTACCTGAAAGGGAACTACAAAACCGGCAAAAATGATGATATCTACAGAAATTTTATATTTTAAAACAAACTTATAGTTTCTAATATAATGAATATTGTTTTTTATGTTATTTTAGATGTTTATTTTAAATTTACAATTGAAATTTTGAATCGGGTGTAAACCTGCTCTCCTCCAATGGGGAAGCAGCTAGCGTAACTGACATGTATTTAAAGGCCGCCTGTGCAGCGGAAAGGTATGCTTTGGTTTGTAAAGCACTTTTATTGCTCTTGAGAAAGAAGGCTGGGACCGTTGAAACGCTTATGCGTTGAGCCAAATAAAGACAAACTTTTTTACTGAATCTGTGATATTGTCTTTTCATATTGGGAAGGAGCAGGTAACCTGCAATATACACTGTGAGTAGATATTCACCTTTGTATGGTGTATTGTCAGATATTTCAGCACCACTATTTTGCACCTAGAGTTATACAACCGAGGAAGGAAAGGAAGATACCAACGACTGATACAAGCTGAACCAGCGCCTCCAGCTAGCACACCTGATGTGGGTGTTTGTGTATGTGATAGTGTTAGTGTATGTGATAGTGTTAGTGTGTGTATTTTATATGTGTGTAAATGAATGAATGCGTGTGCTTTTTAAACTGCCGCTAAAACTATTTTTTACACATGCACACACACATATATATATATATATATATATATATATGTGTATGTGTATATATATATATATATATATATATATATATACTTTAATTCCCTTTTAACCCCTTAATGACCAAGGACGTACGCGACACGTCCTCAAAAAAAATACAGTTAATAACCGAGGACGTGTGGCGTACGTCCTTGGTCTGGAAAGCAGCTGGAAGCGATCCTGCTCGCTTCCAGCTGCTTTCCGGCTATTGCAGTGATGCCTCGATATCGAGGCATCCTGCAATAACCCCCCTTGGCCATCCGATGCAGAGAGAGCCACTCTGTGCGTGCACGGGGCGGGAGCGGGAGGGAACCGCTACACTGCAGAAAAATAAAGCTGTAAAAAGTAAAAAAAAAAAGTTTTGAAAGCTGTAAATAAACAGCTAAGGGATCTGGAAGAGGTGGGGGGTTGGTCTGGGGAAGCTACACTACAGAAAAGGGCATTTTTAAAAAAAAAAAAAGGCACATTTTTTACTAAACTGGGTACTGGCAGACAGCTGCCAGTACCCAAGGTGGCGCCCATTAAGGCAGAGGGGGAGGGTTAGAGAGCTATTTGATGGGGGATCAGTGAGGTTGGGGGCTAAGGGGGGATCCTACACAACAGCATATGTAAATATGCTTTAAAAAAAACACCAAAAAAAAGCCCAAATATAGCTTTTATTTTAGTACTGGCAGAGTTTCTGCCAGTACTTAAGATGGCGGGGACAATTGTGGGGTGGGGGAGGGAAGAGAGCTGTTTGGGAGGGATCAGGGGGTCTCATGTTTCAGGTGGGAGGCTGAGCTCTACACTAAAGCTAAAATTAACCCTGCAAGCTCCCTACAAGCTACATAATTAACCCCTTCACTGCTAGCCATAATACACGTGTGAAATGCAGCGGCATTTGGCGGCCTTGTAATTACCAAAAAGCAACGCCAAAGCCATATATATGTCTGCTATTTCTGAACAAAGGGGATCCCAGAGAAGCATTTACAACCATTTGTGCCATAATTGCACAAGCTGTTTATAAATAATTTCAGTGAGAAACCTAAAGTTTGTGAAAAAGTTTGTGAAATAGGGAACGTTTTTTTTATTTGATCGCATTTGGCGGTGAAATGGTGGCATGAAATATACCAAAATGGGCCTAGATCAATACTTTGGGTTGTCTACTACACTAAAGCTAAAATTAACCCTACAAGCTACATAATTAACCCCTTCACTGCTGGGCATAATACACGTGTGGTGCGCAGTGGCATTTAGCGGCCTTCTAATTACCAAAAAGCAATGCAAAAGCCATATATGTCTGCTATTTCTGAACAAAGGGGATCCCAGAGAAGCATTTACAACCATTTGTGCCATAATTACACAAGCTGTTTGTAAATGATTTCAGTGAGAAACCTAAAATTGTGAAAAATGTAAAGTTTTTTTTAATTTGATCGCATTTGGCGGTGAAATGGTGGCATGAAATATACCAAAATTGGCCTAGATCAATACTTGGGGTTGTCTACTACACTACACTAAAGCTAAAATTATCCCTAAAAGCTCCCTACATGCTCCATAATTAACCCCTTCACTGCTGGGCATAATACACGTGTAGTGCGCAGTGGCATTTAGCAGCCTTCTAATTACTAAAAAGCAACGCCAAAGCCATATATGTCTGCTATTTCTGAACAAAGGGGATCCCAGAGAAGAATTTACAACCATTTAAGCCATAATTGCACAAGCAAAATTAGTAAAAAAGTGAACGATTTTTTGTATTTAATCGCATTTGGCGGTGAAATGGTGGCATGAAATATACCAAAGTGGGTCTTGATGAATACTTTGGGATGTCTACTAAAAAAAAATATATACATGTCAATGGATATTCAGAGATTCCTGAAAGATATTAGTGTTCTAATGTAACTAGCGCTAATTTTGAAAAATAATGGTTTGGAAATAGCAAAGTGCTACTTGTATTTATGGCCCTATAACTTACAAAAAAAGCAAAGAACATGTAAACATTGGGTATTTCTAAACTCAGGACAAAATTTAGAAACTATTTAGCATGGGTGTTTTTTGGTGGTTGTGGATGTGTAACAGAGTTTGAGGGTCAAAGTTAGAAAAAATGTGTTTTTTTCAATTTTTTCCTCATATTTTATAATTTTTTTTATAGTAAATTATAAGATACTAGTACTAAAGCCCGTGTACACAGGCCATTTTTTGCAGTACAGCGGTCCCACCCCTTGCTCTCTCCCCCCTCTCTTTTGCTCTCTCTTCCCCCCTTTCTTTTGCTTTCTCTCCCCCCTCTCTTTTGCTTTCTCTCCCCCCTATCCTTTGCTCTCTCTCTCCCCTCTTTTGCTCTCTCCCTCCTTTCTTTTGCTCTCTCTCCCCCCTCTTTTGTTCTCTCCCCCCTCTTTGGCTCCCCCCCCTCTTTGGCTCCCCCCCCCCCTCTTTGGCTCTCTCCCCTCTTTTGCTCTCTCTCCTCTTTGGCTCTCTCTCCCCCCCTTCTTTGGCTCTCCCCCCTTTGGCTCTCCCCCCCCCTTTGGCTCTTTCCCCCCCCCTTTGGCTCTCCCCCTTCTTTGGCTCTCTCCCCGCCCCTTTGGCTCTCTCTCCCCCCTCTTTTGCTCTCTCTCCCCCCTCTTTTGCTCTCTCTCCCCCCTCTTTTGCTTTCTCTCCCCCCTCTTTTGCTCTCTCTCCTCTTTGGCTCTCTCTCCCCCCTCTTTGGCTCTCCCCTCCCCTTTGCCCCCCCCCCTCTTTGGCTCTCCCCCTCTTTTGCTCTCTCTCTCCCCTCTTTGGCTCTCCCTCCCCTCTTTGGCTCTCCCTCCCCCTCTTTGACTCTCCCTCCCCCTCTTTGACTCTCCCTCCCCCTCTTTGGCTCTCTCTCCCCCCTCTTTGGCTCTCTCTCCCCCCTCTTTGGCTCTCTCTCCCCCCTCTTTGGCTCTCTCTCCCCCCTCTTTGGCTCTCTCTCCTTTTTGGCTCTTTTTCCTCTTTGGCTCTCCCCCCCTTCTCTTTGGCTCCCCCCCTTCTCTTTGGCTCTCTCTCCCCCTTCTCTTTGGCTCTCCCACCCTTCTCTTTGGCTCTCCCCCCCTTCTCTTTGGCTCTCTCTTCCCCCCTTCTCTTTGGCTCTCTATCCCCCCTTTGGCCCTTCTCCCCCCCTCTCCTGCTCCTTCTTCCCCCCCCCTCTCCTGCTCCCTCTCTGGCTCTGTCTTGAAGTCTTCACATCGCGGGACCCCGCCCGGCCACGCCCCATCGCGGCAGCACCCGCCCGGCCACGCCCATCGCGACGCCCGGCCACGCCCCATCGTGGCGGCACCCGCCCGGCCACGCCCATCGCGACGCCCGGCCACGCCCCCATCGCAACGCTCCCGTCGGCCACAAACAGCTGTGAGGTCTGGGGAGCGTGTGGCCGCTTCTCACGCAGCACACCTCACAGCTGTTGAGTAGCTCTCGCTCCATATTTTTCAATCAGCTTACCTCGCGCTCCCCAGACCTCACAGCTGTTTGTGTACCTCGCACTCCCTATCTCAAGGCCAAGTGTTTGTCTCTACTGCGCATGACGGCTTCAGACAAACACTTGGCCTTTTATAATATAGGATGATAAAAATAATGGTATCTTTAGAAAGTCCATTTAATGGCGAGAAAAACGGTATATAATATGTGTGGGTACAGTAAATGAGTAAGAGGAAAATTACAGCTAAACACAAACACTGCAGAAATGTAAAAATAGCCTTGGTCCCAAACGGACAGAAAATGTAAAAGTGCTGTGGTCATTAAGGGGTTAAATTTCAAATCTTTCTTTTTCCCCATATAAATACACAGCTTTGCAGTTTGACTACTTTTTGTTGTTTCACTGATCACATATACTTTTTCTGTAACTCCCTCCACCCAAACAGCACTATACTATACACACACACACACACACACACACAAATATATATATATACACAGTGAAAAAACTTTTCAGATGGCTGTTGAAATATATGGTTTTCAGAGGCAGCTTAACATCGAAGAATTTTTCAAGGACAAAACATCCGTACATACCAACACAACATTTCAAACCTCTTCAAAATTTGATCTACCTACATCCAAGTCATCTATCAAAAGTTTCTCTAGACTTATACATCCAGATTGTGATAATAATTCAAGCAGTCAGACATATTCTAATATTTATGAACAAGAACGTGAAGCACTGTCAACTCTTATGAATGATACTACTATTACTATACACCCTGCTAACAAGGGGGGTGCTATAGTAATACAGGATTACAGTGACTATAGATTAGAGGCTTTACGCCAACTTTCTGATGTATCCACATATAAGAAACTGCTTTCAAATCCTACTAATCTATATAAAAAACAAATGGACAAAACCATCGATTTTGCACTACAAATGAACTACATCACAATACAAGAAAGTGAGTTTCTCACTACAGATTTCCCCAAAACACCAATATTATATATTTTACCCAAGATACATAAGTCTATCACTTCTCCCCCGGGTAGATTGATAGTGTTGGCCAGAGAATCTATACTGTCAGGCCCCCGGGTAGACCGATAGTGTCGGCCAGAGAATCTATACTGTCAGGAGTAGCCAAATACATAGATTTCCATCTCCAACAGGTTGTACAAAACTCTTTTTTATACGTACAAGATTCAGCTGCCATGATCAAGAAACTGAGGGACTTTGAATCCCTTGAGGAAGGTGATGTTTTGGTGACTATGGATGTTGATAGCCTTTACACTGTTATCCCCCATCAGGAGGGGTAAAAGGCTGTCAGGTCCATAGTCACTGAAAATCAATATTATAAGGGTCCGCATTTAGAATTCCTTCTGGAATTAATTGAACACTGTTTGACAAAAAACTATTTCAGCTTTGAAAACAGCTAATACCTCCAGACGGCAGGTACGGCTATGGGGTCAAACATGGCCCCAGTATATGCCAAAACCTTTATGCTGTGGTATGAGTTAAAAATAATGAAACCTTTACAACATACAAATATACCTTTTACACAAGATACATAGATTACCTGTTTCTTATTTAGAGGCGGAGCCCTGAGACTCTTGTTGAATGGGTACAGGAATTGAATAATAGTGACTCTCCTATCAGATTTAAGATCGAATTTGATCAAAATGAAATACATTTTCTTGACCTTAATATATTCAAAGTCAAAGACGACAGGGGTGTGAAATTTGGTACCTCTTTATATTCTAAGACAACAGACAGAAACTCCCTCTTTTTAGCATCTAGCTATCACCCTAGGCACCAGAAAATGGGGGTAATCTCCCAGCTCACGAGAGTGGTCAGAAATAACTCTGAACCAATGTTACTAACACTCCAACTTGACTATGTGTGACAAACTTGAACAGAGAAGATATGACAAAAAGGACATTGTGGCTGCAAGAAACAGATTGTACAATTGTACACAGGATATGCTATTAATGTCTGACAATAAGGCACTGACTCCTACTGATAACCAGTTGAATTTTGTGACCACATATACCCCTGCACACTCCACCTTACAACAATCTATATGCAACAGATGGGACGTTTTGGAGACTGACAAAAGTCTTGCGAGCTGGAGAAACAAACCTGAAAGGATGGTTTACAGCAGAGCAAGGAATGTTTGTGATCTGTTGGTCAAAACAGACCCCAAAAGATGTTACCAGAAAGAAACATGGCTAAAATCTACATGAGTGGGGTGCTTCAACTGTGGAGATTGTGTTACCTGCAACAGCTTACTCGTAGGAGATTCCTTTCATTGCCCACACAAAAATAAGCTATATTCCATTCGATATCGTCTTACATGCAGCAGTACTTATGTTATTTATATACTCATTTGCCCATGTTCCCTCTTTTACGTGGGTAAAACCACAACTACTTTCAAAGAAAGGATGGCCAACCACAGATTCTCCATCAGGTAGGCACTGACAAATGGAAAATCAGACCTTCCCGTGGCACGTCATTTTGTCACACATAAACATAATTTATCTAGCTTGCGCAGTATGGTGATTGACCATATTCCCCCCCAAAAGAGGGGTGAGGATCATGCAAGAATGCTACTTCAATTGTATTCCAGGTGGATATTTATGCTGGACACTGTGTCCCCCAGGGGACTTAACATCAAATTGGGATTTGGACCTTTTAGTTGAAGATAACTGTTTCCAACATGGATTATTCTAAAATTGGTGCCTACGATCATTACTATTACACAATATAAAACATAATCTGCAAGTGGTTGATGCCTAAACATAACAACTTGAGACTATGATATTTGGAAATATATGAAGAACCATAGAACTAACAAATTTTCTCGGAATGACCTGCTATATGAAATGTGGGGCACGTTCATGAAGTTTTATGTCCAGAGGTGATGGTCGTGTCACTGGAAACAATAACGTGTGTATCACCCGACAGTGCAAGTGTTTAAATTCCAACTGACTACTATCCGGCTCTATGACGCACGCCAGAGGGACGGGGCTTAATGGCCATGTTGGTAGTATGCAAATTAGCCATGCAGCTCTCTGTTTTCCATCATAGTGAAAGACACATGTGAGGAAGGATCCAATCAGCATGAAGCATCAACCTGACAAGTATTGAGCTCGCATTCTATTGGCTGATTGGAATAGCCAATAGAATGTAAGCTCAATTCTATTGGCTGATTGGATCAGCCAATAGGATGAAAGCTCCATCCTATTGGCTGATTGCAACAGCCAATAGGATTTTTTCAACCTTAATTTTGATTGGCTGATAGAAATCTATCAGCCAATCGGAATCTAAGGGACGCCATCTTGGATGACGTCATTTAAAGGAACCTTCATTCGGAAGAAGACGTCGGAAGAAGAGGATGCTCCGCGCTGGATGTCTTGAAGATGGAGCCGCTCCGGATGGATGAAGATAGAAGATGCCATCTGGATGAAGACTTCTGCCAGCTTGGATGAAGACTTCTGCCGCTTCGTTGAGGATGGATGTCGGGTCTTCAGAAACTGTAAGTGGATCTTCGGGGGTTAGTGTTAGGTTTTTTTAAGGGTTTATTGGGTGGGTTTTAATTTTAGATTAGGGTTTGGGCTTTTGAAAAAGAGCTAAATGCCCTTTTAAGGGCAATGCCCATACAAATGCCCTTTTCAGGGCAATGGGGAGCTTAGATTTTTTAGATAGCTTTTTATTTGGGGGGTTGGTTGTGTGGGTGGTGGGTTTTACTGTTAGGGGGGTATTTGTATTTTTTTTTTTTTACAGGTAAAAGAGCTGATTTCTTTGGGGCAATGCCCAGCAAAAGGCCATTTTAAGGGCCATTGGTAATTTATTGAAGGCTAGGGTTTTTTTTTATTTTGGGGGGGACTTTTTTATTTTCATAGGGCTCTTAGATTAGGTGAAATTAGTTTAAATATTTGATCATTTTTTTTGTGTAAGTGTTTATTTTTTTGTAACTTAGTTTTTGTTATTTTGTGTAATTTAGTTGTTAGTTTTTTGTAACTTTGTAATTTTTAATAGTAGATTTAAATTATTTGAATAGGGTTAGCTTTTTAACTATATATTTTATTTTGTAGTTTAATGTAATTTTAGTATAACAGTTAGTGTAGATTAATTATTAGTTTAATATAGTTTAATGTAATTTTAGTAGAACAGTTAGGGTAGATTAATTAATAGTTTAATGTATTTTTAGTATAATAGTTAGGGTAGATTAATTGTTTAATATAGTTTTATTTAAATCTAAAGGTAAGTTTTAATTTATTAGAAGATAGGGATGAGTTAATATTTAATATAAAGTTAGCGGGTTGTTAGGTTTAGGGGTTAATAGGTTAATTTAGTTTATGGCAATGTGGGGGGCTGGCGGTTTAGGGGTTAATATGTTTAGAAAGTGGTAGTGATGTGGGAGGCCAGGGGTTTAGGGGTTCATACATTTAGTTAGTTGCGGTGGGCTCCAGGAGCGGCCAGATAGGGGTTAATAAGTTTATTAGAGTTGCGGGGTTAAACAGTTTAGTATAGTAGAGGTGTTTAGTGACAGTATATAAATAAAGCTGGGAAAAATCTGAATAGCAGCGAGATCGATGACTGTTAGTTAACAACAGTCCGCTGCTCATCGCCCCGTACTTGGTGTGCGGCTTTTTGACAGCTTTTTATATAAATATGGAGAGCGTATTCAGGTCCGCAGCCGCAATGTTAGGCGATGTCAGGCGAGCTTATTGGTGCCATCGAATGCAGCACAGTTGACAGCTTGATAAGTAGGCCTCATAGAATCAGATGTGGAGTGGCAAGCTTAATTACACACCGCTGTATGCGGTTTACTGATTGCTCATACAGGAGTGACTATAAAAGTCACAACTTTTTCACTTTTAACCAGACCTCCATTGGGACATCACACTGGTGATGTTGCTATTCTAACTATTTGGGGACATTTGATAAAGATGCCAGTAGGGCATTTAAAACGTCATGCTCTATTCCCTATTTTAGCCTGTTAAATAAAAGCTATTTTTTATACAAGCCCAGTGAGTGCAGTCTCTTCCTGGGAAACTGTATTACTTTTGACTTTGCACCCTTGCAGCTGCATAAGCGAGTTGGTAATTGGAGTACAAAATTATCTTGGAACATATATATATATTATATATAAAAAAACTTGAATGCCCTTTTTAAATTTGAAATCTTTCCTTTTTTTTCCACATAAATATACAGCTATGCAGTTTGACTTCCTTTTTTGTTTCACAGTTAACAGATACATTTTCTATATCTCTTTCCCCAAATAGCATAACACACATCAGACATCCCACTGTACAAGTCCATGCCCTCAGGCTACTACACTTCTGTCACAAGCTGGCCTGGCTGTCAGACAAAATAACAGGATCACATGATCCAGATCAGCATAATAGAAGAATTATCGTCAATCTTTCTTCTAGTGTTTGCTGCTGACCTGAATCGTGTGAAATGCCGGTCTGAGGTTTCTCCTGTTTTGTTTGTCTTGAGCTTGGTCATGATTTTTGTAGCGCAATCCGGTGCTAAGGAGAAATGCACCTACCTTCCATTTCCTAAATTTACACTGGGCTGATGACTTGTGCTGCCTGCTACTGCTTGCTTCCCTCCTGAGTCGGCTGCCCCGCCACATAGCAAAGTTTAGGCTGCTGGAGTAATCACACTTTGCTATGGGGCGGGACTCAGGAGGGAAGCAGCAGTACTGAGCAGAAAAACTGTATCGGAAGTAAAGTGACCGAGTGTGAGGGACTATTTTTCCAGGGGGAACATAGTTCCCCCTGCAAAAATAGTGCAGGAACGCTGTTCCCACTGGACTCGACCCCTGTATATATATATATATATATATATATATATATATATATATATATATATATATATATAGTAATTGCAGATTGCACTCCTGACGAATCAAATAAAGCCTTGGGTGTTGCAGAACATGTAAATATAATCCAGAGTAAAGAGCGCACTCCAAAGGACTTGGTTCAAATCCCACTTTTATGTGAACGTTTTCGAGCCTCAAGAGCTCGTCAACAGACAACTTGGTTGCCAAGGGAACTAGACGCAATATGAGTCTGCAAGATATGACTTGTTCACTTACCTGTCAGCTAAACGCAGCTGTTTAAATAAACAATACA
This sequence comes from Bombina bombina, assembly GCF_027579735.1. Lineage (NCBI taxonomy): Eukaryota > Metazoa > Chordata > Amphibia > Anura > Bombinatoridae > Bombina > Bombina bombina. The sequence goes on along the minus strand of NC_069500.1, from coordinate 720,101,590 downwards.
AGGTGATCGGAGTATAAGTTAATACCATATGAGTCAGCAATATACATATAATATGGAAAACTATGTCATAGTGTGGTTATCCAAATTGAATAAATTAAATAATCTAATTCCTATCCGAAATTATACATGGAAATATATCTGTGTCAGCAAGCCATCCAGAATTTCAAACAAAACTGGGTAATCACACAAGGGATACAATCTTAATAATAGTAGAGAGTTGCAAATTATCAACAAAGAGATTATATCGAGAACGGATTAGAATAAACTGACAGAACACAACTGCCCAAGCCTGTCATGGGAGCGAGCGGGTCCAGCCTATCTGGCAACAACTTGGTTGCCAAGGGAACAAGACGCAATATGTGTCTATGTGATAAAACACGTTCACTTTCCTGACAGCTCAGTGCACATATTTGAATATACAGTATAAGATGAATTACATGGGTAGGACAATAGTTACAATAAGAAAATCTATATCATGTTATGATTATCCAAATAGACTATGTGACAGAATTACTAATTGAGGCATAGAGAGAGATAGGAGCATACAGGGAGTGCAGAATTATTAGGCAAGTTGTATTTTTGAGGATTCATTTTATTATTGAACAACAACCATGTTCTCAATGAACCCAAAAAACTCATTAATATCAAAGCTGAATAGTTTTGGAAGTAGTTTTTAGTTTGTTTTTAGTTATAGCTATTTTAGGGGGATATCTGTGTGTGCAGGTGACTATTACTGTGCATAATTATTAGGCAACTTAACAAAAAACAAATATATACCCATTTCAATTATTTATTTTTACCAGTGAAACCAATATAACATCTCAACATTCACAAATATACATTTCTGACATTCAAAAACAAAACAAAAACAAATCAGTGACCAATATAGCCACCTTTCTTTGCAAGGACACTCAAAAGCCTGCCATCCATGGATTCTGTCAGTGTTTTGATCTGTTCACCATCAACATTGCGTGCAGCAGCAATCACAGCCTCCCAGACACTGTTCAGAGAGGTGTACTGTTTTCCCTCCTTGTAAATCTCACATTTGATGATGGACCACAGGTTCTCAATGGGGTTCAGATCAGGTGAACAAGGAGGCCATGTCATTAGATTTTCTTCTTTTATACCCTTTCTTGCCAGCCACGCTGTGGAGTACTTGGACACGTGTGATGGAGCATTGTCCTGCATGAAAATCATGTTTTTCTTGAAGGATGCAGACTTCTTCCTGTACCACTGCTTGAAGGTGTCTTCCAGAAACTGGCAGTAGGACTGGGAGTTGAGCTTGACTCCATCCTCAACCCGAAAAGGCCCCACAAGCTCATCTTTGATGATACCAGCCCAAACCAGTACTCCACCTCCACCTTGCTGGCGTCTGAGTCGGACTGGAGCTCTCTGCCCTTTACCAATCCAGCCACGGGCCCATCCATCTGGCCCATCAAGACTCACTCTCATTTCATCAGTCCATAAAACCTTAGAAAAATCAGTCTTGAGATATTTCTTGGCCCAGTCTTGACGTTTCAGCTTGTGTGTCTTGTTCAGTGGTGGTCGTCTTTCAGCCTTTCTTACCTTGGCCATGTCTCTGAGTATTGCACACCTTGTGCTTTTGGGCACTCCAGTGATGTTGCAGTTCTGAAATATGGCCAAACTGGTGGCAAGTGGCATCTTGGCAGCTGCAAGCTTGACTTTTCTCAGTTCATGGGCAGTTATTTTGCGCCTTGGTTTTTCCACACGCTTCTTGCCACCCTGTTGACTATTTTGAATGAAACGCTTGATTGTTCGATGATCACGCTTCAGAAGCTTTGCAATTTTAAGAGTGCTGCATCCCTCTGCAAGATATCTCACTATTTTTGACTTTTCTGAGCCTGTCAAGTCCTTCTTTTGACCCATTTTGCCAAAGGAAAGGAAGTTGCCTAATAATTATGCACACCTGATATAGGGTGTTGATGTCATTAGACCACACCCCTTCTCATTACAGAGATGCACATCACCTAATATGCTTAATTGGTAGTAGGCTTTCGAGCCTATACAGCTTGGAGTAAGACAACATGCATAAAGAGGATGATGTGGTCAAAATACTCATTTGCCTAATAATTCTGCACTCCCTGTATATTGAAAAAATAAATATAAGAAATAATTAATTAAAGAAAAAATAAAGAAAAAATATTTTTTGAAGAGCAATCAGCTCCTATATGGTAGTAAAAGAGGGAGAACTAGCCGCCGTATAGATAATGGCTCTCATTTTGTAAAAGGTGTTTTCTTAAAGAAACACCTGCCAATCTAAGTGAACATTTAGTCCCTTAGGCATGATGGTTTCCAATTTATAGGTCCATCTAGCTTCTTTCTGTAATAATAATTTATTACGGTCCCCTCCCCTGAGCATGGGAGGGACGTGGTCTATGATGGTATATTTTAAGTCAGTGACTTTGTATTGATGTTCCAAGAAATGTCGGGCCACAGGTTGCTCAGAGCACCCCTGTTTTAGCGCTGTTTGGATTGATGAGCGATGATTCGCTATTCTTGTCCGGAGGTCATCACAAGTCTTGCCCACATAGCATAGACCACAAATGCAGTGTAATAAATGCACAATGTAACATAGTAACATAGTAGATAAGGTTGAAAAAAGACTGAAGTCCATCTTCTGCTCTTACAGTGAAAAAAGGTTTCCGTTGCAGGAGATTAAATCTCCTTTCCTCCAACCTTAAATTATGACCTCTTGTCATAAACAATTTTCTTGGAATAAACAGAGCTTCTGCCATCTCTGTATATGGGCCTTGAATATATTTATATAAAGTAATCATGTCACCTCTCAAGCGCCATTTTTCTAAAGAAAACAGACCCATTTTGGCTAGCCTCTCCTCATAGGTTAATTTCTCCAATCCCCTTATTAGCTTTGTGGCCCTTCTCTGAACTTTTTCTAGTTCTTCAATATCTTTTTTTAGCGATCGGTCCCCAGAACTGCACTCCAAACTCAAGGTGAGGTCTTACCAGAGCTTTATATAGTGACAGAATTATGCTTTCCTCCCTTGAATCAATGCCTCTTTTAATATATGCTAGTATCTTATTAGCCTTTGAAGCCGCTGCCCTGCATTGTGCACCCATCTTTAGCTTGTTATCTATTACTACTCCCAAATCCCTTTCCTCCTGTGTTTGGTTAAGTCTTTTCCCATTTAAAAAATACGTTGCCTGCTTATTTTTACTTCCAAAATGTAGAACCTTACATTTTTCCGTATTAAATCTCATTTTCCATTTACTTGCCCATAGTTCTAATTTTGGCAAATCCCTTTGTAATGAGAGTTCGTCCTCCTCTGACCTAATGACCTTACTTAAAGGGACAGTCTAGGCCAAAATTAAGTTTCATGATTCAGATAGAACATGTAATTTTAAACAATTTTCCAATTTACTTTTATCACCAATTTTGCTTTGTTTTCTTGGTATTCTTAGTTGAAAGCTTAACCTAGGAGGTTCATATGCTAATTTCTTAGACCTTGAAGGCCACCTCTTTTCAGAATGCATTTTAACAGTTTTTCACCACTAGAGGGTGTTAGTTCACGTATTTCATATAGATAACTGTGCTCGTGCACGTGAAGTTATCTGGGAGCAGGCACTGATTGGCTAGACTGCAAGTCTGTCAAAAGAACTGAAATAAAGGGGCATTTCGCAGAGGCTTAGATACAAGGGGTTAAAAGTATATAAATATAACTATTTTGGTTATGCAAAACTGGGGAATGGGTAATAAAGGGATTATCTACCTTTTAAAAAAATAAAAATTCTGGTGTAGACTGTCCCTTTAACTTAGTATCATCTGCAAAAATAGAGATGTCGCTATTTAATCCTTGCTCCAAGTCATTTATAAAAATATTAAAAAGAACAGGGCCCAGTACTGATCCCTGGGGGACACCACTGATTACCTTTGTCCAATCTGAGTATGATCCATTTACTACTACTCGTTGCTCCCTATCTTTTATCCAGTTATTTATCCATGAACATTTTCAGCTATTCCCAGTCCCTTTATTTTGTGCATTAATCTCTCATGTGGCACTGTATCAAATGCCTTTGCAAAATCTAAGTATATCACATTAACTGATTCCCCTTTAACTATATTTTTACTTACTTCCTCATAGAATCTAATTAGATTAGTTTGACATGATCTATTTCTCCTAAAGCCATGCTGATTAGAACTCATAATCTTGTTTACACAAATATGCTCATCAATATAATCCCTTATAATACCTTCAAATATCTTCCCCACTATTGATGTCAGACTAACTGGTCTATAGCTTCCTGGATCATCCCTGCTTCCCTTTTTGAAGAGTGGCACCACATCAGCTTTACGCCAATCCTGGGGGGTAATATGCCTGAGGATAATGAGTCTTGAAAAATTAAGAGTAGAGGTTTGTCTATAACAGTGCTAAATTCCCTTAACACCCTTGGGTGTATTCCATCTGGGCCTGGAGTTTTATTTACCTTAATATTATCCAGTTTTTTTCCTGATATCCTCTAAACATAACTCAGTTAATGGTATGGACTGGCATGTTCTATTTTGTTCCAAATTATCATCAAATGGTTCCTCTCTTGTGTATACTGAAGAAAAAAAAACTGGTTTAGTACCTCAGCCTTCTCCCTGTTATTATTTATCATGCTACCCTCCACGCATTTTAATGTACCTATATTATTCTTCTTAGGTTTTTTGCTATTTATGTACTTAAAGAACCTTTTAGGGTTAGACTTAGAATAAATTTTTCATTTTCAATTTTGGCTAATTTGATTGCTTTTTTGCATGCATTGTTATATTCCTTATAAATATTGCATGTTGAGTCTGTACTATTTTCTTTTAATAATTTAAATGCCCTACATTTTTTCCTAATTTCTCTTAACACATTTTTATTTAGCCATAACGGCTTTGATTTTTTTTATTTTTATAACCATATGGTATTTGTTGATATGTATATTTATTTAAAACATTTTAAATATTATCCATTTATCCTCTGTATTTTTATTAGAGAATACATTGTCCCAATTTATATTATTTAATAATTTCTTTAAATCGTTGAATTTTGCTTTCTTGAAATTAAAAGTCTTAGTTAAACCTTTAAGACACTGCATATGAAAAGAGATTTCAAATGTGACCATGGTATGATCACTGTTACCCAAATGTTCTTTGACTTCTATGTTTAATATTATATCTGTATTGTTTGATAGCACTAAATCAAATATAGCTTTACTCCTAGTTGGCTCCTCTATTAATTGTGACAAGAAGTTATCCCTGAGAACATTTAAAAATCTATCCCCCTTAGCTGAATTACTAGTTTCATTGGCCCAGTTTATATCAGGGTAGTTAAAATCTCCCATAATTACAGCACTGTTATTAGCAGCCTTACCTATTTGGATAAGTAGTTGAGTTTCCTCCGGGTCACTAATGTTGGGGGGCTTGTAGCATGTTCCTAGTAATAGATCATGTAGGTCGTAGTACATGTAAGGTGATGTTTATGTTTGTATATCTGACGTCTGTGTGGATGAGTAAAAGATGGATCCGTAATCAGTCCACTACAGGTGACACAACCCAAGCACCGGAAAACTCCAGGTTTTTTTTGTGGTCCAACCAGGTGGTATGTTTATAACTTTATATTGGATCCGTTTTGACAAGAAGGTCTCTCAGTGACCTGGAAAGTCGATAACCAATCCGTTGTGGTGACACCTGTGTTAATGGAAGCGACTTGTCTGTCGTGATAATGTCCCAATGCTTTTTGATTGCCTCTGGAAAGGTGTTTTTATCCCCGGTATAGGTGGTGACAAATGTCATGCGTTGTTCTTTGTTGTCTATGGTATCTTCAATGTTCCCAAGGAGGTCTGAGCATGTAGCTTGTAACAATTTTTGGGGGTATGTCCTCATCTGGAATCTCTAAATCATTTCTTGAAGTTGGTGTTCTTTATGGCACTCTTGGGTGTTATTTCTAGCAACCCTTAGTAGTTGTGATTTAGGTAAGGATCTCTTAGTTGCCGGTGGATGGCAGCTCGTGAAATGTAATAGGGAATTCCTATCCGTCCCTTTCCGAAACAGGGTTGACTGTAGCCTGCCCCCTTGTTTATATAGGCGGATATCCAAGAAGTCAATCTGCTCCTTATCATAGTGCATTTTGAATGGCAGGGCTCCATTAACCCTTATTGATGATGCCTTGTTCATATTCCAATTCAACTATCAAATGAAAGGACCTATAGGAAATGAATACATGACCCTACTACAATATACAAACAGCAGATTGATCAATATATCACATTGGTATATGAACAAGGCTTCATCGATAAGGGCACCAAAACATTCCTGACAACTATCTTTCCACGTACCCCAATACTTTATACTGTACCAAAAATACATAAACAACTACAACAACCAACAGGCAGACCTATAGTCTCGGCTATAGGGTCCCTGCAACAGCCCTTGGCTAAATACGTGGATTTCTTCCTACAACCCCTTGTTCAACAAATGACTTCCTACTTGACTGATTCAGCCACTTTGCTGAATATACTAGCACAGATGGGACCTATGGATGATAATGTGTTGCTTGTTACCTTAGATGTAACAAGCTTATATACAGTGATCCCGGAAGCAGAGGGCTTACGAGCAGTAGCAAATAGAAATAGAAATATGCCTCACCACCAATTATTTTCGTTTCGAACAATCATTTTACCTTCAACAGACAGGGACGGCGATGGGGTCCAATGTGGCCCCATCATACGCCAACCTGTACATGGCTTGGTTTGAAGAATTTGAAACTGAATTACTAAAGAGTGAACAGAACATTTTCTTGAAGAGATATATAGACAATCTCCTATTATTCTGGACAGGCTCTGCGTATGATTTGGAAAAATGGCTTGAAAAACTTAATTAGGCTAATGGAGCCCAGCAATTCAAGATGCACTATGATAAGGAGCAGATTGACTTCTTGGATATCCGCCTATATAAACAAGGGGGCAGGCTACAGTCAACCCTGTTTCGGAAAGGGACGGATAGGAATTCCCTATTTCACGAGCTGCCATCCACTGGCAACTAAGAGATCCTTACCTAAATCACAACTACTAAGGGTAGCTATAAATAACACCCAAGAGTGCCATAAAGAACACCAACTTCAAGAAATGATTCAGAGATTCCAGATGAGGGCATACCCCAAGAAATTGTTACAAGCTACATGCTCAGACCTCCTTGGGAACATCGAAGATACCATAGACAACAAAGAACAACGCATGACATTCGTCACCACCTATACTGGGGATAAAAACACCTTTCCAGAGGCAACAAAAAGCATTGGGACATTATCACGACAGACAAGTCGCTTCCATTAACACAGGTGTTACCACCACGGATTGGTTATCGACGTTCCAGGTCACTGAGAGATCTTCTTGTCAAAACGGATCCAATATAAACTTATAAACATACCACCTGGTTGGACCACAAAAAAACCTGGAGTGTTCCGGTGCTTGGGTTGTGTCACCTGTAATGGAATGATTACGGGTCCATCTTTTACTCATCCACACAGACGTCAGATATACAAACATAAACATCGCCTTACATGTACTACGACCTACATTGTGTATTTATTACACTGCATTTGTGGTCTATACTATGTGGGCAAGACTTGTGACGACCTCCGGACAAGAATGGCGAATCATCGCTCATCAATCCGAACAGCGCTAAAACAGGGGTGCTCTGAGTAACCTTTGGCCCGACATTTCTTGGAACATCAACACAAAGTCACTGACTGAGTATACCATCATAGACCACGTCCCTCCCATGGTCAGGGGAGGGGACCGTAATAAATTATTATTACAGAAAGAAGCTAGATGGACCTATAAATTGGAAACCATCACGCCTAAGGGACTAGATGTTCACTTAGATTGGCAGGTGTTTCTTTAAGAAAACACCTTTTACAAAATGAGAGCCATTATCTATTTGGCGGCTAGTTCTCCCTCTTTTACTACAATATAGGAGCTGATTGCTCTTCAAAAAAGATTTTTTCTTTATTTTTTCAATATATGCTCCTCTCTCTACGCCTCAATTAATAATTCTGTCACATAGTCTATTTGGATAATCATAACATGATATTGATTTTCTTATTGATACTATTGTCCTACCCATGTAATTCATCTTATACTGCACATTCAAACATGTGCACTGAGCTGACAGGTAAGCAAACATGTTTTATTACATAGACTCATATTGCGTCTTGTTCCCTTGGTAACCAAGTTGTTGCTGGATAGGCTGGACCCGCTCGCTCCCATGACAGGCTTGGGCAGTTGTGTTCTGTCTGTTTATTCTAATCCGTTCTCGATATAATCTCTTTGTTGTTAATTTGCAACTCTCTACTATTAGTAAGGTTGTATCAATTGTGTGATTACCCAGTTTTGTTTGAAATTCTGGATGGCTTGCTGACACGGATGTATTTCCATGTATAATTTCGGATAAGAATTAGATTATTTAATTTATTCAATTTGGATAATCACACTATGACATAGTTTTCCATATTATATGTATATTGCTGACGCATATGGTATTAACTTATACTCCGATCACCTTGTATTGTTTATTTAAACAGCTGCATTTAGCTGACAGGTAAGCGAACGAGTCATATCCTGCACTCATATTGCGTCTAGTTCCCTTGGCAACCAAGTTGTTGCTGGATAGATTTGACCCGCTCACTTCCACGACAGTCTTATGCATCTGCTTCCTGTCTATTTACTTGAATCTGTTGTTGATATTACCACATTGTTTTTAAATTGCAACATTCTAAAATTAGTAAGGTTGTAACATAGGGTGATCACTTTATCTTGTTTATATTCAGTAAGTTACGCTGACACGGATGTACACACCCCCTGGGGGTGTGTCTACTGTGTAGAATGTGACGTCTTTGTATGTTGTGTATAAATGTTTGGTGGTGACAAGTGCAATTGTAAACATTCTGCCTGTCTGATGATGAGCTCTTGAGGCTCGAAAACATTCACATTAAAGTGGTATTTGAACCAAGTCCTTTAGAGTGCGCTCTTTACTCTGGATTTTATTTATTTATATATATATATATATATATATATATATATATATATATACACAGGTATACCTCACTTTACAGCGCTTCGCTAATACAACGCTTTGTGGAGCTGAAGTTCAACCTCCAAGGATTTTGAAACAGTGCTGTAATCTTCGTGACATTGCGAGAAAAGTGACTGGCACAATTTTGTTATGCTTAGTACACTCTGTTTACAGCATTTCAGTGCAATCTGTGTCTCAGTGCTATAGTCTGGCAAATTTACTACAGTAATTGTCACTATTTTACAGGTACAATAGTTATTGAATACTAGTGTTAAACTAAACTAAATGTAGCACTATTGCACTCCTAATATATGTTAGTTCAAACATGTTTTTAAACACAGGCAAGTGAAAAGAAAGCTAAAACTGCCTTGTTTCACTTTAAGGCGGTTTTCACTTTACAGCGGGGCTTCGGTCCCTAACCCGCTGTATGAGCGGGGTATGTATATATATATATATATATATATATATAAAGCTTGCAATATAAAGGGTATTGTGGGGTTTTCTAAAGGAATGAAATGGCATTGAAGTAAAAAGAATCATGAACATATGCATTGGAAATTCTAAGGGTTCGGCGTGGGGCCCCTAAAGGTTTACAAATAAGATCTAATACACCCTTTGATGTGGTAATTATGAAATGCATGGAATAAATCTTTGAATGCACTACTTAGCATTACTTGCATAAGTTATTACTGAAGAGATCTGCTCACTGTGGAAGCAGGCTGAGGGGTTAGGCAGGTATCTATTTTGGACAACATGCAAACTCCAGGAGTCACATGCTATCCTTAATATAAAAAAAACAAGTGCTACTGTAAAATCAGAATAGAACTATTTCAGATAGTGATAAATACCACAAAATCTCTAATTTCTAGAGCATGGAAATACCCTCCTTCACCTGCTATACTGTCATGGATTAGCAGGGTGGATGAGCTACTTTCTTTAGAGGAATATTGTTATTACAAGAGACAAAAAAATGACTTTTTCTACAATATTCAATTTTATTGGGAGCAATTTAAAGCAAAACCACCAAACACAAATACTTGTCTCGCCTCTGTACTCCTCAAAAAAATAAAAAATATTTGCCTGGAGATACAAATCCAGTTGAGTCCAAACTTTTCTTTATCTGGTCTTTTCATCATCTTTACTATCTGTCTGCTAACTTCCTTGTTCGCCTTATCTAGCTCACACCTATGTACAGTAATTTGACAATTATTTATTTGCTGTAAATTAAGAGATATGAGAAATCAAACATTTGCAGTAACATTGGCATCATACAGTTTTGAAAATTCCCAGTATTTTTTTTATTTATCCTGGATAGACTTCTTGGTTGTTTTCTTGTTGATTTACTAGTATTCATCTGTATTTTCTTGAAAAATCAATAAAAAATAATAAATATTTAAAAACATGTATATGACACTTAAACATTGATTCAAATAATTATGGTTAACATATTTAATTTCATTTCTATCACTATCCAAATAGACCAATACAGGTAGCTCTCACTTTACAATGGTTCGATTTCCACAGGCTCATAACAATAACTATTACAGCACTTAAAGGGACAGTTCACCCAAAAAAATGTTTATTTTTAATTCAAAGTACTTGATTAGTTAGGTATGACAGTCAGAAACAATAAATACAAATGTTTACCTTCAAAAAGAATTTTTTTTTTTAATAAACTGAATTTCAACAGGCTTGTCTATACCCTTCCTTGCCTTTTTAATACGTACGTTTAGCCCTAAGTAGTGATGTGCAGTTCATGAACGAATCGTTCATTTGAACTGGTTCTTTTTACTGAACTGTATGAATCAGTTCACCAGACTGAACTGATTCGTTTGTAACAGTTCAGTTCCACAGGCAGCATGTAATATGATCCTAGAGTGAGGTCCCTGTTATAACTCTGGTTCTGCTATGAGACCTCACTCTAGGATCATATTACATGCTGTTGAATCAGTGTACTGCATCAGTGTACTGTGTACTGTTAACTCAGTGATTCATTAGCAACTGAGTGATTCATAGCAGAACCAGAGTTATAACACAGTTGCTAATGAATCACTGAGTTAACAGTACACAGTACACTGATTCAACAGCATTATATCATCCTAGGCTAGAGTGAGCATTGCAAATTAACCCTAAGGACCCCCTGTTAAATAAATAATGCTTTAATAAAATAGTGTCAACTTATTTTAAAGAACATAAATAAGTGTATTAACAAGAAAAAAATGCACTTACATATTTACTTAACTTAAACAATACTTTATTCTATCTTGATACACCAATGCAATTTTAAACAATTTACTTCTAATATATATATATATAAGAAGTAAATTGTTTAAAATTGCATTGGTGTATCAGGATAGAATAAAGTATTGTTTAAGTTAAGTAAATATGTAAGTGTATATGTAAGTAAATATGTAAGTGTATATGTAAGGATACTTAGAGAACAAAACAATATATATATATATATATATATATATATTGTTTTGTTCTCTAAGTATCCTTAAGAGTGTCAAGCTGAACTGAAGCAACTAGCAGCAGAGAGGAGCAGCAGAGAGCAGTACAGACACAGTGACTCAGGACTCATTCTAAATGATTCAGAATCGCTGGGTCTGTACTGAATCTGCGATTCTTCTGCTCTGCCCCTCAAGCGCATCATGTGATCAGTAGGTGAACTGATGAATCGGTTCATGAACCGGTTCAGTTAATCGAACTGTCCGAAATGAACCGATTCATCAGGATGAACCGAACTTCACATCACTAGCCCTAAGTTGCTTCGCTTTTGTGACCCGCCCTCAAAATGTCACCCAGAAGTGTGAACACAGACGAGCACTGAATAAAAGCGCGTCCGTGTTCTTCTTTGCATAGTTATTTTGCTTGTTCCCAGAATTGTTGCGCAGTCTCAGAAGGCACCCTCCTGCACTTCAGTATCATCTTTATACTGAAGATAAGACGATCTCTCGCAGATCCTTAGATGATCCCTGTTAGTAATGTGAATTGAAATGGTCAGCAGTGTATTGTGTGTACATTACTAACAGGGATCATATAAGGATTTGTTTGTTTGACTGCTCAGTTTCTGGATACATAATAAAGGCACCGCTAGCCTTGGTATCACCGGAGTAATATTGGAATGTAGCTCTATTAGTGTCCTGTGCTCTGGAGAAATGCACTTGGATTCCTTTGAAGCACGCCTCCGGTCACGTGCGTGAGCTCATTTGATGTACAGAGCGCGCTTCTCTGCTAATTAGCATAAAATTGAATAAAGCAATTTGATAGGCCAAGGGGCAGGGTTAGACATTTTTGAAGCACAACCCTTTTATGAGGATGTTCCAGGGTTGCCGATCTGAAACGCTAAGAAGCAAACTAAAAAGTTAAAAATATTACATATTGAAATAAATAAAAAAAAATCAGTGCTCTCCTTTCCTTTTAATCATACTGCAATATTGCTGCTAAATAACACCTTTTACATTGAGTGAACTGCTCCTTTAAAGGATACTGAATGTGAGACATAAGAAAATTAGATATTGCACTGTATGCAAGCTTGCTTCAAAAACGATAAAACCATGTGCATTTGTTTCATTACGAATGCACATTTAATGAAAACAAATGTGAACGTTCCACGAATGCTCAGTATTTGTTTAATTTAAAATGAAATGAATATCGAACAGCATGGGTGTCTAATATTCAAAATCCAAAGTATTCGGAATGAAGGATTTGGCCGAACTGAAATTAAATTTGAACACGTCTAATAACCAGTAATGTATAATTATTTCAAACTGTGTGAGCAGTGCCCCACAATCGACTTTTTGGGCCAAAAAAGGAAAAAATTAAATAAAATCATTTTATTCTATTTATTTTTTTTATTCTAAGTTGGGGCAGTTAGGTTACTATTTTTTTTTTCTTTTTTTTTAAGAAGGAGTGGGTTTGAGGGTTGGCTTAATATAATAAAAACAATCTTATAATAATAATAAAAAAAATTTGAAAATGCTGTCAAATACAAAGGCATTTTTTGAAATATGCCCTGTCAGAGCACTTTCCACACGCCCAGTCTGCCACATGATTTTTGACGTGAACAATTATCTTTCCACCAGGCGTCCTTACACAGCTCCTAACCTCTTATTAGCCAGGCTGACAACATAATGGGCAGGGTTACATATCACAGCTTCTGTTCCGTTGCGAACACTGACATTCACTAATTGCGCCCTGCTCACAAGACATGCCAAGGAGACGAGTACAGCCTGGCAGGAAGGAGGAGTGCTGACATCTATTTATTTCCATTGGACTTATACTGTCAGTTAGATCACCCCTGCATCTACTACACACTATGTTCCCTCACAGAAGTATTGGTTCAAAAAGGCATGAATGTGTTGCTGTAATCCATGGTTATTAATACAGGGAAGTGCCCTGTATTAATTACATGGATTAAAGCAACACATTGATGACTTGTTGAAACAATACTTCCATACTGGCATATTGTTTGCTATTCCCCATTGCCATCCTGTTAAGAGGGCCCCCGGTTAGTGGGCCGTGGTGTGTCAAGCCAGAGCGGTCTCTCCCTATTACGGTCTGCAGAGTGTAAGCTATAGTTGGAGTCCGGATACTGAGTGATTCCCTCAGCAGCTGTACCTGGTAGACGCCGACTGCTCTGCATGATGGTGGAATGTGGCCAGCGTGTGAAGGAACCAAACGTCTAATGAATGTGGAGGTCATGGAGTATCAGTGAGTGGCGACTTCTGTTTTATTGGGACTGAATGGGAGCTATTCTGGAAGAAGGTTGCTATAGATTTATTATACAACAGAGTGACATTTTTTGTTTTGAGAGTTTCTCTACTGGCATACATTTTAATTGAATTGAAGGAGGGGTCTAGCGCCCCACCATCTTCAAAATTCTCTGTGTGTGAGACTATTAAGAATATTTTTTCACAGGAATTGAAGACTTTGACAGTATTTCAACAATGTTTTGGGAGCGCTAACTATATTATTTGGGTTAATATTGACAGAGTCCTGTAAAGTAAGTTATTAAACACATTCATGAAATTAAAATCTCAAAGAAAAAAATCTCACCACAAAATTGAATAATTGTCACAGCTGTAAGTTAAGCTTCATTATAGTCAATAATTATAATAGTCTATTTCATAACTGTACATTTTTAACAAAAGCAATTAAAGAGAAAAAAGATACAAATATAAATGAGACAGGATACTTTACTGCACTTTATGAATTCTTCATGCTGGGCAGAAGTGAAAAATCCCGACAACGCATTTAGAACATCCTGAAACGCTATCCAGCAAGACTACTTACCATAACAAACATACAAACATTTACATAAACCATTTTGCAAAGAAGAGTTGCAGTCGTAATGTTGCTAGCGGTTCTTGTTTGGGATAGAGATATTATGTATTAGGCATCTTACACAATTAAAGATGTTTATGGCAGTAACACACATGATCTCACCTCAGCAATCTCACAAGAATCTATGAACCTATGCTATTGGCGGGGGAGGAGTGGAAGGAGAGAAAGTTTATTTTATACTTGCTCCCTTCCTCTGATTTCCTCCCCCCCTTTTTTTTCTCTCCCCTCTTCTTGGCATGTTCATTATTTTTTTTTAAACATAAATGTTGGAAAGCAACATGGAACTCTTGTTCTTATTACCAATAGGCTTTGGAACCTATTTCAAGATGTAAATGATTATTGTATATCTAAGCTTTATAAATGTTAAAATAAAAAAAATTAAAAGTTGCAGTCGTAATGTTGCTAGCGGTACTCGTTTAATGTGGGAGATATTATGTATTGGGCATCTTACAGAACTAAAGAGGTTTATGGCAGTAACACACATGAGTTCACCTTTACATGATCTCCCCTCAGCAATTTCATAAGCATCTATGAACCTATGCCATTGACAAATTATACAAAGTAGGTCCATTGTAAGTCATTTTTGGCAACTGTTCCTTCAGGAAGAGGACACCAACATAAAACAAGGGCAACATTTACCTGTAATTATGCGGTTAAAAACAGTAATTCCTATGAGTTTTGGTTGGTGCTTTATGTAGGTAGTTCACACAATTGTTGATGTGTAGCTAATTTGTAGATTCACTTTCATAAATGGACAAAGAAAAATTGTCCAGTGAAAAAAAAAGTGTCTGATTTTTATTAAAGCAAGATATGGGAATTGGCAAATAACTAAAAGTCTCCAGATATGTTGAGAATTTGCAGCATTATGTCAGTTTGCACATAGTTATTGATCCATCCCACAGGCGCAGTGCTGGATACAGAGGTTCAGTGAATTTGCAGCAGAATGTATGTAAATGCTTCATACCATGTGACACATCAAAGAAGGAGAGGACTCCAGACTCATAGTCTAGAAATATACCAATTCTTTCTGGTGTCTTTTCCAAATGTAGTGGTGTTCTTTCTCCTTTATGAAATGCCCAGTATTCACAATCATATCTTTTTATGCACCATGATGCACTATTCCAACCCAGACGACTGAATTCTGAATCTCCTTTCCTTTGGATTGATGGATAACTGATGCCAATCCACCAACCCTCACCTGCTTGAAGCACATCAACTTCCCAGTAGTGACTGCCTGAAAAATAGGAGTCTCTGCTCATCACTTGCAAGAGTTTATCAAATCTTTGTGGGTTGTAGGAATTGAATCTGCCTATCCAAGAACAATGTACAGTGAGTCTGTCTTCTGAGAGTCTCAGTTTAGAATGCATGGTATCAGGGTCTAACGTCGGACATCTGGCATCTGAAAAAGTAAAAAACATGGTGTTTGACATAGTGCATATTTGTGTGTGTACACACTTGTGTGCAAATATATGTAGGAAGAAAATGTTCAGCACTATACACTGGACAAAATTATCTCTAGTTGTTTTTTAGCCTCTCCAGTTTCTCTAGTCCCTATGCTGCTTTATCTATACTATAATTGCCTCTAATGTCCTTCGCCAGTTGCGCACGCATCCTCCAAGGAATGTTGGCGGCGTGAGGCAGTCAACAGGATGTTGGCTGCACATGCAGCCAAAATAATTTACCTATTAACTCCTACACCGCCACAATGCAAAAAACTAATTTAATGACTAAGCCCCCTAACCTAACCCCCTAAATTAACCCCTTAATTAAAATAAAAAAATTACATTACAATTATCTAATTATAGAAAATAAAAAAGGCTAACATTACAAAAAATCCAAAATAAAAAAAAAATAAACCTAGTCCCTATGAAAAAAGTCCCCCCAAAATAAAAACACCCCCTAATCTAATGCTAAACTACCAATAGCCCTTAAAAGGTCTTTTTGTAGGGCATTACCCTAAGTTAAACAGCTCTTTTACATAAAAAATAAACAAAGTCCCCCCTAACAGTAAAACCCCTACCCACCAAACCCTGCCAAATAAAAAACCTAACACTAATAAACCTAATCTACCCACTGCCCTGAAAAGGGCATTTGTATGGGCATTGCCCTTAAAAGGGCATTCAGCTCTTGAGATTTGCTAAAAAAAAAAAAACCTTATCTAAAAAAACAAAACCCCCCCCAAAAAATTAGAAAAAACACTAAAGCCCCAAATAGGTACCCACGGTTTCAGAAGTCCACAGCGAAGGCGGTGCGGAGGTCCAGAGCGGTCTTTCCAGAAGTGGTGATCCTCCATGTGATCGTCCGCTGCACACTGAAGAAATAATTCAAGGTACCCCATATTTATTGGGGTACCTTGAATTCCTATTGGCTGAAATTTTCAAAATCAGCCAATACGACGAGAGCTACTGAAATCTTATTGCCTGATTTGAACAGCCAATAGGATTTCAGTAGCTCTCATTCTATTGGCTGTTTTGAAAAATTCAGCATCACCCAATAGAATAAGAACTACTGAAATCTTATTGGCTGATTTGAACAGCTAATAGGATTTTAGTAGCTCTAATCCTATTGGCTGTTTAGAAAAATTCAGCCAATAGGAATGCAAAGTACCCCAAATTGATTGCGGTACCTTGCATTCAATATTCAGTATATCACTGATATCGGATGAAGATAACCCTCCATGTCGCCGAGGTCCACCGCCGTAGAGGACCGCCACATATGGGAAGACCGCTCCAGACCTCTACTCCGCGCCGTCTTCGCTGTGGATGAGGATGATGGACCCGCCTGGAAGAAGACCTTCTCCTGACGGACATATTTGGGGCTTTAGTGTTAGTTTTTTCTTAATTTTTTTGGGGGGGTTTGTTTTTTAAGATTAGGTTTTGTTGTTGTTTTGTGCAAATCTCAAAAGAGCTGAATGCCTTTTTAAGGGCAGCTGAATGCCCTTTTAAGGGTAATGTCCATACAAATGCCCTTTTCAGGGCAATGGGTAGATTAAGTTTATTAGTGTTAGGTTTTTATTTTGAGGGTTTGGTGGGTCGGTGGGGGGGTTACTTTTAGAGGGGGACTTTATTTTGAATGTAAATGAGCTGTTAAACTTAGGGCAATGCCCTACAATAAGTCCTTTTAAGGGCTATTGGTAATTTGGTATTAGATTAGGGGGTGTTTTTATTTTGGGGGAGATTTTTTTATTTTTATAGGGGTATTAGTTTAGGTTTAATTTTAATTTTTTTTGATAGCTTTGTTTATTTTTTTCTGTATTTCTATTTTTTTGTAGCTTGGGGGTTGTATTTACAACACATAGACTGCCCTCTGGGCAGGCTTATCAACTAGTTAATAATAAAAAGAATACATTTGTAGAGTGCTACTACATTCCATAGAGCTGACTCACTAAAGAATGGTCAAAATGAAGAGACCAATGAGGGATTTTATTCATTTTGCCTAGTTTGCTGATGCTTGTAAAATAAAGAAAACAAAAAAACACTAAAATGTATTAATTGTTTCCATATTTAAAAAAGCAAAGTGAAACAGAATCTCATTCAAAAGCGGGATGGTATGTAAAAATAAAGTGCTCTTTTATTTTTAAATAAAATCCCTTTTAACTAGTTGTTAAACCCGTGCAAGTGATAACCCCCCCTCCCCACCAAATTGCTATTTTCCAAGAATAACTTCACATTCTCTCAAGTCCTGTTCTTTTGATTTTGAAAAGCTGCCACCTAATAAAGACTAGAGTATGCCTTTAAATATCCAACCACATCCTACAGGTAATAATATGCATACATGCATGAGCTGTGACCCAGTTCTCAGGGTCTGATGATCAAAAGCCTGCTGGCATGGAGACAAAATCACACAAAATCTGTTTTTTAAGCACTATATTTTAATATTGGTGTCTCCTTCACAAACAGAACATGCACAGTGAGATAAACAACTCAAGCTAAAATTTGTCTTTCTAAAGTTTTTTTTAAGAGACTTCGCAGTACTGACAAGACTTGTTAGGTAATGTTGCCAGAATGGAGAGTTTTCGGGCTCTAGGGGCCTGATGATCAAAGATTTTCCTGCTTGGAGAGAAATTGTAGTGCAGACTGCAGAGGGGCTGAACTCACTGAATGCTCAAAGAAAAAGGGGATCTCTCATTTCCGTATGTAAAGGAGAGACAAGCCCAGTGCAATATAGCTCTGCATGATATGAGAGTTTTGTTACACTTTCTGCTTTGTATTTTAGATTACTTTACACTTCAGATTGGATCCTTTCAGTATTATTACATTCAAGCTTTGCACTTTCTATTTTATATTTTAATACATTTAGAGTGAAATCCAGCAGTGATTTCACAAATTCTAATTATTTTTATAGTTTGCAAAGTTTATAGTATGTGTTAAATTAGTATCATACTTTGTATATTTCTGTGTATCTTTCACAACTTAAATTGCCCTTTGTACTTTCTCCATTGTAAAATAAAACAGAAATTGGGAGGGACAGGGGAGTTCCCTGGGTTGAACAGGGGAGTTCCCAGGGTATGTCTGAAGCTCTCTCATAAGTCATGTGAAATGCTGGGATCGCTAGCTGTATGCAGGTTAAGATTGCTCAAAATTCACAATGCACTTATTGAAATGACAGAAAACTTATATATACTAAACTATAGGCAAAAACAACTTAAGCTGTAGTGAAAACATTTCAGTTGAATTTGTAATTGATGCAAACTGAGCCTTTATATCAGCCCCATGTGTTGTCTCTCTCCCCTGTGAAATTCTGTATCCCAGAGAGCTTCATTACTTTCTATAGGAGACATCTCTCATCTATCCAAGTTTTGCCCTTTTCTTATAATATTCAGCCCCTGTGAAGTCTGCACTATAATTTCTCTCCAAATGATTAAAACTCTCCGCTCTAGTGAGATTATGTAAGAAGTCTTGCCAGTACTGCGAGGTCCCGCAAACAATTTTAGAAAGGCAACTTTTAACTTGAGAACTGTTTATCTCTGTGTGCAAGTTATGGACCTAAAGGACAGACACATGCATTGCAATATAATGCTCTAAAAGACTTTGGGGCCTATCTTTCAAGCCCCGAAAGGAGCTTGACGGCCCATGTTTCTAGCAAGTCTTCAGACTCGCCAGAAACAGCTGTTATGAAGCAGCGGTCACAAAGACCGCTGCTCCATAACCCTGTCCGTCTGCTCTGAGCAGGCGGACAGGAATCGCAACAATTCAACCCGATCGAGTACGATCGGGTTGATTGACACCCCCTGCTGGCGGCCCATTAGCCGCAAGTCTGCAGGGGGCGGTGTTGCACCAGCAGCTCTTGTGAGCTGCTGGTGCAATGTTAAATGCGGAGAGCGTATTGCTCTCCACATTCAGCAATGTCTTGCGGACCTGATCCGCACTGTCGGATCAGGTCCTCAAGACATTTCTTAAATATGCCTCTGAGTGACTTCACTCCATGCTGGAGACTTTTTAATCATCAAGTTCTAAGTCAACAAGTTTATTTTGTTTGTTGAAAGTATGTTAATGGAAAATTCTACCTCAGACTTACACTGCATCTAGTCACATCACTTGTTTTGTATACTAAGTTATGTGTCAATCATTTTATTTTTAAAAACTTTATCTTCAAAGTTATCAGTTGAACTTTGGGATTTGTTACTTTTCTTGGGCAAAAGCTCCCAAATATGTGAAATTGAGCAGAAATTTATTTGCACAATATAATCAGTCCTCATTGTTGTGATCCATACACTTTACTATGAAGTGGTGTCAATAAAGAACAGTATCATGTATGGGCTTGGGTATTCATTAACAATTACTTCATTCCCAGACCTGGCTCCCAGCTGTAATATTCCCTAAAGGGTGTGGCTGGATAATTAAAGGGCCACTTAAATAAAAAATGAAGTGCTTACCTGATAAATTCATTTATTTCATAGTGGTGAGAGTCCACAAGCCATTACTAATGGGAATTATGCTACTGGCAACTAGAAGAAGGCAAAGATTCCCAAAACTCTAAGAGCCCTTATAAACCCTGCCATCTCACCAGTAAACCAGTCAGATGTTTAGCCATGCAAGAAGAACTATTGCTTGAAAGACTTTCCTACCAAAAGCCACTTCAGAAAAACAAAAAAACATAATTTATGTAAGAACTTACCTGATAAATTCATTTCTTTCATATTAACAAGAGTCCATGAGCTAGTGACGTATGGGATATACATTCCTACCAGGAGGGGCAAAGTTTCCCAAACCTTAAAATGCCTATAAATACACCCCTCACCACACCCACAAATCAGTTTAACGAATAGCCAAGAAGTGGGGTGATAAGAAAAAGTGCGAAGCATATAAAATAAGGAATTGGAATAATTGTGCTTTATACAAAAAAATCATAACCACCACAAAAAAGGGTGGGCCTCATGGACTCTTGTTAATATGAAAGAAATGAATTTATCAGGTAAGTTCTTACATAAATTATGTTTTCTTTCATGTAATTAACAAGAGTCCATGAGCTAGTGACGTATGGGATAATGACTACCCAAGATGTGGATCTTTCCACACAAGAGTCACTAGAGAGGGAGGGATAAAATAAAGACAGCCAATTCCTGCTGAAAATAATCCACACCCAAAATAAAGTTTAACAAAAAACATAAGCAGAAGATTCAAACTGAAACCGCTGCCTGAAGAACTTTTCTACCAAAAACTGCTTCAGAAGAAGAAAATACATCAAAATGGTAGAATTTAGTAAAAGTATGCAAAGAAGACCAAGTTGCTGCTTTGCAGATCTGGTCAACCGAAGCTTCATTCCTAAACGCCCAGGAAGTAGATACTGACCTAGTAGAATGAGCTGTAATTCTTTGAGGCGGAGTTTTACCCGACTCAACATAGGCAAGATGAATTAAAGATTTCAACCAAGATGCCAAAGAAATGGCAGAAGCTTTCTGGCCTTTCCTAGAACCAGAAAAGATAACAAATAGACTAGAAGTCTTACGGAAAGATTTCGTAGCTTCAACATAATATTTCAAAGCTCTAACAACATCCAAAGAATGCAATGATTTCTCCTTAGAATTCTTAGGATTAGGACATAATGAAGGAACCACAATTTCTCTACTAATGTTGTTGGAATTCACAACTTTAGGTAAAAATTCAAAAGAAGTTCGCAACACCGCCTTATCCTGATGAAAAATCAGAAAAGGAGACTCACACGAAAGAGCAGATAATTCAGAAACTCTTCTAGCAGAAGAGATGGCCAAAAGGAACAAAACTTTCCAAGAAAGTAATTTAATGTCCAATGAATGCATAGGTTCAAACGGAGGAGCTTGAAGAGCTCCCAGAACCAAATTCAAACTCCAAGGAGGAGAAATTGACTTAATGACAGGTTTTATACGAACCAAAGCTTGCACAAAACAATGAATATCAGGAAGAATAGCAATCTTTCTGTGAAAAAGAACAGAAAGAGCAGAGATTTGTCCTTTCAAAGAACTTGCGGACAAACCCTTATCCAAACCATCCTGAAGAAATTGTAAAATTCTCGGTATTCTAAAAGAATGCCAAGAAAAATGATGAGAAAGACACCATGAAATATAAGTCTTCCAGACTCTATAATATATCTCTCGAGATACAGATTTACGAGCCTGTAACATAGTATTAATCACGGAGTCAGAGAAACCTCTATGACCAAGAATCAAGCGTTCAATCTCCATACCTTTAAATTTAAGGATTTCAGATCCGGATGGAAAAAAGGACCTTGTGACAGAAGGTCTGGTCTTAACGGAAGAGTCCATGGCTGGCAAGATGCCATCCGGACAAGATCCGCATACCAAAACCTGTGAGGCCATGCCGGAGCTATTAGCAGAACAAACGAGCATTCCCTCAGAATCTTGGAGATTACTCTTGGAAGAAGAACTAGAGGCGGAAAGATATAGGCAGGATGATACTTCCAAGGAAGTGATAATGCATCCACTGCCTCCGCCTGAGGATCCCGGGATCTGGACAGATACCTGGGAAGTTTCTTGTTTAGATGAGAGGCCATCAGATCTATCTCTGGGAGCCCCCACAATTGAACAATCTGAAGAAATACCTCTGGGTGAAGAGACCATTCGCCCGGATGCAACGTTTGGCGACTGAGATAATCCGCTTCCCAATTGTCTACACCTGGGATATGAACCGCAGAGATTAGACAGGAGCTGGATTCCGCCCAAACCAAAATTCGAGATACTTCTTTCATAGCCAGAGGACTGTGAGACCCTCCTTGATGATTGATGTATGCCACAGTTGTGACATTGTCTGTCTGAAAACAAATGAACGATTCTCTCTTCAGAAGAGGCCAAAACTGAAGAGCTCTGAAAATTGCACGGAGTTCCAAAATATTGATCGGTAATCTCACCTCCTGAGATTCCCAAACTCCTTGTGCCGTCAGAGATCCCCACACAGCTCCCCAACCTGTGAGACTTGCATCTGTTGAAATTACAGTCCAGGTCGGAAGAACAAAAGAAGCCCCCTGAATTAAACGATGGTGATTTGTCCACCACGTTAGAGAGTGTCGAACAATCGGTTTTAAAGATATTAATTGAGATATCTTCGTGTAATCCCTGCACCATTGGTTCAGCATACAGAGCTGAAGAGGTCGCATGTGAAAACGAGCAAAGGGGATCGCGTCCGATGCAGCAGTCATAAGACCTAGAATTTCCATGCATAAGGCTACCGAAGGGAATGATTGTGACTGAAGGTTTCGACAAGCTGTAATCAATTTTAGACGTCTCTTGTCTGTTAAAGACAGAGTCATGGACACTGAATCTATCTGGAAACCCAGAAAGGTTACCCTTGTTTGAGGAATCAAAGAACTTTTTGGTAAATTGATCCTCCAACCATGATCTTGAAGAAACAACACAAGTCGATTCGTATGAGACTCTGCTAAATGTAAAGACGGAGCAAGTACCAAGATATCGTCCAAATAAGGAAATACCACAATACCCTGTTCTCTGATTACAGACAGAAGGGCACCGAGAATCTTTGTGAAAATTCTTGGAGCTGTAGCAAGGCCAAACGGTAGAGCCACAAATTGGTAATGCTTGTCTAGAAAAGAGAATCTCAGGAACTGATAATGATCTGGATGAATCGGAATATGCAGATATGCATCCTGTAAATCTATTGTGGACATATAATTCCCTTGCTGAACAAAAGGCAATATAGTCCTTACAGTTACCATCTTGAACGTTGGTATCCTTACATAACGATTCAATAATTTTAGATCCAGAACTGGTCTGAAGGAATTCTCCTTCTTTGGTACAATGAAGAGATTTGAATAAAACCCCATCCCCTGTTCCGGAACTGGAACTGGCATAATTACTCCAGCCAACTCTAGATCTGAAACACAATTCAGAAATGCTTGAGCTTTCACTGGATTTACTGGGACATGGGAAAGAAAAAATCTCTTTGCAGGAGGTCTCAACTTGAAACCAATTCTGTACCCTTCTGAAACAATGTTCTGAATCCAAAGATTGTGAACAGATTTGATCCAAATTTCTTTGAAAAAACGTAACCTGCCCCCTACCAGCTGAACTGGAATGAGGGCCGTACCTTCATGTGAACTTAGAAGCAGGCTTTGCCTTTCTAGCAGGCTTGGATTTATTCCAGACTGGAGATGGTTTCCAAACTGAAACTGCTCCTGAGGACGAAGGATCAGGCTTTTGTTCTTTGTTGAAACGAAAGGAACGAAAACGATTGTTAGCCCTGTTTTTACCTTTAGATTTTTTATCCTGTGGTAAAAAAGTTCCTTTCCCACCAGTAACAGTTGAAATAATAGAATCCAACTGAGAACCAAATAATTTGTTTCCCTGGAAAGAAATGGAAAGTAGAGTTGATTTAGAAGCCATATCAGCATTCCAAGTCTTAAGCCATAAAGCTCTTCTGGCTAAGATAGCCAGAGACATAAATCTAACATCAACTCTAATAATATCAAAAATGGCATCACAGATGAAATTATTAGCATGCTGGAGAAGAATAATAATATCATGAGAATCACGATTTGTTACTTGTTGCGCTAGAGTTTCCAACCAAAAAGTTGAAGCTGCAGCAACATCAGCCAATGATATAGCAGGTCTAAGAAGATTACCTGAACATAGATAAGCTTTTCTTAGAAAAGATTCAATTTTTCTATCTAAAGGATCCTTAAACGAGGTACCATCTGACGTAGGAATGGTAGTACGTTTAGCAAGGGTAGAAATAGCCCCATCAACTTTAGGGATTTTGTCCCAAAATTCTAACCTGTCAGGCGGAACAGGATATAATTGCTTAAAACGTTTAGAAGGAGTAAATGAATTACCCAATTTATCCCATTCCTTAGCAATTACTGCAGAAATAGCATTAGGAACAGGAAAGACTTCTGGAATAACCGCAGGAGCTTTAAAAACCTTATCCAAACGTATAGAATTAGTATCAAGAGGACTAGAATCCTCTATTTCTAAAGCAATTAGTACTTCTTTAAGTAAAGAGCGAATAAATTCCATCTTAAATAAATATGAAGATTTATCAGCATCAATCTCTGAGACAGAATCCTCTGAACTAGAAGAGTCCAAAGAATCAGAATGATGGTGTTCATTTAAAAATTCATCTGTAGAGAGAGAAGATTTAAAAGACTTTTTACGTTTACTAGAAGGAGAAATAACAGACAAAGCCTTCTTTATGGATTCAGAAACAAAATCTCTTATGTTATCAGGAACATTCTGCACCTTAGATGTTGAGGGAACTGCAACAGGCAATGGTACATCACTAAAGGAAATATTATCTGCTTTAACAAGTTTGTCATGACAATTAATACAAACAACAGCTGGAGAAATAGCTACCAAAAGTTTACAGCAGATACACTTAGCTTTGGTAGATCCAGCAGGCAGTGGTTTTCCTGTAGTATCTTCTGGCTCAGATGCAACGTGAGACATCTTGCAATATGTAAGAGAAAAAACAACATATAAAGCAAAATAAATCAAATTCCTTATAAGACAGTTTCAGGAATGGGAAAAAAATGCCAAACATCAAGCTTCTAGCAACCAGAAGCAAATGAAAATGAGACTGAAATAATGTGGAGACAAAAGCGACGCCCATATTTTTTGGCGCCAAATAAGACGCCCACATTATTTGGCGCCTAAATGCTTTTGGCGCCAAAAATGACGCCACATCCGGAACGCCGACATTTTTGGCGCAAAATAACGTCAAAAAAATAACGCAACTTCCGGCGACACGTATGACGCCGGAAACGGAAATGAATTTTTGCGCCAAAAAAATCCGCGCCAAAAATGACGCAATAAAATGAAGCATTTTCAGCCCCCGCGAGCCTAACAGCCCACAGGGAAAAAAGTCAAATTTTTGAGGTAAGACAAAATATGATAATTTAAAGCATAATCCCAAATATGAAACTGACTGTCTGGAAATAAGGAAAGTTGAACATTCTGAGTCAAGGCAAATAAATGTTTGAATACATATATTTAGAACTTTATAAATAAAGTGCCCAACCATAGCTTAGAGTGTCACAGAAAATAAGACTTACTTACCCCAGGACACTCATCTACATGTTTGTAGAAAGCCAAACCAGTACTGAAACGAGAATCAGTAGAGGAAATGGTAAATATAAGAGTATATCGTCGATCTGAAAAGGGAGGTAAGAGATGAATCTCTACGACCGATAACAGAGAACCTTATGAAATAGACCCCGTAGAAGGAGATCACTGCATTCAATAGGCAATACTCTCCTCACATCCCTCTGACATTCACTGCACGCTGAGAGGAAAACCGGGCTCCAACTTGCTGCGGAGCGCATATCAACGTAGAATCTAGCACAAACTTACTTCACCACCTCCCTTGGAGGCAAAGTTTGTAAAAACTGATTTGTGGGTGTGGTGAGGGGTGTATTTATAGGCATTTTAAGGTTTGGGAAACTTTGCCCCTCCTGGTAGGAATGTATATCCCATACGTCACTAGCTCATGGACTCTTGTTAATTACATGAAAGAAAAGTAAAAGATATGTAAAGAAGACTAAGCACCCAAAATTGTGCTGAAACATGCAGCCTTCAGCTTGTAAAGCAGAAAAAATACCCGCTAGGTAATATTGGAATGGACTATTGTAGTTGCCTTGCAAATTTTACCAACAGAAACCTCATTCTAAAAAAGCAACCGACCTAGTAAAATGGGCAGCAAAATGTTTAAAGAGGAGGCTTAAAAAAAAAGCTTAAAGGGATAGTCAACACCGACAACTTAATCCCAAACCTTAGATACACAAAAAAAAAAAGATGTGACTGCACCACATCCCATGTTCTATACCACTAACCTTATATGTGTAATTGTCCAAAGCACATACAGTTTTATCCTGTAGATCTGGCCACTAAACCCCTCCCCCTCCTCATCCGTCCCCTTCTCTATTGAATTCCATGTTCGTTCGCGGTGACGCTGTTCCTTTTCTAATGCGCATAATAATTTATGTCCGCTCGCAAGCAGAAATAGAAAGTGCAGCTGCAAATCACCATGAACGTGTGTAAAGAATCCAATCGAGGATTGGATTCTGATTGGTGGATGCCTTTAAAATGAAACTTACTACGTAACGTTGGGGGAGTTTGGCGGCCATATCTACAGGAGAAAATCATATGTGCTTTGGACAATTACACATAAAACTTTAGAGGTATTGAACATGCGATGCGGCACACCTTCTTTTGTGGATCTAATGTATGGGATTAAGTTGTGTCGGGTGTTGACCATCCCTTAAATGAAACAAAAACAATCTAGAGGTTAGACTAAAAATCCTAAATAGCCTGCAAACAGCTTCTCCTTGGAATCTTTTGGATTAGGACAAAAAGAATGGACAACAAACTAATGAAAATAATTGCCTAAAAAAAAAAAATCACTTTAGGGAAGAAGTCAAACTAGGTCTCAAAACTGCATTATCCAGATAAGGAAGCCCCCAGAAAAGAGCAGCCAATACAGAAATTATTCTAACATCAAGAATGGCTAAAAGATACTAAAACAACTCTAAACGTCAAAAAGAATAACAATCTTCTTGTGAAACACAACTTAAGAAGAATGTAAAACTTGCCTTAAAAAAAAAAAAAAAAAAAAAAGCTGGCAGATATACCCTTATACAAAACATCCTAAAGAAACCAAGGTATTCAAGGAATTCTAAAATTGTTCTAGCTAAAACCGTGCTACACAGATCAAGAAATAAAATCCTTCCAAAACATATGAAAAACCTTCCTTGCAACAGGTTTACAGGACCAAATCAAGGCCTCAATAACAGATCGCAAAAAAAAGAAACATACCAGTCTTAAAAACTAAGCATTTAATCTCCAAGCCAACAAGTTGAGAGATTTGAGAACCTGATGAAAAAAACAGTGCTCGAGACAGAAGGTCGTGCGACAGAGAAAATTGCAACAGAGAACAACTGGACCTCTGCAACAGATCTGCAAACCAAGTCCTGCGAGGCCAAGCTGGAGCAATCAGAATTACTGATACTTCCTGCTTGATCCTGTCTTTTACTCTTGGAAACAGTTGTTTTTTATTGGCTTACATCTGTCCATCTCTTGTTCTAAGGCAACTAGAGCAACCACAAACTCTGCCTTAGGATACCTGGACCTCTTTAAGTATCCGGATAGCTTGCAGAACAATCTAGAAGCAATCAGATCTCATTCTGGAAAACCCCATAAATGCACAATCTGATGGAAAACTTCCAGATGAAGAGACCACTCCTAGTGACTGAGAAGTCTGCTTCCCAAATCGCTCACTCCTGGGTTATGCACTACAAAAAACAAACAGAAACAAATCTCAGCCCAGAAAAAGATTAAGGATATCTCCCTCATCACTATGGAACTATGTGTTCCCTCTTGATGATAAAAGAAAACCACCATTGTTACAATGCCGGATTGGAAACCCAGATAAGTCTTTCTTGCCGCCCAAGGAGACCAAACTCCCCCCACTCTCTGATGCCCCTGAGACTGCACCCTGACCTGAATGACTTGTGTTTGATAAAACCAGGACAAACAAAAAATGCCCTGATCAATAATTCCCCCCAAAAAAAAC
This sequence comes from Bombina bombina, assembly GCF_027579735.1. NCBI lineage: Eukaryota > Metazoa > Chordata > Amphibia > Anura > Bombinatoridae > Bombina > Bombina bombina. The sequence continues at coordinate 720,073,150 of NC_069500.1, read as the reverse complement.
AGGAGTTGTTTTACTCAGAGATCCAGAAGGATTTTTTGAGAAAGCTGTGAATAATCTGTTCATTCTAGACAAAGAAACAAAATGCTAAAAAAGTCTCATGAAACCAAGCAAATCGAATAGCATCTGATGCTGCAATCATCAAACCTAATACCTTCATACAAAGAACTTTGGATGGAAAACGAAATGACGATTAGAACAAGCTTAAAGGAACCTTAAGATCCTTGATAAGGTAAAACAAAAAAAAAACAAAAAAAAAAAGTATGATTCTGTATCTTAATCAGAGACCGACTACCAATCAATTAGAAATATCTCACCCTCTAAAGACTAATCAGACAAACCAAGGTCTGAAACATACAGCTTAACAGACTTCAATCTATTTAAATCAGATAAGCTAAATGAGGGATTTTTAGAAACAGACGTTTTACGCTTACTTGGAGGAGGCATAGCCGGCAACATTTCAGACACAGTAGTGCATACAAAATCTTTAAATCATGGGGCAAAAATTGAAGAACTCCCATATATGGAACAAAGAGAGGACAGATACTTTTAGAAGCAAATGCAGCATTAGTTAGATTAAAATGAATTAAATGATCCATACAAGAATTGCAAAGCTGAGCATAGCAACAAAAAGCTTGCCAATACACACTTAATATTAGTAGTAAATTCTAAAGTGGATCTAGCTTCTAAGGAACTAACATTTAATATAATACTGACAGAACCAGTATTATCCATTAAAAAAACACAGGATTAAGGCTTCTTTCCATTGAGCCGCAATTGAGTTTCCGTGAGGTTGTAAAATGAAAAAAAAACTGCTGTCGGAAGCCATTGCGCTTATCGACAGTTTACTATGGCACGTTTTCCATCTGGAAAAGAATTAAGAAGCCCATAGAAAATAATAAAAGCCAAAAGGTGCAAATTTACACCAGATTTCCATAGAAAGCGCAAACAGTTAAAACACTGTCTGAAGCTCTTGATAAGGTCTCATTACATTAGGGCGTGCTTAAATAGTTGCAAAAGAGGAAATAAAATGTATGCTTACTTGATAAATTTCTTTCTTTCCGGACATGGGGAGTCCATGACGTCATTCCAATTACTAGTGGGATATTGAACTCCTGGCCAGCAGGAGGAGGCAAAGAGCACCCCAGCAAAGCTGTTAAATTTAACTTCCCTTAACCATAATCCCCAGTCATTTAGCCAAAAGAAAAATGGAAAAAGAAGAAACACAAGGGTGAAAAAGGTGCCTGAGGTTTACTCAAAAAAACTGCCAAATTATAATTAAAAAAAAGAGGGCGAAAGAAATTTATCAGGTAAGCATACATTTTGTTTTCTTTCCTATGACATGAAGAATCCACAACATCATTCCAATTACTAGTGGGAACCAATACCCAAGCCAGAGTACATGGAATGAACAGGGAGGGAGAACAAGACAGGCAGACCTAAACAGAAGGCACCACCGCTTGAAGAACCTTTCTCCCAAAAGAGACCCCAGCTGAAGCAAAAGTAACAAATATGTAGAATTTGGAAAGGAATGCAAAGAGAACCATGTTGCCGCCTTGCAAATCTGTCTCACAGAAGCTTCATTTTTGAAAATCCAAGATGAGGAGACAGCTCTAGAGGAATAAGCTGTAATTCCCTCAGGAGGCTGCGGTCCAGTAGTCTCATAAGCAAAACAAATCATATTTCTTAACCAGAGGAAAAGAGAAGTAGAAGTGGCCTTCTTGCCCTAACGCTTTCTAGAGAAAACAGCAAACAGGGCAGAAGATTGCCAAAAATCTTTAGTAGCTAGAAATATTTTTTTTTGAGTATGCACAGCATCCAAGTTATGCAAAAGACGTTCCTTAGGAAAAGAAGGATTAGGACAAAAAGAAGAAGAAACAACAATATCCTTGATATAGCATTGATTAATCTAGGACTCTCTGCAAGATTGATTTACACGGCTAAAATTAAAGTTTACCTTGAAAATGAAATGATTACCTTAGGAAACCCGCAAGATACAAGGATATTTACTGATAAATATAAAACTCTATTTCTCTATTTTTTCTATGTGCATGTTTTTAATGTGTTCTGACACTTATGTACACCCATATAATTCTCCTTTTACCGGAATAGACGACAAACAGAGAAGATGTTTGTCTGAACTCTTTTGTAGCTTCTAAATAGAATTTTAGAGCACAGACTACATCTAAATTGTGTAGCAAACGTTCCTTCTTTGAAACTGGATTCGGACACAAAGAAGGTACAACTATCTCCTGGTTAATATTTTTGTTGGAAACAATCTTTGGAAGAAAACCAGGCTTAGTACGCAAAACAACCTTATCTGAATGGAACACCAGATAGGGCTGAGTACACTGCAGAGCAGATAACTCAGAAACTCTTCTAGCAGAAGAAATAGCAACCAAGAACAAAACTTTCCAAGATAACAACTTAATATCTATGGAATCTAAAGGTTCAAACGGAACCCCTTGGAGAACTGAAAGAACTAGATTTAAACTCCAGGGAGGAGTCAAAGGTCTGTAAACAGGCTTGATCCTAACCAGAGCCGGAACAAATGCTTGAACATCTGGCACAGCTGCCAGTCGTTTGTGTAGTAAGACAGATAAAGCAGAAATCTGTCCCTTTAGAGAACTCGCTGATAATCCTTTATCCAAACCTTCTTGTAGAAAGGAAAGGATCTTAGGAATTTTGATCTTATTCCATGGGAATCCCTTGGATTCACACCAGCAGATATATCTTTTCCATATTTTATGGTAAATTTTTCTAGTTACCGGTTTTCTGGCTTGAACCAGAGTATCTATCACAGAATCTGAAAACCCACGCTTTGATAGAATCAAGCGTTCAATTTCCAAACCGTCAGCTGGAGGGAGACCAGATTTGGATGTTCGAATGGACCCTGTACAAGAAGGTCCTGTCTCAAAGGTAGCTTCCATGGTGGAACCGATGACATATTCACCAGGTCTGCATACCAAGTCCTGCGTGGCCACGCAGGAGCTATCAAGATCACCGAGGCCCTCTCCTGCTTGATCCTGGCTACCAGCCTGGGAATGAAAGGAAACGGTGGAAACACATAAGCTAGGTTGAAGGTCCAAGGCGCTACTAGTGCATCCACTAGAGTCGCCTTGGGATCCCTGGATCTGGACCCGTAGCAAGGAACCTTGAAGTTCTGACGAGACTCCATCAGATCCATGTCTGGAATGCCCCATAATTGAGTTAATTGGGCAAAGATCTCCGGGTGAAGTTCCCACTCCCCCGGATGGAATGTCTGACGACTCAGATAATCCGCCTCCCAGTTTTCCACTCCTGGGATGTGGATCGCAGATAGGTGGCAGGAGTAATCCTCTGCCCATTCTATTATTTTGGTCACTTCTCTCATCGCCAGGGAACTCCTTGTTCCCCCCTGATGATTGATATAAGCAACAGTCGTCATGTTGTCTGATTGGAATCTTATAAATCTGGCCTTTGCTAGTTGAGGCCAAGTCCTGAGAGCATTGAATATCGCTCTCAGTTCCAGAATGTTTATCGGGAGAAGAGACTCTTCCCGAGACCATAGTCCCTGAGCTTTCAGGAATTCCCAGACCGCGCCCCAGCCCGCTAGACTGGCGTCGGTCATGACGATGACCCACTCTGGTCTGCGGAAGCTCATTCCCTGGGACAGGTGGTCCAGGGTTAGCCACCAACGAAGTGAGTCTCTGGTCTTCTGATCTACTTGAATCACTGGAGACAAGTCTGTATAGTCCCCATTCCACTGTTTCAGCATGCACAGTTGTAATGGTCTTAGATGAATTTGCGCAAAAAGAACTATGTCCATTGCTGCAACCATCAACCCTACTACTTCCATGCACTGAGCTACGGAAGGACGAGGAATAGAATGAAGAACTTGACAAGCGTTCAGAAGTTTTGACTTTCTGACTTCTGTCAGGAAAATCCTCATTTCTAAAGAATTTATTATTGTTCCCAAGAAAGGAACTCTTGTCGACGGAGACAGGGAACTTTTTTCTATGTTCACCTTCCATCCGTGAGATCTGAGAAAGGCCAGAACGATGTCTGTGTGAGCCTTTGCCTTTGAGAGAGACGACGCTTGCATCAGAATGTCGTCCAAGTAAGGTACTACTGCAATGCCCCTTGGTCTTAGAACCGCTAGAAGGGACCCGAGTACCTTTGTGAAAATCCTTGGAGCAGTGGCTAACCCGAATGGGAGGGCCACAAACTGGTAATGTTTGTCCAGAAAGGCGAACCTTAGGAACTGATGATGATCCTTGTGGATAGGAATATGTAGATACGCATCCTTTAGGTCCACGGTAGTCATAAATTGACCTTCCTGGATTGTAGGTAGAATCGTTCGAATGGTCTCCATTTTGAACGATGGAACCCTGAGAAATTTGTTTAGGATCTTTAAATCCAGAATTGGTCTGAAAGTTCCCTCTTTTTTGGGAACTTCAAACAGATTTGAGTAAAATCCCATTCCCTGTTCCGCTGTTGGAACTGGGTGTATCACTCCCATTTTTAACAGGTCTTCTACACAATGTAAGAATGCCTGTCTCTTTATTTGGTTTGAGGATAAGTGAGACATGTGGAACCTTCCCCTTGGGGGTAGTTCCTTGAATTCCAGAAGATAACCCTGAGAAACTATTTCTAGTGCCTAGGGATCCTGAACATCTCTTGCCCAAGCCTGAGCAAAGAGAGAGAGTCTGCCCCCTACTAGATCCGGTCCCGGATCGGGGGCTACTCCTTCATGCTGTTTTGTTAGCAGCAGCAGGCTTCTTGGCCTGCTTACCCTTGTTCCAGCCTTGCATCGGTTTCCAGGCTGGTTTGGTTTGTGAAGCATTACCCTCTTGTTTAGAGGATGCGGAATTAGAGGCCGGTCCATTCCTGAAATTGCGAAAGGAACTTAGAAAATTAGACTTATTCTTGGCTTTGAAAGGCCTATCTTGTGGGAGGGCGTGGCCCTTTCCCCCAGTGATGTCTGAGATAATCTCTTTCAATTCTGGCCCAAAGAGAGTTTTACCCTTGAAGGGGATATTAAGCAATTTTGTCTTGGAAGATACATCCGCTGACCAAGACTTTAGCCAAAGCGCTCTGCGCGCCACAATTGCAAACCCTGAATTTTTCGCCGCTAATCTAGCTAATTGCAAAGCGGCATCTAAAATAAAAGAATTAGCCAATTTGAGTACGTGAACTCTGTCCATAACCTCCTCATACAGAGTCTCTCTACTGAGCGACTTTTCTAGTTCCTCGAACCAGAACCACGCTGCTGTAGTGACAGGAACAATGCACGAAATGGGTTGCAGGAGGTAACCTTGCTGTACTAAAATCTTTTTAAGCAAACCCTCCAATTTTTTATCCATAGGATCTTTGAAAGCACAATTATCCTCGATAGGAATAGTAGTGCGCTTGTTTAGAGTAGAAACTGCCCCCTCGACCTTAGGGACTGTCTGCCATAAGTCCTTTCTGGGGTCGACCATAGGAAATAATTTCTTAAATATAGGAGGGGGGACAAAAGGTATGCCGGGCTTCTCCCACTCCTTATTCACTATGTCCGCCACCCGCTTGGGTATAGGAAAAGCGTTGGGGTGCACCGGAACCTCTAGGAACTTGTCCATCTTGCATAATTTTTCTGGAATGACCAGGTTGTCACAATCATCCAGCGTAGATAACACCTCCTTAAGCAGTGCGCGGAGATGCTCTAATTTAAATTTAAATGTCACAACATCAGGTTCAGCCTGTTGAGAAATTTTTCCTGAATCTGAAATTTCCCCATCTGACAAAACCTCCCTCATAGCCCCTTCAGATTGGTGTGAGGGTATGACAGAGCAATTATCATCAGCGCCCTCCTGCTCTTCAGTGTTTAAAACAGAGCAATCGCGCTTTCTCTGATATGTAGGAATTTTGGATAAAATATTTGCTATGGAGTTATCCATTACTGCCGTCAATTGTTGCATAGTAATAAGCATTGGCACGCTAGAAGTATTAGGGGCCTCCTGCGTGGGCAAAACTGGCGTAGACACAGAAGGAGATGATGTAGAACTATGTCTACTCCCTTCATCTGAAGAAACATCTTGGGCAATTTTACTATCTGTGGCAGCACTGTCCTTACTTTGTTTGGACGCTATGGCACAATTATCACACAATTTTGAAGGGGGAGACACATTGACTTTCATACATATAGAACATAGCTTATCTGAAGGTACAGACATGTTAAACAGGCTTAAACTTGTCAATAAAGCACAAAAACCGTTTTAAAACAAAAACGTTACTGTCTCTTTAAATTTTAAACAGTGCACATTTTATTACTGAATATGTGAAAAAGTATGAAGGAATTGTTCAAATTTTACCAATTAAAAGTATTGCACACCAAATTTCAGAGCTTTAACCCTTAAAATAACGAAACCGGAGCCGGTTACAGTTTTAACCCCTCTACAGTCCCAGCTACAGCCTTTGATGCGACTTTACCAAACCCAGGGGGGAATACGATACCAAATGAAGCCTTCTAGGAACCTTTCCAACTATTTTCAGATCCACACACATGCATCTGCATGTCTTGCTCTCAAAAGTAACTGTGCAGCAATGGCGCGAAAATGAGGCTCAGCCTACAACTGGGAAGGCCCTTCCTGACTGGAAAGGTGTCTAACTCAGTGCCTGACGTTAAAAAACGTTCCCCAAGATTATAAGTGTGAATTTCAAGCATAAACATGTATAAAATGCTCAAATAAAGCAATCGATTTTGCCCATAAAAGTGTCTACCAGTTTTACAGCCCATATTAAGCCCTTTATTCTGTTTGAGATTAAGAAAATGGCTTACCGGTCCCCATGAGGGGAAATGACAGCCTTCCAGCATTACACAGTCTTGTTAGAAATATGGCTAGTCATACCTTAAGCAGAAAAGTCTGCTAACTGTTTCCCCCAACTGAAGTTACTTCATCTCAACAGTCCTATGTGGAAACAGCAAACGATTTTAGTTACTGTCTGCTAAAATCATCTTCCTCTCACAAACAGAACTCTTCATCTTTTTCTGTTTCAGAGTAAATAGTACATACCAGCACTATTTTAAAATAACAAACTCTTGATAGTAGAATAAAAAACTACAACTAAACACCACATACTCTTAACCATCTCCATGGAGATGTTGCCTGTGCAACGGCAAAGAGAATGACTGGAGTGGGCGGAGCCTAGGAGGGACTATATGGCCAGCTTTTGCTGGGACTCTTTGCCATTTCCTGTTGGGGAAGAGATATTCCCACAAGTAAGGATGACGCCGTGGACCGGACACACCAATGTTGGAGAAACAAGGATTAGAATATCAAATTTCATTTCAGGAGCTAGATCCTAGGGAACGTTTTATTTTTTTAAAATAAATTTTGGAAATTGTTTAATTACTCTGTGTAATGTATATGGACCTAATATTGTTGATGAGAATTTTTGGGGACAACTAAAAAAAAAATTGTTTAAACACACAAACCCCAACTTAGCTGTTGCAGGTGACTTTAATATGGTGATCAATAACATTAACAGATCTCAAACAATAAACAATCATGGGGTAAGAACATGTAAAAAAAAACTGCTAGACTTCTTAAAACTGTTTGTAGTACACTTAAGATTAAGGACATATGGCGATTTTTTAATCCTAATAATAGTGCCTTATCATGTGAATCTAAACAGTATAAATCTTTTTCTAATATTGATTTTTTCCTTACCTCAGATAAAGTTTTTGGACTTAATCCAAAAGCACAGATTGGGGATTTCACTATATCGGATCATGCACCTATCTCACTGGATCTGATGTGGGGAGATTTGATCTATGAACCTTCCAGGAGTTATAGTTTTCCCTGCTTTTTATTTAATAATGTTGACTTTAAAAATTGGCTTACTACTATTTGGCACGAATATGCTATACAAAATAATTAATATTCCCATGAAAAAAGAGATATATTGAAACGCCCAAAGTGAGGGGAAATTAAAAAATATACTGTTAGATTTCAGAAAAAATACTAGGCGAAGGAAGATGAACTATAAAACTACCTCAAAAATAAATATAATACTTATCTAACCTCTCTTAACCAGATAAACTGGAACTATTATAATAAGGCTAAGCAGGAATGGGAAATTATCAACATGCAGAAAGTTGCAATTCAAACGCTTAGATCTAGAGCTAAATTTTATAGGTACGGTAATAAGATATGACAGTTTTTAGCTAAATGTGTTAAAACTCAGGAGCCCTATAAGTGCATAAAAGCAATTAACAAAAATGGAGTCAGATTAACTAACATTGATTCAATTAATTTGAAAAATTTTAAGCAATTAAATTCTGCCCCAGAAATAAATAATTATAATAAATGTAAATTTTGGCAGAAAATTTCCCTGCCCACGTTGTCCTCTGAAGCGTTAGACATATTAAGCGCGCCTATCTCAGAACAAGAAATCCATCAGGCAATAGATAGACTTAAATTAGACAAAGCTCTGAGTCTAGATCTATTGCCTGGTGAGTTATTTCAAATTTAAGAATTTTATATAACTCCTACCCTGTTGAATCTCTTTAATGATTATTTTTGCAATGGTAAAACCCCATCTTCTTACTTTTCTGCTTCTAAGATTATGTTAATACCCAAAAAGGGCAAAGTTCTGGAGTTAATGGACTTGTACCGCCCAATCTCCCTGCTAAACTCAGATTACAAACTAGAAATATAGACTCAAAAAAACTATTGGCCCTCTGATACATGTGGATCCGGTCGGTTTTAGGACACACAGAAATCCTTCTGCTAATATTCGTAAAATCTTTCTGCTATTGGATTCTTTTTCAACCCCTAATAACGAGAATATTACTAAACCTATGCATGATCTTCCTATACTCTCTGTCAATGCTCAAAAAGTGTTTGATTCAATTACATGGGACCACTTATTTTTTACTATGAGGCAATTTGGGTTTACAGATCAATTCCTAAATTGTATTGGGTCTATAATGTATATGCAAAAGCGTCTTTAACTTTATTCATAAACGGCTCTCTCACAGACCCTTTCCCCATGGCTAAGGGGACGGGTCAAGGGTGTTCAATTTCGCCACTTCTTTTTAATTTAGCTATTGAACCCTTGGCTATGGTTCTTAGGAAAGTATTAAATGGGATCTCCCTGGGAGGTAAACGACTTAAACTGCTGCAATATGCGGACGATTTGCTGTTATTTCTCAATAATACACAATTAGAGATAACTATGATTTCAGATCCAGTTTCAGAATTTGGCTCCAATTCTGGTTATAAAATTAATGTCTCTAAATCAGAACTACTTTGGATTAAGAGACCAACATAGGATGGCCTTCCCCTCCCCTTTAAAACTGCTGTAGATTACATTACATATCTTGGAATAAAAAACATAATTTATGTAAGAACTTACCTGATAAATTCATTTCTTTCATAATGGCAAGAGTCCATGAGCTAGTGACGTATGGGATATACATTCCTACCAGGAGGGGCAAAGTTTCCCAAACCTCAAAATGCCTATAAAATACACCTCCCACCACACACATACTTCAGTTTAACGTATAGCCAAAGTAGTGAGGTGTAAAAAAAAAAAGTAAAAAAGCATACAAAAAAGAGGAACTGGAAAATAATATTGTGCTTTTATACAAAAAATATAACCACGAAAAACAGGGTGGGCCTCATGGACATTATGAAAGAAATGAATTTATCAGTTAAGTTCTTGCATAAATTGTGTTTTCTTTCATGTAAATGGCAAGAGTTCATGAGCTAGTGACGTATGGGATAAAATACCCAAGATGTGGAAGTCCATAGAAGAGTCACTAGAGAGGGAGGGATAAAATGAAAACAGCTATTTTTGCTGAGAAATTAAATCCAAAAAATAAGTTCTTATAAACGGAAGAATTAAACTGAGACATCTGCCTGAAGAACTTTTCTACCAAAGACTGCTTGTGAAGAAGCAAATACATCAAAATGGTAGGATTTAGTAAATTTTTTTTTTTTAAATATATTTTTATTGAGGAGAATAGATAACATGACATACAAAGTACATTTCAGACAATATAAAAGTTATGATCCAATATAATTTACAGTCGTCAATGATAACTCACTATGACATTGCCTTTAGCTTTTTCTTTCCCTTCTTTTCTCCTCATTTTAATTTTTAATAAACATAATGAGACAAAACAAAACAGTGCAAAAACTAGTCACTTCTTAGTCTTCAGCTTCTCAATGGCCATTGTGCTTTATTGCAAGGTCTGTGTGTAATATACGTGGTGAGGATGAAAAGAAAAAAAAAAAAAAAAAAAAAAAAAAAGGGGTCTCCACCGCCCTCCGCCCTCTCACTGGTATAGAAATCCCCTCTCAGTGAAGCAGTCAGCATAAGCTCAGTTTGAGCAAATGGCTTCAGAATCTGCTTTTGCTGATCAATATTCAACGTGCTAATGTATTCCCGCCATTTATTCAGAAAATGTCTGAGTCGTCTGTTCGTGTCTATTTTGGTGTCTAGCTGTTCTACCATTAGCTGATGGTGTATGCATCGTTTGAACACTATAAACGATGGAGCCTCTGTCAGGGTCCATACTTTCAGAATGACTTTCCTAGCCACCAGAATTATTGTAGTGAGTAGTGGCCTCAGCCTGGGCCTTAGTTCTTCCCAGTCGAGAAAGCAAATTTGTTTGATTCCAATATCAGTTCTGACTGCTAAGGTATTGTTTATCCAGAAGACCACCCTGCCCCAGAACTGTCTCACTCGGGGGCATTTAAAAAAATAGTGAAGGAAGTCGGGGTCTCCCAATCTGCATTTGCTGCACTCATTTGCTATGTTAGTGTGCCACTTGGTCAGTCTGCGAGGCGTCAGATAGTCCCTATGCAACATTCTGACCTGTGATTCTCTAAACGTCATAGACAGTGTCGCCCTTCGTACTGTTTCTAAGCTGCCCTGAATCATCGTTGTTAAATCTTCTTCATCTACATCTTTACTCCATATGTTTACTAGGGTCTCTAAATTTTTAGTTTCGGTCTTCCCAATTAATGATTTGTATATACCTGAGATTGTAAATCTGCCTAACCTAAAGGAGACCACGGAGGGGTTGAGAGCATGGGATTCCCAAAAGTGTGGGTCCATGGTGATTAATTGATTGACATAGTGCCTCATCTGTAAATAGGCATAGAAATGAGTTTTAGGTATTTGAAATTGGTTCTGTAGGTCGGTAAACGACTTAATGCTCTTTGTATTCAGATCCAAGGAGTCTCCCACTGAGCGCAGGCCCACCGCCTCCCATAACGCAAAGGGAGAGGTGTCTATCCCCGGAGGGAAGTCAGCATTCCGCCTCAGCGGGATCATTCTGGATGACATATAGGTCCGGTCCATATGGCGCAGCGTTAGCTGCCAGGCCTTTAGCGTGTCTCTATAAAGAAAGTTGCCTTTTATTTCCAGTGGAATCTTGCTGAGTTGAGCATGTGATAGGTAGGTTAGACTATGGTCACCTGTGGCAGAATCCTCTAGTGCAGTGTCATAAAAATGACAAGTGTTCAGTTGCCAATCTAACACTAGACGGTCCAAGGCCGCCCAATTATATAGTCTAAGGTTGGGTAGTCCCAGTCCTCCCTGAGACGGGGATGCGTATAATTTTGCAATGGCTATTCTTGGTTTACCCCCTTTCCAAAGAAAACTCGTGACGGCTTTAGTATATAGAGCCAGATCCTGCTTTGTTAATAGGAAGGGTAACATCAGGATGGGGTATAAAATTCATGGTAGAATCACCATCTTGATCAGGCCCACTCGTCCCGATAGGGAAACAGGTAGCCGTTTCCATCCTTCTAGCGTTTGTTGGATGTCCTTACAAACCCGGGAGAAGTTATTATGATATAAGGTATCAATGTCTGTCGATAAACGTATCCCCAGATAGGTCATATTGGGGGTGGCATCTTTAAATGGGTAGGCAGTAGTCTGCACAGGATGCTTTCGTAACCATAAAATCTCTGACTTGCCTTCATTTATTCGGTACCCCGAAAAAGATCCAAAGGCTTCTATTGTTGCTAAAATTTTCGGAATATGTTTTGCCGGGTGCTCTACAAACAGAAGCATATCATCCGCATAAATAGCTAAATGCAGGTTTGCTTCGCCTATGGCGATGCCAGGAAATACAGTTCGCAGTTTGATAGCCAGAGGCTCCAAAGCAAGATTGAAGAGGAGGGGAGAGAGGGGACATCCCTGACGAGTACCTCTCTGTAAAACAATGCGAGGAGAAAATAGACCATTTGCCATGACATGAATCCAGGGTGTCTCATAGACATTGCAGATAAATCTCAAAAAGGAGCCTGAGAAGCCAAAGCGCCGTAATGAGTCGAACAGGTGGCTCCATACCACTCTGTCAAAGGCCTTCTCTGCGTCAAGTGACAGCAGGAAGGCCTCTGATTCATCCTGTGTTCTCTCCGTTATCGACCCACCCTTGAAATGTGCAATCGCATGTAAAACACGCCTGACATTGGTTACTGAGGATCTATTGCACATGAACCCAGTCTGATCGGGGTGTATGATCTCTGTAAGAATAAATTTTAGCCGGTCCGTCAAGATTTTCATCAAAATCTTGTAGTCGGAGTCGAGAAGGGAAATGGGGCGATAAGATTCAGGTAGTTCCGGGTTTTTTCCAGGTTTTGGTATCAGGGATACATGCGCCATGGTAAATAATTTTGAAGGGGGAGTCAACTCTTTGTAGTATGAGTTATACAATTTAGTCAGAGTAGGGGTGACTTGAGTTTTCAGTGTTTTGTAAAATTCTATGGGCAGCCCGTCTGGGCCTGCCGCTTTACCATTAGATAAAGAGGAGATTGTTTTCAGTATCTCCTCAGGAGAGATGGCTGCATTTAAAGACTCTAAGTGTTCCTGACTAATCTGCGGTAAGTCTAGGCCTTCCCAGAAGGAAGAGATAAACTCCTCGGAAGGAACCCTCTGAGAAGAATATACATCAGTGAAGTATTTAGCCAGGACATCCACGATTGCTTGAGGAGATTTATGAGTTTTATTGCCGTATTTAAGAACTGCAATAGGCTTGCGCGTTTCCCGTTGAGATGTCAGGGAGGCCAGTAGTTTGCCCGATCTGTCACCTCCTCGGTAATACTTGGCGATAGTTTTGAGAAGCTGTGTCACTGCTTGATGATGCAAAAATGCATCCAATTCCTCTTTACAAGTAAGATATTTGTCTTTTGTTGAGGGATTAGGATCCCTGCAATAGGTCTGGTAGGACCCCGTCAAGTTCTCCTGTAAGCTTTGCAGCTTAGCCTGAAGTTTCCTACGTAATGTGGCAACATAGGAAATGATATTTCCCGTTAACACTGCTTTGGCTGTATTCCAAAACAATTCGGGTGTATCCAAATGGTTCTGATTATCCGTATAGTAATCGTTCCATGCATGGACCAAATATTTGATGAAGGCATCTGAGGTGCAGAGATAACTCGGAAATCTAAGCGTGTTCTTGTTCGTGACAATAGGGCCCACAGAGAATTCCAATTCGACTGGGGCGTGATCTGAGATCACCACGCTATGTATTTTGGTTCTAGTGACCTTCGGAATTATGTTGGGGGAGATCATAAAGAGGTCAATGCGAGAAAGTGTTGGGGTCGCTCTAGATATGCAAGTAAAATCCTTGCTTTCCGAGTTTCTCAACCTCCAAATGTCTACCAGTTGTAAGGAGTCAGTGAGTCTGGAAAACACTTTCTTTTCAAAGGTTCCCTTGCCGTTAGGCCTCTTTCCTGCCCTAGGGCGATCCGGGTCTTGCATTCTGTCGCATAAAGGGTTTGGGGCCAGATTGAAGTCCCCCCCCAATACCACATCCATGCCTACATATGGGGTCAAGTCCTGGACAAGTTTGGTCCAAAATGCGGCAGACTTGCAATTTGGTGCGTAAATATTGCAGAGTACCAATATTCTTTGGTGAATTTTAACCTGCACTATCAAGTATCGCCCCTCCGGGTCCTTGTGTGTAGTCAGTATCTCAGTCTGGCCTCTTTTTCCCAGTAAGATTGCTACGCCCCTGCTAGCTCTAGTGTGTGATACATATTCCACCGAGCCCACCCAATCTCTTTTCAATCTCTCGTGTTCCTCCTCGGAGAGGTGGGTCTCCTGTAGGAACGCAATATCCGTTCCTAAACGTCTCAAATGTGTCAGGATCATGCTCCTTTTAGTGGGGGAGTTAATCCCCCCCACATTCCAGGACATAAGTCTTACCGTCATTTAGTGATCAAGGGATAGCCCTAGGTCTCCGACTTCCTCCATATCCTGATCTGAGGGATAGAGGGCGGGGAGAAGGGGGATAGAGAAGAAAAAAAAAATATATATATATTTCATCTCTTCCACAAACACAAAAAAAGTACTCTACATCAACCAATCCAGTTACACACAACCCAGCTTCGGGAGCTAATAAGGTATAACACCCTCTAGAATGGGGATTTTGTATCACATCTCTACTGTCATGAGCATTTAAACTAATGTATTCCGGACACGCCACATCCGGCTGTTGATTCAGTGTTCCATTCCTTAAGGTATAATTGACTAGCATGTCTATTTGAAAACTGGGCAATGAGTTCCAGACAATTCTATAGGTATAAGTGGGCATGTAACAATTGAATAAATATGATTGATATAAAATTGGGTGCTGTTGTTCCCTTGGTTGTAACAGTAGGGAAAAAATACTCTTAAGCTGAATATACTGTAACCCTAGGCTAAACAACTTGGAGTCAGTCCCTTCAAAGTGTAGAGCAAACAGTTCAATCTCACAGTGGCTAATAGTTGAATGAGTGACCGCATCACCAGTGACCAGTATAACATAAAATAAAAACATAACATGATAAACAATCTTAGCTGCATAACTAAACATATTGGTGCAATACATAGGCATGGTTAGTTTGGCTCAGAGTTAACCCTTTTCAGGGCCCTTGCAGTATTTGTATCCCAAACTTCTTCCCCTGCCCTTAGCATTTCACTACATCGTGTACCAGAAATCTGAAGCTTCGTACCCGAGTACATTAGAGTATACAGCTCTTTGGAGTGGGGGTTTCTTTTTCTATCTATATCATCATAAATATTTAAACTATTAGGTTCCAGGTACGCCACATCTGGGCATTGAGCTATAGTGCCACCCCTTAAATTGCCCTTAATTAGTTTAGCTATGATATAAAGAGTGGGTGGTGGGTTACAGCCAATTCTACAGGCGTAGATAGGTAAGCAGCAGCCATATGGGTGCGGCTGACGCAGGAGCAATTCCTGCTGTTCTATTGATAAACAAAGAAAAAGTAAACTCTGGGGTACCCCATAAGGCGGTTTTGAGCTCGGGGTCGGCATTCTAATTCTGTTAGGGAGCCCATCCAACGATCTTTCTTTTGGAGAACAATTAAAGGGAGGGGTCATCATTCTGAATGCAACCAATACTATACACAAAAAAATAGCATAATAATCAAACTTATCTGTAAAAGTATACATAACAATATAACATTTAAAACCAGTGATCAGATTCAGGGCTAACCCCCCTTAGGGTGTAAGCTGTGATATTACTCTAGGTGTTCACTCCTGATTTTCATCCCGGATCTGAGCGGGGTGATCTAGGTGAGTTTGCTCCCTCTCCCTCCCTGCTGACTCTCAAATACTCTGTGGCTTCTCTCGGGGAATCAAAGAATTTGGGGCCTGAGGAGGTCAAAAGCTTTAGTCTAGCTGGATACAAGAGGTACACCTTCCTACCTTTCCTGTTTAGCTCTGAGCAGATTGGGGAGAACTCCTTGCGTTTCCTCATAAGCTCAGAGGAGTAGTCCTGAAAAATCAGGAGTCTAGTGCCTTCAAACAAAACTGGGGAGGTCTTTCTGTATGCACGCAGTAACTCTATTTTAAGCTGAAAATGTAACAGTTTAACCATGACCTGCCTAGGCTGTGTATTTCCCCTCTCTTGTTGCCTTTCTGGGCCCACCCTGTGTGCCCGTTCCACACTACCCTTAAATATTGCTGGGGTCAGTTTGAGAAGCCTAGGCAAAGTGTCTTCCACAAAGCATATGAGGTCTTTAGGCTTAACATTTTCAGGTACCCCTATAATGCGCAGATTATTGCGGCGCGACCTATTCTCTAGGTCCTCTAACCTCTGGTGTAAATTTATGTTTTGCTTCAACAAGGCGTCTAGCTGGGTGTCATGAGTTACTGAAGTGTCCTCTAGCCCTGACACTCTATCCTCCATTTCTGTAAATCTAACTGAGAACTGCTTCATTTCCCCTGTCAGATGGTCCAGCCCTTTTTGCAAACTCTCTATTTTTGGAAGGAAGATGGAGGAGAGCTGCTGAACCACCACATGTGTGTCTATAGAACTTGTGTTGGGCTCCAGCACACTAGAAGGTGCTTCCTGTAGCTGGTCAGCAGCTCCCCTGCCCTTGCCTACATTTTTGTTTTTGCCCGACATTCTGCCACTAGACAGAAACCTATCCATGTACTGGCACAAAATAACACACTTTGTATTAGTAGCAGACAATTAGGGCAATGAGCAAGAGAAAGACAACAAACACAAAGAAATAAAGAGGAAAGTAAATGAACAAAGCGCAAAGATACAATATTCACTGTTCACAAGTTTCACAATTATTTGGTTTAGCTCTCCACCCTTTTGGGAGCTCCTGTACAAAGTCCCAAATTTAACTGTTCAGTGTTTATCTGTGACTCTCCCGTTCTGTGCCAAAACTTGGATAGTTGAGATTATTAGGGTAATAAGCTAGTGTGACTTGGGCCTGATGTATGGCCTTTTCCCCAAGAAGCAGCCAGCTTGTCAAAGTCACTCTCAGGCCAGAGCCGGTGTACTATTCCTGTACCCTGCTACACACCCAGTGTCCAGTATTCCCCTTATAGCACAAATTGGCTGAGGTTCCTCGCTGTGCTGTATTAACACTGAGAGCAAGCTGTGATTCCCTGGCCCAGTGTCAGACAAAAAAAAAGTTTTTATAACTGCGTGTGAGGGACTCATGTGTGGGAGGGTGAGTGCTACGTTACCCTGCCTTCTCAGTTTGATGTCAGGAAGAGATCCTCTTGTGTGGGAGCCTGTCAGAGAAGCATTCGGTTGTGATCCTTCAGAGACTTCTTATGCGCCTCAGTTAATCCGCAACTTGTGGGGAGGGAGAGCACTCTGCTGGCTGCTGCCTGTCCGTTAAGATGGCGACCGGACTTTTTCGCGCCACTAACTTGCACTTGGTGTGGCCATTAGAGATGACTCCATTCGCCTCTCCCGGTCCCCCAGACTTGCCACTCTCCTCGGGGCTTCTCCGGTAAGTGTAGTAGGAGGCCGCAGGTCGTTCCGTTCAGCGCAGGCAGTTAAAGGGGCAATCCCACCGGTACCAATGGCCGGTGACTACCGGGCAGACAAGCCTTAGTCGTGTTGTTCTGTTTTTGCCTTATGTGTTGGGGATCCGATCCTCAGTGTCCCAATCGCCTCCAGGGGTCAGTTCAGTTGTCTCCGCTGTCTTCCAAGACACCGCAAAGATATTTACAAATGCACTTCTCTGTGCTGTTGCGCTTGCGGTGGGGGTAGATGTGATTTACCAGCATCAAAAACGCCAGGCACCAGATGTACCAAGGCTAGTATGCATTTGGGCTTGTAAGGAGCAGCAATGTCACTTATTTAGGTATATTTTTAATGGCAATGCCACTTTCAAAAGAATTCCAGCTCCAGAGCTCTTTCTCTAGGCTGCTCACTCTTCAGCCCACCCACCGGAAGTGGATTTAGTAAATTTATGCAAAGAAGACCAAGTTGCTGCTTTGCAAATCTGATCAACTGAAGCTTCATTCTTAAAAGCCCAAGAAGTGGAAACTGATCTAGTAGAATAAAATGTAATTCTCTGATGCAGAGGCTGTCCCGCCTCCAAATAAGACTTGTGAATCAAAAGCTTTAACCAAGATGCCAAACAAATGGCAGAGGCTTTCTGACCTTTCCTAGAACCAGAAAAGACAACAAATAGACTAGAAGTCATCCTGAAATCCTTAGTAGCCTCAACATAGTATTTCAAAGCCCTTAACACATCCAAAGAGTGTAACGATTTTTCAAACAAATTCTTGTTAGAATTCACAACTTTAGGAAGAAATGTAAATGAAGTCCGCAAAACAGCTTTTTCCTGATAGAAAATCAGAAAAGGAGACTCACAAGAGAGAGCAGACAATTCAGAAACTCTTCTAGCAGAAGAGATAGCCAAAAGGAACAATACTTTCCAAGAAAGTAATTTAATATCTAAAGAATGCATAGGCTCAAAAGGAGGAGCCTGCAAAAACTTCAAAACCAAAAATAAAGACTCAAAAGAGGCGAAATAGATTTAATAACAGGCTTGATACGGACCAAAGCCTGAACAAAACAGTGAATATCAGGAAGTTAGCAATCTTTCTATGAAATAAAAAACAGAAAGAGCAGAGATTTGTCCCTTCAAAGTACTTGCAGACAAACCTTTATCCAAACCGTCCTGAAGAAACTGTAAAATTCTAGGAATTCTAAAAGAATGCCAAGAGAATTTATGAGATGAACACCATGAAATATAGGTTTTCCAAACCCGATAATAAATCTTTCTTGAAACAGACTTACGAGCCTGCAACATAGTATTGATCACTGAGTCAGAGAAACCTCTATGACTAAGCAATAAACGTTCAATTTCCATATCTTCAAATTTAGAGTTTTGCGATCCTGATGGAAAAATGGCCCTTGAGACAAAAGGTCTGGCCTTAAAGGAAGTGACCAAGGTTGGCAACTGGACAATATCCGCATACCAAAACCTGTGAGGCCATGCTGGTGCTATAAGAAACACACAAAATTGTTCCATTATGATCTTGGAGATCACCCTTGGAAGAAGAACTAAAGGCGGAAAAATATAAGCAAGCTGGTAAGACCAAGGGACTGCTAACGCATCCACCATCTCCGCCTGAGAATCCCTGGACCTGGAAAGGTATCTGGGAAGTTTCCTGTTTAGATGGGAAGCCATCAGATCTATTTCTGGAAGACCCCACATCTGTACAATCTGAAAAAACACATCTGGATGGAGACCACTCCCCCCAGATGCAAAGTCTGACGGCTGAGATAATCCGCTTCACAGTTGTCTACACCTAGGATATGAATCACAGAAAGTAGATTTGGAAAGGAATGCAAAGAGAACCATGTTGCCTCCTTGTAAATCTGTTCCACAGAAGCTTAATTTTTGAAAATCCGAGGTGAGGAGACAGCCCTAGAGGAATAAGCCGTAATTCACTCAGGAGGCTGAGGTCCAGCAGTCTCATAAGCAAAACAAATCATACTTCTTAACCAGAGGAAAAGAGAAGTAGAAGTGGCCTTCTGGCCATTACGCTTTCCAGAGAAAACAACAAACAGGGCAGAAGATTGCCAAAAATCTTTAGTAGCTAGAAATATTTTTTTTTTTGAGTATGCACAACATCCAAGTTATGCAAGAGACGTTCCATAGGAAAAAAAAAAAAAAGATTAGGACAAAAAGAAGAAGAAACAACAATATCCTTGATATAGCGTTTATTAATCTAGGACTCTCTGCAAGACTGATTTACACGGCTAAAATTAAAGTTTACCTTGAAAATGAAATGATTACCTTAGGAAACCCGCAAGATGCAAGGATATTTACTGATAAATATAAAACTCTATTTTTTTTATGTGCATGTTTTTAATGTGTTCTGACACTTATGTACACCCATATAATTCGCTATAAATATGATTATAAAAGTTATAAAAGTCTCTACATTGAATTTTCTATGCTCCTCTTTCCTTCTTCTCTTTTTCTTTACTATCCAGGGAATGAGGATGGTGGGGGGATGGGTGGGTCTTTTTTCCCCACCTTCATCTACATATATATATATATATATATATATATATATATATATATATATATACACACACACACACACACATATATATATATATATATACATACATACATACATAAACGGTTAATAATCTGAAATGACTAAGTTAAAGATCATCTCTCAGAACGTAGGAGGCATTACGAATCCAATAAAAAGGAAGCAGATTTTAGGTCAGCTCAAGAAAAGCAAGGCGGATATAGCTCTTTTACAGGAGACTCATCTGTTAGAAGATGAGCATAAAAAGCTTAAAACGAATTGGGTAGGGGAAGTTATTGCTACTTCCTGTTCTTCGTGTAAATGGGGAATAGCAGTTCTCTTTAAACGATGATCTTGGAGATCACCCTTGGAAGAAGAACTAAAGGCGGAAAAATATAAGCAAGTTGGTAAGACCAAGGGACTGCTAACGCATCCACCATCTCCGCCTGAGAATCCCTGGACCTGGAAAAGTATCTGTGAAGTTTCATGTTTAGATGGGAAGCCATCAGATCTATTTCTGGAAGACCCCACATCTGTACAATCTGAAAAAACACATCTGGATGGTGAGACCACTACCCCAGATGCAAAGTCTGACGGCTGAGATAATCCGCTTCCCAGTTGTCTACACCTGGGATATGAATCACAGAAATTATCCGTGATACTTCTTTCATTGCTAAAGGACACGAGTCCCTTCCTGATGATTGACATATACCACAGTTGCGATATTGTCTGTCTGAAAGCGAATGAAAAGTTCTGTCTTTAATAGAGGCCAAGCCTGAAGAGCCCTGAAAATAGCAAGGAGTTCTAAGATATTGATTGTTAACCTCGTCTCGAGAGGATTCCAAACCCCTTGTGCTGTCAGAGACCCCCAGACAGCTCCCCAACCTGAAAGACTTGCATCTGTTGAGACTACAATCCAGGAAGGACAAACAAAAGAGGCCCCTTGAATAATACGATGGTCTAACCACCAAGTCAGAGAGAGTAGAATGCTGGGATTTGAGAATATCAATTGTGATATTCGAGTATAATCCTTGCTCCATTGATTCAACATGCAAAGCTGAAGAGGTCTTATATGAAAACAAGCAAAGGGAATCGCGTCCGATGCTGCAGTCATGAGATCTAAAACTTCCATGCACATAGCCACTGAAGGGAATGATCGAGACTGAAGGTTTCGACAGGCTGAAACCAATTTAATTTGTCTCTTGTCTGTTAAAGACAGGGTCATGGACACTGAATCTATCTGGAAACCTAAAAAGGTGACCTTTGTATGAGGAATCAAGAAACTCTTTGGTAAATTGATCCTCCAACCATGTCTTTGAAGAAACAACACTAGTTGATTTGTGTGAGATTCTGCTAAATGAAAAGATTGAGTCAGTACCAAGATGTCGTCCAAATAAGGAAACACTGCAATACCCTGCTCTCTGATTACAGATAGAAGGGCACTGAGAACCTTTGAAAAGATTCTTGGAGCTGTCGCTAGGCCAAATGGATGAGCGACAAATTGGTAATGCTTGTCTAGAAAAGAATCTCAGAAACCAATAGTGATCTGGATGAATCGGAATGTGAAGATAAGCGTCCTGCAAGTCTATTGCGGACATGTAATGTCCTTGCTGAACAAAACGCAGAATAGTCCTTATAGTCATCATCTTGAAAGTTGGGACCCTTACAAAACGATTAAAAAAACTTCAGATCCAGAACTGGTCTGAATTAATTTTCTTTCTTTGGGACAATGAATAGATTTGAATAAAAACCCAGACCCTGTTCCTGAAGTGGAACTGGTGTAATCACCCCTGAAAGCTCCAGATCTGAAACACACTTCAGAAAAGCCTGAGCTTTCACAGGATATGTTTGAACATGAGAGAGAAAAAATCTTCTCACAGGAGGTCTTATTCTGAAACCTATTCAATACCCTTGAGAAACAATGCTATGAATCCACTGATTCTGAACAGAATCTGCCCAAATGTTTTGAAATAATTTCAATCTGCCCCCCACCAGTTGAACTGGATTGAGGGCCACACCTTCATGCAGTCTTGGGGGCTGGCTTTGGCTTCTTATAAGGCTTGGATTTATTCCAACTTGAAGATGACTTCCAATTGGAGCCAGAGTCCTTAGGTAAAGGATTGGTTTTCTGTTCTCTATTCTGACAAAAGGAACAAAACCGATAAGAAGCTTTAGATTTACCCTTAGACTTTTCATCTTGTGGCAAGAAAACTCCCTTCCCCCAGTGACAGTGGAAATAATAGAGTCCAACTGAGAACCAAATAAATTATTACCATGGAAAGATAGAGATAGTAATCTAGATTTAGATACCATGTCAGCATTCCATGATTTAAGCCATAAAGCTCTTCTAGCCAGAATAGCTAAAAACATAGATTTAAATGATTAGCATGTTTAAGCAAACGAATACTAGACAAATCAGGATCCGTTTCCTGATGTGCTAAGCTATCCAACCAAAAAGTTGATGCAGCCGCAACATCAGCCATAGAAATGGCAGGCCTGAGAATATAGCCAGAATGTAAATAAGCTTTCCTTAGATAGGATTCAATCTTCCTATCTAAAGGATCCTTAAAATAAGTACTATCTTCCATAGGAATAGTAGTACGTTTGGCAAGAGTAGAAATAGCCCCATCAACCTTAGGGACTTTTTCCCAAAACTCCAAATTAGCCACTGGTAAAGGATATAATTTCTTAAACCTAGAAGAAGGATTAAAAGAAGCACCAGGCTTAAACCATTCCTTAGCAATCACATCAGAAACCGTGTCTGGAACAGGAAAAACCTCAGGAGTAATCACAGAAGGTTTAAAAACAGAATTTAAATTTTTACTGGTTTTGTTATCAAGAGGATCAGACTCCTATATACCCAAAGTAACTAATACTTCTTTCAACAAAGACTGAATATATTCAATCTTAAAAAGATAAGAAGATTTTTCAATTTCAATGTCTGAAGTAGGATCTTCTGAAGCAAAGAGATCCTCTTCAGAGGAGGATATTTCAGTATGTTGTCGGTCATCACAAATTTCATCAGTTTTATGAGAAGTTTTAAAAGACCTTTTACGTTTATTAGAAGGTGGAATAGCAGACATAGCCTTCTGTATTGCATCAGCAATATAATTTTTCATATCAACAGGGATATAATGTACATTAGATGTTGAAGGAACAACAGGTGCTGTACTAGTACTAATAGAAACATTATCGGCATGCAAAAGCTTATCATGACAACTGTTACATAATATAGCCGGAGATAAAGTCTCAGCTTCCTTACAACAGATACACTTAGCTTTGGTAGAACTGTGTTCAGGCAGCATGGTTCCTACAGTAGCTTCTGAGACAGGATCAGACTGAGACATCTTGCAAAATGTAAAAGAAAAGATAACATTTAAACAAAATATCCAATTTCCTCATATAGCAGTTTCAGGAATGGGAAAAAAATGCATATGCTAAATATGCAAAAAAAGCTAACAGTATAGCCCTCTAAAATATAAAGAGAGCAGGGAGCATAAAGCAAGTGGGGTAATATAACCAAAAAAATATTTGACACCAAGTATGACGCACAATGCAAAGTGAAAATATTTTGGCGCCAAACAACATCCGGAAATGACGCAACTCGCAACACTATAGACGCAAATTTGCAGCAAAAAAATTTGCGCCAAAAATGACGCAATAAATAACAGCATTTAGAACCCTCGCAAGCCTAGACTTGCCCGCAAATTTTAAGAAAATAAGTCAAATTGGAAAAAAAAAGACTATACCCCAGGTAAGATTTTTTTTTTTAAATAACTTCCTAAAACATGATTCTCATACTGAAACTGTTAGACTGCAAATGGAAATACACATAGACCTGACTCATGGCAAACATAAGTAAATACATATATTTAATTTAATTATATGTATTATATGTATTATTAATTATGTATTAACTTTATATTAATACATAAAGCGCCAAACATAGCTGAGAGTCTCTTAAATAATGATACATACTTACAGAAGACACCCATCCACATATAGCAGACAGCCAAACTAGTACTGAAAACTAACAGCAGAGGTAATGGATTAGAAGTATATCGTCAATCTGAAAAGGGAGGTAGGAGATGAATCCCTACGACTGATAACAGAGAACCCTTGAAAAGATTTCCCATGAGTGAAACCATAAAAATCAACAGGCAATACTCTCTTCACATCCCTCCGACAAACATTGTACTCTGAGAGGAATTGGGCTTCAGAATGCTTAGAAGCGCTTATCATAGAAGAAAACATAAAAATCAAGCACAAACTTACCTCACTACCTTCATAGGAGGCAAAGTTTGTAAAACTGAAGTATGTGTGTGGTGAGGGGTGTATTTATATGCATTTTGAGATTTGGGAAACTTTGCCCCTGCTGGTAGGAATGTATATCCCATACGTCACTAGCTCATGGCCATTTACATGAAAGAAATCGGTATAAATCCCTTGAGTTGGTATAAACTAAATTATCCCCCCTTATTTGTGAAAATCAAATAGGATCTGATGAATTGGGCTAAATTACCTCTTTAAATTACTGCAAAAGTCAATTTAATTAAGATGATTGTTCTACCTAAGCTTTTATGCCTAATGCAGAATATCCCCATTCTTTTAATTAAAAAAGATTCTAGGTTTTTTGATAACTGTTTTAGGTTATTTCTTTGGGGGATTGGTAGAAGACGTATAGCTTTGGAAAAAATAACCCAACCAAGGCAGTTTGGGGGACTGGCACTTCCCACAATATCCATCTATAATAGTATCTGCTTAGCTAAAGTAGCTATAGATTGACTTACTAGAGGGGATTATGTTGCATATTTGGAAGCGGAACAAAAATTGGTATACCCCCTTCTCTTTGAGTGCCCTGCTGCATTGTCCCAGTAAGCTTATCCCCAATAAAATCAGGAAAAGATGTACCATATATCATATTATTAAAGCTTGGCAGTTTATTAGATCTACCTTAAAATGTAACCCTTATATCTCTGATCTAGTACCTATTGCAGGGAACAAACTATTTATCGGGGGTCTTAATAATAAGCTGTTTAATAGATGGGCTAATGACGGGCTGGTATATTTATGGCAATTTAATGAAATTGATACTCCCAGAGTATTTACCTTTGCGACTCTTAAAGATCGCTATAATCTTAGGAACACAGACTTTTATGCATATTTACAAGTGCGTCACTGGTTCTTTGAAACTACCAAAGACTTTAATATGGCATGGTCACATCCAGGTATAAAAATGGGATTATTCCTCTTTAAAATAGTAAAGCACTCTATCAATTATAGGTATAAAATGATACTAACCAATACCAGTGAGCTTAATGCCCTTAATATCTGTCTAAAATGGCGGTCTGATTTTCCGGCAATAGATGTGGATACGGTGAAGCATAATATCGTCGGTGTTGAGAACGCTAAATAATCTGAAGTATGGCGAGAGTCGCATTTTAAACTAATCAATAGGGTATACATACCTCCTTCCCGATTAAATAAATGGTACCCCGTTTTGCAAAATAAATACCCCCGGTGTAGCTCATTCGGAGCTGACCTGGTCCACATGTTTTGGAGCTGTCCAAAAATTCAACAGTTTCGGCAATGTATTGAA
Source organism: Bombina bombina (assembly GCF_027579735.1). Classification (NCBI taxonomy): domain Eukaryota; kingdom Metazoa; phylum Chordata; class Amphibia; order Anura; family Bombinatoridae; genus Bombina; species Bombina bombina. The sequence goes on along the minus strand of NC_069500.1, from coordinate 720,047,748 downwards.
TTTTGGATGATGAAAGTCACAAGATCTAATATTACTTTGGATGTAAAATATATCTTTTTTCTGCTAGACAAAGGGGATAAGCAAGATAATATTGACTTCGTTAATATAACAATTCTTAGGAATTGGAAGAATAAAAGAGAATCAACCATTAATAATGTAACGTTTCTGTTGCAAACTCAATTTATAATTGAACAATTTGATAGTTTCAATAACACGGAAACGTGGCAGGATAAGTTCGGTATAAAATGCCTGGATTTTCTTAAGCTATATGGGAGCAATTCCCAGACACAACTCATGACCCCTTTTCAAAATCTAGGAATAAATGGCTAAGGAGTATAGTGCCCCAGACGGCCCCTAAACCTCCCTCCCTCTGGGTCTCCCTCCTCCTTTCCTCACTCACCAGGATTCAACTTAAATATAAAAGTTTTGAGATAAATTTTCATTTTACTACCGGCTAGATTTAGAGTTTTGTCTGTAACGACCCGCGTAGCTAACGCTGGCTTTTTTCTGGCCGCACCTTTAAAATAACTCTGGTATTGAGAGTCCACAGAAAGGCTGCGTTAGGCTCCAAAAAAGGAGCGTAGAGCATATTTAACGCAACTGCAACTCTCGATACCAGAGTTGCTTACGGACGCGGCCAGCCTCAAAAACGTGCTCGTGCACGATTCCCCCATAGGAAACAATGGGGCTGTATGAGCTGAAAAAAAACCTAACACCTGCAAAAAGCCGCGTTCAGCTCCTAACGCAGCCCCATTGTTTGCTATGGAGAAACACTTCCTACGTCTGCACCTAACACTCTAACATGTACCCCGAGTCTAAACACCCCTAATCTTACACTTATTAACCCTTAATCTGCCGCCCCCGCTATCGCTGACCCCTGCATATTATTATTAACCCCTAATCTGCCGCTCCGTAAACCGCCGCTACTTACATTATCCCTATGTACCCCTAATCTGCTGCCCCTAACACCGCCGACCCCTATATTATATTTATTAACCCCTAATCTGCCCCCCACAACGTCGCCTCCACCTGCCTACACTTATTAACCCCTAATCTGCCGCCCGGACCGCACCGCTTATATAATAAAGTTATTAACCCCTAATCCGCCTCACTAACCCTATAATAAATAGTATTAACCCCTAATCTGCCCTCCCTAACATCGCCGACACCTAACTTCAAACATTAACCCCTAATCTGCCGACTGGAGCTCACCGCTATTCTAATAAATGTATTAACCCCTAAAGCTAAGTCTAACCCTAACACTAACACCCCCCTAAATTAAATATAATTTAAATCTAACAAAATTAATTAACTCTTATTAAATAAATTATTCCTATTTAAAGCTAAATACTTACCTGTAAAATAAATCCTAATATAGCTACAATATAAATTATATTTATATTATAGCTATTTTAGGATTTATATTTATTTTACAGGTAACTTTGTATTTATTTTAACCAGGTACAATAGCTATTAAATAGTTAAGAACTATTTAATAGCTAAAATAGTTAAAATAATTACAAATTACCTGTAAAATAAATCCTAACCTAAGTTACAATTAAACCTAACACTAGACTATCAATAAATTAATTAAATAAAATACCTACAATTACCTACAATTAAACCTAACACTACACTATCAATAAATTATTTAAATACAATATCTACAAATAACTACAATTAAATAAACTAACTAAAGTACAAAAAATAAAAAAGAACTAAGTTACAAAAAATAAAAAAATATTTACAAACATTAGAAAAATATTACAACAATTTTAAACTAATTACACCTACTCTAAGCCCCCTAATAAAATAACAAAGCCCCCCAAAATAAAAAAAATGCCCTACCCTATTCTAAATTACAAAAGTTCAAAGCTCTTTTACCTTACCAGCCCTGAACAGGGCCCTTTGCGGGGCATGCCCCAAAGAATTCAGCTCTTTTGCCTGTAAAAAAAACCATACAATACCCCCCCCAACATTACAACCCACCACCCACATACCCCTAATCTAACCCAAACCCCCCTTAAATAAACCTAACACTAAGCCCCTGAAGATCTTCCTACCTTATCTTCACCCTGCCAGGTTCACCGATCCGTCCTCGGAAGTCTTGATCCAAGCCTCGGAAGTGTTGATCCAAGCCCAAGCGGGGGGCTGAAGAGCGACGTCCATCCTCGGGCTGAAGTCTGGATCCAAGCGGCGACTGAAGAAATCCATCCTCGGGCTGAAGTCGGAAGTCCATCATCTGGATGAAGTCTTCTATCAAGCCGCATCTTCAATCTTCTTTCTTCTGGAGCGGAGCGGAACCATCTTCTTCCAAGCCGACGCGGAACATCCTCTTCAACCGACGACTAGACGACGAATGACGGTTCCTTTAAATGACGTCATCCAAGATGGCGTCCCTCGAATTCTGATTGGCTGATAGGATTCTATCAGCCAATCGGAATTAAGGTAGGAATATTCTGATTGGCTGATTCCATCAGCCAATCAGAATATTCCTACCTTAATTCCGATTGGCTGATAGAATCCTATCAGCCAATCGGAATTCGAGGGACGCCATCTTGGATGACGTCCTTTAAAGGAACCGTCATTCGACAAATTTACAGGTAATTTGTAATTATTTTAACTATTTTAGCTATTAAATAGTTCTTAACTATTTAATAGCTATTGTACCTGGTTAAAATAAATACAAAGTTACCTGTAAAATAAATATAAATCCTAAAATAGCTATAATATAAATATAATTTATATTGTAGCTATATTAGGATTTATTTTACAGGTAAGTATTTAGCTTTAAATAGGAATAATTTATTTAATAAGAGTTAATTAATTTCGTTAGATTTAAATAATATTTAACTTAGGGGGGTGTTAGTGTTAGACTTAGCTTTAGGGGTTAATACATTTATTAGAATAGCGGTGAGCTCCAGTCGGCAGATTAGGGGTTAATGTTTGAAGTTAGGTGTCGGTGATGTTAGGGAGGGCAGATTAGGGGTTAATAACTTTATTATAGTAGCGGTGCGGTCCGCTCGGCAGATTAGGGGTTAATAAGTGTAGGCAGGTGGAGTGGACGTTGAGGGGGGCAGATTAGGGGTTAATAAATATAATATAGGGGTCGGCGGTGTTAGGGGCAGCAGATTAGGGGTACATAGCTATAATGTAGGTGGCGGCGGCGTGCGGACGGCAGATTAGGGGTTAATTATTGTAGGTAGCTGGCGGCGACGTTGTGGGGGGCAGGTTAGGGGTTAATAAATATAATATAGGGGTCGGCGGTGTTAGGGGCAGCAGATTAGGGGTACATAAGTATAACGTAGGTGGCGGTCGGCAGATTAGGGGTTAAAAAAATTTAATCGAGTGTCGGCGATGTGGGGGGACCTCGGTTTAGGGGTACATAGGTAGTTTATGGGTGTTAGTGTACTTTAGAGCACAGTAGTTAAGAGCTTTATGAACCGGCGTTAGCTGACTTTTTTCTGCGGCTGGAGTTTTGTCGTTAGATTTCTAACGCTCACTTCAGCCACGACTCTAAATACCGGCGTTAGAAAGATCCCATTGAAAAGATAGGATACGCAATTGACGTAAGGGGATCTGCGGTATGGAAAAGTCGCGGCTGAAAAGTGAGCGTTAGACCCTTTCCTGACTGACTCCAAATACCGGCGGTAGCCTAAAACCAGCGTTAGGAGCCTCTAACACTGGTTTTCACGGCTACCGCCAAACTCCAAATCTAGGCCTACAGCAGGTAGCGATATTATGGATTCTGCGTATAATGAGGCTGTTCTTCTTTCTTGTTCTTTTTTATAAAAAGGTCATGACACTTTAAGTCCTTATATAAGCTCTTACATTTAGAGCGGTTTATTTTGTATTGGTTAAACGTTAATGAGTTGCGCCTACTGGTACATATGAATGTAATGATACTATTTATATTCCTGTTTTAGGGGAAAGAAACAAGTGTAGTTATATTTTTTTCTATTATGGCATGTATGAATGTCTTTTGCTCTTTTCTCTTTTTTTTTCCATCTTTTTGCTTGTACTTTGGACAGAATGTGGGTTTGTACTTATGTGTATAAATGATGACCTTAATACAGATAGCTGATATGAGCTTATTTAATTTTGTAAACAGGAATGTAATGATTTCAATTTACTCTGGCTTGTTCTAGGGGAAAGAAGCTACTATAGTTATATGTTTTTTGTATGACATGTACTAATGTTTCTTGTTTCTTTTGTGTGCTGGACAAATTACATGCTTGTATTTGCGTTTACAACTGATGACCTTAATAAAAATGTATATATTAAAAAAAGCACTACGATCAAACAGAGCAGCATGTAACCAAAGTCAGCTCTTGAAAGAGCTGCACGGAAGCTATCTACGCCACGCGGGTAGGCCACAGTCGACCGCAGCAATCTCAAGCTCACTACCTGCTGTTAGTTCCACATTGAGTGTATTGTAAAACACCTTCGGACTGCAGGGGACGGCAGCGGAATGATAGCAGCTGCACAGAACCAGGCCTAAAGGGACAAACACGGAGGAAAAATAAAAACAAGGTAATGTGCTGAGTACACCTATGTAAGGCCCTGAATACACCCAACAGCCGTTACAAGCATGTAGGCAGTGCCACTATCAATTTGCAATCCGCTGCTGAAATACAGCCAGTGGTCATTAATACCTCAGTACAGCAAAAAGTAAATTTATGCTTACCTGATAAATTGATTTCTTCTATAATACGACGAGTCCACGGATTCATCCTTTATTTGTGGGATATTATCCTCCTGTTAACAGGAAGTGGCGAAGAGCACCACAATAAGAGCTGTCTATATAGCTCCTCCCTTGACTCCACCCCCTAGTCATTCGACCGAAGGTATAGGAAGAAAAAGGAGAAACTAAAAAGGTGCAGACGTGACTGAAGTTTTAAATCAAAAAATATAATCTGTCTTAAATTGACAGGGCGGGCCATGGACTCGTCGTATCATAGAAGAAATCAATTTATCAAGTAAGCATAAATTTACTTTTCTTCTATAAGATACGACGACTCCACGGATTCATCCTTTACTTGTGGGATACAATACCAAAGCTACAGGACACAGATGAATGGGAGGGACAAGACAGATGCCTAAACAGACAGCACCACTGCTTGAAGAACTTTTCTCCCAAAAATAGCCTCCGAAGAAGCAAAAGTATCAAATTTGGAAAATTTGGAAAAGGTATGAAGCGAAGACCAAGTCGCAGTCTTACAAATCTGTTCAACAGAAGCATAATTTTTAAAAGCCCATGTGGAAGCCACCGCTCTAGTAGAGTGAGCTGTAATCCTTTCAGGAGGCTGCTGTCCAGCAGTCTCGTATGCCAAACGGATGATGCTTTTCAGCCAAAAAGAAAGAGAGGTAGCCATAGCTTTTAGACCTCTACGTCTCCCAGAATAGACAACAAACAGAGAAGATGTTTGACGGAAATCTTTGGTCGCTTGCAAGTAAAACTTCAAAGCACGAACCACGTCCAAGTTGTGTAACAGACGCTCCTTCTTAGAAGAAGGATTAGGACACAGAGAAGGAACAACAATTTCTTGATTAATATTCTTATTAGTAACAACCTTAGGAAGGAATCCAGGTTTGGTACGCAAAACCACCTTATCAGAATGGAAAACAAGATAAGGCGAGTCGCATTGCAATGCAGATAGCTCAGAAACTCTTCGAGCCGAAGAGATAGCAACTAAAAACAGAACTTTCCAAGATAGAAGCTTAATATCTATGGAATGCATAGGTTCAAACGGAACCCCTTGAAGAACTTTAAGAACTAAATTCAAACTCCATGGCGGAGTAACAGGTTTAAACACAGGCTTAATTCTAACCAAAGCCTGACAAAACGACTGGACGTCTGGAACATCTGCCAGACGCTTGTGCAGCAAAATTGACAAAGCGGATATCTGTCCCTTTAAGGAACTAGCTGATAACCCCTTCTCCAATCCTCCTTGGAGAAAGGACAAAATCCTAGGAATCCTGATCTTACTCCATGAGTAGCCTTTGAATTTGCACCAATAAAGATATTTACGCCATATCTTATGGTAAATTTTCCTAGTGACAGGCTTTCGAGCCTGAATCAAGGTATCTATGACCGACTCAGAGAATCAAGCGTTTAATCTCCAGGCAGTCAGCCGCAGAGAAACTAGATTTGGATGCTGGAACGGACCTTGAATGAGAAGGTCATGTCTCAGTGGCAGTGTCCACGGTGGTAGAGATGACATTTTCACCAGGTCTGCATACCAAGTACTGCGTGGACATGCAGGTGTTATCAAAATTACCGAAGCCCTCTCCTGTTTGATTCTGGCAATCAGACGAGGAAGGAGAGGAAATGGTGGAAACACATAAGCCAGGTTGAACGACCAAGGTACTGCTAGAGCATCTATCACTTGATCTGGACCCGTAACAAGGAAGTTTGTCATTCTGACAAGATGCCATCAGATCCAATTCTGGTGTGCCCCATTGATGAATCAATTGTGCAAACACCTCCGGATGGAGCTCCCACTCCCCCGGATGAAAAGTCTGACGACTTAGAAAATCCGCTACCCAGTTCTCCACACCTAGGATATAGATTGCTGATAGATGGCAAGAGTGAGTCTCTGCCCATTGAATTATTTTGGAAACCTCTATCATCGCTAGAGAACTCTTTGTTCCCCCTTGATTATTGATATATGCTACAGTCGTGATATTGTCCGACTGGAATCTTATGAATTTGGACGAAGCCAGCTGAGGCCACGCCTGAAGTGCGTTGAATATCGCTCTCAGTTCTAGATTATTTATTGGAAGGAGAGCCTCCTCCTGAGTCCACACACCCTGTGCCTTCAGGGAATTCCAGACTGCACCCCAGCCCAATAGTCTGGCATCTGTCGTCACTATGACCCATGCTGGCCTGCGGAAACACATTCCCTGGGACATATGAGCCAGAGACAGCCACCAAAGAAGAGAGTCTCTGGTCTCTTGATCTAGATTTATCTGAGGAGATAAATTTGCATAGTCCCCATTCCACTGCCTGAGCATGCATAGTTGCAGTGGTCTGAGATGCAAGCGAGCAAACGGAACTATGTCCATTGCCGCTACCATTAGTCCTATTACCTCCATACACTGAGCCACTGACGGCTGAGGAATGGAATGAAGTGCTCGGCAGGTGGTAAAGATCTTTGATTTTCTGACCTCTGTCAGAAAATTTTTCATGTCTACCGAGTCTATCAGAGTCCCAAGGAATGGAACTATTGTGAGAGGGATAAATGAACCCTTCTTTATGTTCACTTTCCACCCGTGAGATCTTAGAAAAGCCAACATAATGTCCGTGTGAGATTTGGCTAGTTGGTAAGTTGACGCCTGAATTAAGATATCGTCAAGATAAGGCGCCACTGCTATGCCCTGCGGCATTAGAACCACCAAAAGGGACCCTAGCACCTTTGTGAAAATTCTGGGAGCTGTGGCCAACCCGAAAGGAAGAGCCACAAACTGGTAATGCTTGTCCAGAAAGGCGAACCTGAGGAACTGGTGATGATCTTTGTGGATAGGAATGTGAAGATACGCATCCTTCAAATCCACGGTGGTCATATATTGACCCTCCTGGATCATTGGTAAAAAAGTCCGAATGGCCACCTTGAAGGATGGGACTCAGAAATTTGTTTAGGATCTTGAGATCTAAAATCGGTCTGAAGGTTCCCTCTTTTATGGGAACCATGAACAGATTGGAGTAAAACCCTCGCCCCTGTTCTGCTTTTGGAACTGGGCGGGTTACACCCATAGTATATAGGTCTTCTACACAGTGTAAGAACGCCTCTCTTTTTGTCTGGTTTACAGACAACCGTGAAAGATGAAATCTCCCCCTTGGAGGAGAATCTTTGAAGTCTAGAAGATACCCCCTGGGTCACGATTTCTAAAGCCCAGGAATCCTGAATGTCTCTTGCCCAAGCCTGAGCAAAGAGAGAAAGTCTGCCCCTACTAGATCCGGTCCCAGATCAGGGGCTGCCCCTTCATGCTGCCTTGGTAGCAGCAGCGGGCTTCTTGGCCTGTTTACCTTTATTCCAGGTCTGGTTAGGTCTCCAGACTGACTTGGATTGAGAAAAATTCCCCTCCTGCTTTGTGGCAGTGGAGGAGATAGAGGGACCACCTTTGAAGTTTCGAAAGGAAGGAAAATTATTTTGTTTGGTCCTCATCTTATTTGTCTTATCCTGAGGAAGGGCATGGCCTTTTCCTCCAGTGATGTCGGAAATGATCTCCTTTAGTTCAGGCCCGAATAGGGTCTTACCCTTGAAAGGAATAGCTAAAAGCTTAGATTTTGATGACACATCAGCAGAACAGGACTTAAGCCATAACGCTCTACGCGCTAAAATGGCAAAACCTGAATTCTTTGCCGCTAATTTAGCCAGCTGAAAAGCGGCATCTGTAATAAAAGAATTAGCTAGCTTGAGAGCCCTAATTCTATCTAGAATATCATCTAATGGGGTCTCAACCTTAAGAGCCTCCTCTAGAGCCTCGAACCAAAAAGCAGCTGCAGTAGTTACAGGAACAATGCACGCTATAGGTTGCAGAAGAAAACCCTGATGAACAAATATTTTCTTTAGAAGATCCTCTAATTTTTTATCCATATGATCTTTGAAAGCACAACTGTCCTCAATAGGTATAGTTGTACGCTTAGCCAGAGTAGAAATAGCTCCCTCCACCTTGGGGACTTTCTGCCACGAATACCGATTGGTGTCAGATATGGGAAACATTTTCTTAAAAAGTAGGAGGGGGAGAGAACGGAATGCCTGGTCTATCCCACTCCCTAGTAACAATGTCCGAAATCATCTTAGGGACCGGAAAAACATTAGTGTAAGCAGGAACCTCTAGATATCTATCCATTTTACACAATTTCTCTGGTGGAATTACAATAGGGTCACAATCATCCAGAGTCGCTAAAACCTCCCTGAGCAACAAGCGGAGGTGTTCTAGCTTAAACTTAAAAGCCGTCATATCTGAGTCTGTTTGAGGGAACATCTTTCCTGAATCAGAAAGCAATTCCCTCACCCCCAACTCAGAACATTGTGAGGGTACATCGGAGACGGCTAATAAAGTGTCAGAGGGCTCTGCATTTACTCTCATACCGGACCTACTGCGCTTCCCCTGCAACCCAGGCAGTTTAGATAATACCTCTGTGAGGGTAGTAGACATAACTGCGGCCATATCTTGCAGGGTGAAAGAATTAAACGCACTAGTACTTGGCGTCGCTTGTGCGGGCGTTAAAGGTTGTGACACTTGGGGAGAATTAGATGGCATAACCTGAGTCTCTTCTGACTGAGAATCATCCTGCGACATACTTTTATCAGCTAAAATATGTTCTTTGCAGTTTAAGGCCCTTTCAGTGCATGAGGGACACATTTTAAGTGGGGGTTCCACAATGGCTTCTAAACACATGGAACATTGGCTTTCCTCAATGTCAGACATGTTAAACAGGCTAGTAATGACCACAAACAGGCTTGAAAACACTTTATTTAGTGAAAAAATAACAATCTGAAAAAAACGGTACTGCGCTTTTAAGAGAAAGAAAGCATACAATTTTTCCAAAACTGCTTTAAAACAATAACATTATTCCAATTTTATGATAGAAGCATCCTAACTTTGCAGCTAAGTTTGCCCCACAAGGAAAGGAACTTAACCCTTACCAGAAAAAACGGAAAATTATAAAACGTTTATTTCAATAAAAAGCAACCCCTGCACCTCGCCACAGCCCTGCTGTGGCGCCTACCTGCCCTCAGGGGTCTGTAAAACTGGTTTAAACCTTTGAATCGGCCCAATACAGCTCACAAAGACCCACCGGAGTTGGAGCTTGGAGCTTGCTGCTTGCCTGATAAACTGAGGCACGAAAATAGGCCCCGTCCATCTCACTCGATGTCTCACAGCCCAAATTAACCGCACCAGAGCGGTCTAAAAACTAGCCATGTGGGTTCATATACCCATTAATGAAGCCATGTGTACCCTCTCAATAAAGCATGAAAAACGTATCTCATAAAAAACGTTATCTGCACTCCCAGACATGTAAACGTTTGCCCACAAACATTCAAACCTCAGTGTCAACCATTTTTGTATAGCCCCTATATGCAAGCTCAGTAATACCCCTCTTATATTTTTTAGAATTACTGCTTACCCTCTCCTCCTGGGGATACTGTCAGACAATTCTGAAATAACACAGCCTCTCCAGAAAAAAAAAAAGACTGAACATACCTCACTGCTTATAGCATGAAAAACGTTCCTCACACTGAAGTTTCTTAAGTACTCCTCAGCCATTCTGTGGGAACTGCTCTGGATCTTAGTAACAACTGCTAAGATCATCAGCCTCCAGGCAAAAGTCTTCATCCATCTGCTGCCTGAGGGAAAATAGTACACACCGGTACCATTTAAAATAAAAAACTCTTGCTTGAAGAAAATTAAAACTAACATTTTATCACCTCTTTCACTTTACCCTTCCTATTACTTAGAGTAGGCAAAGAGAATGACTGGGGGTGGAGTCAAAGGAGGAGCTATATAGACAGCTCTGCTGTGGTGCTTTTTGCCACTTCCTGTTAGCAGGAGGATAATATCCCACAAGTAAATGACGAGTCCGTGGACTTGCCGTATTATAGAAGAAATAAATATATCTATAATGTGAATCCCATACGGTCTTGGCTGGCCGGAAGATGCTTGATAAACAGGAAATGTTCCATGTTTGTCATACAAAACGGTCATAGTATACAGCAAACCAAATCCTTAACATGTCTGTCACTTTGGGAGTCTGTTTTTCTGCATAATTACTGTATGGGGAATGATATACAGAAATATGATTGCTCAGATATACTGCAACTATAGGAAAGGCAAGAATAATATATAGAAACTCTTCGGCTTTCACTTTGTTAAGGAGCAGAAGCGAATATGCTACTTCTGTCATAAACCTAAGACAACACACAGATTTGCCTTTTATTCTTTTTTACTACAAATCCTTTTCCTCAGACGGCTGTTGCGTCCAGCCCACTCTGTCTACTGCTTGTGATATACCTACAGCGAGGACTATTTGACATACTTTCTAGACCTTGTGCTGCCATCATGTCTCCTAAGAAGGGGAACAGAGCTGACAAGTCGGCTAAGAAACAAGTATCCTCAACGCCTTCAGTAAATAATTTCTTTAAAAACCTTGAAACACTGTTCAAGCACTTTACAATCCTTCCGACACGCATTCTAGAGCTTCCTCACCATCGCCAGAATCTGAGACAGAACACCCAGTTTCAGCTATTGCTATTCCTAGGGCCCTGCTGGACTCATTGCATCTAAAAAAGACTTTTCAACCCTAACTTGTCAAGTCAGTGCATCAGGGAGGAAATTGCAGAAATTAAAAAGGAACTTACTGACGTCGGCCAGAGAGTGGAGAAGCTGGAAGAAAAATCAGATCTCACCAACTCTAATCTCACTTTTCTTCGTGCTAAGGTCTCCCAGCAAGACGAAGCTATGGCACAGATGGAAAACAAGATAGACAACCTGGAAAACAGGAGCCATCGCAGCAAAATTAGAATCAGGGGAATCAGCCACCAAGAGATGTAATTGTCAAAATTACCAGCTATCCTATGAAGGAAGAAATAATGAAAGAGCAAGGCAGAAAATACCAACAAAATTCAGATTAGACCCCATACAAGTATTTGAAGACTTGACCCATAGGACTTTACAAAAAGGAGAGAACTCAAACCCCTTACTTCCAAGTTATGACAACTCAACATCCCATACCATTGGGGACACCCTTTCCACTTGCAAATTGTACGGAAAGGCAGACAATTGGTATATCACGCACAGGAGGACATCAGCCGGATTTGTAAAGAATTAGAGATCAGCCCACCCTCCTTACAAGAGGAATCAAGTCAACCCACAGTGAATGAGACCCTCCACATGCCACTCCTTCCTCAGAGGGTAGAGTGGCAGAATGTGTCCTCAAAAAACCCTCATAAAAGCAAGCCTGGATCCAGAGTCTCTGACTCGATAGGATGGTAACTATTTCAGGATGGTAATTGGCATAATGTGCCATTCATTTTGTATGTATTTTGGAGGGTTGCCTTATAAGGGCTTACCATATAGTTTGCCTTTAATGGGAATAGGTTAAGTATGGTGTTTTGTTGTGGAGGGGGGGGGGGGCTGGCATGGGTACTACTTGTATACAACCCTTGAAAGGTAATGTACCTCCCTAACCCACAATACTATGCTTTCCTGTAGGCCCTGTATTATAATCTGTTTGTTGCTAATTTAACCTACACCGCAATGTTTCAAACTTCATTGCAAGACCTGACCATACTGAATATTACCAGTTCTAAATTCCTTACTTTCACTGATTGACTGTTTACCCAAAACTCCTGTAATTATCCAAAATAGTATCCTCTTAGGTTAATTGCCTCATACTATTAGGCGTATTACGACCTCAATCAGCATATAACGCCCAACTGGGGACTCTTTTCCCCCACCTAAGAGAATTTCCATTTTCTGTTACGCTAGTTACACCTGTTGTGTAATGCCAGTTATTCTCAATGTTCTTTTTTTATCATTTCATTTTGTTATTATTGTTACTCCAAGGATCCTTAACACGTGTTGGAAATGTCATTGCAATATGAATGTATCAATACAAGTCTGATGTCTAACTGTTGAGATAGAATTGTAAATATGTGATGTCTTTAAATGCACAAAATATTCGTATCATCACACAAAATGTGAAGGGGTTTAATTGCCCTAATAAACGGGCTCTAGCTATATGAGACCTACGTAAAAGGGGAGGGAATATACTACTTTTACAGGAGACTCATTTTAAAGCTAACATAATCCCCAAATACTTTTCCACTCACTTTCCCCAACATTTCCACAGCACAAATGCCACCAAAAACAAATGGAGTAAGCATATTAATACATAAATCCATATAATTTAAAATCCAGCAGGTAGACAAAGACAGAGAGGGAAGATATTTGGGTATTACAGGTTTACTATTCGGCAAACCAGTGACTATAGTCAACCTCTATGCCCCCAACATAGCTCAGGACAAAAAAAAATCCTGTATCACCACTAAAGTCATCAACTTCTATAAAGGCCCTCTCATAGTGGCAGAAGATTTTAATACCCCGCTAGTGCCCGAAATGGACAGCTCAAACCGTAATATCTGGTCCAACCAAAATCTGCTCCATTCTATATGAAAAGACATAAAATCTGACTCTTCATGATGCTTGGAAATATTCCCATCCGCACACAAAAGACTATACTTTTTTCTCGAACCCGCAGAAAAGTCATTCCAGGATTGACTATATACTAGTAGACCACATCGCCTTATCATTAGTTAAAGGAATCCATATCAAACATACCTCATGGTCTGAACATTCTCTAGTAGAGTGCACTTTACACTGGCCCTCTATTTTGATTAAATCGTTTGCATGGAGATTAGATGACTCCTTACAATCTGACCCGGTGGTATTGGAAAATTTAACTAAACAGCAAGATATGTACTTCTCTCTTAACAAAATCCCAGAGTCTAAACCTACTATAGTCTGGGAAGCTCACAAGGCCTTTATAGGAGGCAAGTTTATTAAGATAAAAGCCTACAGACGTAAACAATCCTTAAAAAGCATACACTAAATTAGCCCAAGTATCAGAAGAAGATTATTTGCTAACATTAAACCCAAATGATCAATCTCGTATTACCACTTTAAAAGAAAAGCAAAATAATTTAACTCAGCACTTACAAATTGAATCCCAGAGACACCAAATGTTTCTAAAACAAAAATACTATGGTGAAGGAAGCAAATCAGGTAAAATGCTGACTAGAGTCTTGGAAAAACAAACACTAAAACCATATATCCACTTCCTCACCTCAAATCAAGGATCTATAATAGAAGACACGAAAACTATAGGTAATGCATTCAAAACGTTTTACCATAAACTATATAAAACTTGTTCCCTAAAAGGGCGCCAGAACTACACAAAACACTCTTCGAAAATTACCTCAAAAGCATAACACTTCCCAAACTAAATTTAAGTGAGAGCGATCTTCTAGAATCCCCGATTATAGGCAAAGAAATTTCAGACACCATATAAGAAATGAAACCAGATAAAGCCCCTGGCCCTGATGGCTTCTCAAATAGATATTATAAAACCCAGACACCATGATGCAAGTCCCTGGGGGGGTGTTCCTAATCTAACCGCTATTGGTTGATCGATGGGCCAAGCTAAACGACTGTTTCTAGGGGGTGTGTATTGTAATAGCATGATGCAATTACACACTTAGAAAATAAAAAATATCTATGTCTAGCTGGTTTCAATACACATAGGATATACAAATTGATAAAAACATTCCATACTTAATCATCAGGAAACAATAAAATCGCCATTGTTATACAAAGGGATAAAATACATATAATAAAAATTCTAAATTTTCCTATATGCACTGAAATGTAAAGTGCATTTGTTTTTAAAAAAATACATATATAATTAATACTAAAATATAACAAATTTATAAAACCTTATAAAGTTAAAACGCTAATGATTTTTAGAAAATGATACTTTTTTTTATATAGTACAAGTTATAGGGTGGATAGCACCAACAAAACATAATAGACTTTTAGAATTGTAAAGTGGGTGTGAAATTTAGCGCTATACTATTCCCACCTTGCCAATCAGAGAAAACTACCTCCTTCCTAGGTAGTCAATGATACAGCAAAAAATAAACAAAATACAGATGGCGCTAAAAGCTATGGGGTTAATTTAGATATTTAGAGTTTTTTTATTCACTATCTTTTTCACAGTGTCTTCTAATCGCAGCTGCCCTTACTTTAGCTATTTGCTATATATTCGATATATCAACAGGGTATTTATATAAGGGATAATATCCCCTTAATCTTCACCTTAAAGGACCAGACTTATGAATCAAGGGTTTAACAATTTTATTCACTAAACCTATATACACAGTTAAAGGGACATAATACTCATATGCTAAATCACTTGAAACTTATGCAGTATAACTGTCAAAAGCTGACAGGAAAATATCACCTGAGCATCTCTATGTAAAAAAGGAAGATATTTTACCTCACAATTTCCTTAGCTCAGCAGAGTAAGTTCTGTGTAAAACATTATACTCAGCTGCTCCCAGCTGCAGGTAAAAAATAAATAAAAAAAATGAAGAAATGAACAGCAGCCAATCAGCATCAGCAGTGCTGAGGTCATGAACTCATTTACTGTGATCTCATGAGATTTGACTTAACTCTCATGAGATTTGACTTAACTCTCATGAGATTTCATTTAAAATTCCTTACACTGAATAGGGAATTAAAATGAGAGTGCACACGGCTCATCCCTTTGGCTGTCCCAGGACAGACATACTAATATGCTGCTTAGAAATCCTTTACAATGGAATGTGGCTACTGAGAAACTTTTGAGGTAAAATATCTTTCTTTTTTACATAGAGATGTTCAGGTGATATTTTCTAGTCGGCTTTTTATAGCTATACTGCATCACTTTCAAGTGTTTAAACATTTGGGTATTATGGCCCTTTAAAATCTCCTATTTTTCCTAAAATACTAGATAGCTCACCAGCTCAATGTATCTTCTAACTTGTACAATTGCTTAAATTATATGCTTTCCAATTTTGTATAAAAAATAACACACTCCACATTCACTCCTAATGTCAATCTTACAATCTCACAATAAAAATTAAACTTCTCCTTAATAAGTAACACACAATATATAAAATCACTATAACATATAAAAAAACAGTTTTTTAAAACTAGCTTAGTATAAAAAATATGACCGACCAATAACAACTCTTTAGCAATAGTGGTGTTGTGTCTTTATACATCCACTTTATACCAGACTTTAAAGTGGTAGTTCAATAGTCCCGTTGTCAATATCACAATGAGGGTTTTATATACTGTATGTGTATATATATATATATATATATATATATATATATATATATATATATATATATATATATATGTATTAATGTTCTGCTTCCTCCTTTTAGTTTGATTTATAGGATCTGAACCTCCCTCTTTCACGTACGTTATGTCCCTCAGGTAGTGTATTATTTTTCAATATGGGCCGGGAGGCTTTCTTACCTCTCTCTTTTCCACCTTCGGGGTTGTGAGCGTTCACTTTGTATTTACTGTTTTTTAATGCTCCTCTGTTCGGCTGTAGTGAGCCGTTATCATCCAGGACTTACACGCTGCTGTTATGCGTGTGACTTCACTCAGCCTCCGGCACTTCAATTTACTTGCACAAGTAATTTATCTGTTCCTTCCTCCTCTGACCGTCCTCCCACTCCCAAGTCAGGTCGACTCTGCACTTAAGTACCTTGTAAGCAGAGTAAGCGACTTTTAGAATTGAGAAAACTTGAAACGTATTGGATCTATAAACTTAAGAGTTTACATTCTCTAGGGATGAATATAGATATTGACGTAGCAGCATATATGTAAAGCACTTTAAATTAGAATCAAATCCAATGCATTTAGCCTTCTATTATAGTCCACTATATAAAAAAGTATCACTTTCTAAAAATCATTAGCGTTTTAACTTTATAAGGTTTTATAGATTTGTTATTTTAAAAATGGTATTTAATATGTAATTTTTAGTATTTAATAATTATATATGTATGTTTTTTTAAAACAAATGCACTTCACATTTAGGTGCACATAGGAAAATGTATTTTATCCCTTTGTATAACGATGGGGATTTTATTGTTTCCTAATTAATAAGTATGGAATGTTTTTATCAATTTGTATATCCTATGTGCATTGATACCAGCTAGACATAGATATTTTTTATTTTCTAAGTGTGTAATCGCATCACGCTATTACAATACACCTCCCCTAGAAACAGTCATTTAGATTGGCACATCGATCAACCAATAGCGGTTAGATTAGGAACACACCCCCGGGGGCGGGGCAGACGCACGCGGCACTATAATAGAGCATTCACTTGTAGAAGCCAGTACACAAAATCCTCTTGAAAAAACCCGGCTGGAGATAAAAAGACTATATAGTCAACATTCAGACACCTAGAAGAACATTAATTCAGTGACTGTTATTTGTGCATACTTCACAGATACTGTAGCTTGATTAACCATGCCTAGATTGTATCTCAACAACTGATGTTATGTATTTTTTACAGGTAACTCTGGTCAACCGATACGCCATCAGATCCAACTCCGGAACCCCCCACATGAGGGTTATCATGGAGAACACTCCCGGACGGAGAGCCCACTCCCAGTGATGAAAAGTCTGTCTGCTAAGAAAATCCGCCTCCCAATTGTCCACTCCTGGAATGTGGATGTCAGATAGAAGACAATCATGAGCTTCCGCCCACTGCAGGATGCGAGTCACCTCCTTCATGGCACAGGAATTCCAAGTTCCTCCCTGGTGGTTGATGTAAGCCACTGAGGTAATGTTGTCCGGCGGAAATCTGATAAACCGGACTAAATATAATTGAGACCAAGCCCAACTTCGCACATCCTCCATTGACAGAGACAAAGAGAATGACTGTTGATTATAGGTAAGGAAAGTTACACTAAACAGCTTTGCTGGGGTGCTCTTTGCCTCCTCCTGCTGGCCAGGAGTTGAATATCCAACTAGTAATTGGAATGATGTCGTGGACTCTCCATGTCATAGGAAAGAAAAATACTTTTTGAGGCCTCTTTTCCATTGAGATATTAAAGTTGTCAAACAATGCAAGTGTTTCACCTTATAAAGTTTTTGTATATTGATGGCTCAGAACTAGTTGGAGTTATGATTTACATATTAAAAATATAATCAAATATACATATCTCCATAATTCCAACTAGGTCTATGCCTAAGACAGCACTAAATATTGCATATATCAATAAATTAAAAATGTTTTTTTCATTAAATAAAAAAGCCACTTCAGAAAAATAAAAAAAGGAAAAAAGATATGTAAAGAAGACTCTGCATCCAAAATTGTGCACAAACATGCAGCCTTCAGCTTGTAAAGCAGAAAAACTACCCACCAGTTAATACTGAAATGCACTATTGTAGTTCTAAAAAAAGCAGAGGAAAAAGCAACTGACCTAATAGAATGGGCAGCAAAAAGAGGAGGTTTACCTGCCTCCAAGAAAGCTTAATGAAACAAAAAACAGAGGGGAAAGACCAAAGAATATAAAACAAGAGCTCACGGCACAAACTGCCCAGGTGCACTAACTAAATAGCCTACCTGCACGAAACCGAAGTGTGTTAAAAAAGCGAACACGTACATGTCTGAGCAGTGCACTAAACACAAAACTACATGTACAGGGAGTGCAGAATTATTAGGCAAGTTGTATTTTTGAGGATTAATTTTATTATTGAACAACAACCATGTTCTCAATGAACCCAAAAAACTCATTAATATCAAAGCTGAATAGTTTTGGAAGTAGTTTTTAGTTTGTTTTTAGTTATAGCTATTTTAGGGGGATATCTGTGTGTGCAGGTGACTATTACTGTGCATTATTAGGCAACTTAACAAAAAACAAATATATACCCATTTCAATTATTTATTTTTACCAGTGAAACCAATATAACATCTCAACATTCACAAATATACATTTCTGACATTCAAAAACAAAACAAAACAAAAACAAATCAGTGACCAATATAGCCACCTTTCTTTGCAAGGACACTCAAAAGCCTGCCATCCATGGATTCTGTCAGATTTTTGATCTGTTCACCATCAACATTGCGTGCAGCAGCAACCACAGCCTCCCAGACACTGTTCAGAGAGGTGTACTGTTTTCCTTCCTTGTAAATCTCACATTTGATGATGGACCACAGGTTCTCAATGGGGTTCAGATCAGGTGAACAAGGAGGCCATGTCATAAGATTTTCTTCTTTTATACCCTTTCTTGCCAGCCACGCTGTGGAGTACTTGGACGCGTGTGATGGAGCATTGTCCTGCATGAAAATCATGTTTTTCTTGAAGGATGCAGACTTCTTCCTGTACCGCTGCTTGAAGAAGGTGTCTTCCAGAAACTGGCAGTAGGACTGGGAGTTGAGCTTGACTCCATCCTCAACCCAAAAAGGCCCCACAAGCTCATCTTTGATGATACCAGCCCAAACCAGTACTCCACCTCCACCTTGCTGGCATCTGAGTCGGACTGGAGCGCTCTGCCCTTTACCAATCCAGCCACGGGCCCATCCATCTGGCCCATCAAGACTCACTCTCATTTCATCAGTCCATAAAACCTTCGAAAAATCAGTCTTGAGATATTTCTTGGCCCAGTCTTGACGTTTCAGCTTGTGTGTCTTGTTCAGTGGTGGTCGTCTTTCAGCCTTTCTTACCTTGGCCATGTCTCTGAGTATTGCACACCTTGTGCTTTTGGGCACTCCAGTGATGTTGCAGCTCTGAAATATGGCCAAACTGGTGGCAAGTGGCATCTTGGCAGCTGCACGCTTGACTTTTCTCAGTTCATGGGCAGTTATTTTGCGCCTTGGTTTTTCCACACGCTTCTTGCGACCCTGTTGACTATTTTGAATGAAACGCTTGATTGTTCGATGATCACGCTTCAGAAGCTTTGCAATTTTAAGAGTGCTGCATCCCTCTGCAAGATATCTCACTATTTTTGACTTTTCTGAGCCTGTCAAGTCCTTCTTTTGACCCATTTTGCCAAAGGAAAGGAAGTTGCCTAATAATTATGCACACCTGATATAGGGTGTTGATGTCATTAGACCACACCCCTTCTCATTACAGAAATGCACATCACCTAATATGCTAAATTGGTAGTAGGCTTTCGAGCCTATACAGCTTGGAGTAAGACAACATGCATAAAGAGGATGATGTGGTCAAAATACTCATTTGCCTAATAATTCTGCACTCCCTGTATGTGCGGGCAAATAAAAGCTGATGTGCATAAAACATGTGAGGTGCGCAATAAAGCAGACACACGCACATTTGAACAGCTCACAACAATAATGCTATATAGACACGTGCAAAGCCAACACTAAATAAACAAGACACACAAACAAATCCACAAATCACACTAGGTGTAATTGTGCCACTACCCAATACTCCTGTCAGTATATGGCCGGGTTATAACACAATATATTTAATAATTATTCTTTAAAATAAACCCACAATCAAATATGCATATACTAAGACAATAAAATTAATATAAATTCCTGAATTCTTTTTATTAGTTAATATCTATAAACATATTGAAATATATTTGTAGGAACGTGATTCAATACTATAGACTTTTAAAATTATTAAAGTATGCTATACAAAGTTCATAAAAGTTTACCTTTAAAACTAGCCTTATTCACAATAGCCTTTCATTCAATTAACACAATGAGATTCCAAGATTTTAGCTAACATTCAACAGTACAATCAGCTATATAGATACAATATTTTATAACACAATTCTAATTAGGACACTAAAAGAACATATATTCTAAATGTAAACAGTCACTTTAAATGTCCTAATCTAGCTGAAATAAATTCTTATTTACTTTAATCTAAGATATATATATATATATATATATATATATATATATTGCAAAGATAAACAACTTAAAATTTAGGATTAGTTTAAAATACACAGGCTATGAATATAAGCCTAAATACAAACTGCTCTCTTTAATCTATTATTTACAATTTGACTATGATCTTACCAATAACCTTTGTATACTTTACCCAGATAAAACAAATCGATATCCAATATTTCTCAACAGGTTCAATCTCACCTCAGAATACCAAAAATTGGAGTATTGTCGCATATGAAGAATAAAAGTAGCTGTTTGCTTATAATAACTGCAGCAGTTATTCGTCCAGGGTTTTAGCAAAAACAGTTTACCAGCCAAAGTTAGCAAGAGTTAGGCAGCAGCCTCCTTTCTCTCTCTATGCTTGGGGTTAAATCATCTGATCTCCTCCTCCCCTTTTTTGATCAGTACCATCATTGGTGAGATTGGAAACACCCAACGGAAGCTTGTCTCGGATTGGCCCTTTGAAACTGAACATGGATTGGTTCATCTGGGAAGTATCTTTTAACAGTCGAGTTTTTTTTGGCTGTAATACCGGATTTTGGCCATCGGGGGGCAGCAGACAAACAAACAACATAATTTATGTAAGCACTTACCTGATAAATTCATTTCTTTAATATTGGCAAGAGTCCATGAGCTAGTGACATATGGGATATACAATCCTACCAGGAGGGGCAAAGTTTCCCAAACCTCAAAATGCCTATAAATACACCCCTCACCACACCCACAATTCAGTTTAACGAATAGCCAAGCAGTGGGGTGATAAAGAAAGGAGTAGAAAGCATCAATAAAGGAAATTTGGAAATAATTGTGCTTTATACAAAAAATCATAACCACCATAAAAAGGGTGGGCCTCATGGACTCTTGCCAATATGAAAGAAATGAATTTATCAGGTAAGTTCTTACATAAATTATGTTTTCTTTCATGCAATTGGCAAGAGTCCATGAGCTAGTGACATTTGGGATATCAATACCCAAGATGTGGATCTTCCACTCAAGAGTCACTAGAGAGGGAGGGAATAAAAATAAAAACAGACATATTGCGCTGAAAAAAATTAATCCGCAACCCAAAAAAATAAGTTTATTTTCATTTTGAAAGAAAAAAACTGAAATCAAAAGCAGAAGAATCAAACTGAAACAGCTGCCTGAATAACTTTTCTACCAAAAACTGCTTCAGAAGAAGCAAATACATCAAAACGGTAGAATTTAGTAAATGTATGCAAAGAGGACCAAGTTGGCGCTTTGCAAATCTGATCAACTGAAGCTTCATTCTTAAAAGCCCACGAAGTAGAGGCTGATCTAGTAGAATGAGCTGTAATTCTCTGAGGCGGGGCCTGACCAGACTCCAAATAAGCTTGATGAATCAAAAGTTTCAACCAAGAAGCCAAGGAAATAGCAGAAGCCTTCTGACCTTTCCTAGGACCAGAAAATAAAACAAATAGACTGGAAGTCTTCCTGAAATTTTTAGTAGCTTCCACATAATATTTCAAAGCTCTTACCACATCCAAAGAATGTAAGGATCTCTCCAAAGAATTCTTAGGATTAGGACATAAGGAAGGAACAACAATTTCTCTACTAATGTTGTTAGAATTCACAACTTTAGGTAAAAATTTAAAAGAAGTCCGCAAAACTGCCTTATCCTGATTTAAAATCAGAAAAGGAGACTCACAAGAAAGGGCAGATAACTCAGAAACTCTTCTAGCAGAAGAGATGGCCAAAAGAAACAACAATTTCCAAGAAAGTAGTTTAATGTCCAAAGAATGCATAGGTTCAAATGGAGGAGCCTGTAAAGCCTTCAGAACCAAATTAAGACTCCAAGAAGGAGAAATTGATTTAATGACAGGCTTAATACGAACTAAAGCCTGTACAAAACAGTGTATATCAGGAAGTATAGCAATCTTTCTGTGAAATAAAACAGAAAGAGCAGAGATTTGTCCTTCAATGAACTTGCAGACAAACCCTTATCCAAACCATCCTGAAGAAACTGTAAAATTCTAGGAATTCTAAAAGAATGCCAGGAGAATTTAAGAGAAGAACACCATGAAATGTAAGTCTTCCAAACACTATAATAAATCTTTCTAGAAAAGAGATTTACGAGCTTGTAACATAGTATTAATCACTGAGTCAGAGAACCCTCTATGACTTAAAACTAAGCGTTCAATTTCCATACCTTCAAATGTAATGATTTAAGATCCTGATGGAAAAACGGACATTGAGATAGTAGGTCCGGCCGTAAAGGAAGTGGCCAAAGGCGGGCAACTGGACATCCGAACCAGATCCGCATACCAAAACCTGTGTGGCCATGCTGGAGCCACCAGCAACACAAAAGACTGTTCCATGATGATTTTGGAGATCACTTTTGGAAGAAGAACTAGAGGCGGGAAGATTTAAGCAGGATGATAACACCAAGGAAGTGTCAACGCATCCACTGCTTCCGCCTGAACATCCCGGAACCTGGATAGATATCTGGGAAGTTTCTTGTTTAGATGAGAGGCCATGAGATCTCTCTGGAAGACCCCACATCAATCTGAGAAAACACATCTGGATGGAGAGACCACTCCCCTGGATGTAAAGTCTGGCGGCTGAGATAATCCGCCTCCCAATTGTCTACACCTGGGATATGCACCGCAGAGATTAGACAGGAGCTGGATTCCGCCCAAGCAAGTATCCAAGATACTTCTTTCATAGCTTGGGGACTGTGAGTCCCACCCTGATGATTGACATAAGCCACAGTTGTGATATTGTCTGTCTGAAAACAAATGAACGGTTCTCACTTTAGCAGAGGCCAGAACTGAAGAGCCCTGAGAATTGCACGGAGTTCTAAAATATTTATTGGTAATCTCGCCTCTTGAGATTTCCAAACCCCTTGTGCTGTCAGAGATCCCCAAACAGCTCCCCAACCTGAAAGACTCGCATCTGTTGAGATCACAGTCCAGGTTGGCAGAACAAAAGAAGCCCCTTGAACCAAACGATGGTGATCTATCCACCATGACAGAGAGTGTCGTACATTGGGATTTAAGGATATTAATTGTACCATTGAATCAGCATACAAAGCTGTAGAGGTCTCATGTGAAAACGAGCAAAGGGGATCGCGTCCGATGCTGCAGTCATGAGATCTAAAACTTCCATGCACATAGCTACTGAAGGGAATGACTGAGACTGAAGGTGCCGGCATGCTGCGACCAATTTTAAACGTCTCTTGTCTGTTAGAGACAGAGTCATGGACACTGAATCTATCTGGAAGCCTAAAAAGGTGACCCTTGTCTGAGGAATCAAGAAACTTTTTGGTAAATTGATCCTCCAACCATGTTTCCGAAGAAACAACACTAGTTGATTCGTGTGAGATTCTGCAGAACGTAAAGACTGAGCTAGTACTAAGATATCGTCCAAATAAGGAAACACTGCAATACCCTGTTCTCTGATTACAGATAGTAGGGCACCCAGAACCTTTGAAAAGATTCTTGGAGCTGTTGCTAGGCCAAATGGAAGAGCAACAAATTGGTAATGCTTGCCTAGAAAAGAGAATCTCAGAAACTGATAGTGTTCTGGATGAATTGGAATATGAAGGTATGCATCCTGCAAGTCTATTTTGGACATATAATGACCTCGCTGAACAAAAGGCAGAATAGTCCTTATAGTCACCATCTTGAAAGTTGGTACTCTTACATAACGATTCAAAATTTTTAGATCCAGAACTGGTCTGAATAAATTTTCTTTCTTTGGTACAATGAATAGGTTTGAATAAAACCCCAAACCTTGTTCCTGAGGAGGAACTGGCATGATTACCCCTTAAGACTCCAGGTCTGAAACACACTTCAGAAAAGCCTGAGCTTTACAGGGATGCGTGAGGGAAAAAATCTTCTCACAGGAGGTTTTACTCTGAATCCTATTCGATACCCTGGAGAGACAATGCTCTGAATCCAATGATTTTGGACAGATTTTATCCAAAAATCCTTGAAAAACCTTAATCTGCCCCCTACCAGCTGAGCTGGAATGAGGGCCGCACCTTCATGCGGAATTAGAGGCTTACTTTGGTTTCCTAAACGGCTTGGATTTATTCCAATTTGAGGAAGGCTTCCAATTGGAAGCGGATTCCTTGGGGGAAGGATTGAGTTTTTGTTCCTTATTCTGACGAAAGGAACGAAAACGGTTAGAAGCCTTAGATTTACCCTTAGGTTTTTTATCCTGAGGCAAAAAACTCCTTTTCCCTCAGTGATAGTTGAAATAATAGAATCCAACTGAGAAACAAATAAATTATTACCTTGGAAAGAAAGAGATAGTAATCTAGATTTAGATGTCATATCAGCATTCCAAGACTTAAGCCAAAAAGCTCTTCTAGCTAATACAGCTAAAGACATGGATCTAACATCAATTTTGATATCAAAAATAGCATTACAAATAAAATGATTAGCATGTTGCAGTAAGCGAATAATGCTAGATATGTCAGAATCCAATTCATGTTGCGCTAAATTTTCCAACCAGAAAGTTGATGCAGCCGCAACATCAGCCAAAGAAATAGCAGGTCTGAGAAGATGACCTGAATATAAATAGGCCTTCCTTAGATAAGATTCAAGCTTCCTATCTAAAGGATCCTTAAAGGAAGTGCTATCTTCCATAGGAATAGTGGTACGTTTAGCAAGAGTAGAAATAGCCCCATCAACTTTGGGAATTTTTTCCCAAAACTCTATAGATTTTGCTGGTAAAGGATACAATTTTTTAAACCTTGAAGAAGGAATAAAAGAAGTACCTGGCTTTTTCCATTCCCTAGAAATCATATCAGAAATAGCCTCAGGAATGGGAAAAACCCCTGGAGAAACCACAGGAGGTTTAAAAACAGCATTTAAACTTTTATTAGACTGAATGTCAATAGGACTGGTTACCTCAATATCCAAAGTAATTAACACTTCTTTTAATAAAGAACGCATATACTCTATTTTAAATAAATAAGTAGATTTGTCAGTGTCAATGTCTGAGGAAGGATCTTCTGAATCAGATAGATCCTCATCAGAAGAGGATAAATTATTATGTTGTTGGTCATTTGAAATTTCATCAGCTAAATGAGAAGTTTTAAAAGACCTTTTACGTTTATTAGAAGGTGGAAATGCAGACAAAGCCTTCATAATAGAATCAGAAACAAATTCTTTAAAATTTACAGGTATATCATGCACATTAGAAGTTGAAGGAACTGCAACTGGCAATGTACTATTACTGATGGAAACACTATCTGCATGTAAAAGTTTATCATGACAACTTTTACAAATGACATTCGGTGGAATAATTTCTACAATTTTACAACAAATGCACTTAGCTTTGGTAGAACCGATGTCAGGCAGCAATGTTCCAGCAGAAACTTCTGAGGCAGGATCAGATTGGGACATCTTGCACAATGTAAGAGAAAAAACAACATATAAAGCAAAATTATCTATTTCCTTATATGACAGTTTCAGGAATGGGAAAAAATGCAATAGCATAGGCCTCTGAAAGCAAAAAGCAAGAGGCAAACATACAAGGGGTATTGAAATAATGAAAAAGTTTGGCGCCAAGTATGACGCACAACGTAACGTAAACTTTTTTTGGCGCCAAAAATAACCGGAAATGACACACTTGCGTCACTAATGAAGTCGCCATGTGAAAGGTCTCGGCGTCACGTATGACGCCAGAAATGACGAAGCTGCGTCATAAATGTAATTTTTCCGCGCCAAAAATTTTTCGCGCCAAGAATGACGCAATGAAGTTTAGCATTTGACGCACCCGTGGGCCTAATACCCGCAATTGCAAGAAGTAGTCAATTGAAAAAAAGACTAAACCCCAGGTAAGAAATAAATTTCTTAAAATGTTTACATTCCCCAAATATGAAACTGACAGTCTGCAGAAGGAAATACATGAACCTGACTCATGGCAAATATAAGTACAATACATATATTTAGAACTTTATATAAATGCATAAAGTGCCAAACCATAGCTGAGAGTGTCTTAAGTAATGAAAACATACTTACCAAAAGACACCCATACACATATAGCAGATAGCCAAACCAGTACTAAAACAGTTATTAGTATAGCCAAACCAGTACTAAAACAGTTATTAGTAGAGGTAATGATAAATTGAGAGAAAAACTTCCTCCTCCCGGGCCTTCCTCACAACTCTAATACGGTACATATCCTCAAATAGAAAGTTCGCCTCTAAGGCAAGCTTCTAGAACAGGAACTGAGTTACGGAACGGAAAAATGTATTGTTTTTGTATACCCGTAGGTAGACTTTGTAGGAAATGAATCCATTTATTAAGAAATTTTTTAATCTCCTGTTCTGAGTCGATCGAAGTATCGTATTGTTCAATGGTTAATTTCAGGTGCATATTATTTATAAATTGCACAAAGCTTTTTTTTTTTTTTGTCCTTGTTTTTGTTTTTTGTCTCTGTCTTTGTTGAAGTAGCTATGGCTCTGCCCTGGCTGATTAGGGCCTTAGTATCCAACCATGAGTCTGGTTATGCAACACAATACAATAGTCTTGTTTTTTTTAAGATCAGATTTTCAAAGAAATAAAAAACTCAAGAAATTGGATAACAGAGGTTCTGTTACTATTGTACTTTAGTTGAAACCAAATTTTTTAAACCACAGGGACTCTTGTTTTTTCTTCATGCAATATGCCAAAGATACTGTATTTTGTGTTTACAACCACAGCTGTAGGAGCGGTGGTTGCAAGTTTCTTTTTGCATACTCTTTTCTTTTTTTTTTTTTGTTGTATACCCTGTGTGGTATTTCCTGTGATTGTAACTATTTTTTAAAAATAATAAAAATGATGTTAAAAAAAAAATGGTAAATTGAGAGTATATCGTCGATTTGAAAAGGGAGGTAGGAGATGAATCTCTACGACCGATAACAGAGAACCTATGAAATAGACCCCCGTTAGGGAAATCATTGTATTCAAATAAGTGATACTCCATTCACGTCCCTCTGACATTCGCTGTACTCTAAGAGGAATCGGGCTTCAACAATGCTGAGAAGCGCATATCAACGTAGAAAACAGAATTTATGCTTACCTGATAAATTTCTCTCTCTTACGGTGTGTCCGGTCCACGGCTTCATCCTTACTTGTGGGATATTCTCAATCCCTACAGGAAGTGGCAAAGAGAGCACACAGCAGAGCTGTCCATATAGCTCCCCTCAGGCTCCGCCCCCCCAGTCATTCTACCGACGGTTAGGAGAAAAAGGAGAACCATAGGGTGCAGTGGTGACTGTAGTTTACAAAAAAGTTTTTAGACCTGACTAAATCGCCAGGGTGGGCCGTGGACCGGACACACCGTAAGAGAAAGAAATTTATCAGGTAAGCATAAATTCTGTTTTCTCTTACATTGGTGTGTCCGGTCCACGGCTTTATCCTTACTTGTGGGAACCAATAACAAAGCTTTAGGACATGGATGAAGGGAGGGAAACAGTCAGGTAACCTAAACGGAAGGCACCACTGCTTGTAAAACCTTTCTCCCAAAAATAGCCTCCGAAGAAGCAAAAGTATCGAATTTGTAAAATTTGGCAAATGTATGCAGTGAAGACCAAGTCGCTGCCTTACAAATCTGTTCAACAGAAGCCTCGTTCTTGAAAGCCCATGTGGAAGCCACAGCTCTAATGGAGTGAGTGGTAATTCGTTCAGGAGGCTGCCGTCCGGCAGTCTCATAAGCCAATCGGATGATGCTTTTCAGCCAGAAGGAAAGAGAGGTAGCAGTTGCTTTCTTACCTCTCCTCTTACCAGAATAAACGACAAACAAGGATGATGTTTGTCTGAAATCTTTTGTTGCTTCTAAATAGATTTTTAAAGCATGAACCACATCTAGATTGCGTAACTGACGTTCCTTTTTAGAAACTGGATTAGGACACAGAGAAGGAACAACTATTTCCTGGTTAATATTCTTATTGGAAACTACCTTTGGAAGAAAACCAGGCTTGGTACGCAAAACAACCTTATCTGTATGGAACACCAGATAGGGTGAGGTACACTGCAAAGCAGACAATTCAGAAACTCTTCGAGCAGAAGAAATAGCAAACAAAAACAAAACTTTTGATAGAAGAAATAAAAACTACAAACTAACACCACAAACTCTTTACCACCCCGTGGAGATGCTACTTGTTTAGAGCGGCAAAGAGAATGACTGGGGGGCGGAGCCTGAGGGGAGCTATATGGACAGCTCTGCTGTGTGCTCTCTTTGCCACTTCCTGTAGGGATTGAGAATATCCCACAAGTAAGGATGAAGCCGTGGACCGGACACACCAAAGTAAGAGAAATCATAGCACAAACTTACTTCACCACCTCCATAGGAGGCAAAGTTTGTAAAACTGAATTGTGGGTGTGGTGAGGGGTGTATTTATAGGCATTTTGAGGTTTGGGAAACTTTGCCCCTCCTGGTTGGATTGTATATCCCATATGTCACTAGCTCATGGACTCTTGCCAATTACATGAAAACATAATTTATGTAAGAACTTACCTGATAAATTCATTTCTTTCATATTAGCAAGAGTCCATGAGCTAGTGACGTATGGGATATACATTCCTACCAGGAGGGGCAAAGTTTCCCAAACCTCAAAATGCCTATAAATACACCCCTCACCACACCCACAAATCAGTTTAACGAATAGCCAAGAAGTGGGGTGATAAGAAAAAAGTGCGAAAGCATAAAAAATAAGGAATTGGAATAATTGTGCTTTATACAAAAAAATCATAACCACCTCAAAAAGGGTGGGCCTCATGGACTCTTGCTAATATGAAAGAAATGAATTTATCAGGTAAGTTCTTACATAAATTATGTTTTCTTTCATGTAATTAGCAAGAGTCCATGAGCTAGTGACGTATGGGATAATGAATACCCAAGATGTGGATCTTCCACGCAAGCGTCACTAGAGAGGGAGGGATAAAATAAAAACAGCCAATTCCGCTGAAAAATAATCCACACCCCAAAACAAAGTTTAAATCTTATAATGAAAAAAACTAAAAATTATAAGCAGAAGAATCAAACTGAAACAGCTGCCTGAAGTACTTTTCTACCAAAGACTGCTTCAGAAGAAGAAAACACATCAAAATGGTAGAATTTAGTAAAAGTATGCAAAGAAGACCAAGTTGCTGCTTTGCAAATCTGATCAACCGAAGCTTCAATCCTAAATGCCCAGGAAGTAGAGACTGACCTAGTCGAATGAGCTGTAATCCTTTGAGGCGGAGTTCTACCCGACTCAACATAAGCATGATGAATCAAAGACTTTAACCAAGATGCCAAAGAAATGGCAGAAGCCTTCTGACCTTTCCTAGAACCAGAAAAGATAACAAATAGACTATAAGTCTTTCGGAAATCTTTAGTAGCTTCAACATAATATTTCAAACCTCTAACTACACCCAAAGAATGCAACGATCTTTCCTTAGAGTTCTTAGGATTAGGACACAATGAAGGAACCACAATTTCTCTACTAATGTTGTTAGAATTCACATCCTTAGGTAAAAATTTAAATGTTCGCAACACCGCCTTATCCTGATGAAAAATCAGGAAAGGAGACTCACAAGAAAGAGCAAATAATTCAGAAACTCTTCTAGCAGAAGAGATGGCCAAAAGAAACAAAACTTTCCAAGAAAGTAATTTAATATCCAGCGAATGCATAGGTTCAAACGGAGGAGCTTGAAGAGCCCCCAGAACCAAATTCAAACTCCAAGGAGGAGAAATTGACTTAATGACAGGTTTTATACGAACCAAAGCCTGAACAAAACAATGAATATCAGGAAGATTAGCAATCATTCTGTGAAAAAGAACAGAAAGAGCAGAGATTTGTCCTTTCAAGGTACTTGCAGACAAACCTTTATCCAAACCATCCTGAAGAAACTGTAAAATTCTAGGAATTCTAAAAGAATGCTAAGAAAAAAGATGAGAAGAACACCAAGAAATGTAAGCCTTCCAGACTCGATAATATATCTTCCTAGATACAGATTTACGAGCCTGTAACATAGTATTAATTACGGAGTCAGAGAAACCTCTATGACTGAGAATCAAGCGTTCAATCTCCATACCTTCAAATTTAAGGATTTGAGATCCTGATGGAAAAAAGGACCTTGCGATAGAAGGTCTGGTCTTAACGGAAGAGTCCACGGTTGGCAAGTAGCCATCCGGACAAGATCCGCATACCAAAACCTGTGAGGCCATGCTGGAGCCACCAGCAAAACAAACTAATGCTCCTTTAGAATCTTGGAAATCACTCTTGGAAGAAGAACTAGAGGCGGAAAGATATAGGCAGGATGATACTTCCAAGGAAGTGACAATGCATCCACTGCTTCCGCCTGAGGATCCCTGGATCTGGACAGATACCTGGGAAGCTTCTTGTTTAGATGAGAAGCCATCAGATCTATTTCTGGAAGTCCCCACATTTGAACAATCTGACGAAATACCTCTGGGTGAAGAGACCATTCACCCGGATGTAATGTTTGGCGACTGAGATAATCCGCTTCCCAATTGTCTATACCTGGGATATGAACCGCAGATATTAGACAGGAGCTGGATTCCGCCCATACAAGTATTCGAGATACTTCTTTCATAGCCAGAGGACTGTGAGTCCCTCCTTGATGATTGACATATGCCACGGTTGTGACATTGTCCGTCTGAAAACAAATGAACGACTCTCTCTTTAGAAGAGGCCACGACTGAAGAGCTCTGAAAATCGCACAGAGTTCCAAAATGTTGATTGGTAATCTTGCCTCCTGAGATTCCCAAACCCCTTGTGCTGTCAGAGACCCCCATACAGCTCCCCAACCTGTCAGACTTGCATCTGTTGAGATCACAGTCCAGGTCGGAAGAACAAAAGAAGCCCCCTGAACTAAACGATGGTGGTCTGTCCACCACGTCAGAGAGTGTCGTACAATCGGTTTTAAAGATATTAATTGTGATATCTTTGTATAATCCCTGCACCACTGGTTCAGCATACAGAGCTGAAGAGGTCGCATGTGAAAACGAGCAAAGGGGATCGCGTCCGATGCAGCAGTCGTAAGACCTAGAATTTCCATGCATAAGGCTACCGAAGGGAATGATTGAGACTGAAGGTTTCGACAAGCTGAAACCAATTTCAGACGTCTCTTGTCTGTTAGCGACAGAGACATGGACACTGAATCTATCTGGAAACCTAAAAAGGTTACCCTTGTCTGAGGAATCAACGAACTCTTTGGTAAATTGATCCTCCAACCATGTTCTTGAAGAAACGATACAAGTCGATTCGTATGAGATTCTGCTAAATGTGAAGACTGAGCAAGTACCAAGATATCGTCCAAATAAGGAAATACCACAATACCCTGTTCTCTGATTACAGATAGAAGGGCACTTATTGTGACGAAAGGAACGAAAACAATTAGCAGACCTAAATTTACCTTTAGATTTTTTATCCTGTGGTAAAAAAAGTTCCTTTCCCCCCAGTAACAGTTGAAATAATAGAATCCAACTGTGAACCAAACAATTTATTACCCTGGAAAGAAAGGGAAAGCAAAGTTGACTTAGAAGACATAACAGCATTCCAAGTTTTAAGCCATAAAGCTCTTCTAGCTAAAATAGCTAAAGACATATACCTGACATCAACCCTAATGATATCAAAGATGGCATCACAAATAAAGTTATTAGCATGTTGAAGAAGATTAACAATGCTATAAGTATTATGATCTGTTACTTGTTGTGCTAAAGCTTCCAACCAGAAAGTTGAAGCTGCAGCAACATCCGCCAAAGATATAGCAGGTCTAAGAAGATTACCTGAACATAAGTAAGCTTTTCTTAGAAAGGATTCAATTTTCCTATCTAAAGGATCCTTAAAGGAAGTACTATCTGCCGTAGGAATAGTAGTACGTTTAGCAAGAGTAGAGATAGCCCCATCAACCTTAGGGATTTTGTCCCAAAACTCTCATCTGTCAGATGGCACAGGATATAATTGCTTAAACCGTTTAGAAGGAGTAAATGAATTACCCAAATTATTCCATTCCCTGGAAATTACTTCAGAAATAGCATCAGGGACGGGAAAAACCTCCGGAATAACTACAGGAGGTTTAAAAACCGTATTCAAACGTTTAGATTTAGTATCAAGAGGACCAGATTCCTCTATTTCTAATGTAATTAAGACTTCTTTAAGTAAAGAACGAATAAATTCCATTTTAAATAAATATGAAGATTTATCAGTATCAACCTCTGAAACAGAATCGTCTGAACCAGAAAAATCATTATCAGAAACAGAATCAGAATGATGATGTTCATTTAAAAATTCATCTGAAAAATGAGAAGTTTTAAAAGACCTTTTACGTTTACTGGAAGGAGGAATAACAGACATAGCTTCTTAATAGATTTTGAAACAAAATCTCGTATGTTAACAGGAACACCCTGAATATTAGATGTTGATGGAACAGCAACAGGTAATGGAACATTACTAAAGGAAATATTATCTGCATTAACAAGTTTGTCATGACATTCATTACAAACAACAGCCGGAGGAACAGTTACCACAAGTTTACAACAAATACACTTAACTTTGGTAGATCCAGCATCAGGCAGCAATTTTCCAGAAGTATCTTCTGATTCAGGGTCAATCTGAGACATCTTGCAATATGAAATAGAAAAAACAACATATAAAGCAAAATTGATCAAATTCCTTAAATGACAGTTTCAGGAATGGGAAAAAATGCCAATGAACAAGCTCCTAGCAACCAGAAGCAAATAAGCAATGAGACTTAAATAATGTGGAGACAATAATGACGCCCATATTTTTTAGCGCCAAAAAAAGACGCCCACATTATTTGGCGCCTAAATGCTTTAAGTGCCAAAAATAACGCCACATCCGGTGACGCTGACATTTTTGGCGCAAAAAACGTCAAAAAAAGACTCAACTTCCGGCGACAAGTATGACGCCGGAAATGACAAAGAAAATTTTTGCGCCAAAAAAGTCAGCGCCAAAAATGACGCAATAAAAAGAGCATTTTCAGCCCCCGCGAGCCTAACAGCCCACAGGAAGAAAGTCAAATTTTAAGGTAAGAAAAAAAAAAATAAGACTTACTTACCCCAGGACACTCATCTACATGTAGTAGAAAGCCAAACCAGTACTGAAACGAGAATAAGTAGAGGTAATGGTATATATAAGAGTATATCGTCGATCTGAAAAAGGAGGTAAGAGATGAATCTCTACGACCGATAACAGAGAACCTATGAAATAGACCCCGTAGAAGGAGATCATTGAATTCAAATAGGCAATACTCTCTTCACATCCATCTGACATTCACTGCACACTGAGAGGAAAACCGGGCTCCAGCCTGCTGCGAAGAGCATATCAACGAAGAATCTAGCACAAACTTACTTCACCACCTCCATGGGAGGCAAAGTTTGTAAAACTGATTTGTGGGTGTGGTGAGGGGTGTATTTATAGGCATTTTGAGGTTTGGAAAACTTTGCCCCTCCTGGTAGGAATGTATATCCCATACGTCACTAGCTCATGGACTCTTGCTAATTACATGAAAGAAAGAAAGATTCATTTAACCATTTCTAACATTTTTAACAATTTAATACATTTTTATAAAGTGATCATTTATCCAACCATATCTTTTTGCATCAATCACTTACAACCTAAATTCCAGACAGGGTAGCATCATGTAAATTTCTCGATTATTTTAATATGAAACATCAAATTCTTTTAATATCATATTACATCAAAATAATTTATACTGCTAACTATTCCAAAATTAATAGCATTTAAAATCCTGATATATATTCATATAAAAACCACAGCACATTTCATATTCAGTACTGCACTGCACCCCAACATGGATATAATATATTTCATATTTCTAATAAATCCTGAATGCATGAATCTTGTCTATGTAGATCTGAAATAAAAATGATAGTGTTATTAATCATTGCTTTTTTAGGTCCACAAATATCCATTAATGTTCTCCCTGTCATTTTCCATTAACTTCCTGGAATATAGAGAAATTGTATTAATTTTGGAATAACTTAAACATTTTATATCTACTAATGCAGTTATTAATCTAATTCATTTCAATCTGAATTGCATTATAGACATGTAATACAGTCTAAGGTACATATATTAAATATTTTGTCTGAATATATGTACAAGTATATATATACACATGTATTCATTTCTATGCTGTCTTTTAACAATGGGTTTAAGAGTATAATTTAGAACATGTGCTTTTAGCTGGTCAAATTTTTACTGCCTCAATACACAGGCAGGGACTAATTAACAAGTCTATGCTAATCACTATGTAGTCAGAATTTTACCTGCTTATCTAGTTTATGCTTAGAATATCATCTCCATATATTCCAGGATGTGTTTGACCATCGGTCCTTGTTTGCTAATTTGGTTGTTACCCCCTACAGGGCTGTGAGCTTCAAAAGCTATGTTAATCAGGAAAAAGTGTCTCCTATCTTATGTCATATACTGAGCATATAGCTAATATCTTTTGAGACAATTTGTCCTTCATTGGAATGACTCAATGGTCCTATCCTATCTCAACAGTTTAAACTTTTATAATTTTCTTTGAAAACAGAATTTATGTTTACCTGATAAATTACTTTCTCCAACGGTGTGTCCGGTCCACGGCGTCATCCTTACTTGTGGGATATTCTCTTCCCCAACAGGAAATGGCAAAGAGCCCAGCAAAGCTGGTCACATGATCCCTCCTAGGCTCCGCCTACCCCAGTCATTCGACCGACGTTAAGGAGGAATATTTGCATAGGAGAAACCATATGGTACCGTGGTGACTGTAGTTAAAGAAAATAAATTATCAGACCTGATT
Source organism: Bombina bombina (assembly GCF_027579735.1). Classification (NCBI taxonomy): domain Eukaryota; kingdom Metazoa; phylum Chordata; class Amphibia; order Anura; family Bombinatoridae; genus Bombina; species Bombina bombina. The sequence goes on along the minus strand of NC_069500.1, from coordinate 720,012,445 downwards.
AAAAAAACCAGGGCGGGCCGTGGACCGGACACACCGTTGGAGAAAGTAATTTATCAGGTAAACATAAATTCTGTTTTCTCCAACATAGGTGTGTCCGGTCCACGGCGTCATCCTTACTTATGGGAACCAATACCAAAGCTTTAGGACACGGATGAAGGGAGGGAGCAAATCAGGTCACCTAAATGGAAGGCACCACGGCTTGCAAAACCTTTCTCCCAAAAATAGCCTCAGAAGAAGCAAAAGTATCAAACTTGTAAAATTTGGTAAAAGTGTGCAGTGAAGACCAAGTCGCTGCCCTACATATCTGATCAACAGAAGCCTCGTTCTTGAAGGCCCATGTGGAAGCCACAGCCCTAGTGGAATGAGCTGTGATTCTTTCGGGAGGCTGCCGTCCGGCAGTCTCGTAAGCCAATCTGATGATGCTTTTAATCCAAAAAGAGAGAGAGGTAGAAGTTGCTTTTTGACCTCTCCTTTTACCAGAATAAACAACAAACAAGGAAGATGTTTGTCTAAAATCCTTTGTAGCATCTAAATAGAATTTTAGAGCGCGAACAACATCCAAATTGTGCAACAAACGTTCCTTCTTTGAAACTGGTTTCGGACACAGAGAAGGTACGATAATCTCCTGGTTAATGTTTTTGTTAGAAACAACTTTTGGAAGAAAACCAGGTTTAGTACGTAAAACCACCTTATCTGCATGGAACACCAGATAAGGAGGAGAACACTGCAGAGCAGATAATTCTGAAACTCTTCTAGCAGAAGAAATTGCAACTAAAAACAAAACTTTCCAAGATAATAACTTAATATCAACGGAATGCAAGGGTTCAAACGGAACCCCCTGAAGAACTGAAAGAACTAAATTGAGACTCCAAGGAGGAGTCAAAGGTTTGTAAACAGGCTTAATTCTAACCAGAGCCTGAACAAAGGCTTGAACATCTGGCACAGCGGCCAGCTTTTTGTGAAGTAACACAGACAAGGCAGAAATCTGTCCCTTCAGGGAACTTGCAGATAATCCTTTTTCCAATCCTTCTTGAAGGAAGGATAGAATCCTAGGAATCTTAACCTTGTCCCAAGGGAATCCTTTAGATTCACACCAACAGATATATTTTTTCCAAATTTTGTGGTAAATCTTTCTAGTTACAGGCTTTCTGGCCTGAACAAGAGTATCGATAACAGAATCTGAGAATCCTCGCTTCGATAAGATCAAGCGTTCAATCTCCAAGCAGTCAGCTGGAGTGAAACCAGATTCGGATGTTCGAACGGACCCTGAACAAGAAGGTCTCGTCTCAAAGGTAGCTTCCAAGGAGGAGCCGATGACATATTCACCAGATCTGCGTACCAAGTCCTGCGTGGCCACGCAGGAGCTATCAAGATCACCGACGCCCTCTCCTGATTGATCCTGGCTACCAGCCTGGGGATGAGAGGAAACGGCGGGAACACATAAGCTAGTTTGAAGGTCCAAGGTGCTACTAGTGCATCCACTAGAGCCGCCTTGGGATCCCTGGATCTGGACCCGTAGCAAGGAACTTTGAAGTTCTGACGAGAGGCCATCAGATCCATGTCTGGAATGCCCCACAGCTGAGTGACTTGGGCAAAGATTTCCGGATGGAGTTCCCACTCCCCCGGATGCAATGTCTGACGACTCAGAAAATCCGCTTCCCAATTTTCCACTCCTGGGATGTGGATAGCAGACAGGTGGCAGGAGTGAGACTCCGCCCATAGAATGATTTTGGTCACTTCTTCCATCGCCAGGGAACTCCTTGTTCCCCCCTGATGGTTGATGTACGCAACAGTTGTCATGTTGTCTGATTGAAACCGTATGAACTTGGCCCTCGCAAGCTGAGGCCAAGCCTTGAGAGCATTGAATATCGCTCTCAGTTCCAGAATATTTATCGGTAGAAGAGATTCTTCCCGAGACCAAAGACCCTGAGCTTTCAGGGATCCCCAGACCGCGCCCCAGCCCATCAGACTGGCGTCGGTCGTGACAATGACCCACTCTGGTCTGCGGAATGTCATCCCTCGTGACAGGTTGTCCAGGGACAGCCACCAACGGAGTGAGTCTCTGGTCCTCTGATTTACTTGTATCTTCGGAGACAAGTCTGTATAGTCCCCATTCCACTGACTGAGCATGCACAGTTGTAATGGTCTTAGATGAATGCGTGCAAAAGGAACTATGTCCATTGCCGCTACCATCAACCCGATCACTTCCATGCACTGAGCTATGGAAGGAAGAGGAACGGAATGGAGTATCCGACAAGAGTCTAGAAGTTTTGTTTTTCTGGCCTCTGTCAGAAAAATCCTCATTTCTAAGGAGTCTATTATTGTTCCCAAGAAGGGAACCCTTGTTGACGGAGATAGAGAACTCTTTTCCACGTTCACTTTCCATCCGTGAGATCTGAGAAAGGCCAGGACAATGTCCGTGTGAGCCTTTGCTTGAGGAAGGGACGACGCTTGAATCAGAATGTCGTCCAAGTAAGGTACTACAGCAATGCCCCTTGGTCTTAGCACAGCTAGAAGGGACCCTAGTACCTTTGTGAAAATCCTTGGAGCAGTGGCTAATCCGAAAGGAAGCGACACGAACTGGTAATGTTTGTCCAGGAATGCGAACCTCAGGAACCGATGATGTTCCTTGTGGATAGGAATATGTAGATACGCATCCTTTAAATCCACCGTGGTCATGAATTGACCTTCCTGGATGGAAGGAAGAATAGTTCGAATGGTTTCCATCTTGAACGATGGAACCTTGAGAAACTTGTTTAAGATCTTGAGATCTAAGATTGGTCTGAACGTTCCCTCTTTTTTGGGAACTATAAACAGATTGGAGTAGAACCCCATCCCTTGTTCTCTTAATGGAACGGGATGAATCACTCCCATTTTTAACAGGTCTTCTACACAATGTAAGAATGCCTGTCTTTTTATGTGGTCTGAAGACAACTGAGACCTGTGGAACCTCCCCCTTGGGGGAAGTCCCTTGAATTCCAGAAGATAACCTTGGGAGACTATTTCTAGCGCCCAAGGATCCAGAACATCTCCTGCCCAAGCCTGAGCGAAGAGAGAGAGTCTGCCCCCCACCAGATCCGGTCCCGGATCGGGGGCCAACATTTCATGCTGTCTTGGTAGCAGTGGCAGGTTTCTTGGCCTGCTTTCCCTTGTTCCAGCCTTGCATTGGTCTCCAAGCTGGCTTGGCTTGAGAAGTATTACCCTCTTGCTTAGAGGACGTAGCACTTTGGGCTGGTCCGTTTCTACGAAAGGGACGAAAATTAGGTTTATTTTTTGCCTTGAAAGGCCGATCCTGAGGAAGGGCGTGGCCCTTACCCCCAGTGATATCCGAGATAATCTCTTTCAAGTCAGGGCCAAACAGCGTTTTCCCCTTGAAAGGAATGTTAAGTAGCTTGTTCTTGGAAGACGCATCAGCCGACCAAGATTTCAACCAAAGCGCTCTGCGCGCCACAATAGCAAACCCAGAATTCTTAGCCGCTAACCTAGCCAATTGCAAAGTGGCGTCTAGGGTGAAAGAATTAGCCAATTTGAGAGCATTGATTCTGTCCATAATCTCCTCATAAGGAGGAGAATCACTGTCGACCGCCTTTATCAGCTCATCGAACCAGAAACATGCGGCTGTAGCGACAGGGACAATGCATGAAATTGGTTGTAGAAGGTAACCCTGCTGAACAAACATCTTTTTAAGCAAACCTTCTAATTTTTTATCCATAGGATCTTTGAAAGCACAACTATCCTCTATGGGTATAGTGGTGCGTTTGTTTAAAGTGGAAACCGCTCCCTCGACCTTGGGGACTGTCTGCCATAAGTCCTTTCTGGGGTCGACCATAGGAAACAATTTTTTAAATATGGGGGGAGGGACGAAAGGAATACCGGGCCTTTCCCATTCTTTATTAACAATGTCCGCCACCCGCTTGGGTATAGGAAAAGCTTCTGGGAGCCCCGGCACCTCTAGGAACTTGTCCATTTTACATAGTTTCTCTGGGATGACCAACTTGTCACAATCATCCAGAGTGGATAATACCTCCTTAAGCAGAATGCGGAGATGTTCCAACTTAAATTTAAATGCAATCACATCAGGTTCAGCTTGTTGAGAAATGTTCCCTGAATCAGTAATTTCTCCCTCAGACAAAACCTCCCTGGCCCCATCAGACTGAGTTAGGGGCCCTTCAGAAATATTAATATCAGCGTCGTCATGCTCTTCAGTATCTAAAACAGAGCAGTCGCGCTTACGCTGATAAGTGTTCATTTTGGCTAAAATGTTTTTGACAGAATTATCCATTACAGCCGTTAATTGTTGCATAGTAAGGAGTATTGGCGCGCTAGATGTACTAGGGGCCTCCTGAGTGGGCAAGACTCGTGTAGACGAAGGAGGGAATGATGCAGTACCATGCTTACTCCCCTCACTTGAGGAATCATCTTGGGCATCATTGTCATTGTCACATAAATCACATTTATTTAAATGAATAGGAATTCTGGCTTCCCCACATTCAGAACACAGTCTATCTGGTAGTTCAGACATGTTAAACAGGCATAAACTTGATAACAAGTACAAAAAACGTTTTAAAATAAAACCGTTACTGTCACTTTAAATTTTAAACTGAACACACTTTATTACTGCAAATGCGAAAAAACATGAAGGAATTGTTCAAAATTTACCAAATTTTCACCACAGTGTCTTAAAGCCTTAAAAGTATTGCACACCAAATTTGGAAGCTTTAACCCTTAAAATAACGGAACCGGAGCCGTTTTGAACTTTAACCCCTTTACAGTCCCTGGTATCTGCTTTGCTGAGACCCAACCAAGCCCCAAGGGGAATACGATACCAAATGACGCCTTCAGAAAGTCTTTTCTAAGTATCAGAGCTCCTCTCACATGCGACTGCATGCCATGCCTCTCAAAAACAAGTGCGCAACACCGGCGCGAAAATGAGGCTCTGCCTATGCTTTGGGAAAGCCCCTAAAGAATAAGGTGTCTAAAACAGTGCCTGCCGATATTATTATATCAAAATACCCAGATAAAATGATTCCTCAAGGCTAAATATGTGTTAATAATCAATCGATTTAGCCCAAAAAAAGTCTACAGTCTTAATAAGCCCTTTTTGAAGCCCTTATTTACAATCGTAATAAACATGGCTTACCGGATCCCAGAGGGAAAATGACAGCTTCCAGCATTACATCGTCTTGTTAGAATGTGTCATACCTCAAGCAGCAAGAGACTGCTCACTGTTCCCCCAACTGAAGTTAATTGCTCTCAACAGTCCTGTGTGGAACAGCCATGGATTTTAGTGACGGTTGCTAAAATCATTTTCCTCATACAAACAGAAATCTTCATCTCTTTTCTGTTTCTGAGTAAATAGTACATACCAGCACTATTTCAAAATAACAAACTCTTGATTGAATAATAAAAACTACAGTTAAACACTAAAAAACTCTAAGCCATCTCCGTGGAGATGTTGCCTGTACAACGGCAAAGAGAATGACTGGGGTAGGCGGAGCCTAGGAGGGATCATGTGACCAGCTTTGCTGGGCTCTTTGCCATTTCCTGTTGGGGAAGAGAATATCCCACAAGTAAGGATGACGCCGTGGACCGGACACACCTATGTTGGAGAAATGACTGTTTAAATAGAACAAATGTCTTTGAAAACATTTCTTTGTTCTGCAAGTAATTTATTTGATGAGTGAGAGAGGGGGCTGGTTTACATACATTTTCCCTTTTGGTTCCCATAAACAAAATTAATTATTTGGTGTACACAGACATATTATTTATAAGTATACATGTGTATATTATTTTATGATATTCTTATACCCCGACACTCCATATGCTTTCCTCTGTCCAATCAATAGCTCTTTGAGGGGAAAATGGGCCTCAAATCAGTCAGAGAACCCCTTTCACAAAAGAACACCTGGAGCACATCCATCATTCAACCTCCTCTTGCCAATGCAAAGATAAGACTGGTATATTAGTGAGGTGGGAGCACTTAAGAGTTTTGGGAATCTTTGCCTCTGCCTAGTGGCCAGGAGTATAATTTCCAGGAGTAATGGCTTGTGGACCCTCTCCACCTTTATGAAAGAAAAACTTTCCAATATACTTCCATTATCAAAATGTGCACATTCTTTTTATATTCACACTTTGAGGCCCCAGCTCCTGCTGAGCATGTGCAAAAGTGCACAGAATATACATATATGCATTTTGTGATTGGCTGATGGCTCTCACATGATATGTGGGGGATTGGATTAACTTTGAAATTTGTCAGAAAATACTCTTCTGCTTATTTCAAACTAAAAGTAAGTGCTGCTGTGTTGTCTTTTTGCTAATTATTAAATTGCACTGCATGTAATAGTCCTTTAAAGACATACTTCACCATTGCATATACTTTTTGTCTTTTTGAGGTGGCATTTTTAAAGCCTCTAAATGAGAGGTCTTCGGAGAATTTTAAGTTTTCCTTGGAAAATTGCCATTTTAAAGATATGTTTTTTTAATTAGTTAATTGTAGTGGTTGACAATTTTCTTACTAAAAATATCTTTCAAAAACGTTATACTGATATTTAGATTTCAGGCACTATTTATTAGACACAATTTCTGAGTAACATATCATTTCTATTATATATACACACATGTATAAGAAATTACTTGAGAGGACATAATTTAAAGTAAACAGTTAAAGGGATAGTCTAGTCAAAATTAAACGTTCATGATTCAGATAGAGCATGCCATTTTAAACAACTTTGCGTTTTACTTTTATCATCAAATTTGCTTTGTTCTCTTGCTATTCTTAGCTGAAAGGCTCATATGCTAATTTCTATGCCCTTGAAGGCCGCCTCTTATCTCAGGGCATTTGACAGTTTTTCACAGCTAGAGGGTGTTCGTTTATGTATGCCATATAGATTAGATTGTGCTTACTCCCATGGAATTACTTGAGAGAGGGCATTAATTGGCTTAAATGCAAGTCTGTCAACAGAACTGAGATAAAGGGGGCAATCTGTAGAGATTTAGATACAAGGTAATCACAGAGGTAAAAGTATATTAATATAACAGTGTTGGTTATGCAAAACTGGGGAATGGGTAATAAAGAGATTATCTTTTTAAACAATAAAAATTTTGCAGTAGACTGTCCCTTTAATAATGTTTGCCTAAAAAAAGCTAAGAATATTATGCACCAAGTATAAACTTGTCAGCAATCAAACAATCTTGATATGAATTCTGTCTGTCTATCTAAAGCCAGATAAGCAATATTTGTATGCACGTTTTACACTTTAAGTGTTAAGTAACCACTGCACTGTGGTCATTTATAAATTTATAGTATTATGTTGGCATTACATGTCTGTGGTTTGACTAATTCAACATATTTATTCCTAATCAAAACAAGTTTCATAATTTATTCCAACTTCCATCCCACCTACTCCAATATACTACTTTTAAGATCATTTAACAGTAAGCTGGGAAATGCCCTTTTGTTTTCAAGATAAAAAGTTTTGAAACCTACACATATTGTTTTAAAAAGAACTGCATGTCTGGCCATTAACCTTCAGTCAACAAAACATTTGAATATGTTACATTCATCCTATAGCCCCAAAACCATTACTTTATATCAGCACATTGAAACCTACCTTCAAAAAAAAAAAAAAAAAAAACACCCAGCATTTTTAAGCAGAGGCATCAAAGTCTAATAATATTGATTTTTCTATGATAATAAATCCAATAACGTTTAGCAAATAAATCACTACTCTTAAAAGTAAAGTCAGATTTGTATGAGTTTAAGAGACATTTTCACTGTGTAACAATACTTATTTTAACAAAAAAATGTTTTATTAGTAGTACTTACGTTTTAGAAATAATGACCTCTCTGCGTATAATTTTGTTTTAATGAATGATCCAGGTTTCCGATTTGCAGTCACACTGAGACTACTAAACATATCTAAAAAATGAAGTAGAAGAAAGGATCTGTAAGCAAAACTAAACTATGGTTATTCCTTAAATCAAATGAAATTAGTGAATCTTAAATACTATAATATACTGTATTTAAAAAGCATAAAATGCTTTTGTAGTAGCAAAATATAGTATAATTTTCCACTGAATATATAGATTAAGATTACAAGAAGAGTACAAAAATGGAAGCGGTATAAAAAGCAATCCAAGATGCTTGCATTTTTGCTTAGGTTTTACAAGTCCATGGTTAATATTTATTGTGTGATGTAGTATAGCGCATGCTTCACTATTCATGCACCCCAATGCATAACATGCTGTGATCTGAGATGTCATCGCAGAAAATGCAGCATGACTGCAGAAAGAACAGGACACATGCAGGAACGGGTAGCAGTTCAGGCTGTTCTCTTCAAACAGTGCTGTGCTCTGGCTGCACTGTTTAATTTTTCTTAACACACTGCAGCCAGAGCGAAGCGTTGTTTGAAGAGAACAGTCAAACATGGAGCAGTGCTGATTGATGACTGGCTCTCAGGGAATTTTTTTCAACCTGCCCCTTTTTTCCAGTCTGCAAAGCTAGGACTCTGTAATGTAAGATATTATTTTTCATTAATATATTTTTACCTTAATATTATGTGATTGTAGACCAAGAGCAAAAGACAATTATTCAAGAGACATTAAAAAAACTTTTTTTTCTCTGCAGCTAATTTGTAATGCAATTTTTCTACTGCAATATATTATAAAACTTTAAAAATTACTTTATTATCCAGTTAATCAACACACTGCAGATTAGCTGGTGCTTTTGTGTAGCTGCCTAATTTTCACTAAAAAAAAAATAATGTCATCACAGAAAGTGAAAAAAAGTTCTGCCTTTAGGTTCATGTACATGGTTTATATTTATTGTGCATGTGGTAGTATAGTGTGTGCTACAATATTCATGTCAGATAACGCAGATGTGTGATCTCACTTAATGCTCATTAACAGGTTCTCAAAAGCGTTAAGGCAGTGTTTCTAATTGTGCACTCTAATACCATTGAAAGTATAGGGGGAAACTATATAAGTTAACAGGTGCATTAAAAACACTTTGGTTAAAGATTTTAACCAACAATTTGTTATACCTGATCAAGTGTTATTGAAAAATAAGTGTCACATAGTGACAGTGACACAGAAAATGCAATATGCAGTGAGAGTGAAAATGGAAATGGAGTGATGACGTATTTAGGGTGTGACCCCTTTTTGATGATGTCTTACTAAATAATTGAAAAACACACAAGCCCATGGATGCCACTGACATAACCATGATCAAGTTCACCCACCATATTCCTGGCCGCTAATCAGTGCTCGGTAGACGTATTCCTTAACCAGGAGTAACAGAGACAATAGTACACGGAGGCAGGAAAAGGGGCTAAGTATGTAAGAGTACATAAAAGCAGGAGCCACAAACTAATAGTAGTCAGATCAAAGATGCAAGTACAAGCAGAGAAATAGCAGGGCGAGGTCAAGGCAGGCAGCTGGCAAGGCCAGGTCACAAGACAAGCTGACGTCAAGGCAGATGGCTGGCAAGGCAAGGTTTGTGACCTTGCCTTGCCAGCCGTCTGCCTTGACGTTGACTATTACTCTAGTGTCTTTTATTATTACACTATGGTCAATCACAATCCTTTAGAAAAGTTTATCTAATGATTTTATAATTTATAGACAACTTTTATCAAACCAGAGATAGCGGCATCATAAATAATTTCTTATGTACCATATATTCAGTAAAACAGAATAATTATTTTGGTCCAGATTTTTAAGTATTGTATTATATGAGCACAGCAGTGCAGCTATATTTTAAATTTACTGGACAGTTCAATGTTAAACCCTGTTTCAATCTTTGTGAGTTTAGCATATCTTAGCCTTTTCACCCTGTTCCCCTTCTGAAAAAGTTTTTTTGGCTGCTACCCTTCCTTCAGACTGTAGAAGGGTCAACTTAGCATACCAATGAAGCTGCAAGCCTCTGTTTAGAGCATTCAGAAGCAGAAATAGGCCCCTTAATAGCTCCTATCTGCATAGGCTCCTGAGGTAGGGATTCTCTCAAAAAAGAAACTATGAGAAACTTATCAGATTTTGAAAGTTTTTTTGGCCTTTCAGTAGGCTTACCATAAGTCCCACTTTTACTGGGATTGTCCCGGTTTGGAGGCGCTGTCCCAGTGTCCCACCCAGTTGTTCAATGTGTCCCAGTAGGGTTGCCACCTCCAGGTTTCAAATCATGTGTCCGGGTTTCAGACCACCTGAAACCCAGACACATTATTCAAAATTACTGGACTGTGGCTCTCCAGCATAGTTGGATGCTGGTACTTTGTTACATACAGCCCTGCTTAGCTTAACGTTCGTGTCCTTCAAAGTTTACATTTAGTAATACAGGCTGAGTGAGCAGCATAGGGTTTTTTTAATTTTGTAGTACTACTTGGTTTATTTTTCTAAGAATTTAACCCCCCCCCACCAACCCCTGGTGACATTGCCGGTAATACACCTTTAGGGGAATCATATGGGTATGACTAGGAAGTACAGACAGGCAGGATTTTTGGCCTGGATCTTGCTTTACTTCATGCAGGATAGCATTTTGGTTATAATCTTCCTGCATTATGGTATAGAGTAGCCTCTTAAACAGCTTTAGCAGGTACGTGTTTCTTTTTTACTTTCATTCAATGTTGTATTTATGCCTTATCAGTATTTGGCTCTGTTCCTTAATTAGACACATAAAACAAATATTACACTGCAGATATTAAATTGTGAAATTGATCATTATGAAAGTGATAATTATGCTTGATGTTTGGCATTATTTAGAATCTGAGATTTAGATTAATGATTTATTTGCCATGGCAACGTAATGTTGCCTTTTTCACTAGGGGGTGGTGTTATGGTCTATTTAAACTGTGTGATGCACTTGTTTGACTGAGGAAGGGTAGAGTATCCACAAAATATTACACACATAAAAGCTATTACTTTAAAAGGACCGGTAATTGCCACGCTCCTGACCACACCCCCACTGGCACCGCACCAGGTGGTCCCAGTTTCACCTCTAAAAATTATGGTAAGCCTACCTTTCAGTCCTTTTTTTGTCCTTGACCTCTCCTGATTCTTTAAATTTCTATTTAACAGCTTGGATACCACATCTTGAGTATCCATTTTTTTGCTGATTTCCCTTTGAGGGTGGTGTTGCTGATGCAAAAGTATGATTTTATGTCTGTCAAATTGAAAGTTGGTCTTATGCGCAAGCTTCCAATGAATTTAACTCCTACCACATGTGTATGTAATGCTTAAGCATCTCTTGCACAAACCTGGTGTAATAGAACTTTTTCACAGCAGTCATTTTGACATGGAATAATAGGACAAATACAGGTGTTAGCAATGCCATTAATTAGGGTTCCATTTCATTTAGGTTTACGAGAGCCAGGTTCCTGCTATTGCTCAACTGTAAGGGGCGGTCACACTAAATACTTGTCACTGTAGCCTATAAAAGCTATTTTGCTCTGGGGGGGTTGTTTTTTTAGTATTGCATACAAATATACTATATTTTCTGTATTATAATAAATAGACTGAGAAATAATTAATTTGGTCATTAATGGTGGCCTAATACTTTTGCACAGTAATATATATATATATATATATATATATATATATATATATATATATACATACACATATACATATACACACATGCACACATACACACACACACGCATACATATACACACACGCATACATATACACACACCGTGAGTGAGAATGCATTGAGATATTGGTGGTAAACAGTTGGCAGTGTAAAAGAGGGGATCTGAGAGAATGATATAGAGGATGGGAGAGAGGAGGATGTTTTTTGTTAGGAAAAGGGAATACAAGGGAGAGAAGGAGGTTGTGTGAGGTAAAGGAGGTTAATGTGTATAAGAGTGAAAGAAGGTACGTGTGCATTGGTTTGTGGTAAAAAGAATCTGAGAGTGTGAGAAAGCATTTGGGTGATGGAGAGGAAAACTGATATGATGAGGAGGACCTTGACTGTGTGGGAGATGAGGGGCCTTCAGAGGGTACAGAGTTGGTTTTGCATGTCAGGAAGAGGGGGCCTGAGAGTGTAAGGAGGGGTTAATGTAAAATCCACAAGTTTTTATGGTTTTATTGGGAACATTAATGAAAGATTTTGCCAATTAATTTTATGAAATGCAATTAGCTAGAATGACATTTAAGCTACTCCATTATTAAAAGTAACTAAGCATATTCTTATCAGCTATGAGATAGATTAAATAAATTCTCATGTAAAAGAAAAAAAGTTCATATTAGTTTACATAAAATTATATATATCAGCACTTGCTATCTTTTTAATCTATGTATCTTAAAGACATTCTATAAAGGGAGCACCATCAATGAATCATAGAAGTATAACCAAAGTATCAGCTGTAGCAAAAAAGATGATTCTGTATCAATTAATTAATGCAAATTATAAACATTACAGGTTTTTTGCTAGGCACCGATTATTAGAGAATTTTTGAATCATCATTCAAAGTTCATTTGATCTGCTTCAAAAATTCATAGAATCAGTACAAAAAAACAAAAAAAATAGAGAGGAAGTAAATGACTATTAGTGAATTAACAGTGGATTTATACATTAAAGTATGATTTTTATTTCATTAATGTGTTATAAACATGAAAACAAAGCTTAGTTTTTAGTATACAAATCAACAACTTTTTTTTAAAAAGGTAATGTTTCTTAAAATACCCTCTTTTAGAAGGCAACAAAGAAAATTATTATATTGAACACCCCCACGCAAACACGTACACATTTTATTTTATAAAGCACAATATGTTAGAGTATTTTAATAGTAATTATATATTTGTATCATGTAGAAATGGAATGCCCATTTTCTATGTAAATAATAAGCTTAATTACATACTGAAATTATATCAGCATTGCTGAAATGAACACCAGGTGGCATTTTGATAATTACAACAAATTAGAAGCAGTCCTGGTCATTGTCAAAATAAAATCAGTGCCCATGCAAATAAAAACATTAATTACATGTTGAATTGGTCTCATCATCGTCAACATAAAATGCCCAATGGCAGAGCAATTAACAGTTCAACTGGCAAAGAAACTAAATTTATGCTTACCTGATAAATTACTCTCTTTTAGGATATGAGAGTCCACGGATTTCATCGTTACTTGTGGGATATTAACCTCCTGCTAACAGGAAGTGGAAAAGAGCACCACAGCAGAGCTGTATATATAGCCCCTCCCCTTCCCCTCTACCCTCAGTCATTCGGCCGAAGGTATAGGAAGAGAAAAAGGAAAGGCTAAAAGGTGCAGAGGTGACTGAAGTTTACAAAAAATATAAAGAAAAACTGTCTTAAAAAGAACAGGGTGGGCCGTGGACTCGTCATATCGTAAAAGAAAGTAATTTATCAGGTAAGCATAAATTTAGTTTTCTTTTACAAAGATATGACGAGTCCACGGATTTCATCCTTACTTGTGGGAAACCAATACCAAAGCAATAGGACACGGATGAAAGAGAGGGACAAGACAGGAACCTAAACGGAAGGCACCACTGCTTGAAGAACCTTTCTCCCAAAGATAGCCTCAGAAGAAGCAAAAGTATCAAATTTGGAAAATTTGGAAAAAGTGTGAAGGGACGACCAAGTCGCAGCCTTACAAATCTGTTCCACAGATGCATCGTTTTTAAAAGCCCATGTGGAAGCCACAGCCCTAGTAAAATGAGCCGTAATTCTTTCAGGAGGCTGCTGACCAGCAGTCTCATATGCCAGGCGGATGATACTTCTCAGCCAAAAAGAAAGAAAGGTAGCCGTAGCTTTCTGACCCCTACGCTTTCCAGAATAAACAATGAATAATGAAGATGATTAACGGAAATCCTTAGTTGCCTGTAAGTAAAACTTTAAGGCACGGACCACGTCCAAGTTATGTAACAGACGCTCATTCTTAGAAGAAGGATTAGGACACAAGGAAGGAACAACAATTTCCCGATTAATATTCTTATTCGAAACAACCTTAGGAAGGAACCCAGGTTTGGTACGTAAAACCACCTTATCAGAATGAAATATGAGATAAGGCGAATCACACTGTAATGCTGAAAGCTCAGAAACTCTTCGAGCAGAAGAAATAGCAACCAAAAACAGAACTTTCCAAGATAATAGTTTAATATCTATGGAATGCATAGGTTCAAACGGAACCCCTTGCAGAACTCAAAGAACTAAATTCAAACTCCAGGGAGGAGTAATAGGTCTAAATACAGGCTTAATTCTAGATAGAGCCTGACAAAAAGACTGAACATCTGATACATTTGCCAAACATTTGTGAAACAGAATTGACAAAGCTGAAATCTGTCCCTCTAAGGAACTTGCTGATAACCCTTTCTCCAATCCTTCTCGGAGAAAAAGACAAAATCCTAGGAATCCTAACTTTACTCCATGAGTAACCCTTGGATTCACACCAATAAAGATATTTACGCCATATCTTATGATAGATCTTTCTAGTGACAGGCTTTCTAGCCTGTATCAAAGTATAGATAACTGAATCAGAGAATCCTCGCTTCAATAAAATCAAGCGTTCCATCTCCACGCAGTCAGTTGCAGAGAAATTAGATATGGATGTTGGAAAGGACCTTGAATGAGAAGGTCCTGTCTCAACTGAAGTTTCCACGGTGACAGAGAGGACATGTCCACTAGATCCGCATACCAAGTCATGCGTGGCCACGCAAGCGCTATCAGGATCACTGAAGCTCTCTCCTGTTTGATTCGAGCAATCACGCGTGGGAGGAAAGGAAACAGCGGAAACACATAAGCTAGGCTGAACAACCAAGGTACTGCCAAGGCATCTATCAGTTCGGCCTGAGGATCCCTTGACCAGGATCCGTATCTTGGAAGCTTGGCATTCTGACGAGATGCATCAAATCCAATTCCGGTCTGCCCCATCTGAGAATCAATGAGGCAAATACCTCCGGGTGAAGTTCTCACTCCCCCGGATGAAAAGTCTGTCGACTTAGAAAATCTGCTTCCCAGTTCTCTACCCCTGGGATGTAGATCGCTGACAGATGACAAGAGTGGGCCTCTGCCCAACTGATTATCTTGGATACTTCTATCATCGCTAAGGAACTCCTTGTTCTCCCCTGATGATTGACATATGCCACAGCCGTTATGTTGTCCGACTTGAATCTGATGAATTTGGCCGAAGCCAACTGAGGCCACGCCTGAAGCGCATTGAATATTGCTCTCAGTTCCGGAATATTGATTGGAAGTAGAGACTCCACCTGAGTCCAAACACCCTGAGCCTTCAGGGAATTCCAAACTGCATCCCAGCCCAGAAGGCTGGCATCTGCGGAAACAAGTCCCCTGGGACAGATGATCTGGCGACAACCACCAAAGAAGAGAGTTTCTTGTCTCTTGATCCAGAATTATCTTTGGAGATAAATCCGCATAATCCCCATTCCACTGACCGAGCATGCACAGTTGCAGTGGTCTGAGATGAAAGCGAGCAAACGGAACGATGTCCATTGCCGCTACCATTAATCCGATTACCTCCATACACTGAGCCACTGATGTCCGAGGAATGGACATTAGTGCTCGGCAAGTATTCAAAATCTTTGATTTTCTGACCTCCGTCAGAAATACTTTCATGGCTACCGAGTCTATCAGAGTTCCCAAGAAAGGAACCCTTGTCTGTGGAACAAGTGAACTCTTCTCTATGTTTACCTTCCAGCCGTGAGTTCTCAGAAAAGAGAACACTGTGTCCGTGTGAGATTTTGTCAGATGATATGTTGACGCCTGAATCAGAATATCGTCCAGATAAGGCGCCACCGCTATCCCTTGCGGTCTGAAAACCGCCAAAAGAGACCCTAGAACCTTTGTGAAGATTCTGGGTGCTGTGTCCAACCCGAAAGGAAGAGCCACGAACTGATAATGTTTGTCCAAGAAGGCAAACCTTAGAAACCGATGATGATCTTTGTGGATTGGAATATGAAGGTAAGCATCCTTCAATTCCACGGTAGTCATATATTGACCCTCCTGGATCATTGGCAAAATCGTTCGAATTGTCTCCATCTTGAATGATGGAACTCTTAGAAATTTGTTTAGATACTTGAGGTCCAAAATGGGTCTGAACGTTCCCTCTTTTTTGGGGACCACAAATAGGTTTGAGTAAAACCCCTGTCCCTGTTCCAATTTTGGAACAGGACAGATTACTCCCATAGTAAAAAGGTATTTTACACAGCGCAAGAACGCCTCTCTCTTTATCTGGTTTGCAGATAATTTGAAAGATGAAATCTCCCTCTTGGGAGAAAATCCTTGAATTCCAATTGATAACCGTGGGTCACTATTTCTAGTGCCCAGGAATCCTGAACATCTCTTGCCCAAGCCTGAGCAAAGAAAGAAAGTCTGCCCCCTACTAGATCTGGTCCCAGGGTCTTACCTTTAAAGGGAATAGCTAAAAGCTTATGTTTTGATGACACATCAGCAGACCAAGATTTGAGCCACAATGCTCTACGTGCTAAAATAGCAAATCCTGCACTTTATTGCCGCTAATTTAGCAATTTGAAAATCAGCATCAGTAATAAAAGAATTAGCTAGCTTAAAAGCCTTAATTCTATCTAGAATGTCATCTAATGGAGTCTCAACCTTAAGAGACTCTTCTAGAGCCTCAAACCAAAAAGCTGCTGCAGTAGTTACTGGAATAATGCAAGCCGTAGGTTGTAAAAGAAATCCCTGATTAACAAATAATTTCTTTAGTAGACCCTCTAATTTCTTATCCATAGGATCATTGAAAGCACAACTATCCTCAATGGGTATAGTAGTATGCTTAGCTAGGGAAGATATAGCTCCCTCTACCTTAGGGACCGTTTGCCATGAGTCCCAAATGGTATCCGATATAGGAAACATTTTCTTAAAATTAGGAGGGAGAAAACGGTATACCTGGTCTATCCCATGCCTTACTAATAATTTCCGAAATTCTCTTAGGAACCGGAAAAACATCAGTGTAAGTAGGAACTTCCAAATATTTATCCATTTTACACAATTTCTCTGGAGGAATCCCAATAGGATCACAATCATCCAGAGTCACTAAAACCTCCCCAAGCAACAGGCCGAGGTGTTCAAGCTTAAATTTAAATGGCATAGCATCCGAATCTGTCTGAGGCAAAACATTCCCTGAATCAGAAATTTCACCCTCAGACAGTAATTCCCTGATCCCCAACTCAGAGCACTGTGAGGAAACATCGGAAATAGCTAATAAAGCATCAGAGGATTCAGTATTTACATTAATACTTGACCTACTGCGTTTACCCTGCAACACTGGTAATTTAGACAATACCTCTGTAAGGGTAGTTGACATAACTGCAGCCATCTCCTGCAGAGTAAAGGAATTAGACGCACTAGAAGTACTAGGCGTCGCTTGTGTGGGCATAAAAGGTTGTGACACTTGGGGAGAATTGGATGGCATATCCTGATTCTCTTCAGACTGAGAATCATCACTAGGCACACTTGCTTTATTTAAAATATGCTTTTTACATTGTAAAGCCCTTTCAGTACAAAAGTTACACAATGTTAGATGGGGTTGCACAATAGCTTCTAAACACATAGAACAATGAGAAACCTCAATGTCAGACATGTTGAACAGACTAGTAATACCACAAAAGTCGTTTAAACACTTATTTATAGCATAAAATAAACATTAGAAAAAACGTGTACTGTGCCTTTAAGAAAAGAAAAAGTGAACAATTTTTCCAAAATGCACAAAAAACGTTAAATTATTCATAAATTTAACTTAATATCGTTGGTTAATCCAAAAATTACTGCACCCAGAAGCAAGGGCAGAAATAAGGCTTTAGAAATACTTATATCAACCATGTAGTCAAAAGATAGATAAAAATACACTCTGCACCTCGCCACAGCCTACCTGCCCCCAGGGTACTTCGAATCAAGTTTCCAACCCTTCTAACCAGCTACACAGTCCAGGAGCCACCGAGGCACTGTTTGCTGCTGCTAAGCCTGAAGAAATTGCGCCAAAATAGGCTCCGCCCCTTAAGGTCAAAAGTCGGAGTAGGTCCAAACAACACCGCATGGAAATGCAGTTTTGCACTAAAGTAAAAATACACACACAATATAACCCTCAAGCATAAAACCAATAAGTTTTAAGTGCCAAAAATAAAAAACATGAAACATCGTTTTTTTATATTGTCTCCCATGTCACATAATGCCCAAATATCAACTAATGATAAATATAAAATAGGGACTCCAGTAACACCCCTCTTATTAAAATAGGTTTTACTGCTTACCCCATTCCCATACAAGGAAATAATCCCAGCCAGTTCTGATACACCAAGTCTCCTCAGAAAAAAAGGCTGCACATACCTTAATGCTGCTTGTAGCATGAAACCGGTCTCCACACTGAAGATGTCTCATGGTTACCTTCAGAAGTCTTGTGGGAACCAGCGTGGATCTTAGTTACAAATGCTAAGTTTATCAAACCTCAGGGCAGAAATCTTCTTCCATATCCCCCTGAGGAAAATAGTATGCACCGGTACCATTTAAAATAAAAACTTCTTGATTGAAGAAACTAAAACTAACACCTCACTTTACCATGTCTTCCTAGTATAACACAGGCAAAGAGAATGACTGAGGGGAAGGGGAGGGGCTATATATACAGCTCTGCTGTGGTGCTCTTTGCCACTTCCTGTTAGCAGGAGGTTAATATCCCACAAGTAAGGATGAAATCTGTGGACTCGTCATATCTTTGTAAAAGAAAATATAAATCACTAACATATTACAAGCACAAACAAAAGCAGAAATTCACTGGAACACAAACATTTTTCTCTCTAAATTGCAAATTTAAAATAATATCCTTAGAATCTTACAGCAGTTCACATTCAACTAGAGAGGTACAAAAACCATGATCTATACACATGAATATAGCACACGGACATAATCTATACATTTATAAATATAGCGCACAGACATAATCTATACATTTATAAATATAGCGCACAGACATAATCTATACATTCATTAATATAACGCGCAGGCACTATAAATTCATAAATATAGGGCAAAAACAATCTATACACACTTGAATATAGCATACAGACAATGTCTATACACACATGGTTATAGCACACAGACAAGGTCTATACCAGTGTTTTCTCATACGGTCTTCTCATACAACTTTGTCTTGTATGGGGTCTCTAAAAGAAAAAATACATAAAAAGAACTACAGCCAAACTTAATATAGATATGTAGTCAGATATTTTCTCAAGCGGTCTCTCAGAATTGAATTATGCTTGATTGGTGACCTAAAAAAAAAAACTGAAAAAAACTTCCATAGTGCATAACTGTGGAATATATATATATATGTGTGTGAAATGCGGAGTAGAATAGTGCTCACATGTACAAGACCTACTATAGCTCTAAGTTAAGCACTCAGTAAACTGGATCCAATCGTGTTGCAGGGGATTCCAATTCTTTTATTTAAAACATAACATATTAAAATATTTAAAAATAATAAACAGTATAGAGCAATGGCAGTCTATGAGTCACTCCGGGGTTGGTCTATTGCATCATCCCTTCATAGTCTATACGCTATTGTGCAACAGCTGTCAGCTCCAAGCAGTTACAATGTTGCCAGCATTTGTGTGTAGTATAAGGTGAACCCCACCTCATGACGATGTGCCGTTGTAGCTCCACCTCCAACATACATTTCACCTTTTGGGCTTTGTCAAGGATGGTGATTGATTGAAGTCTTCATGCTTTTAAATGTCCTCCTGTCTGTTGATTGTGCCTTATAAATGAGCATATCTGAAGTCCTATTAGGTACTCTACACATACGTTTATAAAAAACAGGTTTAAAAAAAAGCCAAAAATATATGCAATAAAAATTCTTACATATATCACCTATAATGGTGATTAGTTATATAAATGGCTATGTGAAATGTATAAATCAAAAGTAGAAAATTACAGATATTTTCGGAAAAAAATTGGATTAATAAAAATAGGTTTATTATGGGAATCGAACCTAAGTTGACCAGGTCTCAAGCCACATATATATATATATATATATACATACATATATATATATATATATATATATATACATACATACATATATATATATATATATATATATATATATATATATATATATATATATAACATACATATACATACATATATATCTTGTGCTAAATGGGTCGGCTTTCTAATTGTTCAGTGTAATTTCAGTTGTCCGTTTCTTTATTGAAAATCAGGTAGGTCTCTGTATAGGTTGAACTCCATGGACTTTTTTCTTCTTTCAACCTCATCTACTATGTAACAATAAATACATATGCTAAAGTTGCTAACCTTTTTTGAAGAAAATAAGGGAGACTAAGGAATTAATCAATTTTACACAGGAAATCAACAAATTATTCAACTGTTACTAAAAAAACAACAACTTTATTTTACAATTTGATAGTTTTGTACAACAAATTCTTCATACACACAGTCTAGCTTACTACATTCAACAACTTTTTGCAAATTTGTGAATTCTATTTCTCATTTAAAGCACAGGGGGAGTAAAGATATTAAACTGTCAGAAACATCAGAATTTATAACTAAATAAGAGTATAAAAGTACAATTCTATTATATAAAAGGCCAAGTGTGTTTGTCCGAAGCCGTCATGCGCAGTAGAGACAGCACGAGGACAAACACACCTGGCCTTACTTGACAATCCATGCTGTTTGAGGCGAAAGTGGGTGTGACCGGACGGGAGCGTGGTCGGGTAGGACCATGGATGTGGCTGGGCGTGGTCGGGGGCGTGACCAGGTATGCGTCGGCGGGCGCGACAGAGAGGGTAGAGAAATAGAAAGAGAGGGGGAGAGACAAAAAGAGATAGGAAAGAGCTAAAGAGAGGGGGAAGAGCAGAAGAGAGGGGAAAGTGCAGAAGAGAGAGGGGAGAGAGAGCAAGAGAGAGGGGAGAGAGAGCAAAAGAGAGGGGAGAGAGAGCAAAAGAGAGGGGAGAGAGAGCAAAAGAGAGGGGGGAGAGAGAGCGCAAAGAGAGGGATGGAGAGAGAGCGCAAAGAGAGGGATGGAGAGAGAGAGCAAAGAGAGGGATGGAGAGAGAGAGCAAAGAGAGGGATGGAGAGAGAGAGCAAAGAGAGGGATGGAGAGAAAGAGCAAAAGAGAGGGATGGAGAGAGAGAGACAGAGCGCAAAAAAGAGGGGGGGAGAGAGAGCGTAAAAGAGAGGGGGGGGAGAGAGAGAGAGCGCAAAAGAGAGGGGGAGAGAGAGCACGCAAAAGAGGGGGAGAGAGAGCACGCAAAAGAGAGGGAGAGAGAGTGCAAAAGAGAGGGGGAGAGAGAGAGCGCAAAAGAGAGGGGGAGAGAGAGCGCGCAAAAGAGGGGGGAGAGAGAGAGCGCAAAAGAGAGAGGGAGAGAGCGTAAAAGAGAGGGGGAGAGAGCGCAAAAGAGAGGGGGAGAGAGCGCAAAAGAGGGGGAGAGAGCGCAAAAGAGAGGGGGGATAGAGAGCAAAAGAGAGGGGGGAGAGAGAGCAAAAGAGAGGGGGGAGCGGGAGCAAAAGAGAGGGGGAGCGGGAGCAAAAGAGAGGGGGGAGAGGGAGCAAAAGAGAGGGGGGAGAGGGAGCAAAAGAGAGGGGGGAGAGGGAGCAAAAGAGAGGGGGGAGAGGGAGCAAAAGAGAGGGGGGAGAGGGAGCAAAAGAGAGGGGGGAGAGGGAGCAAAAGAGAGGGGGGAGAGGGAGCAAAAGAGGGGGGGAGAGGGAGCAAAAGAGGGGGGGAGAGGGAGCAAAAGAGGGGGGAGAGGGAGCAAAAGAGGGGGGAGAGGGAGCAAAAGAGAGGGGGGAGAGGGAGCAAAAGAGAGGGGGGAGAGGGAGCAAAAGAGAGGGGGGAGAGGGAGCAAAAGAGAGGGGGGAGAGGGAGCAAAAGAGAGGGGGGAGAGGGAGCAAAAGAGAGGGGGGAGAGGGAGCAAAAGAGAGGGGGGAGAGGGAGCAGGGGAGAGGGAGCGGGAGCAAGGGAGAGGGGGGAGAGAGAGAGCAAAGAGAGGTGGAGCGAGAGAGAGCGCAAAAGAGAGGGGGAGAGAGCGCAAAAGAGAGGGGGAGAGAGCGCAAAAGAGAGGGGGAGAGAGCGCAAAAGAGAGGAGGAGAGAGCGCAAAAGAGAGGGGGAGAGAGCAAGGGGTGGGACCGCTGTACTGCAAAAAATGGCCAGTGTGAACAGGCTTTATGACTAGTATTAAATATTTGAAATGAAGATTTAACATGTAAAATATAAGGGAGAAAAAGTTTGGGCAATTAAGGGAGATCCCTGGAAATAAGGGAGGGTCGGCAACTCTAACATATACATAACTCTAAGGAGAAATAGAAAGAGAGGGGGAGAGACAAAAAGAGATAGGAAAGAGCTAAAGAGAGGGGGAAGAGCAGAAGAGAGGGGAAAGTGCAGAAGAGAGAGGGGAGAGAGAGCAAGAGAGAGGGGAGAGAGAGCAAAAGAGAGGGGAGAGAGAGCAAAAGAGAGGGGAGAGAGAGCAAAAGAGAGGGGAGAGAGAGCAAAAGAGAGGGGGGAGAGAGAGCGCAAAGAGAGGGATGGAGAGAGAGCGCAAAGAGAGGGATGGAGAGAGAGAGCAAAGAGAGGGATGGAGAGAGAGAGCAAAGAGAGGGATGGAGAGAAAGAACAAAAGAGAGGGATGGAGAGAAAGAGCAAAAGAGAGGGATGGAGAGAGAGAGACAGAGCGCAAAAAAGAGGGGGGGAGAGAGAGCGTAAAAGAGAGGGGGGGGAGAGAGAGAGAGCGCAAAAGAGAGGGGGAGAGAGAGCACGCAAAAGAGGGGGAGAGAGAGCACGCAAAAGAGAGGGAGAGAGAGTGCAAAAGAGAGGGGGAGAGAGAGAGCGCAAAAGAGAGGGGGAGAGAGAGCGCGCAAAAGAGGGGGGAGAGAGCGCAAAAGAGAGAGGGAGAGAGCGTAAAAGAGAGGGGGAGAGAGCGCAAAAGAGAGGGGGAGAGAGCGCAAAAGAGGGGGAGAGAGCGCAAAAGAGAGGGGGGATAGAGAGCAAAAGAGAGGGGGGAGAGAGAGCAAAAGAGAGGGGGGAGCGGGAGCAAAAGAGAGGGGGAGCGGGAGCAAAAGAGAGGGGGGAGAGGGAGCAAAAGAGAGGGGGGAGAGGGAGCAAAAGAGAGGGGGGAGAGGGAGCAAAAGAGAGGGGGGAGAGGGAGCAAAAGAGAGGGGGGAGAGGGAGCAAAAGAGAGGGGGGAGAGGGAGCAAAAGAGGGGGGGGAGAGGGAGCAAAAGAGGGGGGAGAGGGAGCAAAAGAGGGGGGAGAGGGAGCAAAAGAGAGGGGGGAGAGGGAGCAAAAGAGAGGGGGGAGAGGGAGCAAAAGAGAGGGGGGAGAGGGAGCAAAAGAGAGGGGGGAGAGGGAGCAAAAGAGAGGGGGGAGAGGGAGCAAAAGAGAGGGGGGAGAGGGAGCAAAAGAGAGGGGGGAGAGGGAGCAGGGGAGAGGGAGAGGGAGCGGGAGCAAGGGAGAGGGGGGAGAGAGAGAGCAAAGAGAGGTGGAGCGAGAGAGAGCGCAAAAGAGAGGGGGAGAGAGCGCAAAAGAGAGGGGGAGAGAGCGCAAAAGAGAGGGGGAGAGAGCGCAAAAGAGAGGAGGAGAGAGCGCAAAAGAGAGGGGGAGAGAGCAAGGGGTGGGACCGCTGTACTGCAAAAAATGGCCAGTGTGAACAGGCTTTATGACTAGTATTAAATATTTGAAATGAAGATTTAACATGTAAAATATAAGGGAGAAAAAGTTTGGGCAATTAAGGGAGATCCCTGGAAATAAGGGAGGGTCGGCAACTCTAACATATACATAACTCTAAGGGAAAACATTTTTCATGATTACAGACGGACAGGTTCACAAGTAGAGAACCCGTCCGCCTGCAATCACAACTTGCTGTATAGCGTTGCAGAAATTAGCACAGGAGCTTTCTTTTGCAATGCCACCCCCTGCTGTCACATAGCCAACTGCTCGAGAGCAGGGCATTTCAATCACCCAGAACGAGTGAATAGCTGGGTGATTAATCTTGCCACTTCTGAGGTGGTGCAGAGGCAAAAGAAGCAATTTCATCTTCTTATATTTGCAGTGAGCCTGCTCCACAAAGTCTTAAAAGCTGCAAATAAATAAAAGCTGCAGTTTAATACATTTTGCCTTAAATATGGGGATCTCATAATGGCAAAAAAAATTCTCTTTCAATAGAATTAAATTCCACAAGGTGGCAATGTCCCACCACATTATGTTACAAAGGATCACTGCTTAGTTGAAAATAACTTTAAGCTTCAGAGACTTAAGTTTATAGTCTTCACAAAAAATGTGATTCTAAAAATGAACAGCAAAATTTGTCTGATGAATTTTATATATCGTTTGTAAATGACTGGGTGTCAGATATTAAGAAAACTGAACACTCTGAATGCATAATTAGGTGTTCTCAATGGATACATTTATTTTGTTTCCATTATCTGGTCCTAATCTTTTATGCAGTGATGCATAATCAACGGTACAAAGCAATATTGTGAGACATAGTGTTTTGCTCTAAATCCTATTCTTAAAGGACAGTAAATGTAAAAATTGTTGTTACATAATTAGTGCAGAATTATTTAACATTATCTTAGGAACTGCTTGTAAAAACAAAAATGTATGCTTACCAGATAAATTTCTTTCTTTCCGGATATGGTGAGTCCACGGCATCATCAATTACTGTTGGGAATATCACCCCTGGCCAGCAGGAGGCGGCAAAGAGCACCACAGCAAAGCTGTTAAGTATCACTTCCCCTCCCACAATCATTTGACCGAAGGAAAATGAAGAAAAAGAAGCAACACAATGTGTAGAGGTGCCTGATGTCTGAGTCAAAAATAACTGTCTTAAAATAAAGGGCGGGCCTTGGACTCACCATATCCGAAAGAAAGAAATTTATGAGGTAAGCACAAATTTAGTTTATTTTCCTAAGATATGCAAGAGAACACAGATGATTAGGGAGAGACAGGTAACCTAACCAGAAGGCACTACCGCTTGAAAAACCTTTCTCCCAAAAGAAACCTCAGCCGAGACAAAAGTATTGAATTTGAAAAATTTTGAAAAAAAGAATGCAGAGAAAACCAAGTCGTCGCCTTGCAATACTGTTCCACAGAAGCTTCATCCTGAAAGCCCAAGAAGAAGAAAAAAACACACCAGTGGAATGAGCTGAAATTCTCTCAGGAGGATGCTGTCCAGCAGTCTCATAGGTCAAACTAATTATACTTCTCAACCAGAAAGAGAAACAGCAGAAGCTTTCTAACCTTTACGTTTCCCAGAGAAACAAACAGGGCATGAAACTGGTGAAAATCCATAATCGCCTGTAGATAGAATCTCAGAGCACACACAATATCCAGGTTGTGTAACAAAACGTTCCTTATGACAAGAAGGATTAGGACATAGAGAAGGAACAACAATGCCCAGATTAATATTTATATTTGAAACAACCTTAGGAAGTAAGCCTAACTTAGTACGAAGAACCACCTTATCGACATGAAGATAAGGTGAATCATACTGCACAGCTTAGAATTCCAAGATTCTCAGAGCCGAAGAGATAGCAATAAGAACAAAACCTTCCAAGATAATAACTTAATATCTATGGAATGCATTGGCTCAAACAGAGCCAACTGCAAAACTTCAAGAGCAAGGTTAAGACCCCAAGGAGGAGTAACCGACTTAAACACAGGCCTGATTCTGACCAGGGCCTGACAAAAAAATTGCACAACTGGAACGACCACCAGATGCTTATGTAGCAAAATAGACAATGCAGGAAAATGACCCTTCAGGGTACTTGCTGACAAATCCTTCTCCAGACCATCCTGGAGAAAGGACAACATTCTAGGAATTCTGACTCTACTCCAAGAGAAAACCCTTGGATTCACACCAATAAGATCTTTATGCCATATCGAATGATAAATCCTTTTAGAAACTGGCTTGCGAGCTTGAATCATGGTCGCAATGACAGCTCACAAACAGAACTAAGCAAGCAATCTCCAAACAGTCCGCTTCAGAGAAACGAGATTTGGATGAAAGAAGGGACCCTGATCAGAAGGACCTTCCTCAGAGGCAGCCTCCAAGAGGCAGCCTCCACTAGGTCTGCATACCAGATCCTGCGAGATCACGCAGGGGCTATTAAAATCACCAACATTCCCTCCTGTTTGATACGAGCATGACTTGTGGAAGGAGAGCAAACGGAGGAAACAGGTAAGCCAGCCAGAGCATCTATCAGAGCGGCCTGTGGAACCCTTGACCTTGAACCTTACCTTAAAAGCTTGACATTTTGCCGAGACTCCATCAGATCCAACTCCGTCATCCCCCAATTGAGGGTTAAGCTGGAGAACACCTCCGGCTGGAGTACCCACTCCCCGGGAGGAAATAACTGCCTGTTCAGAAGTCTGATCAGATGGAGGAAACAGGTAAGCCAGCCAGAGCATCTATCAGAGCGGCCTGTGGATCCCTTGACCTTGAACCTTACCTTAAAAGCTTGACATTTTGCAGAGACTCCATCAGATCCTACTCCGGCATCCCCCAATTGAAGGTTAAGCTGGAGAACACCTCCGGCTGGAGTACCCACTCCCCGGGAGGAAATAACTGTCTGTTCAGAAGTCTGATCCCAAGTGACCACCCCTGGAAAGTGGATGACAGACAGCAATAGTGAGCTTCCGCCCACTAAACAATCCAAGTCACCTCCAACCTGGCTAAGGAACTCAGAGTTCCTCCCTGGTGGTTTATGTAAGCTATTGAGGTGCTATCGTCCGAGTGGAACCAAGCTAAGGACGACTGAGACCAAGTCATCAGAGCATTGTAAATCGCTCTCAATTCCAAGATGATAAAGAGGAGATCAGACACTTCTGATTCCATAATCCCCGTGACTTAAACAAGTCCCAGACTGCTTCCCAGCCCAGCAGGCTGACATCCGTGGTCACATCACTCAGGAATGTCTCCAGACACACGCGCCCTAAGACAGATACTCCTGAAAAAACGCTACGGGAGAGAGTCTGTAGTCGACTGATCTAGATCTATCCTTTGATACAGATCCAAATGTTCTGCATTTTATGGAGAATAGCAAAGGAAATGATGTCCATGGAAACCTTCAGACAAATTCCCTCCATACATTGAGTCACTTGAAAAGTGAAGGAAAAAACAACTGCAGCTAGATCCTAACTCCCAACCTTCTGGTTACAAGATGGTAAAAATATCTGCCGGACTACTAGAGCATGCTGTTAGCTGGACAAAATATAAAGTGCACAGATTGTCACAGCCATACCCGGATCTGAACCTAGATCTCCTGGCTCCCAACCTGTCTTTCTGATCCTACACCACCAGAGGGCTTTTTGCAGAGAGAGGAAAAGGAATAATCCTTGATTATCTGACCTATGTAGAAATCTTCTCCTAGATAGAGAATCTATTAAGGACCCAAAATAAATCACCTTCGTAGATGGAACAAGGGAGCTCTTTTCCAGATTAATTTCCCATCCATGGGAAAGTATATTGTACAAGATCTCTGGAAAGAAAGTTTGATCAAAGGGATGATATATACGTGAACCATATATAGTCGAGAAAAGCACCCATGTAATATCCCAAGACTTAAAAGTCTTTCTAGGACAACAAAACTCAAAAACTTGAGAAGATCTCATGGGAACCATAAACACACATACTTCAGGTCTATGTTCGTTATGAACAGGCCCTCTTGAACCAAAGGAGAATGGATACTACTTACAAGTTCAGAACCTGAGAAACTTG
This sequence comes from Bombina bombina, assembly GCF_027579735.1. Classification (NCBI taxonomy): domain Eukaryota; kingdom Metazoa; phylum Chordata; class Amphibia; order Anura; family Bombinatoridae; genus Bombina; species Bombina bombina. The sequence goes on along the minus strand of NC_069500.1, from coordinate 719,984,735 downwards.
AGGGAAATACCTAGATTCCGTTCCCAGACTGGGACTGGAATTATTACACCCAGAGAGGAAGGTCCTGAACCCAGTTCAAGGAATTACCCTCATCATACCTGGTTGGATTGCAAGGAAACCCTTCCTTTAGTCTTACTCTCTTGGCGAGTGGTAGAAAAAAACCTCTTTTCACCCGTAAAGACAAAGGATAATTCTGCCAGGCCAAGTCCAAACAAGGTCTCATTCTTGAAAGGAAACACCAGAAGCATGGATTTGAAGGAAACATAAAATATTGAATCTGCAAAAGCAGAATTATAAAGCCTAGGCTGTACCACTAAGCCACAGGTAGGCTCCACAGCTGACTAACATTCCAGCCACAATGCCTGGCGGCTAGCACAATAAGTCTAATAAGACAAGGCATTGCTCAGAATGAACAATGAAACTTCCAGCTACTTATCTATGGATATATGGATCGAAATTATCTGAGCCCTAGTAGAAAAGCTCTCTTCTACTCAGGGCACCGTGCATTTTAATGGAGTCAGCGACAGGAAAATCTTTTAAAGGACGGGAGACTGGGAGAAGGTATCCCTAGCTTCTCCTATTTTTGTGAAAATATCCAAGGTGCACCTAGAAATACTTCTATAGGAAGGAACATCAAGAATTATAAGTTTAATAAAACTCCAAGGGTTGACAACGACAAGGGTATCGATGTCATCCAAGCAGCCAAAACCTAATTTAACAGTACACAAGGTGTTCAAGCAATGATCTGAAGATCACTTCAGCATTAGATGAAGGAATTATACTGTCCAAATCTGAGATTTCACCCTCAGAAACTACTGGCGAATCCCGCTCACCAAAGTTAGGAGAGAGCAGCCTGTGTAGCAGAAACCTACTATCTGAAATTTTAAATATCCTCTTGTGTTTATCCTGTAGGAAAGGGAAAGCAGATAAATCCGCAGATACCGCAAAGGATACCTGAACTGCAAATCTGCAGGCAAATACACTACTCCAAGAGTTTGAGAGGAACCGCAGAGCACTGCATGTGACGCCATAGAGGCTTGGGACGTTAGAGGAGAAAACTGTGGCAATGCCTGAACAGTATCATCCTGGGAGACAAGAGGCTCAGAAGGCAACAAACTATTGCAATAAACTATCTGTACATTCAATAGTTTGGATATGTGTGCCCTACCAGAATAGGTAATCAAACCAGTAACACTCAGTAACCAAAAAAACAGAATTTATGTTTACCTGATAAATTTCTTTCTCCTACGGTGTATCCGGTCCACGGCATCATCCTTACTTGTGGGATATTCTCAATCCCTACAGGAAGTGGCAAAGAGAGCACACAGCAGAGCTGTCCATATAGCTCCCCTCAGGCTCCGCCCCCCCCAGTCATTCGACCGACGGTTAGGAGAAAAAGGAGAACCATAAGGTGCAGTGGTGACTGTAGTTTACAAAAAATAAATTTAAACCTGACCAAAATGCCAGGGCGAGCCGTGGACCGGATACACCGTAGGAGAAAGAAATTTATCAGGTAAACATAAATTCTGTTTTCTCCTACATTGGTGTATCCGGTCCACGGCTTCATCCTTACTTGTGGAAACCAATACCAAAGCTTTAGGACACGGATGAAGGGAGGGAACAAGTCAGGTAACCTAAACGGAAGGCACCACTGCTTGCAAAACCTTTCTCCCAAAAATAGCCTCCGAAGAAGCAAAAGTAATGAATTTGTAAAATTTGGCAAACGTATGCAGTGAAGACCAAGTCGCTGCCTTACAAATCTGTTCAACAGAAGCCTCATTCTTGGAAGCCCATGTGGAAGCCACAGCTCTAGTAGAGTGAGGGGAGGCTGCCTTCCAGCAGTCTCATAAGCCAACCGGATGATGCTTTTCAGCCAGAAAGACAGAGAGGTCGCAGTCGCCTTTTGACTTCTCCTCTTGCCAGAATAGACGACAAACAAGGACGATGTTTGTCTGAAGCCTTTAGTTGTTTTTAGATAAAACTTTAAAGCACGAACCCCATCAAGATGGTGTAACAGAGGTTCCTTGTTAGAAACTGGATTAGGGCACAGAGAAGGAACAACTATTTCCTGGTTGATATTCTTATTGGAAACCACTTTTGGAAGAAAACCAGGTTTGGTACGTAAAACGACCTTATCTGTATGAAACACCAGATAGGGTGAATTACACTGCAAAGCAGACAATTCAGAAACTCTTCTAGCAGAAGAAATAGCTACAAAAAAACAAAACTTTCCAAGATAGTAACTTAATATCTATGGAATGTAGAGGTTCAAACGGAACCCCTTGAAGAACTGAAAGAACTAAATTTAGACTCCATGGAGGAGCCACAGGCCTGTAGACAGGCTTGATTCTGACTAAAGCCTGTACAAACCCTGAATATCTGGCATGGCTGCCAGACGCTTGTGTAACTAAACAGACAGAGCAGATATCTGTCCCTTAAAAGAACTAGCTGACAGACCTTTCTCCAATCCTTCTTGGAGAAAAGATAGTATCCTTGGAATCCTAATCTTACTCCATGAGTAACCCTTGGATTCGCACCAGCAAGATATTTCCGCCATATCTTATGGTAAATTTTCCTGGTGACAGGCTTTCTAGCCTGGATCAGAGTATCTATAACTGATTCCGAAAACCCACGTTTAGCTAGAATCAAGCGTTCAATCTCCAAGCAGTCAGTTGCAGAGAAACTAGGTTTGGATGTTCGAATCGACCTTGAATTAGAAGGTCCTGCCTCAAAGGCAGCTTCCATGGTGGAACCGATGACATATTCACCAGGTCTGCATACCAAGTCCTGCGTGGTCACGTAGGAGCTATTAGAATTACTGAAGCCTTCTCCTGCTTGATCCTGGCTACTAGCCGGGGGAGAAGGGGAAACGGTGGAAAGACATAAGCTAGATTGAACGACCAAGGCGCTACTAAGGTATCTACCAATGTCGCCTTGGGATCCCTGGACCTGGACCCGTAACGTGTAACTTTGAAGTTCTGACGTGACGCCATCAGATCCAGATTTGTAATGCCCCATAGTTGGGTCAGCTGAGCAAAAAACCTCCGGGTGGAGTTCCCACTCCCCCGGATGGAAAGTCTGAAGACTCAGATAATCCGCTTCCCAGTTGTCCACTCCTGGGATGTGAATTGCTGATAGATGGCAGGAGTGATCCTCTACCCATTTGATGATCTTGGATACCTCCCTCATCGCCAGGGAACTCTTTGTTCCCCCCTGATGATTGATGTACGCAACAGTCGTCAAGTTGTCCGACTGAAAACTGATGAATTTGGCCTCCGCTAGTTGAGGCCATGCCTGGAGCGCATTGAATATCGCTCTCAATTCCAAAATGTTTATCGGGAGAAGAAATTCTTCCCAAGACCATAGACCCTGAACCTTCAGGGACTTCCAGACCGCGCCCCAGCCTAAGAGGCTGGCGTCGGTCGTGACAATGATCCACTCCGGTCTTCGGAAACTCATTCTCTGAGACAGGTGATCCTGAGACAACCACCAGAGGAGTGAGTCTCTGGTTTGCTGGTCCATCTGAATCTGGGGAGAAAAATCTGCATAATCCCCATTTCATTGTTTGAGCATGCACAGTTGCAATGGTCTTAAATGAATTCGAGCAAAAGGAACCACGTCCATTGCCGCAACCATTAGTCCTGTTACCTCCATGCACTGAGCTATGGAGGGTTGAGGAATGGATTGAAGAACTCGACAAGTGTTCAAAAGTTTTAGTTTCCTGACCTCTGTCAGAAAGATTTTCATTTCTACCGAGTCTATTATTGTTCCCAGGAAGGGAACCCTTGTGAACGGGGACAGAGAACTTTTTTCTATGTTCACCTTCCACCCGTGAGACCTTAGAAAGGCTAGAACAATGTCCGTATGAGCCCTTGCTTTGTGAAAAGACGACGCCTGTATTAAATGTCATCTAGTTAAGGTGCTACTGCAATGCCCCTTGGCCTTAGCACCGCTAGAAGGGACCCTAGCACCTTTGTGAAAATTCTCGGAGCAGTGGCCAATCTGAAGGGAAGAGCCACGAACTGGTAATACAAATGGTTTCCATTTGGAATGATGGAACTCTGAGTAATTGGTCTAGGATCTTTAAATCCAGAATTGGCCTGAAAGTTCCTTCCTTTTTGGGAACTACAAACAGGTTTGAGTAAAATCCCAGTCCTTGTTCTGCTGTTGGAACTGGGTTTATCACTCCCATTTTTAAAAGGTACTCTACGCAATGTGAGAATGCCTGTCTCTCTATCTGGTCTAAAGATAAGCGAGACAAGTGGAACCTTCCCCTTGGAGGAAGGTCCTTGATTCTAGAAGATACCCCTGAGAGACAATTTCTAGTGCCCAGGGGTCGGGAACATCTCTTGCCCAGGCCTGAGCAAAGAGAGAAAATCTGCCCCCTACTAGATCCGGTCCCGGATCGGGGGCTACCCCTTCATGCTGTCTTGGTAGCAGCAGCAGGTTTTTTTGGGTTTTTTTGGCCTGTTTACCCTTGTTCCAGCCTTGCAATGGTTTCCATGCTGGTTTGGGCTGGGGTGCGTTACCCTCTTGCCTAGTGGCTGTAGAGGTAGAAGCCGGTCCGTTCCTGAAATTGCGAAAGGAACGAAAATAGACTTATTTTTAACTTTGAAAGGTCTATGCTGTGGAAGGGCATGGCCTTTTCCCCCAGTGATATCTGAAATAATTTCTTTCAACTCTGGCCCGAATAGGGTCTTACCTTGAAAGGAATATTAAACAATTTTGTTTTGGACGACACATCCGCCGACCACGATTTTAGTCAAAGCGCTCTACGCGCCACTATTGCGAAACCAGAATTTTTCGCCGCTAATTTAGCTAACTGAAAAGCGGCATCTGTAATGAAAGAATTAGCCAACTTCAGGGCGTGAATTCTATCCATGACTTCATCCTAAGAAGTCTCTTTCTGGAGCGAGTTTTCTAATTCCTCAAACCAAAAAGCAGCTGCAGTGGTTACAGGAATAATGCAAGAAATTGGTTGAAGAAGAAAACCTTGTTGAACAAAAATTTTCTTAAATAAACCAAATTTGTTATCCATAGGATCTTTGAAAGCGCCACTGTCTTCTATTGGTATAGTTGTGCGCTTAGCTAGCTTTGAAACTGCCCCCTCTACCTTAGGGACCGTCTGCCACGCGTCCCTTCTGGGGTCAACAATGGGGAACATATTCTTAAATATAGGAGGGGGAACAAAAGGTACACCTGGTTTCTCCCACTCCTTATTCACTATATCCGCCACCCTCTTAGGTATCGGAAACGCATCAGTGTGTACTGGGACCTAAGAATTTATCCATTTTACACAATTTTTCTGGGACCACCAAAGGGTCACAATCATCAAGAGTAGCCAGGACCTCCTTAAGTAGAGCGCAGAGGTGTTCAAGCTTAAATTTAAATGCTATGGTATCAGGCTCTGCCTGCTGAGAAACTTTTCCTGTCTCAGAAATTTCTCCCTCAGACAGGCCCTCCCTCACCGCCAAGTCAGATTGATGTGAGGGCACTACAGATAAATTATCCTCTGCGTCTACTTGCTCATTTTCTGTATTTAAAACTGAGCAATCACGCTTCCTAGGAAAGCTGGCAGTTTGGATAAAAATGCTGCGATAGAATTATCCATTACTACTGCTAACTGTTGCATAGTAATCGCAATTGGTGCGCTAGATGTACTGGGCATCGCCTGCGCGGGCATAGCTGGTGTTGACACAGAAGGAGAGGAAAGCAAGCTTTTTTCACTACCTTCAGCTAAAGAATCATCTTGGGCTATATTTTTAAGTGTGATTGTACTGTCCTTAAGCTGTTTGGACGCTATGGCACACTTCACACATAAATTTAATGGGGGAACCACCTTGGCCTTTGGACATACAGAACATAGGCTTTCTGAAGACTCAGACATGTTTAACAGAGTTAAACAGAACTATAATGCAATAAAAATTATTTTTGACAAAAACGTTACTGTCTCTTTAAATAATAAAAAAGCACACTTTTTTACTGAAATATCAAAAAACCATGAAATAAACATCCGATTTTAATGAAATTTTCAGCACAGAGTCTTAATGCTTTGAAAAGATTGCACACAAATTTTCAGATCAATTAACCCCTTAATGCACACTTTTTTACTGAAACACCAAAAAAAACATGAAATAAACATCCGATTTTAATGAAATTTTCACCACAGAGTCTTAATGCTTTGAAAAGATTGCACACAAATTTTCAGATCAATTAACCCCTTAATGCCCAAACCGGAGCTAATAACAGTTATTAACCAGTTAACACACTACAGTACTAGCCACAGTTTTCACTGTAGTCTTTTACCTTCATTAGGGATTATTTTAGCAGGAAATGATTTTATGATGCCTCTTGACTCCCCACATGAAGCTGCATGGATTGCCTAGGCAAAAACAACTGCACAATTTAGGCCTAAAAATTAGGCCTCCTCCCTCTTCATTCTAGAGTGGAGGGGCCTTTCTGACTAGATTTAGGTGTCCAAATAAGTGCCAGGCCGAAATTAAACCCCAAAAGTGTTTTAAAGTCTGAAAAAACACCTTAATTATAGTGAAAAACATGCTAAAAAGCAATCGATTTTAAAGCCCACAATAGTGTCAACCAGCATAGAGCCCTATATATAAGCCATCATTTTATACAGAGTCTATTAGAAAAAAATGACTTACCAATCCCAGTGGGAATTTCTGACAGTCTTCTAGCATTACATGGTCTTGTTAGAAAAATGACTGATCATACCTGAAGCAGTTAAGCCTGCAAACTGTTCCCCCCAACTGATGTTCTCTGGTTAACAGTCCTGCGTGGGAACAGCAATGAATTTTAGTTACTGGTGCTAAAATCATACTCCTCTCAACAGAAATCTTCATCACTTTCTGCTGTAGAGTAAATAGTACAAACCGGCACTATTTTAAAATAACAAACTCTTGATAGAAGAAATAAAAAACTACAACTAACACCACATACTCTTTACCACCCCCGTGGAGATGCTACTTGTTCAGAGCGGCAAAGAGAATGACTGGGGGGGCGGAGCCTGAGGGGAGCTATATGGACAGCTCTGCTGTGTGCTCTCTTTGCCACTTCCTGTAGGGGAAGAGAATATCCCACAAGTAAGGATGAAGCCGTGGACCGGATACACCAATGTAGGAGAAAATGCTTACTTAGCCTCTATGCTAAGCAACACTGAAGTGCATAGATAATAATTCTCAATTTTTTTCTGAGAGACATGACGCATGATCTTTATTATGCAAGAAAACATCTTAAATATGGGGGATAAAAATCTTTATTAGGTCCTCAAAACCAATAATCCCTAGTTCCTAGGAACAGACTGTCCCAAGAAACAAAAGCCCCAAAACATTAAACCTCCTTTTAACAATTTGACTTGCTTACCACTAACTACAGTGGTATTACCTACGTTTAATATATTGTCCCTAAATCAGACCTTAACTTGAGGACTATAAGATATTAGCCTTTTATTTACATTTTCTCTTGTTTTTAAGTAACGTTTCCATCTAGGAACATTATCAACAAATAACACTACTATCAGAGCGGCCTCATGTTCTCATGTCGGCAAACGAGGCAGCGTTAAGGACACTAACTCGTATTTTAAATTTTCCCTTCCAAAATGTCGCCGCTCCGCTTGACTGAGAAGGAGGCGGGGCCATGAAAAACAGCATGGGGATGAGGCGCAGTTCTATTACATCGAGCTTCATCCTGCTGTCACTAAAAAATACTTGTCCAGGAAATTTTACCCCCAAGTAGCATACAGGACATTAAAATAAAACAAGGACACTGCTCCGCTTTCTATCAAAAAGCGGAGGAAATGCCACAGTGCACACTCCCTATTAGCATGATACAGTGTACTCTCCCCATAGGCATGGCACTCTAAAAACACCACTAATACCTTTGAAAAACAGAGAATTAGGGCAGGATTAACCCCTAAGGTTTGAATAAACAGGGTCCTGCTTTAAATTGAGAGGATTAAAGTAAATTTTGAACCAAAAGAGTTAACTCCTTCCTTGCCTTGAAAGAGATTAACCCTTAAGTCTCCTAATCACTTGCCCATGTAGTGCCTGCCCACTGCCATAAAACATAATTTATGTAAGAACTTACCTGATAAATTCATTTCTTTCATATTAGCAAGAGTCCATGAGCTAGTGACGTATGGGATATACATTCCTACCAGGAGGGGCAAAGTTTCCCAAACCTTAAAATGCCTATAAATACACAGTGGGGTGATAAAAAAGTGCGAAAGCATATAAAATAAGGAATTGGAATAATTGTGCTTTATACAAAAAAATCATAACCACCACAAAAAGGGGTGGGCCTCATGGACTCTTGCTAATATGAAAGAAATGAATTTATCAGGTAAGTTCTTACATAAATTATGTTTTCTTTCATGTAATTAGCAAGAGTCCATGAGCTAGTGACGTATGGGATAATGATTACCCAAGATGTGGATCTTTCCACACAAGAGTCACTAGAGAGGGAGGGATAAAATAAAGACAGCCAATTCCTGCTGAAAATAATCCACACCCAAAATAAAGTTTAATAAAAAACATAAGCAGAAGATTCAGACTGAAACCGCTGCCTGAAGTACTTTTCTACCAAAAATTGCTTCAGAAGAAGAAAATACATCAAAAAGGTAGAATTGAAAAAGTATGCAAAGAGGACCAAGTTGCTGCTTTGCAAATCTGATCAACCGAAGCTTCATTCCTAAACGCCCAGGAAGTAGAAACTGACCTGGTAGAATGAGCTGTAATCCTCTGAGGCGGAGTTTTACCCGACTCAACATAGGCAAGATGAATTAAAGATTTCAACCAAGATGCCAAAGAAATGGCAGAAGCTTTCTGGCCTTTTCTAGAACCGGAAAAGAAAATAGACTAGAAGTCTTTCGGAAAGACTTAGTAGCTTCAACATAATATTTCAAAGCTCTAACAACATGCAAAGAATGCAATGCTTTCTCCTTAGAATTCTTAAGATTAGGACATAATGAAGGAACCACAATTTCTCTACTAATGTTGTTGGAAATCACAACTTTAGGTAAAAATTCAAAAGAAGTTCGCAACACCACCTTATCCTGATGAAAAATCATAAAAGGAGACTCACAAGAAAAGAGCAGATAATTCAGAAACTCTTCTGGCAGAAGAGATGGCCAAAAGGAACAAAACTTCCCAAGAAAGTAATTTAATGACCAATGAATGCATAGGTTCAAAGGGAGGAGCTTGAAGAGCTCCCAGAACCAAAATCAAACTCCAAGGAGGAGAAATTGACTTAATGACAGGTTTTATACGAACCAAAGCTTGTACAAAACAATGAATATCAGGAAGAATAGCAATCTTTCTGTGAAAAAGAACAGAAAGAGCAGAGATTTGTCCTTTCAAGGAACTTGCAGACAAACCCTTATCTAAACCATCCTGAAGAAACTGAAAAAAATTCTCGGCATTCTAAAAGAATGCCAAGAAAAATGATGAGAAAGACACCAAAAAATATAAGTCTTCCAGACTCTATAATATATCTCTCTAGATACAGATTTACGAGCCTGTAACATAGTATTAATCACAGAGTCAGAGAAATCTCTTTGACCAAGAATCAAGCGTTCAATCTCCATACCTATAAATTTAAGGATTTCAGATCCTGATGGAAAAAAGGACCTTGCGACAGAAAGTCTGGTCTAACGGAAGAGTCCATGGTTGGCAAGAGGCCATCCGGACAAGATCCGCATACCAAACCTGTGAGGCCATGCCGGAGCTACCAGCAGAACAAACGAGCATTCCTTCAGTATCTTGGAGATTACTCTTGGAAGAAGAACTAGAGGCGGAAAAATATAGGCAGGATGATACTTCCAAGGAAGTGAAAATGCATCCACTGCCTCCGCCTGAGGATCCCGGGATCTGGACAGATATCTGGGAAGTTTCTTGTTTAGATGAGACGCCATCAGATCTATTTCTGGAAGTTCCCACATTTGAACAATCTGAAGAAATACCTCTGGGTGAAGAGACCATTCGCCCGGATGGAACATTTGGCGGCTGAGATAATCCGCTTCCCAATTGTCTACACCTGGGATATAAACCGCAGAGATTAGACAGGAGCTGGATTCCGCCCAAACCAAAAAAAATCGAGATACTTCTTTCATAGCCAGAGGACTGTGAGTCCCTCCTTGATGATGATTGATGTATGCCACAGTTGTGACATTGTCTGTCTGAAAACAAATGAACGATTCTCTCTACAGAAGAGGCCAAAACTGAAGAGCTCTGAAAATTGCACGGAGTTCCAAAATATTGATCGGTAATCTCACCTCCTGAGATTCCCAAACTCCTTGTGCCGTCAGAGATCCCCACACAGCTCCCCAACCTGTGAGACTTGTATCTGTTGAAATTACAGTCCAGGTCGGAAGCACAAAAAGAAGCCCCCTAAATTAAACAATGGTGATCTGTCCACCACGTTAGAGAGTGTCGAACAATCGGTTTTTAAAGATATAAATTGAGATATCTTTGTGTAATCCTTGCACCATTGATTCAGCATACAGAGCTGAAGAGGTCGCATGTGAAAACGAGCAAAGGGGATCGCGTCCGATGCAGCAGTCATAAGACCTAGAATTTCCCTGCATAAGGTTACCGAAGGGAATGATTGTGACTGAAGGTTTCGACAAGCTGAAATCAATTTTAGACGTCTTTTGTCTGTTAAAGACAGAGTCATGGATACTGAATCTATCTGGAAACCCAGAAAGGTTACCCTTGACTGAGGAATCAATGAACTTTTTGGTAAATTGATCCTCCAATCATGATCTTGAAGAAACAACACAAATCGATTCGCATGAGATTCTTCGAATGAGAAGACTGAGCAAATACCAAGATAATCGTCCAAATAAGGAAATACCAAAACCCCGTTCTCTGAATACAGAAAGAAGGGCACCGAGAATCTTTGAAAAAAATTCTTGGAACTGAGGCTAGGCCAAACGGTAGAGCCACAAAACTGGTAATGCTTGTCTAAAAAGAGAATCTCAGACACTAAAAATGATATGGATGAATCGGAATATGCAGATACACATCCTGTAAATCTATTGTAGACATATAATGCCCTTACTAAACAAAAGGCAGAATAGTCCTACAGTAACCATCTTGAATGTTGGTATCCTTACATAACGATTCAATATTGATAGATCCGGAACTGGTCTGAAGGAATTGACCTTCTTTGGTACAATGAAGAGATAAAATAAAACCCTAGTCCCTGTTCCAGAACTGGAACTGGCATAATTACTCCAGCCAACTCTAGATCTGAAACACATTTATGAAATGCTGAGCCTTGCTGTGTTAACTGGGACACGGGAAAGAAAAAAATCTCTTAGCAGGAGGCCTTAACTTGAAGCCAATTCTGTACCTTTCTGAAACAATGTTCTGAAACCAGAGATTGAGAACGGAATTGATCCAAATTCCTTTGAAGAAAACGTAATCTGCCCCATACCAGCTGAACTGGAAAAAAGGGCCGCACCTTCATGGGTACTTAGGAGCTGACTATAGGTTTCTATAAGGCTTGGATATATTCCAAACTGGAAAAAGTTTCCAAACTGATACCGCTCCTGAGGATGAAGGATCAGGCTTTTGTTCCTTATTATGAAAAAAAGAACGAAAAAAATGATTATTACCCTGGACAGAAAGAGAAAACAAAGTTGACTTAGAAGACATATCAGCATTCCAAGTTTAATCCATAAAGCTTTTCTAGCTAAAATAGCTAGAGACATATACCTGACATCAACACTAATGATATCAAAAGATGGTATCACCAATAAAATTATTAGCATGTTATAGAATAATAATAATGCTATAAAATTATGATCTGTTACTTGTTGTGCTAAAACTTCTAACCAAAAAGTTGAAGCTGCAGCAACATCCGGTAAAAATATAGCAGGTCTAAGAAGATTACCTGAACATAAGTAAACTTTTCTTAGAAAGGATTCAATTTTCTTATCTAAAGGATCCTTAAATTTAGTACTATCTGCCGTAGAAATAGTAGTACATTTTAGCAGGAATAGAGACAGCCCCAAACCTTAGGGATTTTGTCCCAAAAAACTCTAATCTGTCAGATGGCACAGGATATAATTGCTTAAACGTTTAGAAGGAGTAAAAGAATTACCCAAATTATTCCATTCCCTGGAAATTACTTCAGAAAAAACATCAGGGAGATTAAACACTTCTGGAATAACTACAGGAGATTTAAAAACCCTATTTAAACGTTTGGATTCAGTATCAAGAGGACCAGAATCCTCTATATCTAAAGCAATTAATACTTCTTTAAAATAAAGAACGAATAAATTCCATCTTGAACAAATACAAAGATTTATCAGCATCAACCTCTGAGACAGAAACCTCTGAACCAGAAGAACCATTATCAGTATCAGAATGATGATGTTCATTTAAAAATTCATCTGAAAAAAAGAGAAGTTTTAAAGGACTTTTATGTAAACTAGAAGGAGAAATAACAGACATAGCCTTCTAAATGGATTTAAAAAATAAAATCTCTTATGTTTATCAGGAACACTCTGAAATTTAGATGTTGACGGAACAGCAACAGGTAATATAACAGTACTAAAGGAAATTTTATCTGCATTAATAAGTTTGTCATGACATGCAATACAAACAACAGCTGGAGAAACAGATACCAAAAATTTATAGCAGATACACTTAGCTTGGTAGCTCCAGCCCCGGCAGTGATTTTCCTAAAGTATCTTCTGACTCAGTTGCAACGTGGAACATCTTGCAATATGTAATAGAAAAAACAACATATAAAGCAAAATTGAACAAAATCCTTAAATGACAGTTTCAGGAATGGGAAAAAAATGCCAGTGAACAAGCTTCTAGCAACCAGAAGCAATAAATAATGAGACTTAAATAATGTGGAGACAAAAGCGACGCCCATATTTTTTTAGCGCCAAACAAGACGCCCACATTATTTGGCGCCTAAATGCTTTTGGCGCCAAAAATGACGCCACATCCGTAACGCCGACATTTTTGGCGCAAAATAACGTCAAAAAAATTACGCAACTTCCGGCGACACGTATGAGGCCGAAACGGAAAAGAATTTTTGCGCCAAAAAAATCCGCGCCAAGAATGACGCAATAAAATGAAGCATTTTCAGCCCCCGCGAGCCTAACAGCCCACAGGGAAAAAAGAGTCAAATTTTTGAAAGGTAAGAAAAAATGATTAATTCAAATGCATTATCCCAAATATGAAACTGATTGTCTGAAAAATAAGGAAAGTTGAACATTCTGAGTCAAGGCAAATAAATGTTTGAATACATATATTTAGAACTTTATAAACAAAGTGCCCAACCATAGCTTAGAGTGTCACAGAAAATAAGACCTACTTACCCCAGGACACTCATCTACATGTTTGTAGAAAGCCAAACCAGTACTGAAACGAGAATCAGCAGAGGTAATGGTATATATAAGAGTATATCGTCGATCTGAAAAGGGAGGTAAGAGATGAATCTCTACGACCGATAACAGAGAACCTATGAAATAGACCCCGTAGAAGGAGATCACTGCATTCAAATAGGCAATACTCTCCTCACATCCCTCTGACATTCACTGCACGCTGAGAGGAAAACCGGGCTCCAACTTGCTGCGGAGCGCATATCAACGTAGAATCTAGCACAAACTTACTTCACCACCTCCATCGGAGGCAAAGTTTGTAAAACTGAATTGTGGGTGTGGTGAGGGGTGCATTTATAGGCATTTTAAGGTTTGGGAAACTTTGCCCCTCCTGGTAGGAATGTATATCCCATACGTCACTAGCTCATGGACTCTTGCTAATTACATGAAAGAAATATCCTTTATTAAGGACTAGTACTAAAGCCCGTGTACACGGGCCATTTTTGCAGTACAGCGGTCCCACCCCTTGCTCTCACTCCCTCTCTATTGCTCTCTCTCCCCCTCTCTTTTGCTTTCTCTCCCCCCTCTCCTTTGCACTCTACCCTCTTTTGCTCTCTCTCTCCCCTCTTTTGTTCTCTCCCCCCTCTTTTGTTCTCTCCCCCCTCTTTGGCTCTCTCCCCCCTCTTTGTCTCTCTCTGCCCCCTCTTTTGTTCTCTCCCCCTCTTTTGCTCTCTCTCTCCCCTCTTTGGCTCTCTCCCCCCTTTCTTTTGCTCTCTTTGCCCCCTCTTTTGTTCTCTCCCCCCTCTTTGGCTCTCTCTGCCCCCTCATTGGCTCTCTTTGCCCCCTCATTGGCTCTCTCTGCCCCCTGTTTGGCTCTCTCTCCCCCCTCTTTGGCTCTCTTCCCCCCCCCTCTATTTGTCTCTCTCCCCCCTCTTTGGCTCTCTCTCAACACTCTTTGGCTCTCTCTGCCCCATCTTTTGTTCTCTCCCCCCTCTATTTGGCTCTCTCTGCCCCCTCTTTTGTTCTCTCCCCCATATATTTGGCTCTCTCCCCCCTTCTTTGGCCCTTCTCCCCCCTTCTTTGGGCCTTCTCCCCCCTCTCTTGCTCCCTCTCTTGCCACGCCCCCATCGCAGCACCCCGCCCGGCCACGCCCCCTCACGGCGACACCCGCACGGCCACGCCCAATCGCGGAGACACCCGCACGGCCACGCCCATCGCTGTGACACCCGCCCGGCCACGCCCCCATCGCGGCACTACATGGGAGGTGAGGTGAGTGACCGCTTGCCTCGTGCTCCCCAGACCTCACAGCTGTTCAGCTTGTATGCTGTGTACCTCGCGCACGCCCGCTGTCACTCACCTCCCGTGTAGCGCGCGGCCGCTTCTCACAGCTGTTACTGGCCTCGCTGTACCTCGCGCACGCCCGCTGTCACATGGGAGCGCGGCTGCGTCTCACAGCTGTTACTGGCCTCGCTCCAAGCCGACACTGATCAAGGCCAGGTATGTTTGTCACGTGCAGTCTCTACTGCGCATGACTGCATCTGACAAACATACTTGGCCAATTATTATATAGGATATTGCGTCCTATATAAAATGCAGGGAGTCCTCAACCCCTTCAGTGCCAGCCTCCTAGCCCCAGAAGACAAAAGGCACTTAGCTGCACATATAGCTGTCCGGCAGGAGGACAGGTCACCCGGCATGAGAGGATGCCACTCCTCACAGAGACCTGTGGAAGAAAGAAAGAACCTACTCAGGCTTTCTATACCAGGGCAGCAACATGTTCGTAAAACGCAGCAAGGCCCACCTCACAAGTTCCTAACTGCTTTAAAGCCACCACTGTCCTACTGAAGAGACTAATGTGGAGTACGGCTAGACTCAATCTTGAGAGGAAAGATCAGAGCAAACCTACTCTGGCTTCTAAAATAATAAAATCTTGATAGAAGTGAAATAATCCAAACTTCTTCAGACACCAAAAACTTCACCTCTTCCTTGCACCGAAGGCAAAGAGAATGACTGGGGATTGTGGGAGGGGAAGTGATACTTAAAGTGTCAGTAAACCTAAAAAATAATGTTATATAATTCTGCACATAGTGCAGAATTATATAACATTATTTTAGTGCTATCGTTGGAAACCCTTTTTTTCCCTTTTAATTTTTTTAAAATATCTCCGTTTTACATAAAACTAAGTGCAGCTCGCTCCTGCTCTGTCTGGCCGATGCGCTGTGTAAAAAAAACAGACCCGCTCAGCAGAGTACAGAGAACAGGTCTGTAAAACGGACATATTCTAAAAAAAATAAAAAGGGAAAAAACATAATTTATGTAAGAACTTACCTGATAAATTCATTTCTTTCATATTAGCAAGAGTCCATGAGCTAGTGACGTATGGGATAATGACTACCCAAGATGTGGATCTTTCCACGCAAGAGTCACTAGAGAGGGAGGGATAAAATAAAGACAGCCAATTCCTGCTGAAAATAATCCACACCCAAAATAAAGTTTAATGAAACCATAAACAGAAGATTCAAACTGAAACCGCTGCCTGAAGTACTTTTCTACCAAAAACTGCTTCAGAAGAAGAAAATACATCAAAATGGTAGAATTTAGTAAAAGTATGCAAAGAGGACCAAGTTGCTGCTTTGCAAATCTGATCAACCGAAGCTTCATTCCTAAATGCCCAGGAAGTAGAAACTGACCTAGTAGAATGAGCTGTAATCCTTTGAGGCGGAGTTTTACCCGACTCGACATAGGCATGATGAATTAAAGATTTCAACCAAGATGCCAAAGAAATGGCAGAAGCTTTCTGGCCTTTTCTAGAACCGGAAAAGATAACAAATAGACTAGAAGTCTTTCGGAAAGACTTAGTAGCTTCAACATAATATTTCAAAGCTCTAACAACATCCAAAGAATGCAACGATTTCTCCTTAGAATTCTTAGGATTAGGACATAATGAGGGAACCACAATTTCTCTACTAATGTTGTTGGAATTCACAACCTTAGGTAAAAAATTCAAAAGAAGTTCGCAACACCACCTTATCCTGATGAAAAATCAGAAAAGGAGACTCACAAGAAAGAGCGGATAATTCAGAGACTCTTCTGGCAGAAGAGATCGCCAAAAGGAACAAAACTTTCCAAGAAAGTAATTTAATGTCCAATGAATGCATGGGTTCAAAAGGAAGAGCTTGAAGAGCCCCCAGAACCAAATTCAAACTCCAAGGAGGAGAAATTGACTTAATGACAGGTTTTATACGAACCAAAGCTTGTACAAAACAATGAATATCAGGAAGATTAGCAATCTTTCTGTGAAAAAGAACAGAAAGAGCAGAGATTTGTCCTTTCAAAGAACTTGCGGATAAACCTTTATCTAAACCATCCTGAAGAAACTGTAAAATTCTCGGAATTCTAAAAGAATGCCAAGAAAAATGATGAGAAAGACACCAAGAAATATAAGTCTTCCAGACTCTATAATATATCTCTCTAGATACAGATTTACGAGCCTGTAACATAGTATTAATCACAGAGTCAGAGAAACCTCTTTGACCAAGAATCAAGCGTTCAATCTCCATACCTTTAAATTTAAAGGATTTGAGATCCTGATGGAAAAAAGGACCTTGCGACAGAAGGTCTGGTCTTAGCGGAAGAGTCCACGGATGGCAAGAGGCCATCCGGACAAGATCCGCATACCAAAACCTGTGAGGCCATGCTGGAGCTACCAGCAGAACAAACGAGCATTCCTTCAGAATCTTGGAGATTACTCTTGGAAGAAGAACTAGAGGCGGAAAGATATAGGCAGGATGATACTTCCAAGGAAGTGATAAAGCATCCACTGCTTCCGCCTGAGGATCCCGGGATCTGGACAGATACCTGGGAAGTTTCTTGTTTAGATGAGACGCCATCAGATCTATTTCTGGAAGCTCCCACATTTGAACAATCTGAAGAAATACCTCTGGGTGAAGAGACCATTCGCCCGGATGCAACGTTTGGCGACTGAGATAATCCGCTTCCCAATTGTCTATACCTGGGATATGAACCGCAGAGATTAGACAGGAGCTGGATTCCGCCCAAACCAGAATTCGAGATACTTCTTTCATAGCCAGAGGACTGTGAGTCCCTCCTTGGTGATTGATGTATGCCACAGTTGTGACATTGTCTGTCTGAAAACAAATGAACGATTCTCTCTTCAGAAGAGGCCAAGACTGAAGAGCTCTGAAAATTGCACGGAGTTCCAAAATATTGATCGGTAATCTCACCTCCTGAGATTCCCAAACTCCTTGTGCCGTCAGAGATCCCCACACAGCTCCCCAACCTGTAAGACCTGCATCTGTTGAAATTACAGTCCAGGTCGGAAGAACAAAAGAAGCCCCCTGAATTAAAAGATGGTGATCTGTCCACCACGTTAGAGAGTGTCGTACAATCGTTTTTAAAGATATTAATTGAGATATCTTTGTGTAATCCCTGCACCATTGATTCAGCATACAGAGCTGAAGAGGTCGCATGTGAAAACGAGCAAAGGGGATCGCGTCCGATGCAGCAGTCATAAGAACTAGAATTTCCATCCATAAGGCTACCGAAGGGAATGATTGTGACTGAAGGTTTCGACAAGCTGAAATCAATTTTAGACGTCTCTTGTCTATCAAAGACAGAGTCATGGACACTGAATCTATCTGGAAACCCAGAAAGGTTACCCTTGTCTGAGGAATCAATGAACTTTTTAGTGAATTGATCCTCCAACCATGATCTTGAAGAAACAACACAAGTCGATTCGTATGAGATTCTGCTAAATGTAAAGACTGAGCAAGTACCAAGATATCGTCCAAATAAGGAAATACCACAATACCCTGTTCTCTGATTACAGACATAAGGGCACCGAGAACCTTTGTAAAAATTCTTGGAGCTGTAGCTAGGCCAAACGGCAGAGCCACAAACTGGTAATGCTTGTCCAGAAAAGATAATCTCAGGAACTGATAATGATCTGGATGAATCGGAATATGCAGATATGCATCCTGTAAATCTATTGTGGACATATAATGCCCTTGCTGAACAAAAGGCAAGATAGTCCTTACAATTACCATTTTGAACGTTGGTATCCTTACATAACGATTCAATATTTTTAGATCCAGAACTGGTCTGAAGGAATTCTCCTTCTTTGGTACAATGAAGAGATTCGAATAAAACCCCAGCCCCTGTTCCAGAACTGGAACTGGCATAATTATTCCAGCCAACTCTAGATCTGAAACACATTTCAGAAATGCTTGAGCTTTCACTGGATTTACTGGGACACGGGAAAGAAAAAATCTCTTATCTTGAAACCAATTCTGTACCCTTCTGAAACAATGTTCTGAATCCAAAGATTGTGAACAGAATTGATCCAAATTTCTTTGAAAAAACGTAACCTGCCCCCTACCAGCTGAGCTGGAATGAGGGCCGCACCTTCATGTGGACTTAGAAGCTGGCTTTGCTTTTCTAGAAGGCTTGGATTTATTCCAGACTGGAGATGGTTTCCAAACTGAAACTGCTCCTGAGGATGAAGGATCAGGTTTTTGTTCTTTGTTGAAACGAAAGGAACGAAAACGATTATTAGCCCTGTTTTTACCCTTAGATTTTTTATCCTGTGGTAAAAAAGTTCCTTTCCCACCAGTAACAGTTGAGATAATAGAATCCAACTGAGAACCAAATAATTTGTTACCCTGGAAAGAAATGGAAAGTAGAGTCGATTTAGAAGACACATCAGCATTCCAAGTTTTAAGCCATAAAGCTCTTCTAGCTAAAATAGCTAGAGACATAAACCTGACATCAACTCTGATAATATCAAAAATGGCATCACAGATAAAATTATTAGCATGTTGAAGAAGAATAATAATTTTTTATTATGAGAATCATGATCTGTTACTTGTTGCGCTAAAGTTTCCAACCAAAAAGTTGAAGCTGCAGCAACATTAGCCAATGATATAGCAGGTCTAAGAAGATTACCTGAACACAGATAAGCTTTTCTTAGAAAGGATTCAATTTTCCTATCTAAAGGATCCTTAAACGAAGTACCATCTGACGTAGGAATAGTAGTATGTTTAGCAAGGGTAGAAATAGCCCCATCAACTTTAGGGATTTTGTCCCAAAATTCTAATCTGTCAGACGGCACAGGATATAATTGCTTAAAACGTTTAGAAGGAGTAAATGAATTACCCAAATTATTCCATTCTCTGGAAATTACTTCAGAAATAGCACCAGGAACAGGAAAAACTTCTGGAATAACCACAGGAGATTTAAAGACCTTATCTAAACGTTTAGATTTAGTATCAAGAGGACCAGAATCCTCAATTTCTAAAGCAATTAGTACTTCTTTAAGTAAAGAACGAATAAATTCCATTTTAAATAAATATGAAGATTTATCAGCATCAATCTCTGAGACAGAATCCTCTGAACCAGAAGAGTCATTAGAATCAGAATGATGATGTTCATTTAAAAATTCATCTGTATAAAGAGAAGTTTTAAAAGATTTTTTATGTTTACTAGAAGGAGGAATAACAGACATAGCCTTCTTGATGGATTAGGAAACAAAATCTCTTATGTTATCAGGGACATTCTGAACATTAGATGTTGATGGAACTGCAACAGGTAATGGTACATTACTAAAGGAAATATTATCTGCATTAACAAGTTTGTCATGACAATTAATACAAACAACAGCTGGAGGAATAGCTACCAAAAGTTTACAGCAGATACACTTAGCTTTGGTAGTTCCAGCACCAGACAGCGATTTTCCTGAAGTATCTTCTGACTCAGATGCAACGTGAGACATCTTGCAATATGTAAGAGAAAAAACAACATATAAAGCAAAATTGATCAAATTCCTTAAATGACAGTTTCAGGAATGGGAAAAAAAGTCAAATTTTTAAGGTAAGAAAAATATTTGATTCAAGTGCATTATCCCAAATATGAAACTGACTGTCTGAAAATAAGGAATGTTGAACATCCTGAGTCAAGGCAAATAAATGTTTGAATACATATATTTAGAACTTTATTAAAAAAGTGCCCAACCATAGCTTAGAGTGTCACAGAAAATAAGACTTACTTACCCCAGGACACTCATCTACATGTTTGTAGAAAGCCAAACCAGTACTGAAACGAAAATCAGCAGAGGTAATGGTATATATATATAAGAGTATATCGTCGATCTGAAAAGGGAGGTAAGAGATGAATCTCTACGACCGATAACAGAGAACCTATGAAATAGACCCCGTAGAAGGAGATCATTGAATTCAAACAGGCAATACTCTCCTCACATCCCTCTGACATTCACTGCACGCTGAGAGGAAAACCGGGCTCCAACCTGCTGCGGAGCGCATATCAACGTAGAATCTAGCACAAACTTACTTTACCACCTCCATAGGAGGCAAAGTTTGTAAAACTGAATTGTGGGCGTGGTGAGGGGTGTATTTAGAGGCATTTTAAGGTTTGGGAAACTTTGCCCCTCCTGGTAGGAATGTATATCCCATACGTCACTAGCTCATGGACTCTTGCTAATTACATGAAAGAAAAAGGGTTTCTAACGATAGCACTAAAATAATGTTATATAATTCTGCACTATGTGCAGAATTATATAACATTATATTTTAGGTTTACTGTCCCTTTAACAGCTTTGCTGTGATACTCTTTGCCTCGTCCTGCTGGCCAGGAGTGATATTCCCAACAGTAATTGATGATGCCGTGGACTCACCATATCTTAGGAAAGAAAGTTATACTTACCTTGTCTCCTTCTCAAGGCTCTTCTGATCACGTCTTCTTTTCAAGTGGTTTGCAGGCGCACTGTCTAATCACATCGCACCCAATCACTCTATTGAACTATATGTAGCGCGCTCCAACTCTGGTCTGGTAGCAGGAGCGAGCTACATTTAGTTCAATAGCGTGATCGGGCGTGATGTGACTAGACAGCGCACCCGCAAATCGCTTTTGAAAAGAAGACATGATCAGAATAGCCTGGAAAGGAGACGAGTTAAGACTAACTTTAGGGGATAAAATCTCTCAATCTTTTGATTTTACAAGAACTCACCAAAATAATGTTAAATAATTCTGAACTATGTGCAGAATTATGTAACAACATTTTTTACATTTACTGTCCTTTTAAATTAGGTGAGTTGCCAGCACAAGCACTCCTCCACGAACCCCTCCCTCGATTTAATAAACACATAAACACCTTCATTAAGATCACCTGCACGGTGACTAGAATAAGTATTGCAAAATACTGGAAAACGAAGGCCCCCCCATGGGAGGAAGTGAGGAACAAGATCTCGTTAACCCATCGTATGTATGAGTCTGCATCACACATCCTAGATACACAAACACAATTTGAGAAAGTCTGGTTCTACTGGACACTAAACAGAAACTTTCTCTTGAGATATCACAGACACACAGAACACAGTAAATACATTGCTCAGAGGGGGGGGGGGGGGTCCGGATGTCCTAACCTAACCTTGTCCTATCATTTCTAGCCTTCTGTCTTATGCTTTACTCTCTGTGTATTTACCCGACATAATTCCGGATTACTTGACTAGAATTATACACAAGAACAACGGGTATAACTACACTCTATATTTTTTATCTTTTACTTTTTCATCTTTCATCTTACCCTACTTCTCATTCCTCCTTTTTTTTATTGAACACAAGAACTTAGAGTTATCTGGTCTTATTATTATATCTTCTCAAGATGGTTTGGCCCTATTATCTAACAAGTAGTACCAGGGGTTGATGGGGACCCGATACCCTAGGCAGCTCTTACAATGATATCTACATTGGCCATTCCATTTCTTCCTGTTACTGTTGAATCTTGAAGACCTTTGTTGTAGTCATTCTAAATGATTTCTGTCTTGTTTTTTATTTGTAAAATCAATAAAAACAATTTAAACATAAATTAGGTGAGTTGGTAGGTGCTGGTTTTAGTAAGGCCTGTAAGGTCTTTGTACATATGAGTTTCTAGCCATATACCCCTGCAGTAAAAACCACGTTTGGCCACATCCACATCATCATAGGTATGTTCCAACTTTAGGAAACCTTCTGACAGTCTTATTTTCTTGTTTTATTACATTTCTATCATTGTTTGACAAAAACAATTTGTGATTAAGCAGTATCGTAATTTAAGGTAAATATCTCTGCAAAACTAACCTGAATTTCTGCTAATTTCTGGGAATGTTTGGGGACTTCTATTTTTACTTATTTATTATCTTGCACTCTTTAATAGTAAACCTTTTTACCATGTCTTTTACATATAGTTAAAAGGGGGAAGTGTCCTAGCTGCCTGTACCGGACTAACCTGCATATATCCAGCTATGTCTACTGGCCATAACTTGCTGATATCTGACCACTTCATAACCTGCCTGTCATTGATCACTGGTCATATAACCTGACTAGATCTGAATTACAGATAGACAGACAAACAGACAGATGGATAGATCAACCACTACTCACTCTTTTGAAGCCTTTTTTGAAGCGGTTTCTTAAGAGATGATTTCACGCTTTCCATGAAAGAACTGAAATAATTGTCAACATGCTCAAATTTTATAGGAATTGGGTGCCACTGTTCTGCTGGGGACATCTGTGCCTGCATCTCCTTTTCTGCTGCTGTATAGTTCTGAAATGTGATTACAGGATTGTAAACATTTTTATTTTTTATTTATACATATTATTTGTGGAAGGCTAATAATTGTTACTTAACCTAAAAACCTTTAAATTCAGGAAGCATTTTGTTACAAAAAGTGTGGTGGATTCATGGAATAAACTTCCAAAAGAGATGGTAAGAAAAGAAACTGTAAAATAATTAAAAATGCTTGGGATATGTATAAGGCTTTTCTAAGAAAGCAGTAACATATAATATAAGTAGACATGATGGCTTTTATTACCGTCAAATTCTATCACCTAGATTACGAGTTCTGCGTTAGCCTTAAAAAGCAGCGTTAAGGGGTCCTAACGCTGCTTTTTAATGCCCACTGGTATTAAGAGTTTGACAGGTACAGGTGTACCGCTCACTTTTCTTCCGCGACTTTTGGCTACCGCAAATCCCCTTACGTCAATTGCGTATCCTATCTTTTCTATGGGATTTGCCTAACGCCGGTATTACGAGTCTTGGAAGAAGTGAGCGGTAAAGCCTCTACCTCCAAGACTCCTACAGCATAAAAAAAAGTCAGAAAAAGGGTAGGGAAAGGGAGGCTAGTAGAGCCAGATTAATAATTCTTTACCTAGGACTGTATGGCAACGCCCAGGTGCAAACAAAACCTTATATGAAGGAAAAAATAATAGCCAATGTGCAGACCCTTTAAATATTTAGATAATTATTATCAAAAAGGGAGATACTACAACAACCGCAATTAGATTGTTATAATGCATAGACAGGGATTGCAGCACATATTTTTTAATATAATTTTTAATTAGCTTTGTGAAATTCTAAAGCTCCGCTAAAATAGCGGTGTGTGTAGATATATACTCATTCCCCACATTCACATATGCCACCCAGCGTTAAAGTTGAATAGAAGGTAACCACTAAATTAAAGAACACATGAATCGATGGGTCAAGAAGCGTGTTTGGACAAATGCACAAACACAGATTGGCTGTGCAATTTTATTTTAGTTCACACAGAATGAAACCAGAAGAGCAAACAGGTATCGACTGTTTAAATTGACAACACCTCCACTAGAGGGTGGTTACGTGTAGGCGTAAAATCCGCCACCATAGTGATCATTGAGGATCTTTGTCAAAACAACACATGTATATAGATAAACAAACAGTGAATTTATACAACCAATATTACTTTAAAGATGAAAAATTGTAATGCTTAAGTCATATGCACTATACCTAAATTTGGCCAAATTGTGCAGAAAATATCCTCAAAATTATTACTGATAGAGGACAATATAGTCTGTAGGGGGCTAGAGAAAGCAACACCTGTAACAGCGGGCACCACCAACTGAATGAGAGGTATCAGGTGTCATGTTATCACATATCAGGATCTATGTTTCTTAACCCCAGTGTATACAGACTAATTGTTGAAAACTTAATAGCATTAAGCAGTATATACTATACATGTACTAGTTGAACAGTATTTCCAAAGACCAATAGAGGTTATGGGGATAGTATATAACAACTCCAGTATTCAGCGGGCACCACCAAATATAAAGGTATCCGGTGTCATGAATAATATTGATTCTGGATCTATGTTAGAACTACCCCAAAGTAACTCTTTTTCGGTCTGTTACAGTTGTATAGAGAATGGAAATGAATTACAGCGCATTACAACTCATTTAATACATGACAGTGTCTGAATAGCATAAACAAACGTGTACACAGGTAGTGGTCACCCTTTTCAGGGCTTAGGCATGTCCCATTACTAGGATCTGTGTGTACAGATGGTGCATTTAAAACACCTTCGGATGTCCAGGTAAATGAGCTGAAAATTCAGATGGTAAACGTTCAATTAATTATACAACCGTGTCTTTGCTTTCTGTAAAAGAACTTCCAAATGGTTTCCGTGTGTAGATAGATTCCAAATCAAACATGCTACAATCTAGCACAGCGTAGACGCCACAGCGATCTGTCCTTCGTGCATGTCCGTCTCCACTTCTTACGTCACTGCCGACGTACGTTTCACCCCCCACGTGACAACCGGAGAGCACAGGGGTTTCCTCAGGGCAAAAGCGGATCGCTTTTGCCCTGAGGAAACCCCTGTGCTCTCCGGTTGTCACGTGGGGGGTGAAACGTACGTCGGCAGTGACGTAAGAAGTGGAGACGGACATGCACGAAGGACAGATCGCTGTGGCGTCTACGCTGTGCTAGATTGTAGCATGTTTGATTTGGAATCTATCTACACACGGAAACCATTTGGAAGTTCTTTTACAGAAAGCAAAGACACGGTTGTATAATTAATTGAACGTTTACCATCTGAATTTTCAGCTCATTTACCTGGACATCCGAAGGTGTTTTAAATGCACCATCTGTACACACAGATCCTAGTAATGGGACATGCCTAAGCCCTGAAAAGGGTGACCACTACCTGTGTACACGTTTGTTTATGCTATTCAGACACTGTCATGTATTAAATGAGTTGTAATGCGCTGTAATTCATTTCCATTCTCTATACAACTGTAACAGACCGAAAAAGAGTTACTTTGGGGTAGTTCTAACATAGATCCAGAATCAATATTATTCATGACACCGGATACCTTTATATTTGGTGGTGCCCGCTGAATACTGGAGTTGTTATATACTATCCCCATAACCTCTATTGGTCTTTGGAAATACTGTTCAACTAGTACATGTATAGTATATACTGCTTAATGCTATTAAGTTTTCAACAATTAGTCTGTATACACTGGGGTTAAGAAACATAGATCCTGATATGTGATAACATGACACCTGATACCTCTCATTCAGTTGGTGGTGCCCGCTGTTACAGGTGTTGCTTTCTCTAGCCCCCTACAGACTATATTGTCCTCTATCAGTAATAATTTTGAGGATATTTTCTGCACAATTTGGCCAAATTTAGGTATAGTGCATATGACTTAAGCATTACAATTTTTCATCTTTAAAGTAATATTGGTTGTATAAATTCACTGTTTGTTTATCTATATACATGTGTTGTTTTGACAAAGATCCTCAATGATCACTATGGTGGCGGATTTTACGCCTACACGTAACCACCCTCTAGTGGAGGTGTTGTCAATTTAAACAGTCGATACCTGTTTGCTCTTCTGGTTTCATTCTGTGTGAACTAAAATAAAATTGCACAGCCAATCTGTGTTTGTGCATTTGTCCAAACACGCTTCTTGACCCATCGATTCATGTGTTCTTTAATTTAGTGGTTACCTTCTATTCAACTTTAACGCTGGGTGGCATATGTGAATGTGGGGAATGAGTATATATCTACACACACCGCTATTTTAGCGGAGCTTTAGAATTTCACAAAGCTAATTAAAAATTATATAAAAAAATATGTGCTGCAATCCCTGTCTATGCATTATAACAATCTAATTGCGGTTGTTGTAGTATCTCCCTTTTTGATAATAATTATATAAAAAAAAGTCAGTAGTTAAGAGTTTTATGGGCTAACACCGGAAAATAAAGCTCTTAACTACAGTGCTACAAAGTACAATAACACCCATAAACTACCTATGAACCCCTAAACTGAGCCCCCCACATCGCAAACCCTATAGTAAAATGATTTAACCCCTAATCTGCCAACCGGACACCGCCGCTACCTACATTATAGCTATGAACCCCTAATCTGCTGCCCCTAACATCGCCGACACCTATATTATATTTATTAACCCCTAATCTGCCCCCCCCAATGTCGCCACCACCTACCTACAGTTATTAACCCCTAATCTGCTGACCGGACATCGCCGCCACTATAATAAATTTATTAACCCCTAAACCGCCGCACTCCCGCCTCGCAAACACTATAATAAATTTTATTAACTCCTAATCTGCCCTCCCTAACATCGCCGCCACCTACCTACAATTATTAACCCCTAATCTCCCGCCCCCAACGTAGCTGCTACTATAATAAAGTTATTATCCCCTAAACCTAAGTCTAATCCTAACCCCAACACCCCCCTAAATTAAATATAATTTAAATAAATCTAAATAAAATTACTATAATTAAATAAATTATTCCTATTTAAAACTAAATACTTACCTATAAAATAAACCCTAATATAGCTACAATATAACTAATAGTTACATTGTATCTATTTTAGGATTTATATTTATTTTATAGGCAACTTTGTATTTATTTTAACTAGGTGCAATAGCTATTAAATAGTTAATAACTATTTAATAGCTACCTAGTTAAAATAATTACAAAATTACCTGTAAAATAAATCCTAACCTAACTTACAAATACACCTAACACTACACTATCAATAAATTAATTAAATAAATTACCTACAATGATCTAAAGTAAAATACAATTAAATAAACTATATTACAAAAAAAACCACTAAATTACAAAAAATAAAAAAATATTACAAGAATTTTAATCTAATTACACCTAAATAAAAAAGCTCCCCAAAATAATAAAATTCCCTACCCTATACTAAATTACAAAAGTAATCAGCTCTTTTACCAGCCCTTAGGGCTTTTTGCGGGGCATTGCCCCAAAGTAATCAGCTCTTTTACCTGTAAAAAAAAAATACAAGACCCCCCCCCAACATTACAACCCACCACCCACACACCCCTACTCTAAAACCCACCCGATCCCCCCTTAAAAAAACCTAACACTACCCCATTGAAGATCACCCTACCTTGAGCCGTCTTCAGCCAGCCGGGCACCGATGGGACAGAAGAGGACATCCGGACCGGCACAAGTCTTCATCCGATTGGGGCAGAATAGGTCCTCCATCCAGCAGAAGTCTTCATCCAGGCGGCATCTTCTATCTTCATCCATCCGGCGCGGAGCGGGTCCATCTTCAAGACATCCGACACGGAGCATCCTCTTCTGACGACGGCTAACACTGAATGAAGGTTCCTTTAAATGACGTCATCCAAGATGGCGTCCCTCGAATTCCGATTGGCTGATAGGATTCTATCAGCCAATCGGAATTAAGGTAGGAAAAATCAGATTGGTTGATTTAATCAGCCAATCGGATTGAAGTTCAATCCGATTGGCTGATTGGATGAGCCAATAGAATGCAAGGTCAATTCTATTGGCTGATCAAATCAGCCAATCGGATTGAATTTCAATCCGATTGGCTGATTAAATCAAACAATCAGATTTTTCCTACCTTAATTCCGATTGGCTGATAGAATCCTATCAGCCAATCAGAATTCGAGGGACGCCATCTTGGATGATGTCATTTAAAAGGAACCTTCATTCAGTGTTAGCCGTCATCAGAAGAGGATGCTCCGCGTCGGATGTCTTGAAGATGGACCCGCTCCGCGCCGGATGGATGAAGATAGAAGATGCCGCCTGTATGAAGACTTCTGCTGGCTGGAGGACCTCTTCTGCCCCGATCGGATGAAGACTTGTGCCGGTCCGGATGTCCTCTTCTGTCCCATCGGTGCCCGG
Source organism: Bombina bombina (assembly GCF_027579735.1). Lineage (NCBI taxonomy): Eukaryota > Metazoa > Chordata > Amphibia > Anura > Bombinatoridae > Bombina > Bombina bombina. Next base: position 719,956,331 of record NC_069500.1, on the reverse strand, counting down.
CTGGCTGAAGACGGCTCAATGGGGTAGTGTTAGGTTTTTTTAAGGGGGGATCGGGTGGGTTTTAGAGTAGGGGTGTGTGGGTGGTGGGTTGTAATGTTGGGGGGTCTTGTATTTTTTTTTTACAGGTAAAAGAGCTGATTACTTTGGGGCAATGCCCCCGCAAAAAGCCCTTTTAAGGGCTGGTAAAAGAGCTGATTACTTTTGTAATTTAGTATAGGGTAGGGAATTTTATTATTTTGGGGGGCTTTTTTATTTTATTAGGGGGCTTAGATTAGGTTAATTAGATTAAAATTCTTGTAATATTTTTTTTTAATTTAGTGTTTGTTTTTTTTGTACTATAGTTTAGTTTATTTAATTGTATTTTAGTTTAGATAATTGTAGTTAATTTATTTAATTAATTTATTGATAGTGTAGTGTTAGGTGTATTTGTAACTTAGGTTAGGATTTATTTTACAGGTAATTTTGTAATTATTAGGTAGCTATTAAATACTTATTAACGATTTAATAGCTATTGTACCTAGTTAAAATAAATACAAAGTTGCCTGTAAAATAAATATAAATCCTAAAATAGCTACAATGTAACTAATAGTTATATTGTAGCTATATTAGGGTTTATTTTATAGTTAAGTATTTATTTTTAAATAGGAATAATTTATTTAATTATAGTAAATTTATTTAATTTATTTAAATTATATTTAACTTAGGGGGGTGTTAGGTTTAGGGGTTAATAACTTTATTATAGTAGCGGCGACGTTGGGGGTGGCAGATTAGGGGTTAATAATTTAGGTAGGTGGCGGCGATGTTAGGGAGGGCAGATTAGGGGTTCATAGCTATAATGTATGTGGCGGCGGTGTCTGGAGCGGCAGATTAGGGGTTAATAATATAATGTAGGTGTCAGCTATAGCAGGGGCGGCAGATTAGAGGTTAATAAGTGTAAGGTTAGGGGTGTTTAGACTCGGGTTCATGTTAGGGTGTTAGGTGTAGACTTAGAAAGTGTTTCCCCATAGGAAACAATGGGGCTGCGTTAGGAGCTGAACACTGCTTTTTTGCAGGTGTTAGGATTTTTTTCAGCCAGCTCAGCCCCATTGTATCCTATGGGGAAATCGTGCACGAGCACGTTTAGCCAGCTTACCGCTACCGTAAGCAGCGCTGGTATTGAGAGCAGAAGTGGAGCTAAATTTGTCTCAACGTTCACTTTTCTGAGGCTAACGCAGCCATTCAGAAAACTCGTAATAGCAGTGTTGGCTTAAGGGAGCGCTGGAAAAAAAAGGCTGGTTAGCCCCGCAGGTTTTTACCGACAAAACTCTAAATCTAGCCGTATGTTTCCATGTTTCTAAATACTCTATTCTATTGCTTGTTAAAGGGAGAGGAAACTCCAAAATTTTATTTCATGATTTGGATAGAACATACAATTTTAAACAGCTTTCCAATTTACTTCTATTATTAAATTAGCTTCATTCTCTTGGTATCCTTTGCTGAAGGAACAGCATTGCACTACTGGCAGCTAGATGAGCACATCTAGTTAGTCAATCACATGAGACAAATGTGGCAAATGTGTGCAGGCACCAATCAGCAAATAGCTCCCACTAGTGTAGGATATTTGTGTATTATTTTTAAACAAGGGATACCAAGAGAACAAAGCACATTTGAAAATATAAGTGAATTTTAAAGTGTCTTAAAATAACATGCTTTATCTGAAATATGCAAGTTTAAATTTGACTTTCCTATCCCTTTAACTATCCTATTAAAGATAAATATGGAAAAAATTTAAGCACATACTACTGGGCTCAAAAAAAGAAAGAAAATTAAACAATAAAACGGCTAAGCTTCGTACAACACACTAAAGTAATTCTAGTTATTACTGATATTCTGTAAAACGGATGACAGGTGGTAAGCACAAAACAACTGTTTTTAATTAGTGTTGCTTAATCATTATAAATACCATTGCGCAGAGAATGGGAGTGGAGGCAAAGGTTTATTTTGTTAAGACAAAAAACATAATTTATGTAAGAACGTACGTGATAAATTCATTTATTTCATATTGGCAAGAGTCCATGAGCTAGTGACGTATGGGATATACAATCCTACCAGGAGGGGCAAAGTTTCCCAAACCTCAAAATGCCTATAAATACACCCCTCGAAATAAGGAGTAAAAAAGCATACAAAAAGAGGAACTGGAAATAAAATAAAATTGTACTTTTTATACAAAAAAATATAACCACCATAAAAAAGGGTGGGCCTCACGGACTCTTACCTGATAAATTAATTTCTTTCATAAATTATGTTTTCTTTCATGTAATTGGCAAGAGTCCATGAGCTAGTGACGTATGGGATAAAAATACCCAAGATGTGAGAGACCACAGAAGAGTCACTAGAAAGGGAGGGATAAAATAAAAACAGCTACTTCCGCTGAAAAAATTAAATCCACAAAAAAAAAGTCTCTTATAAATTTCACATAACTGTCAAGAAAAAAACTTAAATCATAAGCAGAAGCATCAAACTGAAACACCTGTCTGAAGAACTTTTCTACCAAAGACTGCTTCTGAAAAAGCAAATACATCAAAATGGTAAAATTTAGTAAATGTATGCAAAGACCAAGTTGCTGCTTTGCAAATCTGATCAACTGAAGCTTCATTCTTAAAAGCCCAAGAAGTGGCAACTGATCTAGTAGAATGAGCTGTAATTCTCCGAGGCGGGGACTGTCCCGCCTCTAAATAAGCCCTGTGAATCAAAAGCTTTTACCAAGATGCCAAAGAAATGGCAGAGGCTTTCTGAACTTTCATAAGACCAGAAAAGACAACAAATAGACTAGAAGTCTTCCGGAAATCTTTAGTAGCTTCAACATAATATTTCAAAGCTCTTACAACATCCACAAAAATGTAGAGATCTTTCAAGAGTATTGTTGGGATTAGGACACAAGGAAGGAACAACAATTTCCCTATTAATGTTGTTAGAATTCACAACCTTAGGAAGAAATTTAAACCAAGTCCACAAAACAGCTTTATCCAGATGGAAAATCTGAAAAGGAGACTCACAAGAGAGAACAGACAATTCAGAAACTCTTCTAGCTGAAGAAATAGCCAAAAGGATCAACAACAAGAAAGTAGTTTAATATCCAAAGAATGCATAGGCTCAAAAGGACGAGCGTGCAAGGCCTTCAAAACCAAAATTAAGACTCCAAGGAGGAGAGATTGATTTAATAACAGGCTTGATAAGAACTAAAGCCTGAACAAAAAACAGTGAATATCAGGAAGTTTAGCAATCTTTCTGTGAAATAAAACAGAAAGAGCAGAGATTTGACCCTTCAAAGTACTTGCAGACAAACCTTTATCCAAACCATCCTGAAGAAACTGTAACATTCTAGGAATTCTAAAAGAATACCAAGAGAATTTATGAGGAAAACACCATGAAATATAGGTTTTCCAAACCCGATAATAAATCTTCCTTGTAGCATAGTATTAATCACTAAGTCAGAGAAACCTCTATGACAAAGCACTAAGGGTTCAATTTCCATACCTTCAAATTTAGCGATTTGAGATCCTGATGAAAAAACAACCCTTGAGACAGAAGGTCTGGCCTTAAAGGAAGTGGCCAAGGTTGGCAACTGGACATCCGGACAAGATCCGCATACCAAAACCTGTGAGGCCATGCTGGTACTATCAGAAACACATGCGATTGTTCCAATATGATCTTGGAGATCACCCTTGGAAGAAGAACCAGAGGCGGAAAAATGTAAGCAGGTTGGTAAAACCAAGGAACTGCTATCACATCCACCATCTCTGCCTGAGGATCCCTGGACCTGGACAGGTACCTGGGAAGCTTCTTGTTTAGATAGGAAGCCATCAGATCTATTTCGGGGAGACCCCACATCTGTACAATCTGACAAAATACATCTGGATGGAGAGAACACTCCCCTGGATGTAAAGACTGACGACTGATATAATCTGCTTCCCAATTGCCTACACCTGGAATATGTATCGCAGAAATTAGACAGGAGTTGGATTCCGCCTAAGAAAGTATCCGACTGCGAGTCCCCCCTTGATGATTGACAAATGCCACAGTTGTGATAATTCTCTCTTTAATAGTGGCCAAGCCTGAAGAGCCCTGAAAATAGCACGGAGTTCTAAAATATTTATTGGTAACCTCGCCTCTTGAGGATTCCAAACTCCTTGTGCTGTCAGAGACCCCCAGACAGCTCCCCAACCTGTGAGACTTGCATCTGTTGAAATCACAGTCCAGGAAGGATGAACAAAAGAGGCCCCTTGAATTATCAGATGATGGACTAACCACCAGGACAGAGAGAGTTAAATGTTGGGATTTAAGTATATCAACTATAATCCCTGCACCACTGATTCAGCATGCAAAGCTGCAGAGGTCTCATATGAAAACAAGCAAAGGGGGTTGCGTCCGATGTTGCAGTCATGAGACCTAAAACTTCCATGCACATAGCCACTGAAGGGAATGATCGAGACTCAAGGTTTCGACAGGCAGAAACCGATTTCATTCGGCTCTTGTCTGTTAAAGACAAAGTCATGGACACTGAATCTATCTTTAAACCTAAAAAGGTAACCCTTGTCTGAGGAGTCAAGGAACTCTTTGGTAAATTGATCCTCCAACCATGTCTTTGAAGAAACAACACAAGTTGATTCATGTGAGATTCTGCAAAATTAAAAGATTGAGCCAGTACCAAGATATCATCCAAATAAGGAAACACTGCAATACCCTGCTCTCTGATTACAGATAAAAGGGCACCCAGAACCTTCTAAAACATTCTTGGAGCTGTTGCTAGGCCAAATGGAAGAGCAACAAACTGGTGATGCTTGTCTAGAAAAGAGAATCTCAGAAACCGATAGTGGTCTGGATGAATCGGAATATGAAGATACGCATCCTGTAAGTCTATTGAGGACATGTAATGACCTTGCTGAACAAAAGGCAGAATAGTCCTTATAGTCACCATCTTGAAAGTTGGGACTCTTTGTCAGGGTGCCAGGAATCAGACTGTGACGAGAAGTGCAAAAATATTCACACCTTTATTAATAGCAAAAAATAATAATAGTCCACAAGTCAGATAAGCCAGGAATCAAAACCAGAACTGGTAGTTAGACGAGCCGAGTCAGGAGCCAAAGCGAGTAGTCAGACAAACCGGAATCAGGAACAAGGAGAACAGCAGAGTCAGGAACAAGCCAGGGATCAGGAACCAGGAGGGACATCAGACAGCCAGGTAATACACAGGAGCTCTCACAAACAGGTCTGAGACAACGCAAGGGCAAAGCAACTGAACAAAGGCCCTTTAAATAATAAGTGATGACATCACAATTCTGAGACTACATCCTGTCTCACACGGATGATGTACACCAGTCTGGCCATAAAAGGAAGTGCAGGAAATGAGCAGCATCACACAGTATGCACCAAAGTCAGCAAGAAAAGTGAGTAAAATGGCTGCCAGCAGCACATGGCAAACAAAGCAGGAAAAAACCCTGACAGTACCCTCCCCTCAACGACCCCTCCCCGTGGGAGGACAAAAGGCTTATTAGGGAAACGGGCATGAAAAGCACGTGGGAGGGCGGGAGCATGAACATCAGAGGAGGGAACCCATGAACGCTCCTCCGGACCATAGCCCCTCCAGTCAACCAAATACTGTACGCGTCCCCTGGACATATGAGAGTCAATAATGCTGCTGACCTCATACTCCTCATGGTTGTCAACAAAGATAGGACGGGGACGAGGCAACACAGTGGTAAACCAAATACAAACCAATGGTTTCAAGAGGGAGACATGAAAAAAATTGGAGATGCGCATTGCAGGAGGAAGGTCAAGAGCATAGGCCACAGGATTGACCCGTCGGAGTATTCGAAATGGACCAACATAACGGGGAGAAGAAGGCAGCCTCCAGCAGTGAGCAAAGTGACTTATTTGTTAAACACAGGTCAAATACAGCAACGTTTCGGGCTAACAATAAGCCCTTTCTCAAGCCTGACATAAATTGAATAAAACACCATTTAAATAGCAATATTGGCGCCAAACAATTGTGAAAAAAAATGCACATATATCGCCCTCTAGTGGTGGACTTGAATATTGCATGTCAAAATACATTTCTTGCAATTACAAAGATATAAATCTGTTACAAAATATTTAACATTGTATATATTGCACAAATTCAATCAACTTCATAAATAAAGTGCCAAGTGATCCTATAAAAAATGAAAAATAAAAAGTAAAAAATTAGAATAATAATATTTGTGACAACTAAATTCAATGTGAATATATTAGTGAAAATAAATATATTGAATATTCAAATTTATTAGAATTTGAAATCTAAAATTAATCACAATACTCATATCAAAATTTCTTAATTACCATATATGTATATATAGGAACACAATCAATCGAATGGACTATATATAAAAAATTTAAAAATTGATATATATGGGAATCCTTCAACAAAGGATACCCATAATACAATAAGTCAGAGATTTGAAAAACTAATGGGTACTCAGTGAAAATATAGGTAATGCCAAATGTCTATATCCAATAATGTCACTCAAATGACCTTTTTTGACTACTAGTTAAGGCATAATCAACTATAATGCTAAATTTAAATGTATAGCAAAGGTAAATGCAAACCCCTACGCTTAGAGAAGTAACCTATTTATCTTACTCAATATTGAATTACACTTTTTAGATTTTAAATGTTGTCCAGTTACACTCCCTATTGAGGCCTTTAGGCCATAAGGTGTTGAGCTCATTGATCCAAAAGGCTTCCCTTTTATTCAATAAGACCTCTCTATCACCACCTCTCCTAGGCATGTGTATATGTTCCAAAATTTGGAAGCGTAATTGGCTGATACTATGTCCTGCTTGTAGAAAATGCGCAGACACTGGAGCATCCTTGCCACATCTGATATTTGACTTGTGCTCAGATATCCTCTCACGTGCCTCTCTTGTCGATTGTCCAATGTATACCAATGAACATGGACACTTAATGGCATATATGATAAACTCTGTCCTACAAGTCAAATATTCTTTAATCCGGTATTTTCTACTTGTATAAGGATGAAAAAATTATCCTCCCTTGATCATAGAATTACAATTTATACAAGAGAGGCAAGGATAGCAACCTGTGCGCCGCTTACCAGTGATAGTTTTCTGTTGATATTTATGACTACCAACATCTGCTCTAACTAGTTGATCTTTAATATTTGGACTCCTTTTGTAAGCCGGCATTGGTGGTTCATGGAATGCATTTATGTCAGGATGGCATTTCTGTAAAATGTGCCAATACTTTCGTATAATTTTGTTCACCTGACTACTCCTAGTGCTATATTGTGTGACAAACAATAGCCTATTGATCTTATCTTTATTCCTATTCCTCTTGTTTCCAATAGGTTCAGACTTTCCCATTCTTGAAATGATATTTTGCTTTTCTCTATTCACAAGTTCAAACGGGTAACCTCTTTGTAAAAATCTGTTTGACATCTGTTCCAGTCTTTTCGTTTTTAATTCAGTATCAGACACAATACGATCCACTCTTAGTAATTTACTTTTTGGTATTGCTTTAAAAGTGGAAGGTGGATGAAAGCTGCCATACAGCAAAGTGTTGTTTTTGTCTGTGGGCTTTGAATAAATATCCGCTCTCAATCCATGTTCCACTTTGTAAATGCATGTGTCTAAGAATTGAATAGACTGCTCATTCCATGTCAAACAAAATGTAATGCCATTAACAGACTTATTGAGATCATCAATAAATAGGAGTAGGGATCCAATGTCGCCATACCATATGCCAAACACATCGTCAATGAACCTCCACCATGTGGCACCAAATTTCTTAAATAATGTATGTTCATAGACAAAAATCTCTTCAAAATTGTTCATAAAAATGTTGGCATATGTTGGGGCGACATTGGATCCCATAGCAGTACCCTTCTTTTGAAAGAAAAATTCATCCTTAAAAGAAAATAATTCATATAGAGGATAACCTCTAATAATTCTAAAAAGAATTGTATCTGAGATAAACTGAATTTATTATCATTTTTCAAAACTTTGGCAACTGATTATGATACGGAGCACTGTGAGTGCCAGATTGCTATCGCACAATTCAGTTGATGTTCCTCCCCTTGACATAAGCGGACTCTTGGTAAATGACTTTTATATTTCTAATAATGCAATGGACTTTGATTTTGACAAAGATTTAAATGTTGATAATTTAACAACTAAGAGTAAATATGTAAGTGATATTAGTAATGATAGTCGGGCTGATGCTTACGCTAACGAGGTTAATATTGTTCATAACATCTTAGGGGTTAACCTAACTAATGAAGAAGTCACTCTCCTTAACAAAGGGCTATCATATTGCCCTATTAACAAAGGGAATTTATTCCAATTGAAACATGAATTACATGCTTTTTTTCGCAGGATTAAACTGAAATTGTTTTTTGACAAAAAAGGTAAAACTGATAATGTGGTAACCCCTTTTAAGAGCAATGAGATGCTTACTTGCCAGACAGTGGGTCTTAAGAAAAATAGCAATTTCAATCCGGTCATAACTGATAATGGAGCCAAACATTCTTTGAGCTAGTACTTAGGGATGTTGAGCAATTATTCCAGACACCTGATATTATGTTCCAAAAACGATTGATGGAATATAAAAATGACTCAACATCCTTGAAGTGCTTGAAACAGAGAAAGGAATTGGCTATTAAGGCAGCTGACAAGGGTGGTGCCCTAGTAGTGATGAGCCAGGTGGCATATATATCTGAAATTGAGCAACAACTTAGTGATACCTCTGTATACGTCAGGATTGGTTATGACCCCACGCATAAGATTCAAAAAAAGATTACCAGTATTCTAGGTAAAGCTAAAAACAATGGATTTGTATGATTTTTTACATGTTAAACATCCAGTGAGACCTGTCATCTATTGTCTGCCAAAGATCCATAAGAATGAGTTAAAACCACCTGGCAGACCAATAGTGGCAGGATCTGGATCTATTTTTACTAATATTTCTATCTTCTTGGACAAAATTTTACAACCATATGTTATTAAATCTACATCTTATATCCAAGTTACATATGATTTTTTTATAAAAATTGAACAACTAGATTTGGAAAATACTAAGGTAATTCTGTTTACACTTGACGTGTCTAGCTTAAACACATCGATTAAACATACAAGTGGGATAGAATCAGTTGCCAAAGTTTTGAAAAATGATAATAGATTCAGTTTCTCTCAGATACAATTCTTTTTAGAATTATTAGAGGTTATCCTCTATATGAATTATTTTCTTTTTAAGGATGAATTTTTCTTTCAAAAGAAGGGTACTGCTATGGGATCCAATGTCGCCCCAACATATGCCAACATTTTTATGAACAATTTTGAAGAGATTTTTGTCTATGAACATACATTATTTAAGAAATTTGGTGCCACATGGTGGAGGTTCATTGACTATGTGTTTGGCATATGGTATGGCGACATTGGATCCCTACTGCTATTTATTGATGATCTCAATAAGTCTGTTAATGGCATTAAATTTTGTTTGACATGGAATGAGCAGTCTATTCAATTCTTAGACACATGCATTTACAAAGTGGAACATGGATTGAGAGCGGATATTTATTCAAAGCCCACAGACAAAAAACATAATTTATGCTTACCTGATAAATTTATTTCTCTTGTAGTGTGTTCAGTCCACGGGTCATCCATTACTTATGGGATATATTCTCCTCCCCAACAGGAAGTTGCAAGAGGATCACCCAAGCAGAGCTGCTATATAGCTCCTCCCCTCACATGTCATATCCAGTCATTCGACCGAAACAAGACGAGAAAGGAAAAACTATAGGGTGCAGTGGTGACTGGAGTTTTAATTAAAATTTAGAACTGCCTCAAAACAAGACAGGGCGGGCCGTGGACTGAACACACTACAAGAGAAATAAATTTATCAGGTAAGCATAAATTATGTTTTCTCTTGTTAAGTGTGTTCAGTCCACGGGTCATCCATTACTTATGGGATACCAATACCAAAGCTAAAGTACACGGATGATGGGAGGGACAAGGCAGGAACATTAAACAGAAGGAACCACTGCCTGTAGAACCTCTCCCCCAAAAACAGCCTCCGAAGAAGCAAAAGTGTCAAATTTGTAAAATTTTGAAAAAGTGTGAAGCGAAGACCAAGTTGCAGCCTTGCAAATCTGTTCAACAGAGGCCTCATTCTTAAAGGCCCAGGTGGAAGCCACAGCTCTAGTGGAATGAGCTGTAATTCTTTCAGGGGGCTGCTGTCCAGCAGTCTCATAGGCTAACCGTATTATGCTACGAAGCCAAAAAGAGAGAGAGGTGGCCGAAGCCTTTTGACCTCTCCTCTGTCCAGAGTAAACGACAAACAGAGAAGAAGTTTGCCGAAAATCTTTAGTTGCCTGTAAATAGAACTTCAGAGCACGGACTACGTCCAGATTATGCAAAAGGCGTTCCTTCTTTGAAGAAGGATTAGGACATAATGATGGAACAACAATCTCTTGATTGATATTCCTGTTAGAAACAACCTTAGGTAAAAACCCAGGTTTAGTACGCAGAACTACCTTGTCTGAATGAAAAATCAGATAAGGAGAATCACAATGTAAGGCAGATAACTCAGAGACTCTTCGAGCCGAAATAGCCATCAAAAACAGAACTTTCCAAGATAGAAGCTTAATATCAATGGAATGAAGGGGTTCAAACAGAACACCCTGAAGAACTTTAAGAACCAAGTTTAAGCTCCACGGAGGAGCAACAGTTTTAAACACAGGCTTAATCCTAGCCAAAGCCTGACAAAAAGCCTGGACGTCTGAATTCTCTGCCAGACGTTTGTGTAAAAGAATAGACAGAGCAGAAATCTGTCCCTTTAACGAACTAGCGGATAAACCCTTTTCTAAACCTTCTTGTAGAAAAGCCAATATCCTAGGAATCCTAACCTTACTCCATGAGTAACTCTTGGATTCACACCAATATAAATATTTACGCCATATCTTATGGTAAATTTTTCTGGTAACAGGTTTCCGAGCCTGTATTAATGTATCAATTACCGACTCCGAAAAACGACGCTTCGATAGAATCAAGCATTCAATCTCCATGCAGTCAGCCTCAGAGAAATTAGGCTTGGATGGTTGAAAGGACCCTGAATTAGAAGGTCCTGCCTCAGAGGCAGAGACCATGGTGGACAGGACGACATGTCCACTAGGTCTGCATACCAGATCCTGCGTGGCCACGCAGGCGCTATCAGAATCACCGATGCTCTCTCCTGTTTGATCCTGGCAATCAGTCGAGGTAGCAACGGAAATGGTGGAAACACATAAGCCATGTTGAAAACCCAAGGGGCTGCTAGTGCATCTACCAGCACCGCTCCCGGGTCCCTGGACCTGAATCCGTAACAAGGAAGCTTGGCGTTCTGGCGAGATGCCATGAGATCCAGCTCCGGTTCGCCCCAACGAAGAATCAGTTGAGCAAACACCTCCGGGTGAAGTTCCCACTCCCCCGGATGAAAGGTCTGGCGACTTAGAAAGTCCGCCTCCCAGTTCTCCACGCCTGGGATGTAGATCGCTGACAGGTGACAAGAGTGAGACTCTGCCCAGCGAATTATCTTCGAGACTTCCAACATCGCTAGGGAACTCCTGGTTCCCCCTTGATGATTGATGTAAGCCACAGTCGTGATGTTGTCCGACTGAAATCTGATGAACCTCAGTGTTGCTAACTAAGGCCAAGCTAGAAGAGCATTGAATATTGCTCTTAATTCCAGAATGTTTATTGGGAGGAGTTTCTCCTCCTGAGTCCACGATCCCTGAGCCTTCAGAGAGTTCCAGACTGCACCCCAGCCTAGTAGGCTGGCATCTGTTGTTACAATCGTCCAATCTGGTCTGCGAAAAGTCATTCCTTTGGACAGATGAACCCGCGACAACCACCAGAGAAGAGAATCTCTGGCCTCCTGGTCCAGATTTAGTAAAGGGGACAGATCTGAGTAATCCCCATTCCACTGACTTAGCATGCATAGTTGCAGCGGTCTGAGATGCAGGCGTGCAAATGGCACTATGTCCATTGCCGCGACCATTAAGCCGATTACTTCCATGCACTGAGCTACTGATGGGCTTGGAATGGAATGAAGGACACGGCAAGCATTTAGGATTTTTGATAACCTGGACTCCGTCAGGTAAATCTTCATCTCTACAGAATCTATAAGAGTCCCTAGAAAGGGAACCCTTGTGCGTGGTAACAGAACTCTTTTCCATGTTCACTTTCCACCCATGCGACCTCAGAAATGCTAGAACTATCTCTGTATGAGACTTTGCATTTTGAAAACTTGACGCTTGAATCAGAATGTCGTCTAGGTACGGAGCCACCGCTATGCCTTGCGGTCTTAGTACCGCCAGAAGCGAGCCCAGAACCTTTGTAAAAATTCTCGGGGCCGTAGCCAACCCGAAGGGAAGAGCTACAAACTGGTAATGCCTGTCTAGAAAGGCAAACCTTAGGTACCGATAATGATCTTTGTGAATCGGTATGTGAAGGTAGGCATCCTTTAAGTCCTCTGTGGTCATATATTGACCCTCTTGGATCATGGGTAGGATGGTTCGATTAGTTTCCATCTTGAACGATGGAACTCTTAAGAATTTGTTTAAGATCTTCAGGTCCAAGATTGGCCTGAAGGTTCCCTCTTTTTTGGGAACCACAAACAGATTTGAGTAAAACCCTTGCCCTTGTTCCGTCCGCGGAACCGGGTGGATCACTCCCATTACTAAGAGGTCTTGTACACATCGTAGAAATGCCTCTTTCTTTATTAGATTTGTTGATAACCTTGACAGATGAAATTTCCCTTGTGGAGGAGAAGTTTTGAAGTCCAGAAGGTATCCCTGAGATATTATCTCCAACGCCCAGGGATCCTGGACATCTCTTGCCCAGGCCTGGGCAAAGAGAGAAAGTCTGCCCCCCACTAGATCCGTTTCCGGATAGGGGGCCCTTTCTTCATGCTGTCTTAGTGGCAGAAGTAGGTTTTCTGGCCTGCTTGCCCTTGTTCCAGGACTGGTTGCCTTTCCAACCCTGTCTGAAACGAGTAGCAGTCCCTTCCTGTTTTGGAGCGGAGGAAGTTGATGCTGCTCCTGCCTTGAAATTACGAAAGGCACGGAAATTAGACTGTTTGGCCTTTGATTTGGCCCTGTCCTGAGGAAGGGTGTGACCTTTACCTCCTGTAATGTCAGCAATAATCTCTTTCAAGTCAGGCCTGAATAAGGTTTGCCCTTTGAAAGGAATATTAAGAAATTTAGATTTAGAAGTTACATCTGCTGACCATGATTTAAGCCATAGCGCTCTGCGCGCCTGGATGGCGAATCCGGAGTTCTTAGCTGTTAGTTTGGTTAAATGCACAACGGCATCCGAAACAAATGCATTAGCTAGCTTAAGGGCTTTAAGCTTGTTCATAATCTCATCCAATGGTGCTGTGCGAATAGCCTCTTCCAGAGACTCAAACCAGAATGCCGCTGCAGCAGTGACGGGCGCAATACATGCAAGGGGCTGTAATATAAAACCTTGTTGAACAAACATTTTCTTAAGGTAACCTTCTAACTTTTTATCCATTGGATCTGAGAAAGCACAACTATCCTCCACCGGGATAGTGGTACGCTTGGCTAAAGTAGAAACTGCTCCCTCCACCTTAGGGACCGTCTGCCATAAGTCTTGTGTGGTGACGTCTATTGGGAACATTTTTCTAAATATCGGAGAAGGGGAAAAGGGCACACCGGGTCTATCCCACTCCTTGCTAATAATCTCTGTAAGCCTTTTAGGTATAGGAAAAACGTCAGTACACACCGGTACCGCGTAGTATTTATCCAGCCTACATAATTTCTCTGGGATTGCAACCGTGTCGCAATCATTCAGAGCCGCTAACACCTCCCCTAGCAATACACGGAGGTTCTCAAGCTTAAATTTAAAATGTTAAATTTCTGAATCCGGTCTCCCCGGATCAAATCCGTCACCCACAGAATGAAGCTCTCCGTCCTCATGTTCTGCAAATTGTGACGCAGTATCGGACATGGCTCTTGTGTCATCAGCGCGCTCTGTCCTTAACCCAGAGCTATCGCGCTTGCCTCTTAACTCAGGCAAATTAGATAATACTTCTTTCATAACATTAGCCATATCATGCAAAGTGATTTGTAAGGGCCTTGATGTACTTGGCGCCACAATCTCACGCACCTCCTGAGCGGGAGGCGAAGGTACTGACACGTGAGGAGAGTTAGGCGGCATAACTTCCCCCTCGTTGTCTGGTGATAATTTCTTTACCAGTAAAGACTGACTTTTATTTAAAGTAACATCAATACAATTGGTACACATATTTCTATTGGGCTCCACATTGGCTTTTAAACATAATGAACAAGTAGATTCATCTGTATCAGACATGTTTAAACAGACTAGCAATGAAGGCTAGCAAGCTTGGAAAAAATCTTTCAATAAATTTACAAGCAATAGAAAAAAAACAAAAAACGCTGCAGCGCTTTTAAAAACACAAAAAAAAAACTGTCACAGTTGAAATAACAATGAACTAATTCAGTTATAGCCAACAATATTAACAGTAAATGTATGAATTTAGCAGAGGATTGCACCCACTAGCAAACGGATGATTAACCCCTCAATACCCCAAAAAAAAAACGGATAATCAATTTAAGATTTAACGCTTTTATCACAGTCAAACACACTGTCACAGGTCTGCTGTGACTGATTACCTCCCTCAAAAATGAATTTTGAAGACCCCTGAGCTCTCTGGAGACGTCCTGGATCAAGGAGGAAGAAGCAGGAAGACTGTGCTAGAATTTTAACTGTGCAACAAGGCGCTAAAAAAGGGCCCCTCCCACTCATATTACAACAGTGGGAGACCTGTTACAACGGTTTCTATGCAGAAATATACGTTAGCCATATGGAAAAAAATCATGCCCAAAAAGATTTATCACCAAAGTACCTCACAAAACGAATAACATGCCAGTAAACGTTTTTAAAAACAACTTTCCAGTGTTATGCAAAGTTATCACTAAGCCTGCTACCAGTCGCTTCTACTGCAGTTAAGGCTCATACATTTATTTCAGTATTAACAGTATTTTCTCAGTCAAATTCTAGTCCCTAGAAAATAACTCAACTGCGCATACATTTATCAGCCTGATACCAGTCGCTACCACTGCATTAAAGGCTGTACTTACATCATATGGGTAACAGCAGTGTTTTCTTAGTCAATTCCATTCCTAGAAAATATTACTGCACATACCTCATTTGCGGGGAACCCCGCATGCTATTCCTTTTTCTGAAGTTACCCCACTCCTCAGAATGTGCGAGAACAGCCAGTGGATCTTAGTTACGTCTGCTAAGATCATAGAAAACGCAGGCAGATTCTTCTTCTAAATACTGCCTGAGAGAAAAAAAAACGCACACTCCGGTGCCATTTTAAAATAATAAACTTTTGATTGAAGAATAATTAGGTAAAAAACTCCTATCTCCTCTCGCGACCTCCTTCTTTGTTGAGACTTGCAAGAGAATGACTGGGTATGACATGTGAGGGGAGGAGCTATATAGCAGCTCTGCTTGGGTGATCCTCTTGCAACTTCCTGTTGGGGAGGAGAATATATCCCATAAGTAATGGATGACCCGTGGACTGAACACACTTAACAAGAGAAACAACACTTTGCTGTATGGCAGCTTTCATCCACCTTCCACTTTTAAAGCAATACCAAAAAGTCAATTACTAAGAGTGGATGGTATTGTGTCTGATACTGAATTAAAAACGAAAAGACTGGAACAGATGTCAAACAGATTTTTACAAAGAGGTTACCCGTTTGAACTTGTGAATAGAGAAAAGCAAAATATCATTTCAAGAATGGGAAAGTCTGAACCCATTGGAAACAAGAGGAATAGGAATAAAGATAAGATCAATAGGCTATTGTTTGTCACACAATATAGCACTAGGAGTAGTCGGGTAAACAAAATTATACGAAAGTATTGGCACATTTTACAGAAATGCCATCCTGACATTAATGCATTCCATGAACCACCAATGCCGGCTTACAAAAGGAGTCCAAATATTAAAGATCAACTAGTTAGAGCAGATGTTGGTAGTCATAAATATCAACAGAAAACTATCACTGGTAAGCGGCGCACAGGTTGCTATCCTTGCCTCTCTTGTATAAATTGTAATTCTATGATCAAGGCAGGAGAATTTTTTCATCCTTATACAGGTAGAAAATACCGGATTAAAGAATATTTGACTTGTAGGACAGAGTTTATCATATATGCCATTAAGTGTCCATGTTCATTGGTATACATTGGACAATCGACAAGAGAGGCACGTGAGAGGATATCTGAGCACAAGTCAAATATCAGATGTGGCAAGGATGCTCCAGTGTCTGCGCATTTTCTACAAGCAAGACATAGTATCAGCCAATTACGCTTCCAAATTTTGGAACATATACACATGCCTAGGAGAGGTGGTGATAGAGAGGCCTTATTGAATAAAAGGGAAGCCTTTTGGATCAATGAGCTCAACACCTTATGGCCTAAAGGCCTCAATAGGGAGTGTAACTGGACAACATTTAAAATCTAAAAAGTGTAATTCAATATTGAGTAAGATAAATAGGTTACTTCTCTAAGCGTAGGGGTTTGCATTTACCTTTGCTATACATTTAAATTTAGCATTATAGTTGATTATGCCTTAACTAGTAGTCAAAAAAGGTCATTTGAGTGACATTATTGGATATAGACATTTGGCATTACCTATATTTTCACTGAGTACCCATTAGTTTTTAAATCTCTGACTTATTGTAATATGGGTATCCTTTGTTGAAGGATTCCCATATATATCAATTTTTTAATTTTTTATATATAGTCCATTCGATTGATTGTGTTCCTATATATACATATATGGTAATTAAGAAATTTTGATATGAGTATTGTGATTAATTTTAGATTTCAAATTCTAATAAATTTGAATATTCAATATATTTATTTTCACTAATATATTCACATTTAATTTAGTTGTCACAAATATTATTATTCTAATTTTTTACTTTTTATTCTTCATTTTTTATAGGATCACTTGGCACTTTATTTATGAAGTTGATTGAATTTGTGCAATATATACAATGTAAAATATTTTGTAACAGATTTATATCTTTGTAATTGCAAGAAATGTATTTTGACATGCAATATTCAAGTCCACCACTAGAGGGCGATATATGTGCAATTTTTTTTCACAATTGTTTGGCGCCAATATGACTATTTAAATGGTGTTTTATTCAATTTATGTCAGGCTTGAGAAAGGGCTTATTGTTAGCCCGAAACGTTGCTGTATTTGACCTGTGTTTAACAAATAAAAGTCACTTTGCTCACTGCTGGAGGCTGCCTTCTTCAACTTGAATTGTTTGGGCTTGGTCAGCCCTCTCCGTGCACTAGTGAGTAGTTGGTGCTGTATCCATCTTTATTCATTTGAAGTAACAACATAACGGGGAGCCAGTTTATTGTAAGGCACACAAAGGTTCAAGTTGCGGGAGGACAGCCAAACTCTCTCACCAACCTGGTAGGAAGGCGCGGGCAGACGCCTACAATCAGACTGGAACTTGTGGCTCTGCATAGAATGATGAAGGCAATCCTGAAGCTGCACCCACGTGGAAAGGAGTTGCTGAAGATACTCCTCCAAAGCCGGAATACCCTGAGACATGAATGAATCGGGCAACAAGGATGGTTGAAACCCATAATTCGCCATGAACGGGGATAAGTTGGAGGAAGCATTAATAGCACTATTATGAGCAAATTCTGCCCAAGGTAACAGTTCAGACCAATTACTGTGGTGATCTGAGATATAGCAACGGAGGAACTGTTCCAGAGCTTGATTAGACCGTTCCGCAGCCCCATTGGATTGAGGGTGATATGCAGAGGAGAAGGAAAGCTGGATCCCCATTTGAGCACAAAAGGAACGCCAAAATCTGTAGACAAACTGGCTAGCCCGGTCCGACACTATCTCCTTGGGTAACCCATGTAAACGGAATACCTCCCGGGCAAAAATTGAAGCAAGCTCCTGAGCGGTAGGCAACTTCAAGGGAATGCAATGTGACATTTTAGAAAAACGGTCAACCACCATAAGGATAACAGTATTGCCATTGGAAACAGGGAGCACGACAATGAAGTCCATGGAAAGATGTGTCCAAGGACGCTCACCATTAGCAATAAGTTGAAGAAGACCCACAGGAAGATGTTGAGGAGTCTTATTCTGTGCACAAACTGAGCAGGAGGCAACATATGCAGCAACATCAGAACGAAGACCTGGCCACCAGAATTGTCAAGTGACAGACCAAATCATTTGGTTCTTGCCTGGGTGATCTGCGGGTTTAGGATAGTGGTAAGTGTGCAAAAGTTTAGTTCGAAGATTCTCAGGAACAAAACACTTACCACTAGGTTTCTCAGGAGGTGCATTGGTTTGTGCAGCCAGGATCTCCTCCCCAAGGGAGAATTTAAATTAGTACGTATGGTAGCCAAAATATGGTTAGGAGGTATAACTGGAGTAGGTACAGACTCCTCCTTGGACAGAGGCGAAAATTGTTGAGAGAGGGCATCAGCCCTAACATTCTTACTACCAGGTAGGTAGGAGACCACATAATTAAACCGAGACAAAAATAGCGCCCATGTTTTGCTTCAGATAGATAAGTTAAATTCTTGTGGTCAGTAAGAATGAGAATTGGCACGCTAGTACCCTCAAGAAGATGCCTCCATTCCTTGAGTGCCAAAATTATGGACAGTAATTCCCTGTCGCCAATTTCATAATTGCACTCCGCTGGAGACAATTTCTCAGAGAAGAAACCACACGGATGAAAGGAACCGTCAGGCGTAGGACATTGAGACAAGAGAGCACATACTCCAGTCTCAGACGCATCGACCTCAAGAATGAAAGGCAGGACAGGGTTAGGATGAGCCAGAACTGGAGCGGCAGCAAAGGCAGTCTTAAGACTATCAAAGGCCTTAATTGAAGTAGGTGACCAATGGAGTGGATCATTCTCTTTACGGGTCATGTCTGTGATAGGTTTGACCAAGGAAGAAAAGTTTTTAATAAACTTTCTATAATAATTGGCGAACCCCAAAAAACATTGAATAGACCGAAGACCAACTGGGCAAGGCCACTGCAGGACTGCAGATAACTTGTCAGGATCCATGGATAACCCTGCAACGGAGATAACATAACCTAGGAGGGTTACTTGAGTCTGATGGAACTCACATTTCTCAAGTTTACAAAACAGGCCGTTCTCACATAGTCTCTGAAGAACCCGTGTAACAGAATGATGAGCCTCAAGTGTGGGTGAGTGTATGAGGATGTTGTCCAAGTACACCACAACACACTGTGGCAACATATCTCGTAGGACATCATTAATAAATTCCTGGAAAACAGCAGGAGCATTACATAGGCCAAAGGGCATTACAAGATACTCATAATGCCCGCTCCTGGTGTTAAATGCTGTTTTCCATTCGTTGCTCTCCTTGATCCTAACGAGATTGTACGCTGCTCTCAAATCAAGTTTAGTAAAGACCGTAGCTCCCTTGAGGCGGTCAAAGAGTTCCGTAATGAATGGAATAGGGTAAGCATTCTTAATGGTAAGACGATTAAGACCCCTAATAATGGATGTATGGTCTTAACTTGCCACCCTTTTTCTTCACAAAGAAGAAGCCAGCCCCTGCAGGAGAGCAGGATTTGTGGATGATCTCCCGGGACAGAGCATCGGCAACATACTCCTCCATAGCACAATTCTCTGCAACAGACAGAGGGTAAACCCGGCCCCGAGGAGGAATGGCTCTGGGTTGCAGATCTATGGTACAATCGTAAGACTGCCAGCACGCACCTTGTCAAAAACGTCTAGGAACTCTCGGTACTCTGGCAATTGAGATACCGAAGAAGTTCACAAGACTGACTGGTTTCCAAAGACAAGTGGAAATACATTGCGGGGACCATGACAAAATTTCGGACATGCGCCAGCCAGGGATAACCCAGAACAACCGGAAAATGCGGAGAGTTTATCATCTGGTACTGGAGGGTCTCAAAATGGAGGGCCCCAACAGCCATGGATAATGGAGCAGTTTCGCGAGTAATGAGTGCGGGCTGAAGGGGCCTGCCATCAATTTCCTCAATAGCAAGCGGAACGGACAGAGGCAAAACAGGAATGGAGTGCTTTGATACAAAAGCACTGTCAATGAAATAGCCTGCAGCACCGGAGTCAACAAGAGCCTGGGTGACTATGGAGGAGTCCACCCAGGAAAGGACAACCGTGACCAAAGGTTTCTACTTAAGCGGTTCCAGGGACGAGGATAAACCACCCAAGGTCTGCCATCGACAGGACCTTAGGTGTGAGCGTTTCCTGGCCGTGTAGGACAAGACTTCAAAAGGTGGCCCTGTAACCCACAATAGAGGCAGAGCCCCTCCCTCCTCCTAAAGGCTCTCTCCGCCGCAGAGAGACGCGTGAATCCCAACTGCATCGGCTCAGCAGTACCTGGTGACTCGGGACCAGGAGGCATGGGAGGAGAGAGAGGCATGGGTGGGAACGAACACATAGGAGACAATGGTACAGGAGGCTTCCGCAAGCGCTCCTTGAAAGAAGGCCTCTATCTTAGTCTGATGTCAATTAGGATCAAAAAAGACACAAATGCCTCAAGATCTTCTGGTAAATCTCTGGCAGCAACTTCGTCTTTAATCGCATCAGAAAACCCATGAAAGAAGGCGGCAACAAGGGCTTCATTGTTCCAACCTACCTCTGTGGTAAGCATACGGAACTCAATGGCATACTGAGCAACAGATCTTGTACCTTGCTGAATGGACATGAGTCGTTTAGCAGCAGAGGAGAAGCGAGCCGGGACATCAAATACCCTTCGAAAGGAGGCCACAAATTCAGGGTAATTTGAAATCACAGGTTTATTAGTCTCCCACAAGGGATTAGCCCAGGCAAGAGCTGTGTCAGAGAGCAACGAGATGAGAAATCCCACCTTAGCTCTGTCAGAGGGAAATGCCTGAGGTAACATCTCAAAGTAAATGCCCACCTGGTTAAAAAACCCTCTGCACTGATTAGGATCGCCTCCATATCGCTGAGGTAGAGGTGCAGAACCAGACATGCTCCTGATAGGACTAGGTGCATCAGCATTAACAGGAGCAGCCATAACTTGCGGGACACTTCGGTCCAAAAGTGCAGTGCGAGTCAGCAGGGTTTGTAGGGCTAGTGCAAATTGATCCAAGCGGTGATCCTGTTCATCCATCCTGGAAATTATGGCAGACAAAGGTGTATTATTAGCACCATCAGGATTCATGGCCCTTGCGTAATGTCAGGGTGCCAGGAATCAGACTGAGACGAGAAGTGCAAAAATATTCACACCTTTATTAATAGCAAAAAATAATAAAAAGTCCACTAGTCAAATAACAAGCCAGGAATCAAAACCAGAGCTGGTAGTCAGACGAGCCGAGTCAGGAGCCAAAGCGAGTAGTGAGACGAGCCGGAATCATGAACAAGGAGAACAGCAGAGTCAGAAACATGCCAGGGATCAGGAACCCGGAGGGACATCAGACAGCCAGGTAATACACAGGAGCTCTCACAACGCAACGCAAGGGCAAAGCAACTGAACAAAGGCCCTTTAAATAATAAGTGATGACATCACAATTCTGAGACTGCATCCTGTCTCACACGGATGATGTACACCAGTCTGGCCATAAAAGGAAGTGCAGGAAATGAGAAGCATCACACAGTATGCACCAAAATCATCAAGAGAGGTGAGTAAAATGGCTGCCAGCAGCACATGGCAAACAAAGCAGGAAAAAACTCTTACAAAATGATTAAAAAAATTCAGATCCAGAATTGGTCTGAAAGAATTTTCCTTCTTCGGGACAATGAGTAGATTTGAATAAAAACCCAGACCCTGTTCCAAAATTGGAACTGGTACAATCACTCCAGAAAGCCCTAGATCTGAAACACATTTCAGAAAAGCCTGAGCTTTCACAGGATTTGTTGGAATGTGAGAGAGAAAAAATCTTCTCACAGGAGATCTTATTCTGAAACCTATTCGATACCCGTGGGAGATAATATTCTGAATCCAATGATTCTGAATGGAACCTGCCCAAACGTTTTGAAATAATTTCAATCTGCCCCCCACCAGCAGAACTGGATTGAGGGCCGCACCTTCATGCAGTCTTGGGGGCTGGCTTTGGTTTTTTGTAAGGCTTGGATTTATTCCAACTCGAGGAAGGCTTCCAATTGAAGCCAGAGTCTTTAGGGGAAGGAGCGTTTTTCTGTTCTCTATTCTGACAAAAGGAACAAAACCGATTAGAAGCTCCGGATTTGCCTTTAGACTTTTTATCTTGAGGCAAAAAAACTCCCTTCCCCCCAGTAATAGTGGAAATAATTGAATCCAACTGGGAACCAAACAAGTTATTACCCTGGAATGAAAGAGATAGTAGCCTAGATTAAGATACCATGTCAGCATTCCATGATTTGAGCCATAAAGCTCTTCCAGCTAAAATAGCTAAAGACATAGATTTAACATTTATCTTGATGATATAAAAAATAGCATCACAGATAAAATGATTGCATGTTGAAGAAAAAGAACAATGCTATGCAATGCAAAGTCTTTTTTCCCATTGTGCTAAGCTATCCAACCAAAAAGTTGATGCAGCCACAACATCACCCATAGAAATGGCAGGTCTGAGCATATAGCCAGAATGCAAATAAGCTTTTCTTAGATAAGATTCAGTCTTCCTATCTAAAGGATCCTTAAAAGAGGTACTATCTTCCATAGGAATAGTAGTACGTTTAGCAAGAGTAGAAATAGCCCCATCAACCTTAGGGACTTTTTCCCAAAACTCTAATTTAGCCACTGGCAAAGGATGCAATGTTTTAAACCTTGAAGAAGGAACAAAAGTACCACCAGGCTTAGACCATTCCTTAGCAATCACATCAGAAATGGCATCAGGAACAGGAAAAACCTCAGGAGTAGTCACAGGAGGTTAATAAACAGAATTTAAACGTTTACTGGATTTATTATCAAGAGGACTAGACTCCTCAATATCCAAAGTTATTAACACTTCTTTTAACAAAGAATGAATATACTCAATCTTAAAAAGATAAGATGATTTACCAGTGTCAATGTCTGAAGTAGGATCTTCTGAATCAGAGAGATCCTCATCAAAGGAGGATATATCAGTATGTTGCCGGTCATTACAAATTTCATCAATATTATAAAAAAGTTTTAAAAGACCTTTTACATTTATTTGAAGGCGGTATAGCAGCCATAGCCTTCTGTATCGCATCAGCAATATCATTTTTCATATCAACAGGGATATCATGTACTTTAGATGTTGAAGGAACAACAGATACTGTACTAGCACTAATAGAAACCTTTTCTGCATTCAAAAGCTTATCATGACAACTGTTACATACTACAGCTGGAGATATAATCTCCACTAACTTACAACAGATACACTTCTCTTTGGTAGAACTGTGTTCAGGCAGCATGGTTCCCACAGCAGCTTCTGAGACAAGATCAGATTGACACATCTTGTAAAATGTAGAAAAATAAAAATAACATTAAACAGAAATATATTATTTCCACATATAGCAGTTTCAGGAATGGGGAAAAATGCAAATGCTAAAATTGGCAAAAAAAAAGCAAATAGCATAGCCCTCTGAGCAAAAAGAAGGCAAGGAGCATATAGGAAGTGAGAAAAATAAAACTAAATTTTTTGGCGCCAAGTATGACGCACAACGCAAAAGGAAGTTGAGAATTTTTTTGGTGCCAACAAACATCCGGAAATGACAACTCGTGTCATAACACAATTTCGCGCCAAACAACCTAGCGTCAATTAAGACGCAGGAAATTAGGAACTTGCGTCATGACAAACGCACATTCGCTCCCAAAAAAATTCTCGCGCCAAAAATGACGCAATAAATAACAGCATTTTGTGCCCTCGCAAGCTTAATTTGCCCGCAAGTTTTCCAAGAAAAAACAAGTCAAATTGAAAAAAGTTAATTTATGCTTACCTGATCAATTAATTTCTTTTACGATATGACGAGTCCACGGATTTCATCCTTACTTGTGGGATATTAACCTCCTGCTAACAGGAAGTGGCAAAAAGCACCACAGCAGAGCTGTATATATAGCCCCTCCCTTCCCCTCCAGTCATTCGGCCGAAGGTTATAGGAAGAGAAAAGGAAAGGCTAAAAAGGTGCAGAAGTGACTGAAGTTTTCAAAAAATAAAATAAATCTGTCTTAAAATAACAGGGTGGGCCGTGGACTCTTCATATCATAAAAAAATTAATTTATCAGGTAAGCATAAATTTACTTTTCTTTTACAAAGATATGACGAGTCCACGGATTTCATCCTTACTTGTGGGAAACCAATACCAAAGCAATAGGACACGGAAGAAAGGGAGGGACAAGACAGGAACCTAAACGGAAGGCACCACTGCTTGAAGAACCTTTCTCCCAAAGATAGCCTCAGAAGAAGCAAAAGTGTCAAATTTGTAAAATTTGGAAAAAGTGTGAAGGGACGACCAAGTCGCAGCCTTACAAATCTGTTCAACAGATGCATCGTTTTTAAAAGCCCATGTGGAAGCCACAGCCCTAGTAGAATGAGTCGTAATTCTTTCAGGAGACTGCTGTCCAGCATTCTCATATGCCAGGCGGATGATACTCCTCAGCCAAAAAGAAAGAGAGGTAGCCCATGTGGAAGCCACAGCCCTAGTAGAATGAGCCGTAATTCTTTCAGGAGACTGCTGTCCAGCATTCTCATATGCCAGGCGGATGATACTCCTCAGCCAAAAAGAAAGAGAGGTAGCCGTAGCTTTCTGACCCCTACGCTTTCCAGAATAAACAATGAATAATGAAGATGATTGACGGAAATCCTTAGTTGCCTGTAAGTAAAACTTTAAGGCACGGACCACGTCCAAGTTATGTAACAGACGCTCCTTCTTAGAAGGATTAGGACACAACGAAGGAATAACAATTTCCTGATTAATATTCTTATTCGAAACAACCTTAGGAAGAAAACCAGGTTTGGTACGTAAAACCACCTTATCAGAATGAAATATGAGATAAGGCGAATCACACTGTAACGCTGAAAGCTCAGAAACTCTTCGAGCAGAAGAGATAGCAACCAAAAACAGAACTTTCCAAGATAATAGTTTAATATCTATGGAATGCATAGGTTCAAACAGAACCCCTTGAAGAACTCGAAGAACTAAATTCAAACTCCAGGGAGGAGTAATAGGTCTAAATACAGGCTTAATTCTAGATAGAGCCTGACAAAAAGACTGAACATCTGCTACACTTGCCAAACGTTTGTGAAACAGAATTGACAAAGCTGAAATTTGTCCCTTTAAGGAACTTGCTGATAATCCTTTCTCCAATCCTTCTTGGAGAAAAGACAGAATCCTAGGAATCCTAACTTTACTCCATGAGAAACCCTTGGATTCACACCAATAAAGTTATTTACGCCATATCTTATGATCGATTTTTCTAGTGACAGGCTTTCTAGCCTGTATCAAAGTATTGATAACCGAATCAGAGAAACCTCGCTTCGATAAAATCAATCGTTCAATCTCCACGCAGTCAGCTGCAGAGAAATTAGATTTGGATGTTGGAAAGGACCTTGAATGAGAAGGTCCTGTCTCAATGGAAGTTTCCACGGTGGCAGAGAGGACATGTCCACTAGATCCGCATACCAAGTCCTGCGTGGCCACGCAGGCGCTATCAGGATCACTGAAGCTCTCTCCTGTTTGATTCGAGCAATCACGAGTGGGAGGAGAGGAAACGGCGGAAACACATAAGCTAGGCTGAACAACCAAGGCACTACCAAGGTATCTATCAGTTCGGTCTGAGGATCCCTTGACTGGGATCAGTATCTTGGAAGCTTGGCATTCTGTCGAGATGCCATCAAATCCAATTACGGTCTGCCCCATCTGAGAATCAATGAGGTAAATACCTCCGGGTGAAGTTCCCACTCCCCCGGACTTAGAAAATCTGCTTCCCAGTTCTCTACTCCTGGGATGTAGATCGCTGACAGATGACAAGAGTGGGCCTCCGCCCAACTGATTATCTTGGATACCTCTATCATCGCTAAGGAACTCCTTGTTCCCCCCTGATGATTGACATATGCCACAGTCGTGATGTTGTCTGACTGGAATCTGATGAATTTGACCGAAGCCAACTGAGGCCACGCCTGAAGCGCATTGAATATTGCTCTCAGTTCCAGAATATTGATTGGAAGAAGAGACTCCACTTGAGTCCAAACACCCTGAGCCTTCAGGGAGTTCCAAACTGCACCCACCCCAGCCCAGAAGGCTGGCATCTGTTGTCACTATCACCCACGAGGGTCTGCGGAAACAAGTCCCTTGGGACAGATGATCCGGCGACAACCACCAAAGAAGAGAGTTTCTGGTCTCTTGATCCAGATTTATCGGAGGAGATAAATCCGCATAATCCCCATTCCACTGTCTGAGCATGCACAGTTGCAGTGGTCTGAGATGAAAGCGAGCAAACGGAACGATGTCCATTGCCGCTACCATTAATCCAATTACTTCCATACACTGAGCCACTGATGGCCGAGGAATGGACTGAAGTGCTCGGCAAGTATTTAGAATTTTTGATTTTCTGACCTCCGTCAGAAATATTTTCATGGCTACCGAGTCTATCAGAGTTCCCAAGAAAGGAACCATTGTTTGTGGGACAAGTGAACTCTTCTCTATGTTCACCTTCCAGCTGTGAGTTCTCAGAAAAGACAACACTGTGTCCGTGTGAGATTTTGTCAGATATGTTGATGCCTGAATCAGAATATCGTCCAGATAAGGCGCCAACGCTATTCCTCGCGGTCTGAGAACCGCCAAAAGACACCCTAGAAACTTTGTGAAAATTCTGGGTGCTGTGGCCAACCCGAAATGAAGAGCCACGAACTGAATGTTTGTCCAAGAAGGCAAACCTTAGAAACCGATGATGATCCTTGTGGATTGGAATATGAAGGTAATTATAATTCAAATCCACGGTAGTCCTATATTGACCCTCCTGGATCATTGGTAAAATTGTTCGTATTGTCTCCATCTTGAATGATGGAACTCTTAGAAATTTGTTTAGACACTTGAGGTCCAAGATGGGTCTGAACGTTCTCTCTTTTTTTGGGAACCACAAATCGGTTTGAGTAAAACCCCTGTCCCTGTTCCAATTTTGGAACTGGACAAATTACTCCCATAGTAGAAAGGTCTTTTACACAGTGTAAGAACGCCTCTCTTTTTATCTGGTTTGCAGATAACTTTGAAAGATGAAATCTCCCTCTTGGGAGAAAATCTTTGAATTCCAATTGATAACCGTGGGTCATTATTTCTAGTGCCCAGGGATCCTGAACATCTCTTGCCCAAGCCTGAGCAAAGAAAGAGTCTGCCCCCTACTAGATCCAGTCCAGGATTGGGGGCCACCCCTTCATGCTGTCGTAGGATTGTTTACCCTTATTCCAGTTTTGATTAGGTCTCCAGACTGACTTAGATTGGGTAAAATTCCCTTCCTGCTTTGAGGAAGAAGAAGAAGCGGGGGGTCCTCCTCTAAAGTTCCGAAAGGAACGAAAATTATTCTGTTTACCCCTCATTTTAACCAACTTATCCTGAGGTAGGGCATGGCCTTTACCTCATGTAATATCAGAAATTATTTCCATCAATTCTGGCCCGAAAAGGGTCTTACCTTTAAAGGGAATAGCTAAAAGCTTATGTTTTGATAACACATCAGCAGACCAAGATTTGAGCCACAATGCTCTACGTGCTAAAATAGCAAATCCTGCATTTTTAGCCGCTAATTTAGCAATTTGAAAAGCGGCATCAGTAATAAAAGAATTAGCTAGCTTGAGAGCCTTAATTCTATCTAAAATGTCATCTAATGGAGTCTCAACCTTAAGAGACTCTTCTAGAGCCTCAAACCAAAATGCTGCTGCAGTAGTTACTGGAACAATGCAAGCCGTAGGTTGTAAAAGAAACCCCTGATTAACAAATAATTTCTTTAGTAGACCCTCTAATTTCTTATCCATAGGGTCTTTAAAAGCACAACTATCCTCAATGGGTATAGTAGTCCGCTTAGCTAGGGTAGATATAGCTCCCTCTACCTTAGGGACCGTTTGCCATGAGTCCCGAATGGTATCTGATATGGGAAACATCTTCTTAAAATTAGGAGGGGGAGAAAACGGTATACCTGGTCTATCCCATTCCTTTCTAATAATTTTCCGAAATTCTCTTAGGAACTGGAAAAACATCAGTGTAAGTAGGTACTTCCAAATATTTATCCATTTTACACAATTTCTCTGGAGTTATCACAATAGGGTCACAATCATCCAGAGTCGCTAAAACCTCCCTAAGTAACAGGCGGAGGTGTTCAAGCTTAAATTTAAATGACATAGCATCCAAATCCGTCTGAGGTAAAACATTCCCTGAATCAGAAATTTCACCCTCAGACAGTAATTCCCTGATCCCCAACTCAGAGCACTGTGAGGGAACATTGGAAAACAGAATTTATGTTTACCTGATAAATTACTTTCTCCAACGGTGTGTCCGGTCCACGGCGTCATCCTTACTTGTGGGATATTCTCTTCCCCAACAGGAAATGGCAAAGAGCCCAGCAAAGCTGGTCACATGATCCCTCCTAGGCTCCGCCTTCCCCAGTCATTCGACCGACGTAAAGGAGGAATATTTGCATAGGAGAAATCATATGATACCGTGGTGACTGTAGTTAAAGAAAATAAAATATCAGACCTGATTAAAAAACCAGGGCGGGCCGTGGACCGGACACACCGTTGGAGAAAGTAATTTATCAGGTAAACATAAATTCTGTTTTCTCCAACATAGGTGTGTCCGGTCCACGGCGTCATCCTTACTTGTGGGAACCAATACCAAAGCTTTAGGACACGGATGAAGGGAGGGAGCAAATCAGGTCACCTAAATGGAAGGCACCACGGCTTGCAAAACCTTTCTCCCAAAAATAGCCTCAGAAGAAGCAAAAGTATCAAACTTGTAAAATTTGGTAAAAGTGTGCAGTGAAGACCAAGTCGCTGCCTTACATATCTGATCAACAGAAGCCTCGTTCTTGAAGGCCCATGTGGAAGCCACAGCCCTAGTGGAATGAGCTGTGATTCTTTCAGGAGGCTGCCGTCCGGCAGTCTCATAAGCCAATCTGATGATGCTTTTAATCCAAAAAGAGAGAGAGGTAGAAGTTGCTTTTTGACCTCTCCTTTTACCAGAATAAACAACAAACAAGGAAGATGTTTGTCTAAAATCCTTTGTAGCATCTAAATAGAATTTTAGAGCGCGAACAACATCCAAATTGTGCAACAAACGTTCCTTCTTTGAAACTGGATTCGGACACAAAGAAGGCACGACTATCTCCTGGTTAATGTTTTTGTTAGAAACAACTTTCGGAAGAAAACCAGGTTTAGTACGTAAAACCACCTTATCTGCATGGAACACCGGATAAGGAGGAGAACACTGCAGAGCAGATAATTCTGAAACTCTTCTAGCAGAAGAAATTGCAACCAAAAATAAAACTTTCCAAGATAATAACTTAATATCAACGGAATGTAAGGGTTCAAACGGAACCCCCTGAAGAACTGAAAGAACTAAATTGAGACTCCAGGGAGGAGTCAAAGGTTTGTAAACAGGCTTGATTCTAACCAGAGCCTGAACAAAGGCTTGAACATCTGGCACAGCTGCCAGCTTTTTGTGAAGTAACACAGACAAGGCAGAAATCTGTCCCTTCAAGGAACTTGCAGATAATCCTTTCTCCAATCCTTCTTGAAGAAAGGATAGAATCTTAGGAATTTTTACCTTGTCCCAAGGGAATCCTTTAGATTCACACCAACAGATATATTTTTTCCATATTTTGTGGTAAATTTTTCTAGTTACAGGCTTTCTGGCCTGAACAAGAGTATCAATAACAGAATCTGAGAACCCTCGCTTTGATAAGATCAAGCGTTCAATCTCCAAGCAGTCAGTTGGAGTGAGACCAGATTCGGATGTTCGAACGGACCTTGAACAAGAAGGTCTCGTCTCAAAGGTAGCTTCCATGGTGGAGCCGATGACATATTCACCAGGTCTGCATACCAAGTCCTGCGTGGCCACGCAGGAGCTATCAAGATCACCGATGCCCTCTCCTGATTGATCCTGGCTACCAGCCTGGGGATGAGAGGAAACGGCGGGAATACATAAGCTAGTTTGAAGGTCCAAGGTGCTACTAGTGCATCTACTAGAGTCGCCTTGGGATCCCTGGATCTGGACCCGTAGCAAGGAACCTTGAAGTTCTGACGAGAGGCCATCAGATCCATGTCTGGAATGCCCCACAGTTGAGTAATGTGGGCAAAGATTTCCGGATGGAGTTCCCACTCCCCCGGATGTAATGTCTGACGACTCAGAAAATCCGCTTCCCAATTTTCCACTCCTGGGATGTGGATTGCAGACAAGTGGCAGGAGTGAGTCTCCGCCCATTGAATGATTTTGGTCACTTCTTCCATCGCCAGGGAACTCCTTGTTCCCCCCTGATGGTTGATGTACGCAACAGTCGTCATGTTGTCTGATTGAAACCGTATGAACTTGGCCTTTGCTAGCTGAGGCCAAGCCTTGAGAGCATTGAGTATCGCTCTCAGTTCCAGAATATTTATCGGTAGAAGAGATTCTTCCCGAGACCAAAGACCCTGAGCTTTCAGGGGTCCCCAGACCGCGCCCCAGCCCATCAGACTGGCGTCGGTCGTGACAATGACCCACTCTGGTCTGCGGAAGCTCATCCCCTGTGACAGGTTGTCCAGGGACAGCCACCAACGGAGTGAATCTCTGGTCCTCTGATTCACTTGTATCGTCGGAGACAAGTCTGTATAGTCCCCATTCCACTGACTGAGCATGCACAGTTGTAATGGTCTTAGATGAATGCGCGCAAAAGGAACTATGTCCATTGCCGCTACCATCAAACCTATTACTTCCATGCACTGCGCTATGGAAGGAAGAGGAACGGAATGAAGTATTTGACAAGAGTTTAGAAGTTTTGTTTTTCTGGCCTCTGTCAGAAAAATCCTCATTTCTAAGGAGTCTATTATTGTTCCCAAGAAGGGAACCCTCGTTGACGGAGATAGAGAACTCTTTTCTACGTTCACTTTCCATCCGTGAGATCTGAGAAAGGCCAGGACAATGTCCGTGTGAGCCTTTGCTAGAGGAAGGGACGACGCTTGAATCAGAATGTCGTCCAAGTAAGGTACTACTGCAATGCCCCTTGGTCTTAGCACCGCTAGAAGGGACCCTAGTACCTTTGTGAAAATCCTTGGAGCAGTGGCTAATCCGAACGGAAGTGCCACGAACTGGTAATGCTTGTCCAGGAATGCGAACCTTAGGAACCGATGATGTTCCTTGTGGATAGGAATATGTAGATACGCATCCTTTAAATCCACCGTGGTCATGAATTGACCTTCCTGGATGGAAGGAAGAATTTATTCGAATGGTTTCCATTTTGAACGATGGAACCTTGAGAAACTTGTTTAGGATCTTGAGATCTAAGATTGGTCTGAACGTTCGCTCTTTTTTGGGAACTACGAACAGATTGGAGTAGAACCCCATCCCTTGTTCTCCTAATGGAACAGGATGAATCACTCCCATTTTTAACAGGTCTTCTACACAATGTAAGAATGCCTGTTTTTTTATGTGGTCTGAAGACAATTGAGACCTGTGGAACCTCCCCCTTGGGGGAAGCCCTTTGAATTCCAGAAGATAACCTTGGGAGACTATTTCTAGCGCCCAAGGATCCAGAACATCTCTTGCCCAAGCCTGAGCGAAGAGAGAGAGTCTGCCCCCCACCAGATCCGGTCCCGGATCGGGGGCCAACATCTCATGCTGTCTTGGTAGCAGTGGCAGGTTTCTTGGCCTGCTTTCCCTTGTTCCAGCCTTGCATTGGTCTCCAGGCTGGCTTGGCTTGAGAAGTATTACCCTCTTGCTTAGAGGACGTAGCACTTGGGGCTGGTCCGTTTCTACGAAAGGGACGAAAATTAGGTTTATTTTTGGCCTTGAAAGACCTATCCTGAGGAATGTTAAGCAATTTGTTCTTGGAAGACGCATCCGCTGACCAAGATTTTAACCAAAGCGCTCTGCGCGCCACAATAGCAAACCCAGAATTTTTCGCCGCTAACCTAGCCAATTGAAAAGTGGCGTCTAGGGTGAAAGAATTAGCCAATTTAAGAGCACGGATTCTGTCCATAATCTCCTCATAAGAAGGAGAATTACTAGTGATCGCCTTTTCTAGCTCATCGAACCAGAAACACGCGGCTGTAGTGACAGGGACAATGCATGAAATTGGTTGTAGAAGGTAACCTTGCTGAACAAACATCTTTTTAAGCAAACCTTCTAATTTTTTATCCATAGGATCTTTGAAAGCACAACTATCTTCTATGGGTATAGTGGTGCGTTTGTTTAGAGTAGAAACCGCCCCCTCGACCTTGGGGACTGTCTGCCATAAGTCCTTTCTGGGGTCGACCATAGGAAACAATTTTTTAAATATGGGGGGAGGGACGAAAGGTATACCGGGCCTTTCCCATTCTTTATTTACAATGTCCGCCACCCGCTTGGGTATAGGAAAAGCTTCGGGGGGCCCCGGGACCTCTAGGAACTTGTCCATTTTACATAGTTTCTCTGGGATGACCAAATTCTCACAATCATCCAGAGTGGATAACACCTCCTTAAGCAGAGCGCGGAGATGTTCCAACTTAAATTTAAATGTAATCACATCAGGTTCAGCTTGTTGAGAAATTTTCCCTGAATCTGAAATTTCTCCCTCAGACAAAACCTCCCTGGCCCCCTCAGACTGGTGTAGGGGCCCTTCAGAAACAATATCATCAGCGTCCTCATGCTCTTCAGTATTTTCTAAAACAGAGCAGTCGCGCTTTCGCTGATAAGTGGGCATTTTGGCTAAAATGTTTTTGATAGAATTATCCATTACAGCCGTTAATTGTTGCATAGTAAGGAGTATTGGCGCGCTAGATGTACTAGGGGCCTCTTGTGTGGGCAAGACTGGTGTAGACGAAGGAGGGGATGATGCAGTACCATGCTTACTCCCCTCACTTGAGGAATCATCTTGGGCATCATTTTCTCTAAATTTTGTGTCACATAAATCACATCTATTTAAATGAGAAGGGACCTTGGCTTCCCCACATTCAGAACACAGTCTATCTGGCAGTTCAGACATGTTAAACAGGCATAAACTTGATAACAAAGTACAAAAAACGTTTTAAAATAAAACCGTTACTGTCACTTTAAATTTTAAACTGAACACACTTTATTACTGCAATTGCGAAAAAGTATGAAGGAATTGTTCAAAATTCCCCAAAATTTCACCACAGTGTCTTAAAGTCTTAAAAGTATTGCACACCAAATTTGGAAGCTTTAACCCTTAAAATAACGGAACCGGAGCCATTTTTATATTTAACCCCTTTACAGTCCCTGGTATCTGCTTTGCTGAGACCCAACCAAGCCCAAAGGGGAATACGATACCAAATGACGCCTTCAGAAAGTCTTTTCTATGTATCAGAGCTCCTCACACATGCATCTGCATGTCATACTTCTCAAAAACAAGTGCGCAATACAGGCGCGAAAATGAGACTCTGCCTATGATTAGGGAAAGCCCCTAGAGAATAAGGTGTCCAATACAGTGCCTGCCGGTTATTTTACAAAATTCCCAAGATTAAAATAATTCCTCAAGGCTATGGAGTATAAAATATGTTTATATATAAATCGATTTAGCCCAGAAAATGTCTACAGTCTTAAAAAGCCCTTGTGAAGCCCTTATTTACTGTCTGTAATAAAATGGCTTACCGGATCCCATAGGGAAAATGACAGCTTCCAGCATTACATCGTCTTGTTAGAATGTGTCATACCTCAAGCAGCAAAAGTCTGCTCACTGTTCCCCCAACTGAAGTTAATTCCTCTCAACAGTCCTGTGTGGAACAGCCATCGATTTTAGTAACGGTTGCTAAAATCATTTTCCTCTTACAAACAGAAATCTTCATCTCTTTTCTGTTTCAGAGTAAATAGTACATACCAGCACTATTTTAAAATAACAAACTCTTGATTGAATAATAAAAACTACAGTTAAACACTAAAAAACTCTAAGCCATCTCCGTGGAGATGTTGCCTGTACAACGGCAAAGAGAATGACTGGGGAAGGCGGAGCCTAGGAGGGATCATGTGACCAGCTTTGCTGGGCTCTTTGCCATTTCCTGTTGGGGAAGAGAATATCCCACAAGTAAGGATGACGCCGTGGACCGGACACACCTATGTTGGAGAAATAGCTAATAAAGCATCAGAGGATTCAGTATTTACATTAATACCTGACCTACTGCGTTTACCCTGCAACACTGGTAATTTAGACAATACCTCTGTAAGGGTAGTTGACATAACTGCAGCCATCTCCTGCAGAGTAAAAGAATTAGACACACTAGATGTACTTGGCGTTGCTTGTGTGGGCGTTAAAGGTTGTGACACTTGGGGAGAATTGGATCTTCAGACTGAGAATCATCCTTAGGCACACTTTCTTTATTTAAAATATGCTTTTTACATTGTAAGGCCCTTTCAGTACAAGAGTTACACAATGTTAGAGGGGGTTGCACAATAGCTTCCAAACACATAGAACAATGAGAATCCTCAATGTCAGACATGTTGAACAGACTAGTAATACCACAAAAGTGGTTGAAACACTTATTGATAGCATAAAATAAACTTTAGAAAAAATGTGTACTGTGCCTTTAAGAAAAGAAAAAGTGAACAATTTTTCCAAAAATGATCAAATAACGTTAAATTATCTCAAAATTTAACCTAAGATCGTTGGTTTATCCAAAAATTACTGCACCCTGAAGCAAGGGCAGAAATAAAATTTAAAGTACTAATATTAACATTTAGCCAAATTATAGACAAAAATACCCTCTGCAAAACTTCCCAACACTTCAGACCAGCTTGCACAGTCCAGGAGCCACTGGAGTTACTGCTTGCTGCTGCCTAGCCTGAAGGAAGTGCGCATCTGAGCGTGCGAAAATAGGCCACGCCCCTTGAGGTCGATGCTGAGTAGGCCCAAACACAACCGCATGGAAAGCGGTTTCACACCTAAGTAAAATCAGCTAGTGCCATACAACCCCTCAAATGCACCAGTAAATAAATATATAAATATCAGAAAAAACGTTATGTATCGTTTTTCTTTTTATTATAATGCCCATAGTGTCACACAATGCCCATAAGTCAACCTTTAAATAAAATTAAATAAAATTAGGGATTCCAGTAATACCTTTTGTATAACATAGAAATACTGCTTACCCCATTCCCATACACGGAAATAAATGCCAGACAGTTCTGATATATCAAGGAATACAAAGGGTAGAGAGAGGGCGCCACAATAGCGTGATACCGTCTGGAAATGCAGGTATAGATGAGAGTAAGTAATGTGCTTACCAGATAATATCTCACTGTGCTATGACCAGTGCGTGAAAGCTTGCTAGCACTTAACAGTGGCTAGTACACTGTGGAAACCAAGCTCCAAAAGCTCTTTTTCGGTTTCAGCTTGATATACACCTCCTGGTGACTGGACTTCAATTATTAAAAAGATAAACTTTTGTGTGTTGTTCTATTGGTGTTGGAGTAGCACAACACAGACAACTTCATAAATAAAATAGCTTTATTGTTATGACGCGTTTC
Source organism: Bombina bombina (assembly GCF_027579735.1). Taxonomy (NCBI): domain Eukaryota; kingdom Metazoa; phylum Chordata; class Amphibia; order Anura; family Bombinatoridae; genus Bombina; species Bombina bombina. Next base: position 719,920,590 of record NC_069500.1, on the reverse strand, counting down.
TCAACCCCAACTGGGTCGTTTCTTCAGATAAAAAGCTACTCCAACACCAATAGAACAACACACAAAAGTTTATCTTTTTAATAATTGAAGTCCAGTCACCAGGAGGTGTATATCAAGCTGAAACCGGGAAAATAGCTTTTGGAGCTTGGTTTCCACAGTGTACTAGCCACTGTTAAGTGCTAGCAAGCTTTCACGCACTGGTCATAGCACAGTGCCATATTATCTGGTAAGCACATTACTTACTCTCATCTATACCTGCATTTCCAGACGGTATCAACGCTATTGTGGCGCCCTCTCTCTACCCTTTGTATTCCAACAGCTTTCCTACACTCTCTGGGATCAAGAGGAGCAGCCTGACCTATTACACGGAACAAGAAGAATATCCCCATCTCTTCAATCTAACATTATTACATGGACACATCCAAAAGCTGATACTGTAGAAACGTTTCATTAGACTCATAAGTTCATTTTTTCTGACATTTTACTGTCTTAATTCAGCGCGCTTTTATATCCCTATACTGGGATACGATTAGTTCTGATATATCAAGTCTCCTCAGAAAAAAAGGCTGCACATACCTTAATGCTGCTTGTAGCATGAAACCAGCCTCCACACTAAAGATGTCTCATGGTTACCTTCAGAAGTCTTGTGGGAACCAGCGTGGATCTTAGTTACAACTGCTAAGATCATCAACCTCAAGGCAGAAATCTTCTTCCATATCCCCCTGAGGAAAATAGTACACACCAGTACCATTTAAAATAAAAAAAACTTCTTGATTGAAGAAACTAAAACTAACACCTCACTTTACCATGTCTTCCTAGTATAACACAGGCAAAGAGAATGACTGGAGGTGGAGGGGAAGAGAGGGGCTATATATACAGCTCTGCTGTGGTGCTCATTGCCACTTCCTGTTAGCAGGAGGTTAATATCCCACAAGTAAGGATGAAATCCGTGGACTCGTCATATCTTTGTAAATGAAAAGACTATACCCCAGGTAAGACAAGCTTCCTAAACATGATTGCAATAACAAAACTGCTGAACGGTAAAGGGAAATACACATAGACCTGACTCATGGCAAATATAAGTAAAATACATAAATTTAAAACTTTATATATCAATACATAAAGCACCAAACCATAGCTGAGAGTGTCTTAAAATAATGATACATACTTACAGAAAGACACCCATCCACATATAGCAGATAGCCAAACCAGTGCTGGAAGCTATCAGCAGAGGTAATGGTATATAAGAGTATATCGTCGATCTGAAAAGGGAGGTAGGAGAAGAATCCCTACGACTGATAACAGAGAACCCTCGTCATATCTTTGTAAAAGAAAAGACTATACCCCAGGTAAGACAAGCTTCCTAAACATGATTCCAATAACAAAACTGCTGAACTGTAAAGGGAAATATACATAGACCTGACTCATGGCAAATATAAGTAAAATACATATATTTAAAACTTTATATATCAATACATAAAGCGCCAAACCATAGCTGAGAGTGTCTTAAAATAATGATACATACTTACAGAAAGACACCCATCCACATATAGCAGATAGCCAAACCAGTACTGGAAGCTATCAGCAGAGGTAATGGTATATAAGAGTATATCGTCGATCTGAAAAGGGAGGTAGGAGAAGAATCCCTACGACTGATAACAGAGAACCCTTAAAAAGATTTCCCGCGAGGAAAACCATAAAATCAAACAGGCGATACTCTCTTCACATCCCTCTGACAAACACTGTACTCGGAGAAGAACTGGGCTTCAGAATGCTTAGAAGCGCTTATCACAGACTTACTTCACCACCTCAATAAGAGGCAAAGTTTATAAAACTGAATTGTGGGTGTGGTGGTGGGGTTATTTATAGGCATTTTGAGGTTTGGGAAACTTTGCCCCTCCTGGTAGGATTGTATATCCCATACGTCACTAGCTGATGGACTATTGCCAATTACATGAAAGAAATATACCTAAAATAAATTTTTATTCAATCCATACTAAACTGCATATGGTCATTACACAGTCTGGATAAGGTTTTATGTATTTGCCATAACTAATTTAAATATGGATTAAATAAAGTGTAGACTGATTTTCTTTTAAAAGGGACATAAAACCAACAAATATTATTTCATGATAGATATAGACTATAAAATATTCTTCGTTCTCTTGGTATCCGTTGTTGAAAAGCAGTTAGAAGGTGTAGGAGCATGCACATGACTTGAGCAATCTATGGCAGCAGTTTTATAACTATGATATACATTTGCAAGCAAGTTTCCAGCAGTGTTTTCGGTCATGTGCTGCTCCAGAAAGGTGCTTGCTACGGATCTAGATATCTCTTCAACAAATACCATGAGAATGAAGTAAATCTGATAATAGAAGTAAATTAAAAACTTTTTTTTAAAATTGTATGCTCTGCCTAAATCACAAAATATTTTTTTTAGGTTTCATGTCCCTTAATATAGTTATATCAGAGCTGGGCTAATCCATATACTGGTCTTGCACGGGGTGTTATTGCTGGATGAGTTATTGGTTCAAGAATTCACTGTGGAATGTTTCTACAGATTCAGCCCAGAGATTATTGCATGTTTGTAACTTGTTTCGCAAGATTGTGTGAGAGTCCACAAGACTTTAGTGGATACTGCAAGAGCTGAGGCCCATGCTTTGTCTCACAAAAATGTAATTGAAGAGAGGAAGCTCGCTGTTATGACTTAGTGATTAATACCATGAAGATGTTTATTCTTAGGAAACTACACATACTGGAAGTTAACGTATTTTGTCTAAAGATTTATTTTGTATTAAACCCTAATGCTCACCATTACCTAATGTGGTAGAAACTGCAGCTCATGAAATACTACAACAAATAAATGTTACAAACTTGAAAAGGAAATGTAATACTATTCCAAAAAAATCAACATCAGTCCATTCTAAAGGAAGCCAAAAGGTAGACTAGTACTTCACCATCAACAGCATTCTATTGC